>NW_024080662.1:482505-1087614 GCF_003009895.1 Hyaena hyaena
GGGGGGGGCGGGGGGGGGGCGGTTCCTACAAGTCTCCAAGGAGACTGGGCAGGAGAGAACCGGAGGCCTTGGCCTGTCCCTAATGCAAGTCGGGCGCAAGGGGCCCAACCCTCAGGGCCCGCTGGGCTTACCGGCCCCCAAAAGAGCCGGCCACGCTGCGACCCACACATCGTGTTGCCAAGACAACCACTGCCTCGGCCCTGCCTAGGAAGGGCCAAGAGGAGGGTGCTTGGCCCCTCCCTCAGTCTGGTAGGGGTCAGGGCTTCCCTTCAGACCTGGCACGTAGGTCGGGAAGCCCCCAGATCCATAGGGGACTGGGCGTTACTGTCCTGGAAGACCCGAGATCGGCTCTGGTCCCCGTCCCTCTTTCCAAACTAACGACCCACGGCTGGGAACTCTACTCGTGGGTGCAGAGCCAGATCCTCTGCGGCCCCAGCCAAGGCCCCGGGTTCTGCAGCACCACCTATGGACAGGCGGAGGAACACCTTCTTCTTTATTCCCTGCGCGACTCCCTACTCTTACTCTGTCCCTTTAAGTGGCTGGTCGCGCGGCAGGCGGGGTGGACTGTACCACCGACAGCGAGCTGGTGGGGGAGAAGCCTCAGGCTGACTGGCACTCACGCCTAAGAGTCCAGAAGAAAGCCCTGTTCGGAGGGGCTTCATGGCCCCAGATGGTTGGCCACTTCCCTCGACGGAGAATCTGGGGTCCTCGGAGCCCGAAAGGAGGCACTAGCTGCGCGAAAGTCGGGAACACCTTCCCTCCCCGACCACAAATCCTGCCCCAGGCCCACCTCCGCGCTGGATTCTTAAAGGGCCCGCGGGCCGGGGTGGGGGGGCGGAGCAGCAGAGGTGCGGAGCCGGGGCTGCGCCTGGGCAAGCGGCCGGAGCGGGTCGGGCTGGGCTGGGGATGGCAGTGGCCATGGCGTGGGTCCCGGCAGCGCCCCGCGCGAGGTGAGGGCGGGCAGTGCAAGTCTAGCGGCTTTCTCCTTGCAGGTTGGGTTCGGAACTTTGGTGGATGCGCCCAGCGGGGCGGCCCAGGGACCCAACCCCCACCCGGCCGGTCACTGGCCCCACGTGTGGGGCGGGGGCGGGGTCCCGCACAAAGGCCAGGCGGAGTGAACTCCTCCCGGGACCCGTGTGGCGGGGGGGGGGAGGGTGGCGCATTCCCGGTGGCTGAGGAGGGAAGGGCCGGTCCGCGGGCGCCGCCGAGGGAGGTCCGCCGCCCCTTTGTCCCGGTGGGGCCTCCACCAGGCTTGGAAGAGTGCGCTCGAGACAAAGTCCTGACGTTCTCGCTCTTCTGCCCGACGGGTGTTATACACATAATAGCTCCGCAGCTGTATTCCAGCTTCCTTGTGGCTGTATGAGCTTTGCCCTGCCTTATCCGAATGCTATGGTTTTCCTGGACCAGGAGTTCTTCACGGAATACAGAGTGGGCCGCGGGTTCGAGGCTCTCTGAAACCATGTTTTGGGTGGTACGCAGGCATCTGTATCTCTGGGCAGCGAGTCCGTAGTGCAGCCGGCGAATTCTGAGAGTCACACACATACCAGAGGTCTCTGCCCAGCCATAAGCCACCTGCTCCAGGAAGGAGTCCTATGCTCCTGGCAGTGAGTTCCCAGTGTGTCTTTCCTTCCTCCCTATTGTCTTTCAGACCTGTTACAGTCGTATAATAGGGTCTGAACAGCCTTGGGCACAGTGCTCCACACACTTGGGGAGTATGAATGGGTTTGGGGTGGGCACCTCTGTGATTCTCTAGACTGACTTGCTTCTCTCCCATCTTTCCCCTAGTTCCTGAGCTGGTGCCAGGCAGGTGACACCGTTTTCCTGCAGCCCCCAGCATGTGGGCAGGCTTGGGCCCTGCCATCACACTGGCTGTGGTGGCATGGGCCACCCAGCTCAAACCCACGGCGCCACCCATCTTTACAGGCCGGCCCTTTGTGGTAGCATGGGACGTGCCCACGCAAGATTGTGGCCCTCGCCTCAAGGTGCCACTGGACCTGAAGGCCTTTGATGTGCAGGCCTCACCTAATGAGGGTTTTGTGAACCAGAACATCACCATTTTCTACCATGACCGGCTGGGCCTGTATCCCCGCTTCAGTTCAGTGGGGAGGTCAGTGCACGGTGGCGTGCCGCAGAATGGCAGCCTCTGGGCACATCTGAAGATGCTGCAGGAACATGTGGAGCACTACATTCGTACACAGGAGCCTGCAGGCCTGGCAGTTATCGACTGGGAGGACTGGCGGCCTGTGTGGGTGCGCAACTGGCAGGACAAGGACATATACCGCCAATCATCACGCCAGTTGGTGGCTATTCGCCACCCTGACTGGCCATCAGATCGTGTAGTCAAGCAGGCACAGTATGAGTTTGAATTTGCTGCACGGCAGTTCATGCTGGAGACGCTGCGTTTTGTCAAGGCCGTTCGGCCTCGACACCTCTGGGGCTTCTACCTCTTCCCAGACTGTTATAACCATGATTATGTGCAGAACCGGGAGACCTATACAGGCCGCTGCCCTGACGTTGAGGTCTCCCGAAATGACCAGCTGGCCTGGCTGTGGGCAGAGAGCACAGCCCTCTTCCCCTCTGTCTACCTGGATGAGACACTCAATTCCTCCACCCATGGCCGCAACTTTGTCAGCTTCCGTGTTCAGGAGGCCCTTCGTGTGGCTCACACCCACCACCCCAACCATGCACTCCCAGTCTACGTCTTCACGCGACCCACCTATAGCCGCAAGCTCACGGGGCTTAGCGAGGTATGTGCCTCCCAGGACCCTGCCTTCTTTCCCCAGGGAACCACTGCAGGTTTGGGTTACCAGGGGGCCTCCTGCCCCGTGATTTTCTAGCTACATTCTCTTGTATCATTCTCTCTGTAACCTTGTGAAAGGGTGGCATCGTTATCTCCATTTCGCAAATAAGAAAACTGAGGTCCAGAAATGCTGAGAAACTTGCCCAAAGCACATCAAGGGCAAAGCAGAGTCTTGGAACCAGGCATTCTGACTTTGGGGTTCACCTACATCTTTGGCTCAAGTGGGTCATTAGCTTGGGAAATGGAGGCCAAGGTAGGCATGCAAATGACTTGAACATCTAATGAGAAAGTGAAACAGCCTCTGCTTGGGGGTCGGAAAGGGTACTGGGCTAAGGGGATGGGCAAGTCAGAACAGTGTGGGGGCCTGTCCAGCCTGCCTGGTCCTCACCATGTGGTCTCAGTCTTCCCCAGTGACCATCTCCCTCCCTCACAGATGGATCTCATCTCCACCATTGGTGAGAGTGCAGCCCTGGGCGCGGCCGGTGTCATCCTCTGGGGCGATGCAGGCTACACCACCAGCACGGTAAGTAAGACCACCCCCAGCCTACCAGACTGGAGTCTGCAGGGGCCAGGCAGAGAGTTGGGGCTTTAGGCTGCTGACCCTTAGGGTGGGCAAACCTAGTTTGGCCCCCTTTTCTGTCTCCCACCCAAAGCATCCCTGGTCCCAACAGAGAAGAAAGGGTGCCTTCCCTACTCCTAGGAAAGGGGTCATGCTGTCCTGAACAGCTGAGTTCCACCCTTCCCCACCTGCCCTGCTGGGCTGTCTCTGTCCTGACTTCCCTTCTCAGCAGGAACAGGGACAGTAAGGGCTCAAGCACTCATGTACAGATATACATGTGTGTGCTGTTAAAAGAAAGTTAACAGTTTCCACCTGGGCCTGTCAGCTGAGGCAGCTGACCCTGATCCCTGGCCTCTGCCCCTAGGAGACCTGCCAGTACCTCAAGAATTACCTGACGGGGCTGCTGGTCCCCTACGTAGTCAACGTGTCCTGGGCTGCCCAGTACTGCAGCCGGGCCCAGTGCCATGGCCATGGGCGCTGTGTTCGTCGCGACCCCAGCGCCAATACCTTCCTGCACCTCAGTGCCAGCAGCTTCCGCTTGGTGCCTAACCACGTACCTGGTGAGCCACAGCTGCGACCAGAGGGGGAGCTCAGCTGGGCTGATCTCAACCACCTGCAGACGCACTTTCGCTGCCAATGCTACTTAGGCTGGGGCGGTGAGCAGTGCCAGTGGGACCACACACGGGCAGCTGGGGGTGCCAGTGGGGCCTGGGCTGGGTCCCACCTCACTGGCCCATTGGCTGTGGTAGCCCTGGCCCTCACTTGGACTTTATAGGGGTCTCTCACCCAGCTGCCAAAGGCCTCTTCCACAACGGCTCTGCCCAGCACATAGGAGCCTACAAGGGGTGGACAAACTGGAGTCTGGAGGGGGCAAAGCCCCTGGGATGCCCAGTAGAGCATCCATACCAACTCTTAACCCCCTGTTCTAAGGGGGAGGGGCAATTCCCTGAAAGTTCCCTTCTCTCCCTGCCAGAGAGGGAGAGGGGCACAGCCGGGCCAGAGAGGACCTGACCCTACTCTCCTGCCCCTGGATAGTTTATTATTATTATTATTATTATTATTATTTGGGGGTCTCTTTTGTAAATTAAATATAAAACAACTCCTTCTGTGCTTGGATTGTCTGCAACTAGGCCAGGACATGTGAGAGTCCAGGGTCTTTCAGACTCTGCTGGGGACTTCTTATCTGTCCCTTGTTGTCTGCAGGACCTGGAGGCCCAGAGCTACCCATTCTGCTGCTGCCTGATGGGGCAGGGGCCACTGGGACTGGAGGGATTCACATTCTACCCCAACACCAAGGACCTTGCTGTCTCCATATTGATTGGAAAGTGGTTGGGCCCAACCTTCTGTGAGGGACCATGCTCATTGTGTTTCTCCTACTTGCCTCTGGATCCCCAGCTGGGCCAGTGCCTGTCACCTCGCCTTGCACACCCAGGGAGAAAGGGGAAATGGATGTTTGATCTTCCCAGGCTGGGCAAGTAGCCAGACCACCCCTTCCTGCTCTTCCCACAGGCAAGGGCGTCTCCTCGACTCCCTGCTCCCAAGGGCAGTGGACTCCAGCCACACAGCCCTCTCCCCAGCTGGGTCACAGTCCTCCACTGGGGTTTGGGATCTGAATGCCAAGGTCTCGTCCCTGTGACACTGCAAAGATGCATGATGAGGCGAGATGGAGGCATCTTGAGCCTGGGAGCAGAGACAACCTCAAAGATCACTTCTGTCCTGGCTATGGCAGAGTATGGCCTGTCCCCAGCTGTCCTGGAGAGACAAGTAGCAGCTGGAGCAGTCAGACTAGCTCTGGCCTGCTTTACTATCCTGCTTCTAAAGAAAGTTAACCTAGTGAGTCTCTGCCTCTCTCTTCAGCCATCAACCCACACCTGAAGGTCCCCTTGTCCATGTCAGTGATGACACAGCCCGTCCTCAGCAAACGACTGGCTGTGGAGAGACAGATTCAAGCAACAGCCAAGTGGTGAAACAGCCACAAGGGAGGTATCCTTGAGGAAGTGCTTTCTACACTGAGTTGAAAAGGGAAGGGGAAGCTTGATGTGAGAGACAAAGCATGAACAAAGTCAGGGAGGAATTCGGAACACAGCTGGGACTCACAGTTCGAGGCTAGGGGCTGAGCAGGGGCTACTGCAGGCTGGGCAGGAGGGGCAGCCCCTGAGCAGCAGTAAGCCTGACTTTGCCCAATGGCGGTGACTCTCTAACCCATTCAGTAAATAGTGCACACATGCGCCGGTGCCAGGCTGGGATGCATCTGTGAACCACACCAGCAAAGAGCCCTGTCTCCATGGGAATGCACACTAGATGCAAAGCCTGAGTCAGAAGTGGTCAGGGGAGCAGAGCCTGGAGAAGCCATCCCCACCAAACTGATGTCAACTCAGGTTGTAAAGTGATCCCCTATTCCTCTGGCTAGTCATGGCAGAGAATGGAGGGAAGGGGAGTGGGTGGTAGTTCAGGGAGGGCAATGTCCATTCACATGGTGGAGGAGAATGCTGGGTGGAAGGGTGCCCAGATGCTCATGGCCATGGTGGGGAGAGGCCTGCTAGACAGAAAATGAAGGTATTGTCAATAAGGTCATGAGATAATGGAGCCAGCAAAAAGAGGGCAAGGAAGGAGAAGCTGTAATTTGTTTCCCTCACACCTCTGACTGCCCATACCCAGCTGGGACCCTCAGACACACCTGTGAGCTATCCCACCCACATCCATGATCTTTCCCACTGAGCTAGGACCCCTACACACCTGTGCAAAGCTGTGATTTCCCTCACATGTATGACCTTACACAACTATTACCTTCCCCAAACAGCTGTGACCTGTACCCACCCAGCCGTGACCCCTCCATGCAAATCTGTGACCACCTCACATCACTTTCCAGGAGGACCTGGAAAGACAGCCTTGTGGGAGGTGCAACTCACGGACAGCCAGATCTGTGGGTGGGCAGGTGAGGGTAATGCAGAGTGAGGTGGCCTAGGCCCAGGGTATGAGAGCAGAGAGGGCAGGCAGGGCTGGACCTCGAATCTGGAGTGATCCCAGACACACACAACTTGGACTGGCCAGACCAACTCGGCAAGGGCAGATCTGTGGGCAGAGCCCTAGGGTCAGGGAAGGCTTTGGGTGCTCTAGCATCTTCCCACCGTCTGCACCATTAGAACTTCTCCCCTAGACTGAGGCCAGCTGGAGGATGGCTGCATTGTGCCAATTGCAGCACTAGGTTTCTGGGGGCACCAGAAGGTAGCACAAAGCCTCAGGGCTGCTTTGATGTTCTCCTGTCCCCTCAGCCCTTGGGAGCTGCGCCAGTCTCTCTGAGCCTGGTGGCCATCACTCTGGGACCCTGCTTCCACCAGAATCAGCAGCCACCATCTCTGTGGTTAGATGCTATGCTTGGCTCCTGGCTGATGTACCCACAGCCCCCCAGCACCCCGGATCCGCTGTCAGCTTCTCCATCCTTGCCTGCAGGACCAGGTCCAGATGATAGCCAGCTGGGTCACTGCTTCATTGACCACTTTCCGGGGGGTGGGGGGGGGATGGGGGGGATCACTGGCTCAGGCTCAGACTGGGCTGCAGATTCAGGTAACACCTTCACCTGGGCCAGGGACATGACGTTCCCTTCACCCCACCCTGGCAGGCAAGCCTGGGCCTGGGCACCTAGCAGGTCTCAATAATCAGCTTCTGAATCAGCAAACACGTGAAATCACAAAGGAATGAGCAAACGTGGTCACTGACACACCCATGGTCAAACATGGAATCTCATAGTCACAGGACGACAGAGTGTCACACCCAGTCCAGGCTCTGGGTTCCATACTTGCACATACACACTCTACTGGAGCTTGCACAGAGGCCTAGATAGTAGCTAACCGGGGCTTCACAGAGACACTGACCAGCCCTGACTTCCCAGACACCGTACCTTTCAGACTCAAGGCCCAAAAGCAGAGGTGGCTTACCCCTTCGGCATAGTTGGTATAGCATCTGAGGCCACAATACTTCTAGGGACCCCAAAAATCTTAATCATTTTAATCAGAAGAAAATATATATTTAATAATGAATATACAATAATGACTTAGATTGGGCTTATGTTTGCCTTTATACCAACATAGTTGTAAAATGTATTTTTTAATGTTTTGAGAAAGGAACCCAAAAAGGCAAAAGTGCCTAGGGGCCCCAAATGTCACAGTGCAGCCAGGCAGGAAAGTATGCCCCCTTGGTATACAGTACTGAAGCACCCAGACTCCAGTACCACAAACAGACCTGTCAGCTGGGCCTGCCACCCAAACAGCACCCCTCCCCCCTCCCCCCCAACACAAATAAAGCCGCAAAGCCCTGCCCTAGTGCTGACCCAGTGGGCGGGGCTGCTTCCGGCCCAGCCCCACCTCCTACCAAGGGCACTTTGTTAGGGGTGCTGAGGTGGCTCAGCTGCCTGGCCCAGCCCTCCAACCCTCAGCCCGCCCCTTAGCCCGCCCCCAGACTGGGTGGGGTGACCCCCTACAAAAGCTCAGAGTTTCCAGCAGCAGTTTCCTCCAAGAATCTGGTGCAGCTGTGGGCAGAGTTGAGGAACAGAATCTTGCTGAGCCCTGCCTAGGCCCTCACCCTGGGGTCAGGAAGTTTGGAGGATGAGGCCCTTCAGCCCTGAGGTCAGCAGGGACATGTGGGCAGACTGGTGGGTATAAAAGGAGGGTTGGGCTGACCTGTCTTTGGTCACTGAGCATCTCCTCCTCCAATGGCTGGCCAGGATTCCTTCAGGGAGAGACAGGAAAGGATCCCCCCACCATCACAGTCAGGTCAGCCTAGGGGCTGAGGGCCTGGCTCTCAACAGCTCTTCTCAAAACAGGTGTCATGGCTTCTGTGGCTCTTGGGGAAGGGGATTGGTTAGCTTAGGCCAGGGCAAAGTCTGTGAGAGACAGGGGCCAGAGGCCCCTCCAGTGGCAGTGCTACCCCTCCAAGCCTCTCATTTGCCCTCTGACCTCCCTGAGGCCTGCAGGTCAGTGTTTACCTAAAGCCAGAGCAGGGGTGGATTAATGAGCAAGGGGTTTGGCCAGCTTTCCCTGAGCAGGGGTCAGAGAGTTCAGGGCCTACTCTCAGCTTTGCCTCCCCTGGCCAGGTTTCCCTAGAACCACCCTGTGCCATGGCAGTCCACCTGCTTCCCATCTGCACCCTCTTCCTGACCTTGCTCGACAAAACCCAAGGCTCCAGGAGCCCCATGGTACCCAACCAGCCCTTCACCACCATCTGGAATGCAAACACCCAGTGGTGCCTGGAGAAATACGGCGTGGACGTGGATGTCAGTGTCTTTGATGTGGTGGCCAACCCAGGGCAGACCTTCCGCGGCCCTGACATGACCATTTTCTATAGCTACCAGCTGGGCACCTACCCCTACTACACGTCTGCTGGGGAGCCTGTGTTTGGTGGCCTGCCCCAGAATGCCAGCCTGGATACCCACCTGGCCCGCTCATTCCAGGACATCCTGGCTGCCATACCTGCATCTGACTTCTCAGGGCTGGCAGTCATCGACTGGGAGGCATGGCGCCCACGCTGGGCCTTCAACTGGGACGCCAAGGACATTTATCGGCAGCGCTCACGGTCACTGGTGCAGGGGCAGCATCCCGACTGGCCAGCTCCTTGGGTGGAGGCTGCAGCTCGGGACCAGTTCCAGGAGGCTGCACAGGCCTGGATGGCAGGCACCCTCAAGCTGGGGCAAGCACTGAGGCCTCGTGGCCTCTGGGGCTTCTATGGCTTCCCTGACTGCTATAACTATAACTTTCTAAGCCCCAACTATACAGGCCAGTGCCCCCCGGGTATCTGTGCCCAGAATGACCAGCTGGGGTGGCTGTGGGGTCAGAGCCGTGCCCTCTACCCCAGCATCTACATGCCTGCAGAGCTAGAGGGCACAGGGAAGGGACAGGTGTATGTGCGGCACCGTGTAGGTGAGGCATTCCGAGTGGCTATGGGTGCTGGGGACCCGGATCTGCCAGTGCTGCCCTATGCCCAGATCTTCTACGATGGGACCAACCACTCTCTGCCCTTGGTGAGTCTCCCTCTATGACCCCATTCACCTTGTAGCCTACCTTGTCAGGCATCACGTTCAGTAATTGAGGCCACATGGCCTTGGGGCACTCATCCATTCTCCGTTCCTTGAGCTCCTACTGTGTGCCATGCTCTGTGCTCGGCACAGATGATTCTGCATTCATCAGAAAGATGCAGTGCCTGCTGCACAGCACTCACAGGCTAGGGTGAGGACGGGCTTGCCTCTCGCCACCAGGGCCAGAGCAGCTCAGGTGGGGGTTATGAATTATTTGTCCCATCCAGTGTTGTTACAGCAACCTGCTGTGGGGAGGGAGGGAGGCCCCTCAGAGCTATGTCCCTTTCCTCAGGATGAGCTGGAGCACAGCCTGGGGGAAAGTGCAGCCCAGGGGGCAGCAGGAGTGGTACTCTGGGTGAGCTGGCAGAACACAAGAACAAAGGTGAGCTCAGGCCCAGGAGGGAGGTTAGGGTGGGGGCAGGGGTGGAAGTGCCAGGCTGACTGGCAAGACCCTGACCCACCCTTTGTATCCCTTCGATCCTGGCTGGCCAGCAGGTGAGTGCCTCGGTGCCCTAGGTAGGCCCATGCATGGCCATGATGTCCCTTTTGCTCCCCTTCCCATTCAGGAATCATGCCAGGCCATCAAGGAGTATGTGGACACCACACTGGGGCCCTTTATCCTCAATGTGACCAGCGGGGCTCTTTTGTGCAGTCAAGCCCTGTGCTCAGGCCATGGTCGCTGTGCTAGGCGCCCCAGCCACCCTGAGGCCCTCCTCATCCTCAACCCCACCAGTTTCTCCATCCAGCCCACACCTGGGGGCGGGCCCCTGACCCTACAAGGTGCCCTCTCACTTGAGGATCGGATGCGGATGGCTGTGGAGTTCAAATGTCGCTGCTACCGTGGCTGGAAGGGAGCATCATGTGAGAAGCAGGGCACGTAGTAATTGGGCACACACTAAGATACATACATTGAACATCTTGTTGACGTTAAAAATAAAACTTATTTCACCAGCAAAAATGGGTTTAATAAGGAACAGTAGAGAACTGCAACTTGAGACATGTGAGCTATTACAAAACCAAAGAGGAGGAGCGCTCTTTTACAGCGGAAAGGGGGGAGTTTGAAGGGCCTATTATAAACAGAAAGTCCATTGGAGTAAACCTGGAGTACAAAGTGTAGTGGCTTTTCATTGATTGAGTTATGACAGTCTCTCACTAGCTAAGCTGTTGTCAGGCAATGAGAAAACCTTTCCTCCTGCTGGGGTAGTAAAGTAGGCTTCTCCCTGTTGGGTCTGCAAAGGGGTGCAAGGACTGGCATGTGTGAGTTCCCCCATCTAGCCTCCCGACTCCATTTTAAATGAGGTTTCCTCTATTCAGTTTCACAACCTAATGCACCGTGAGCCTGGCCACAGCTTTCTCAAGTACAAGCAGCCACACAAGTCATGGTCACAGCCAGGAGTACATTCAGCCACGGTCATGAGCATATGCCTGCACATGCTTACAGACCGGAATAGCTGCCTAAGGGGTTAGAGCCTTCAGCACCCACCCAGCAGGGTCATAAACATCTCCAGAGACACTAAACCGGTCTTTAAACTGTAGCAATCACAAGAACTGACATACACTGAATACCTACGCTTCCTTAAGTCTTGTGTTAAGTATTTTAAGTAGACTAATGTATTCGATCCTAACACCAGGTTATGAGGAAACTGAGGCACACACTGGGAGGGCAAACACTTTGTCCAAGGCTGGACAGCCAGAAAATAGAGAAACGGGGATTCGAACCCAGGCTGTCTAGCTAGAGGTAAAGCACTTTGGCTCCTACTGTGTGTTGACAGTAACCAGCCCTGCACGCAACCTGCTCAAAGGCACCAGGCTCGCAAATAAAGCAGACACGATTCTTGCTTCAGGAGCTATTAATGGAGTGCCTAAAACGTGCAGGCTCCGGGATCCAGAGGGCACAGGAAAGGCTCATCTCTATCACTAAGTCCTGACGTCTGTCCGAGGGCGGCTGCTTCCGAGGATGGGGCCCAAATTTCAGGAGGAAGCTCTACCTGATTGTTTCCACAACGGACATCTTACCCCACGGGGTGCCAACAGGAACCGAGATCTGCCTGAGCCTGGGGTGGGGCGAGGTGAAGTGAGGCGAGGCGGAAGTGGAGCCGGATGGAGGAGGGGCCTGTACCGGGCCAAGGCTTTGACGCGATAGGCCCGGGTAGGGCCTCGAAAGAGCGGAATCCGGAAGGATCTAAGCGATGCCCAGGGGCCAGAGACTGGCCCTGCAGGCGACGGAAAAGAGGTGGAGCCTGCTCTGGGTCCCAGCGGGGCATACGCAGGGAGCAAGGAGCTATGGCTCCGGAAGGGCTGGAGGGGCAGAGACGCAGCCAGGGAAGAGACTGGGTCTGCGTCGGCTGTGTTATGACGCCCTGAACTGGGGGCGGAGCCTAAGCGGTGGCGCGCGGAGGCGGGGTGGGGCCTGGCTGCCTAGGAAGAGTCTGTACCAGAGCTGCGGAAGACGACGGCTGCAGTGCGACCGCCGCACCGCTAGGGGCCAGCGCGGGCGGTCAGAAGAGTCCAAACCACACAGACAACGAGAAACCGACCCGCGCAGAGCGAGCACGCGGAGCGTCCCGGAGGAGCTTGGCTTCAGCATGTCAGTACCCTTCGCACGTGCCGTATGTTAGTCCACACTGTCCCCGGTCTGCCCCGTGCGTGCGGTCCTCAGGTAGCAATGCCGTCCCGCACCCCCTCCCTGCATCAGTTTCTGCGTTCTCTCCCAGAGCATGCCGAGCCACACCCACCCAGAGTCAAGCTGCCGAAGCACCCCCCCCAAAAAAACTTAATGGTTTGTCACCCACTAGGAGGGAGGGGGAAACCGAGCCACCGAAGACACTGCCGCCTCTCCCTGAGGACACAGGAGCTCCTCCCATAGTGGGTGGGGTCGGCACCGAAGGGGTTAAGTCCGCGGGGAAGCCTGGGACTCCAGGTCTAGGTGCGAATCCTGGGGTATTCTCCCTCTTGGCACAGAGCTGTAGCTGCTTCGCAGGTGGCTGATGCAGGTGAGGTGCTTATAGCCTTTTGAGTGGGGCGTGGGGGTTGTGGGGGCTACTTGTTCCTGACCAGTGTGGAATTGCCTCAAGTTCAGGGGGCCTTCTTGGGGAGGTGGGGAAGGAGAGCCAGGACGTCCTCTCTGGAGCAGGTGAGTAGAAGACGAGGGCCCAGTGGATTTCCCACCAGGATCTCCCCAGCATAGACCCTCCTGGCAGAAGAGCCTGGGGTAGGATTGGCAAACAATGGGGTTTAGGCGCAGGAGGTCTGAGCCCCCAACCTGGTGGCTGTTGGACACTTGTGGATTTAGGAAGGAAGTTGTGGTCCTTATCTAGGGCGACTACGAAACTCAGGCCAGTGGGGAACGAAGCCTGCAAGAGCCACATTGCTGTGTGACTGTGAGCCAGGCGCCTTGCTAGTGCTGCTGGAGCCCCATCTGAAGGGACTCCTGAGTCCATGCCCAAGCAGAGTGACCTGAGCTGCACAGTGCTGGGGAGGGGGCCATGGGCTTTGTGCTTCAAGCAGGAAAGGCAGTTCAGGGAGAGGAAAACTGATCCTAACAGGTGGTTGAGTGGTGCCCCAGGACTGGTCAGGTGGCAGTCGTGGCCCAAGTGGTGAGAAAGGCTGGGACCTAGAATAGAGAGAAGGAAAAGGCAGGGGAGTTCCTGGGGTCAACCAGAGGGAGTCTTGGATGGATTTAAGTAGGTAGGAGGTCATGGTGTCTAGTCTGCATGTTCTGTCTGATGGCCAGCCAGCCATGATGGTGTAGGCTAGATCCCCTGTTCTGGGAAGGACAAAGTTGTAGCCACAGAAAGCTGGGGCCAGGACTCTTGGGTTCTGCCCCAGCCTTTAGCCTTCAGCTTCCCTGCAATGTGGGGCAGGACACCCTGGACCCATTACCTCTGCTGTCACTTGTGTGAGTCACCTGAGTCAGTTATAGGGGATGGTCTCCAGGTCACCTGTGCCATCAGGTGAGTATGGGATGGAGACAAGGTGTAGACCAGTTCCAGGATGCATGGCTCCCCCAGCACTCTGTCAGCCCCTCCCTGCCCCAACACTGTCCTCTTTCCTGACACAGCCTAGCATGGCTGTTGTCTCCAAGAGGAGCAACCTTGTGGTCTGAGGAGGTACCACTGTCTAGAGACTGTGCTTTTTAATCCCCAGCCTGGCACTGAGCCACCTGCAACCCAGCAGGAGATGACCTTGGGTCTCAGCCTGACTCAGCTGAGCCTGGATCCTACATGTAGGCAAGAGCTAACTCTGAGCCCTGGCTCACCAAAGCTGACCCCTCCCCTAGACCCTACACACCAGATAGAGCTGATCCTGAGTGTCAGCCCAGCCGAGCTGACTCTGGATCCTGCATGCCAGTCAGAGTTGACCCTGCGACCCAGCCTGGCCACGCTGACCCTGGATCCTGCACACCAGCCAGAGGAGACCCCAGCCCCCAGCCTGGCTGAACTGACCCTGGAGCCTGTGCACTGCCGACCTGAGCTCCTGGATGCCTGTGCTGACCTCATCAATGAGCAGTGGCCCCGCAGCCGTGCCTCCCGCCTGCACTCCTTGGGCCAGTCCTCAGATGCCTTCCCCCTCTGCCTGATGCTGCTGAGCCCCAGCCCCACACCTGAGGCAGCCCCCATTGTGGTGGGCCATGCCCGCCTGTCACGGGTGCTAGACCGGCCCCAGAGCCTCCTAGTGGAGACAGTGGTTGTGGCCCGGGCTCTCAGGGGCCGTGGCTTTGGCCGCCGCCTTATGGAGGGCCTGGAGGTTTTTGCTCAGGCCCGGGGCTTCCGCCGACTACACCTCACCACCCATGACCAGCTGCAGTTCTATGCCCACCTGGGCTACCATCTAGGTGAGCCTGTGCAGGGCGTGGTCTTCACCAGCCGACGGCTGCCTGCCACCCTGCTCAAGGTCTTCCCCAGAGCCCCCTCTCCCCGGCCACCCTGCAAGGCTTCTAGCCTGGCTGCCCAGACTGCCCCAAGACTCCCCAAGGGGTCATCATTGCCACCACCTCCTCCCCTGCCTGAGCCCTTGACCACTTCACCCCCACCTCCTGCAGGGCCCCTTCCAAAAAGCCTGCTGGAGACACAATACCAAGACCTGAGAGGATGTCCCATATTCTGGATGGAAAAAGACATCTGAGGGCTCCCCAGGACAAGGCACTGTCCTTCAGGGTTGATGCAGTACAAGCCTCAGCCCGTTGGCCTTACCTCAGTCCCTAGACCTTGGGGGCAGCTGTAGCCTGACCATGTTTCCTGAATACCAGTGAGGCCAGGAGATGGCTTCATGGCTGTGGCTCAGAGCTGTCAGTGTGGCTGAATAAAGGTTTCTGTTGGATGTGCCTGTGACAGTTTGTTTGTTGACCTCACCCTCACCTCCCAGTTTCACCCTAGATACCTTATCTCTGCAAGAGCCCCCAGATCCACCTTGGCCCTAGGGCCATGGATGAAGAGACACCTGCCCTTTGCCCCTCCCACTCTGCCAAGCCCAGGTTACAAGGTGTCTGTTCCCTTCCACATTCACTCATCACCATTCACTCAGAGCCA
This sequence comes from Hyaena hyaena, assembly GCF_003009895.1. Lineage (NCBI taxonomy): Eukaryota > Metazoa > Chordata > Mammalia > Carnivora > Hyaenidae > Hyaena > Hyaena hyaena. The sequence continues at coordinate 497,460 of NW_024080662.1, forward strand.
ACTGTTTGTCAGCCCTGGACTGGGCACAGGCAATGGGGAACTAGACAGACAGCATCTTGGCCCAAGGGACAGGGGAAACAGGGAAGCATACAGTGGCAGGATCCATGTTGGGACAGTGGGAGCCCAAGTGCTCTCAGTCCATTTGGAGGCCCTGGGACGCCTCCCAGGGGAGGTGATGTCACAGCAGACATCTGAGAGCTAAGTAGGAATTAAGCCCGGCAAAGGGGAGAAGTGAGTAGGCTAGGTGTCAAAGGGCACAGTTGTACCATGACAGATGGGCAGCATGGGAGAGGAGCTACCTGGGCCAACTTAGGGTGTGACTGGTCTGAGAGGCCTAGAGGACCACATGGGGACTATCCTTTCCCCAGCCCCCATCCTTGGGAGTTGTTGGGGGAGTGTTCCCAGCTTTCCCTGCCATATAGGAGGTGTGGCCATGGCCACAAGTCTTAATTCACACCCCTTCTCTCCTGCAGGTTTCTGTCCCTGGGGCATGATCATGCAACTGGGCCTGGCCCTGGTGCTAGGAGTGGCCCTTTGCCTGGGGTGTGGCCAGCCCCTCCTATGGGCTCCTGACCGCCCTTTCTCTGTGCAATGGAACATACCCTCAGCACATTGTAAGACTCGCTGTGGTGTGCACCTGCCACTAGAGGCTCTGGGCATCACAGCCAACCATGGCCAGCATTTCCATGGGCAGAACATCACCATCTTCTACAAGAATCAGCTCAGCCTCTATCCCTACCTTGGGCCCAGGGCCACAGCTCATAATGGAGGCATCCCCAAGATTGTCCCTCTTACCGCCACCTGGCACAGGCTACCTACCAGACCCATCTCAACCTAGAATGTGGCTTCACTGGCCTGGCAGTGCTGGACTGGGAAGAGTGGTGCCCACTCTGGGCCGGGAACTGGGGCTGGTGCCGAGCCTACCAGGCCACCTCATGGGCTTGGGCACAACGGGTATTCCCCCACTTGAACCCCCAGGAGCAGCTCCATAGGCCAGTGTTAGCTTTGAACAGGCAGCCCATGCCCTGATAGAGGACACACTGTGGCTGGGCCAGGCACTGAAGCCCCATGGGTTCTGGGGGTTCTGTCGCTTCCCAGAGCCTGTGGCAATGGCTGGCACGGTACAGCTTCCACCCAGGCCACTGCCACCCAGCCACTCTAGCCTGCAACACCCAACTGCATTCGCTCTGGGCTGCCTGCCTCCAGCGCCCTCTTCCCCAGCATTTATCTCCCACCCAAGCTGCCACCTATTCACCACCAAGCATTTGTCCAATATCGCTTGGAGGAAGCCTTCCATGTGGCCCTTGTTGGGCACCCACATCCCTTGCCTGTCCTGGTCTATGCCCGCCTCACACACCAGCGTTCTGGGAGGTTCCTCACACACCTCGTAAGTGAACATTGAGATCTAGGGGTCTGAGTGGGGAGTCCTGGTCCTGTCCTGGGAACGTCTGAAGAGAAGACCTTGCCCAGGGGAATTTGATGGGAAGACCCTGATCTAGTTCTGAGTGGGGAGATCCCATCCTGGAGCATCTGAAAAGTAAGTATGGCTCTGCCTTGGAAAATCTTGAGGGGAAGGCAAGGCCCAGCCTTTGGAGCCCTGGTCTTAGGGGAGACATTTTCTGAGTGGAGAACCCAAGAAGCCATTCAGAGGCTCAGTGCCAAGTAATCTTACTCTAGAGGTGGAATTAGATCATGGTAATGAGCCAGAAAAGTTTCTCAAAGGTGGAGGTAGGCCCAGATGGATCTGACCAGCCCATCCCTGGCTTAGCAGTTCTTTGTTTCCAGGATGACCTTGTGCAGACGACTGGTGTGAGCGCAGCACTGGGGGCAGCTGGCGTGGTGCTCTGGGGGACCTGAGCCTCTCCATCTCTGAAGCGGTCATTGCCCCTCCAGCCTGCCATGCAGCCCATCCTGGGATCCCAAGGTTGGGGGGAGAGACCATGTCAGAGCCAGGGAGCAGGAGTATTGCTACATCCTTCCCCTCCTCAGGAGAAATGCTGGCATCTCCATGACTACCTAGTGGGCACCCTGGGCCCCTATGTAAACAATGTGACCAGAGCAACCATAGCCTGCAGTCTCCAGCGGTGCCATGGCCATGGGCGCTGTGCCTGCCAAGACAGAGGACAACTGGAAGCCTTTCTGCACCTGCAGCCAGATGGGAGGCCTGGAGCCTGGGAGTCCTTTAGCTGCCGTTGTTACCGGGGTTGGGCTGCCCTTACTGCCAGGAGCCTAGACCTAAACCTAGGCCTGAAGAACCAGCATAAAACCAGAGGTTACCTGCCCCTGACTCTCTTGTCCCTGCTGCCATTTTTCCAGTCCTGGAGAGACGGCTCTGTCCCACTCTTGTTCTATTCAGTTTAGCATCAGTCCTCCCATACACACACTCCCTTCCCATGGGGTACCTGGGGAGTGGAAGGGGCCAGGGAAAAAAAATGTTGACACCCTTTTATTTTGCTTACACCATTTTAAAACCAAAGGTCCTCTGAGGCCACTTGATCTTTCCTGATAAGCAGCCCCTGGGAAAGTCCGAGTTCCAGATGGTTAGAGGTGCCAGCTCAGAGCTCTGTTCCTGCTCCTCACTGGGCCCACAGAAAGGTCTCAGGAGACCTGTCCAGGGACAGGTTATCTCCAAGATCTTGGCTAAGGTCTGTAAGTGCTAAGGTGTTATTTGTGCTCTGCTTCAGCATAAAGTCACTTTTTCTTTCACTGCCTAAAGTTTGTTCACCAAGTTCCACTAAACTCCAAGTTCTTCCTGTCCATCCACAAATGCCCAGAAACACTGGTCCTGCCTGACGTGGTAGGCTGCTCCATAGGCACAGCTTCAGAGTTAACTATATGCATGCACCTGGGCGTGCGGGGGGCGGGAGATGTACCTAGGGCATTGTGGGTGCATAGTTCAGCTAGAGCGTCGTGGGCTTATGGGTTTCAGGAGTAGACTACAATTCCCGAGGTGCTCTGCGCCTAGCCGGCAGGCGGTCATCTGCGCGCGCAGCCCCCTGGGACTAGTAGTTTCGGCCGCGTGCATGTGGTCCTGAACCCAATGGCCAAGAACTCGCCTTCCCGGCCACCCGTTTAGTAGGGCGGGGCGCAGCGACTCGTTTGGCAGGGCGGGGCGCCTCGCGAAGATGGTGTCGCGTGCGGCGTGTGGCTCCCGTCGTCTGCCCAAGTCTCAGCTTAGCCCACCGACCGGTGTCTCGCCGGTCTGGAGCCCCCGCCCGCCAGGTCCCTGACCCTGAGCCTTGTGCGCGCCCGCGCTCCTGATTCCCGGCATGCCCCGCGCCCGTAAGGGCAGCGCGCCCCGAAAGGGCGGCCAGCGCCGAGGAGCGGGTAAGTGGGGAGCTACTGATGAACGGCGAGCGGGGGTCCAGCATGGCTTACCTGTCAGTGTTACCGGGGGTCCTGGGCGGAGACTCCTGTGTCTACCAGCCTGGCTCTGCGGGAGTCCCGCCACTCTCCCGCGGCCAGCACGTGCCCCGGGACAGTGGCCACGTGTGCGCCCAACTTGATTGCGCTGCTTGCTGCTCAGGAACCCACGCTACCGGCCCTACACTGGTCGGTGCCTCTCGGCCTCAGTTTCTCCATTGTCGATCCACCCCAGTTACCTGCTGTGATAGACAAACCTGCCAGACAGCAGGAAGCCTGCCCCCTCTCTAATCCCTGCCCTTTTACTAGACTGGACTAGGAAACTGGTGGGAGGGCTGGCCTGACGGAAAGTACTGAGATAGAGGGCGAACTGGCGGAGGGGTGGGGGGCGATGGGGACGTTGCAGGATTCCGGCCTTGGTGGACCTGGCCCGAGAGGGTTGGGGAGTGCCCTTGAGCCTGAGCAGTCCTGAGACTTATCAGCTTTGAACAGAAGTGTGTCTTGGTGCAGTAAACACATATGTTTACTCTGCAGGAACAGGGTGCCTGCTGGGTACAGCTTAGACCTGGACACCACCCTAATGGGACTTGGGTATGGGGACATCTAAGAGGGTAGCAACATTACAGAAGGACTGGTGCTGGGGGGACAGGTTCACTGAATGATGTCAGCCCCAGACTTAAGAACAAAGGAATCCTTAAGGGGCTTCTAGGTGAACCCTGAGGAGGTGAAGAGAGTGCTATGCAGAGGAAATAATTTGTGCAAAGGCCTCGCATTTGGAGGGAGCAAATTAGGGAGGCTGGGAAGCTTTGGCGGGTTAGAGTAGTAAGAGAGGAGGTGAGCAAAAGCCTGCATGCATGCTGGACTTTGTGCAGCAGGCACATGGAGTATGTAGTTTCTGAGAAGTAGGACCGGCCTGGTGACCAGAACCCACACACAGGAGCATTCTAACTCTGCTGATCCTGACATTCTCCTGTGTTTACCTATTTTCAGGGACTCATGTGTCAGGGGTCACTCCATTCTCTGCATGTCCTGAGGTCAGGAGGAGCCTGTGTGTCCATACACTGAGGGCTGAAGGCCTGGGATGGTCCAGGGGGAGCTCAGAAGATAGTATGCTTGGAAGCCTGGGGCACCCAGCCACATCCACCAGGAGCTGAGCTGGGCTTCTGCCCCAGAGCAGATGGGCAGTTGTGGGCCCACAGAAGAGCCTTAACTGGTCGTTTATTTAGTCATCTAGTCATCGTCTTTACTTGCTGTACTACGTGAGGTGCTTTAGCATCTCTGTTTTGCAGATGAAGAACTTAAGGTGTTGGGAATGCCTGAGTGGCTCAGTCAGTTAACCCTCTGACACCCTGCTTGGGTCTTGATCTCATGGATTTATGGGTTCAAGCCCTGCCTTGGGCTCTGTGCTGACATCTCAGAGCCTGGAGCCTGCTTCAGATTCCGTGTCTCCCTCTCTCTGCCCTTCCCCTGCTTGCTCTCTCTCAACAATAAATAAATAAATAAATAAATTTTTAAGGCGTTGAAGGTTAGTCACTTGACCTGGTTACATGTACTCTTTTTAAGATAGGGAGCTGGAATTTGAGCCCTGTGTCTGTCTGTATATGTTCTGTATATACAGATTCAATAATCTAAACTTCTGACTTTTGCCCTGGCCATTTTTAGGCATAATCTGGGCTGGTGGCTAAGCTCCCCCTGGATTTGCCTAAATGTGTCCCCATTCCAAGTGGGGCCTATGCAGCCCCTTCTGCCTCTACCAGGCTCTCAGTCTTCTTCTTAAAGCAGGCTCTGGTCTCAGGGAGGCTTGACTCACCAAGCCTGCCAGGTTTCCTAGGCTGGGCCTATAAATGTTCTGCATTTCATAGACCTCACTCTCTTTCTCCTCTTTCCTGGCTCAGCGCCCCCTGCTGAGCGTCCCTGTGCCTACCACTTCAGTCTCTGGTTTTCTCATCTCTAAGAGGGGCAGGACTCTATTCTTGGGGGTCATGAGGCCGGGTGAGGTACCCCCAGCCATCACTCATCAGTAGAGGCAGGCCAAGTGCTGTGTTCTATCCTCCTCAGGTGCCCGGAGCAGTGCCCAAGCTGACTCCGGTTCCAGTGAGGATGAGGCAGTCAGTGAGGCCCGCAGCACCACCAGTGAATGCCCCAGCCTTCTTAGCACTGCCGCAGAGGACAGCCTTGGTGAGAGTGGGTGGGAGTTTGGCAGGGACTCTGTGGGGATTCCCTGGGGTAAAGCAAGACGCAGGGCTGACCAGCTGGCCTTGCAGGGGGGGATGCTGTGGATGAGCAGGGCCAGCAGGAAGACCTTGAGGAGAAGTTGAAGGAGTATGTGGACTGCCTCACAGACAAGAGGTACCCCTGACTGCCAGCCAACCCCTACACCCGTGTCCCTGCTCAGCCCATGCCAAGTGTGACCCAGTAGAGCTGGCACACAAGGTCCCTTTCTTCATTCCTCAGTGCCAAGACCCGGCAGGGTGCTCTTGAGAGCCTTCGCCTGGCCCTGGCATCCCGCTTACTCCCTGACTTCCTACTGGAGCGCCGCCTCACACTGGCTGATGCCTTGGAAAAGTGCCTCAAGAAAGGTTGGGCCCCGGGGGCTCATGGGAGACCTGAATTGGTTGGGTACTGACCCTTGCTGCCTGAGCTGACTTGGAAAGCATTCCTGCAGGGAAGGGCGAGGAACAGGCCCTGGCCGCCGCCGTACTAGGCCTGCTCTGTGTGCAGCTGGGCCCTGGACCCAAGGGCGAGGAGCTATTTCACAGCCTACAGCCCTTCCTGGTATCTGTGCTCAGTGATGGCACAGCTAGTCCTGCTGCTCGGCTCCACGTGAGTGATCTGTGCTCTGTGACACCCTTTCCTCCCCTTATCCCTAAGGAGAGAGGTGGGGTCCACCTGCTTTCAGGCTCCCTTACTCTGAGGGTGAGCTCCGTGGCTGAGAACCCAGGCTCAGTCTCTAACCATGGTGTGGCTTTGTCCTCCTCCCAACAGTGCGCTTCTGCTCTTGGCTTGGGGTGCTATGTGGCTGCTGCCGATGTCCAGGTAAGTGGCCTTTGGGCATGGGTAATAGAGCACCTAGACCCTGGCTCTGCCCCTGAGCTGTTCCTACTGCCTCCCTGTGTCCCTAGGACCTGGTCTCTTGCCTCAACTGTTTAGAAGGTGTTTTCAGCCGATCCTGTGGTATGGGTGGCTCCACAGCCCCTGTGGTCCCTGCCAGCCTGCATGGCCTGCTCTGTGCTGCCCTGCAGGCCTGGGCATTGCTACTTACCATCTGCCCTAGCACCCATGTCAGCCACATCCTGGACAGGTAAGAGCGACTGCCCGCTGTGAGTGGGAGGGGAAAGGTGAGGCTCCCCCAACCCACACATAGCTCAGCCTGCCCCTTCCCCAGGCAGCTGCCCCGGCTGCCCCAGCTCTTGTCCAGCGAAAGTGTGAACCTGCGAATTGCTGCCGGCGAGACCATCGCACTGCTCTTTGAGCTTGCCCGGGACCTTGAGGTGTGAGAGAGGGGTGAGGGGAAGGGAGGGGCCCTGCTGACACCACCTGTCCATCCTAGGCTGGATGCACGGGACAACACAGAAAAAAGCAGGACAGCTTTAGGTCCTCATGGAGGGGAGGCAGCCCTAACACAGACTCAGATGCCGGGTGCCATGGTGGGGACCCTGAGCCAGGGTATCTGGCCCAGGCAGGGGCCAAGAAGGAATTCAAGGGGGCCAAGGAGAGAAGAAAACCACTTGTTCCGAGATAGGAAGGGTTTGGGCAACCCCATGTTGAGAGCCAGCAAACCCCGGGCTTCTGCTCACACACCCCTCATTGCTCCCACCGCAGGAGGATTTTATTTACGAGGACATGGAGGCCCTTTGCAGTGCCCTGCGAACCCTGGCCACCGACAGCAACAAGTACCGTGCCAAGGCTGACCGCCGGCGGCAGCGCTCTACTTTCCGCGCTGTGCTGCACTTTGTTGAGGTGCGTGTGAGAAAATGTGTCCTAGTGAGAGTTCATCCCCTGGCACAGCCACCAAGCCCTGTTTTGTGGGTCCCTCTACTGTGCAGGGTGGTGACTGTGAGGAAGAGTCCGTCCGCTTCGGGCTTGAGGTGCTCTATGTGGACAGCTGGGCTCGGCGACGCATCTATGCTGCCTTCAAGGACGTGCTGGGATCGGGCATGCACCACCATCTCCAGGTGGGAAGGTGGACAGGGAGGGAGCACTCAGCTTGGCTGTTTTGGATCAGCTTGAGTTCACTGCCCTCTTTGTCCCCAGAACAACGAGCTACTCCGTGACATCTTTGGCCTGGGTCCTGTGCTGGTGCTGGATGCCACTGCCTTGAAGGCCTGCAAGATCTCACGTTTTGAGAAGGTTTGCACCCTTTGGGCACCTTTATATTCCCTCTGTTCCCACGGCCTGGAGGCCTGGAGCTCTGCAGGGGCTAGAGGAGAAAGCCCTGGGCCTCCCCTAGCTCACCCAGATCGTCACTCTCTGCCCCTACTCCAGCACCTATACAATGCCGCTGCCTTCAAAGCCCGGACCAAGGCACGCAGCCGTGTGCGAGACAAGCGGGCAGACATCCTGTGAGCTGGGGCCAGCTGAAGAGGAGACTGTCCACGCTCGTGCCTGTGTTTTTAACAGAAGACACTGCAACAACTGGTTGTTCCTGCCAGGAATTGTGGCTTTATTTTTTTAATGACAAAACCAAAAACAGGGGGGTAGTGTTGGAGGCCAGGGCACTTGGTATTCTGGCCCCTTGCCTCTGCACAGCCCTGTGGCTTCTCCCTGCCTTGTCTCAGGCCAGGCCAGATGTGTGCTTGTCCCAGGGCTGTGGGGCAGGCAGTAGGAAGGCTGTCCCTTTCTCTCCTTTCTGGGCCCCACTCCCCTGGGATGACCCACTTCCTTGAGGGGAATGGCATCTGGACAAATGCCACCAAGACAGGTGGGAGGCCAGGTTACCTGTAGTGGATCTATATGCTGATTTTTAAAGATTATTAGAGGTAATTAAACTGAATGCTCAGCCATCTGTGGCCCTTAGCTCCTGGGTGTTTCTGCCTGGCCTGCCATTCACCACTGCACTGGTCTCCCCTGTCTCCATCTCACCTTTGACCTCCAAGACCAGGTCCTCAAGTGGCCCTCCTCCCCATACTTCGCTCTGCCTGCTTGAAGTGCCGAGGCTGGACCCCCACTGGGAGGCCTGGCAGAGTTTGGGCAACTGGAGTTGGGGGGCAGCTATTTCTAGACTCTGAACCTATCTGGAGGAAGCCAGAGGCTGCTGTCAGGCCACGGAAGGAGCCAGGAAGCTGGTGTCCCTTCCTCTGACCTTGGGCCACCCAAAGCAGGACCTGGGCACCAGAAAACTTGGCCCGGCCTGGCTTGAAGACAGGAGAGGCAGGTAGCTGTGGGGTCAGATTAGACTCTTGTACAAAAATCTCACCAAGGAAGTAGTGTGGAGCAATGGGTAAGGAGAAACCTGCCAATGGCGACTTTATTACACACGCACGCGCGCGCGCACTCCAGGTTCAAATGGTATCTCAGCTGGGTGCTCGGGCCTCACTGGAGTTGAGCCTCCGCAGCTGGCTGAGGCTGGCGAGCCGGAGTTTGAGCAGCGTCTCCTCCTGGGTGCGCAGTGTGTGTGCCAGCATGCGGAGAGATTCACTCTGCAGCACTGTGGACAGGCGGATAGGAAAGGGGGACTGTCAGACCACAGGCTACCCCACAACTCCCCACCTCACTACCTCGGTCAGTTGTGCAGAAAGGTCTTGCAGTCCCAGTTACTCGCCCTCAGTCTCCCCGCCCCCCCCCCCCCCCGCCCCGGCTCCCCTCACCGTCCAGCCGTACCACTCAGGTAGACGGCCAGGATGGCGAGCGCCAGGCAGGTGAACACCAGCAATGCAAGCAGCAGGAAGCCTCCCCTGCCGTGCACAGGGCTGCAGCCAACCTGGGCACATAGCGACGGTGGCAAAATGCCCAGTAGCTCGTCCCATGGCTGCGCCTCTTCAGCCAGGTAGGGGCACAGCGAACCTGCAGGACAAACGGGGCATCAGGAGGGTAGGGGCTGTGCCTGCTTTCCTCCCCTCCCAGCACATCAGTCCCCAGCCCTGTGCCCCTCACCTCCACTGTGCAGGTCGCTGATGGACTCCACCTGGTGCAGGCGCACCTCCTGTATGTGGTTGGGGGCCAGTGGTGCCCTGATCCTTGGGCTCGGTGTTAGTGCCAAGGTGTCTGCTGGGACAGTGCAGGGTTGGGTCAGCCAGCAGGTCACCCCCTCCCTTCTTTAAGGTGGCTTCATGCGGCGACGGCTCAGAGAAGATGGGATAGGACAAAGGGACATTGGCTCCTAATGCCCTAAAACGAGCTCGGGAACATTTGATTCAGAGCCAGGAGGACCCCGGAATTCCTTAGGCCTGTTAACACACACAGTAGCAGGAGGTGCGTTTGACCTGCTCACTTTTGTTTCCTTCTAAGCACCTCAAGGACTTTTCAGGCATTCCTCTGCCTGCTCATTTCTAGAGAAGAGTGTGTCAGCTTTGAAAGACCAACGCCACAGTGCATGAAATTCATTCCTGCCTCCTCTGCTGTCAGTTTCCCCTGCAGACCCTGTGAGCTGGCCGCTAGGCCAGACCCAGTGCCTGGCAGCTCGATGTCTCCATCCTAGCTGGGGGGTGCTTGTGCCTTGTGGCCTTGGCTCTGCTAACATACTCAGCGTGATTCTGCTGTACTTCTGTGAACCCTGCTGTTTTCACTCAACATGTGACATGCCTTTGTCATCAAGCTGTTCTACATGCTTCTGAGGTCTCTCTTGAGGCATCCCTTTGAGGCTGCCTGGGCATTTAGGTTGTTTCCAGTTCCCTTTGGAAGTTAATAACTCCTAGGAAAGGACATGCATCATTGACTATGAAGGTTTTTCCCAATTTCCTAATTGTTAATAAGGACGGATTCCCAGAAGCAAAATTACTGGCTTAAAGAGCAGGGACTTTTTCTTTAAGCCATTATTAAGCTGTCCTCCAGACTAACTATCCACAACCCCCAAAAGGGTACAACGTCACCACCATTAGGCATTTTCAATGAAAACTTTATAGACATACATGTATACACATTTGCCAGTTGGGAGATGAGAAAAGGCTTTTTTTTTTCTTTTTACTTATTTGGGTTTCTTTGCCTAGAGGGCCTGATGGGGGTGTGTGTGTGCGGCTTCCTAATTATCCATTCACAGCCTCTGCCCCTTTAGTCACTGGGACCCCTGTACTTTTCTTGTGATCTTATTTTGGGATCCACCAAAAGTATTTATTTTGTGATTTCTAAAAAATTATATATTATTTACTTCCTTGACTTTTTAAAAAAATCTTGGTCTCTTAAACTTCCAGATACCCAGGGGCGCCCGGGTGGCTTAGTCGGTTAAGCGTCCGACTTTCGTTCAGGTCATGATCTCGCGGTTCGTGGGTTCGAGCCCCGCGTCGGGCTCTGTGCTGACTGCCAGCTCAGAGCCTGGAGCCTGTTTCAGAGTCTGTCACTCCCTCTCTCTCTGACCCTCCCCTGTTCATGCTGTCTCTCTCTCTCCTAGAAATAAATAAATAAAACATTTAAAAAAAAAAAAAAAACTTCCAGATACCCAGCTGGCTGCTAGGTATCTGTAGGGGGTATTGAGGGAACACCTGATAGGGGCAAAGGCAATTGGACTCTATCACTTTCAGAACAATAACAGCCTTCATGAACTGCTTGAAACTGCCCCTTGAAATGCTCCAAAATAAAATAAGATGCTGCCAGTCATTATGTTTGGGTCAGGGGTCATATTATATTCCTCTGCACTTGGCTCTGCTTTCCCAACACTTTTTTTTTTTAATGTTTATTTGAGAGAGAGAGCAAGCTTGCCCTTTTGGGAGTTTGGGAGGGGCAGAGAGAGGGGGAGAGAGGGAATCCCAAGCAGCCTCCACTAGCACTGTCTGTGCAGAGTCCCATGTGGGGCTTGAACTCACCAACGGGGAGATCATGACCTGAGCCGAGATCAAGAGTTGGCCACTTAACCGACTGAGCCACCCAGGTGCACCTCCCCACACTTTCTAAATTGAACTCAGATTCTCTTCATTACCAGGAAAATCATGGTAAACATCATTGTTATGATCCCAAAAGGAGGCAAACATCCTCCACTACTGGGAGCTGGGCCCCTCCCATCCAGTTGAAATGTTGAAAATGTGACAAAAGAGTTGACCAGCTAGGCCTTCCGGGAGCAGTGACACAGCGGGTCATCCCTGCTGCGGCCCCTCTGAACCTCTACTTCTTGCATGCAGGGGGGTAGTTAGGAGAGTGGCCACCAAAATCTTAACTAGCTGTCAGTCTGGCCAGGCCAAGGGATCCTAACTGGCTAATGGTTGGGTCCACTTAGGCCCAAGTTGGAGGAGATCAGAGATCTCTCCACTCCCAGGCCCTGGGCTGCAAGCCCAAATGCTTCCTGGAGCCACTGCCCGCCCCCAATCCCAGCTTCCTCCCTGAATGAAGAGCTGAACTGGCCAGCCACCTACCCAGCCCACACCCACTTGGGCATAGCCTATAGGTGACTACCTCCCAAGTGAGTCGCGCCCCCCAATCCCTCCCTGCTGTCCCTAGCAGGCCCTAAGGGGAGGTGGGGTTCCAGGCGTAGCCTTTTCTCCATGTACAGGAGGCAGGTCCCCTTACTCAACTTAGGGTATGGTGTTTGATGACTAGTTAAGGAAGTGAGGTCATTGGGACAAAGTGGGTTTGCTCCGTGGTTCACAGGATCACAGGACTGGGGCCATGCCCCCCCCCTAGTTATCTCCTACCTTCTTGGGTGTCCTCAGGCATGGCGGGCGGTGGGCAGTTGTGGGGCTGATAATAGCACCCAGTAGCAGGACAGGATGGAAGCAGCAGCGGCTCCTCAGAGCCTGGGGAAAACTGGCCACCTCCCAGCCTGGGCCTAAAATAGGCCTGAGCTCAGCCCACTGGGCTATATTTAGAGGGGGCAGCTCTCAGCCATGAGAAGGGGTGGAGTGACCCACATGGGCCAGCCTAGACTATCTGGCTGGTGATGCAGCCCAGACAAGAGCACACCTCCACTAATATGTGTGCCCAGGGCCTTTCCTGAGGAACCCTACCACCACCATACATGCAAAGGCCTTGGTGTCTTTATCCAGACAAGCTGCCTCAATGCTCACCTCCAGCAATGCCTGCCCCACATGGCAGCCAAGATATGTAAGGGAGCCCTGTGCCTCTACCCACAAAGACCCCAACCCGAAGTTGGGCCATCTCTTCTCCAAGCACATGGACAAGCACCTACCCGTGTGACCTGCTGGCACCAGGGATTGGGGTGATGGATAGCTGGAGCGCATTGCAATGAGGGCTCTGAGAGCCCCCAAAGGGGGCAGAGACACACCTGTAGGTAGGCACTCATTTTAGTCTGTAGGCAGACTCAGGTTGAAGATTGGTATTTCTGTTAATAAGTTTACAACCTTGGTTAACAGATTGCCTACTCTCTGACCTCCATTTTTTCATCTGTAAAACGGGAAGGACAATGGTTCCTCCCTGGCACAGGACCTGTGAGAATGGAATACAGCTACATGTCTGCAGTTTAGATCCTCCCTCCTCTCTCCACACACACCATGTTGTGTGAGGAGGCATGGTACCACTTACCCTTGAAGGGAGGAAGTAGCCAGGTTTAGGGCCCACCCTCTGCTGTTAGACCCCTGTGGCCCTTCTCCCCAACTGGGACGAAGCAAGACAATGAGGCCCCACCTCCTAAAACATCCCAAATCCATCCACTGTATCACATTGGCCTCCTTGATGTTTCTCACACACAGCAACCTTGTTTCCACCTCAGGACCCTTGCACTAGCTGTTGCCTCCTGGAACATTCCACCCCTAGACACTCCCATGACTGGCTCCTTGTTGTTTAGCTCAAATGTCACCTCCTCAGTGATGCTTTCTCACATTATTTACCATATCACCAAATTTGATTTTCTTCATACTACTCAGTCAAGAAATCATATTCAGAATACACTGTGCAGGTCAGTAGGGCCGCAAAGGCCCCACAGAATCCACTCAGTCACATGGAAACTGCCTTTAATCCTCACCACAGCATCCTTTTCAGAAACCGAGGTCCTAGGACTGCTAGGAAGTTGCCCAAGGCCACACAGCAAGACCTAGAACCAGCGGTTGTCAGCTGGGGCCATTCCAGCTTCGGCTCATAATGTGTTTATTGCATTAGTACAGTCGGCCTGTCCCACTCCCGCCCCCACCAGCTCACCCTGTTCACAGCTTTCTGCTCATTGCCCAGGGAGGAAGTCTTCATCCCGGGGTGGGCACTCTGGGCACCTCCTCCGACCAGGTCGTTGCTCTGGAGCCCTGCTTATCTGCCTCTTCCCGACCAGCCGGACCCTGCGCCCGGCCTGAGCCGTCCCTCCCAGAGCTACATTCAAGGGTTACCCTCTGTTAATAAATAAGCCGGCGAGGCTGCCCCTCAGCCAGGGCCTGTCGGTTGGTGTCTCCATCAACCAGGGACCAATGTGCCAGGCCCCCTAGCTGTGCGTCCTCCAGGGTCTGTCCTCCCGCTCTCCTGCCTGTAGCCTCCTTCCCTGTACCCGGCGCGGCCTGCCCAGTCACCAGTGCGCCGCGCTGCGTGGCCCCCGCTCGGCGCGCGGCTCTGGCGCGTGCCTTCGCCGGTTTCGGCCCTTCCTCCGTGACTCGGGAGGCGGTGGGCGCGACTCGGGCTGCAGACGACACATTCGCAGGGAACTCGCGCCGCCGCCGCCTGGCTCCACCAGCTGCAGGAAGTCCCGGTACCAGAGCTTGGGGCCTGGAGGGGGGACGGGCGCAGCCTCCTCGGTCCGGGCCAGCCTTTCAGCCTGCGCAGCACTCAGCACGTGTAGCACCAGGCGACGCAGCGGCTGCGAAAAGCCCTGTTCCACAGCTGCGCAAAGGTACACGCCAGAGTCCCCGCGCCGCAGCCCGCGCAGCAGCAGTCCCCGCGTCAGGCGCTCTGCGCGCTCCTCCACAGCTACCTGCAGGCGGGGCCAGTGGGAGGTGTGGGCTTCGGGGTCAGGAACGGGGAAACCCGGCTCCAGGTCGGTCCAGGAGAGGCAGAGGGTCAACGGTGGCCGAGCGGGAGCAGGTAAGGGGCTCCCGCAGGCGTACAGATGAAGGCTGGGTGCACTGGCATGGGTGGTGTAAAAGAGGAAACCCTCCCGGGACGGGGTTTACCTGGACATAGGGGCGGGGCAGGGGCCTCAATGGGCGGGGCGAGGGCGGGACTCCTCTCGGATGGGGGGGGGCCGGAGTCTAGTTAGATGGAATAGGGCCTCACCAGGATGTGGGGTTCAGGTAAGGGACCAAACTGGACATAAGGGGTCTAACTGGACGGAGTCTCACTGGGCGGGGTCGGACCTAGTCTAGAGGTGGGAGCAGGCCAAGGGCCTCATTGACAAGGGCGGGGCTCCCCTGGATGTCGGGGGCGGGACAAAGGCCTGTTTGGGAAGGGAGCCGGCATGAGGCTCACCTGGGTGTAGGTCGCCTCTCCTGCGCGCTGCAAGGTCCATTCGACGCGCGCCTGCAGCGAACGGGGCTCACACTCGAGGAAGGCGCTCCCGCCCTCCACACCGAACACCTTCCGCTCCAGCAGGGCGGGATGAGAGGAGTCTGGGGAGGGCAAAGGAATGTCAGATTCAGGCAGGGCAGGGTGGGACATCTTCAAAGGCGTGGGGGCAGCTGGGGCACTCACCCCCAGAGCACAGCGTGCTGGGGTCGCCGTTCCTCACGTCTTGCCGCCGGAACCGCCTGGGGGGTGCATTGATACATTAGAGCCTCCGTGAGCCCTTCTTCTTTTAGCCAGGTGCTGCAAATAACTCCAGGTGGCCCGCCCCCGACCCTGCCCACCTTTTAGAGCTGGGCTGGAAGCGCGTGCACGCGGCCCCGTCCCAGGCGCAGTAAGGGTCACGCGCGAGGCAGCATTCCGCACAGGCGCGGCCGTGGGCAGCACAGAGGTGCAACGGGATCTGGGCGACCGCGCTCCGGGAGGCTACGTACAGCTGGTGCTAGGGGGCACGAGGGGCTCCGGGCTGACCGAAGGCAGCCCTGTGCCCTCCTCCCATTGGTCAGGGATCCCTGACCCCACTTGACAGATAAGAACACTGAGGTCTCAGATCTAGCGAAGGCAGAACCTATACTCAAACCCAGTGCTTAGACCTACCAAGGGAGGCGTGGGGGTAAGGGCGCCAGGGGAACACACTGGGTCCCTTCTGCTCCCAAGCCTTCTGCAGAGTCACTTACCCTCTTGGAAGAGATTTGCATGCTGGTGATAGCAGATGAATCCTGAGAGGAGGAGGAGCGCTGGGATCAGAGATCAATGGGGTGGGTGGGGTTCCTCCAGGAGAAGGGGGCTAGGCCTCACCTCAAACACGTGCAGCTCCTCCAAGAGCAGCCCCTCCCCGTTAGGCTGGCTGCCCTTGGGGACTGAGATCACCTTCAGCACTGTGCCAGCGTCTGCAGGGATGAGGAATGAGTGATTCCTTGTGTTTCCTGTCGGCTAGGACTAGGGGTCTCCTCACTTCTGTGGCCTTTACCCTCAGCATGGTTGGGTAGGTGAAGAATGTGGGTTGGAACAACCAGAGCAACATCCAAAAGGAGATGAGGGCATAACCCAGGCAAAGATGTAGAGATGGGATTGGACAGGAGCAGCTTCTGCTAAGAGGCGGAACAGAGTCTGGACAGAGTTTTATGGGTGGTCATGGCAGGACACTGACCTGTGCCAATGAAGAGGACATCGTAGTGTCCATCAGCAGCTGCTACACGGTCTGCAGTGATCTGGGTAAAGGTGTACCCGGCATCCACTTGTATGAAGAGGGGGCGACCACCCATGGGCAGGACTGAATTGTACATGAGGGGGTGGTTCCGGGCAAATTGAATGACGTCATCAGGAAAGTCCTTGGTAGAACTGAAGGTGCCAAAGGTCTTGCTGGGGCACTGGGCCGGTGGGGAGGAGGCATGACAGGGATGTGGGTATGAGGGCCTGGTGGGCCCCCAAGAGACCTCCAGGAACCGGGAGTGTAGGGGAGTGCTAATGGACAGAGCCCTGCCCTGAGAATCTGAAGAGAGAAAACCCAGCCTTGCCCTTGGGAGTCTTAGGGGGAAATATGCACTTCCTCTGAGGAGCCCTGTCTGACGAGGGTAATACTTTCTCACCCGTAATGAAGGGAAAAAACTACATTCACCAAGAAGATCCCAGGCCAAGTTTTCCACCCCTGAGACTTTAAGTGGGTTGTGGTGGGAATCCTGGGGCTACGCACCATGCCTGGTCGGGGGTAGGGGACACGGCCCTGGTAAGACACCCACTGGTGCATGGGCCCTTCCTTGTGTGCAAAGGGCCCCAGGAAGGCCCGACGCACATCGTTCATGCTGTACACACACACTGCAGAGCCCTGGAAGACGGTGCTGCAAGCAAAGACATGAGCAGAGTGAGGGGTCCAGCAGAACCCAGTGGGCCCTGCCCACTACCTCCTGCCCCTCACCTCGATGTGGAGAAGACAGCGTAGAGCAGTGGGCTCCAGCGGTCCCTCAAGGACAGCAGGAACACATCCTCTGTGGGGAAGAAGCCTAGTTGGGGGAGGGCACACAGCCCTCTGGGCAGCCTGGCTCCTGAGTCTAGGCCCATTGCACTCCCTCTCTCCAACCCCATCTTGCACTCTTGGCACTCACGGAGGTGGTCAAAGTGTGTGTCACCCTCAACGCCTGGCACTGCACACACCAGGCGAGCCTTCAGGAATGTGGTCCACTTGTTGACCAGGCTTCGCTGGCCTCCCACGTCATTCTGTGGGGTCAATCAGTGGGGATGAGGGGAAGGTCCAGACAGGCAAAAGGGCAGGGACTTGGTCACCGGCTGTGGCTCAGGGACTCCTCACCCGACAGATCTGGCCAACCCGGGACACAGTCTGGCGTCCCATTGATGGTGAAGCCTCCACTGCCGACTCACGGAAGAAGAAGTAGATCTTGTCATCGTCAGGATTCTCACTCTCTGGGATCCAAAAGACCTTGACGAACTTGGGCTCTAGCAGCAGGAGGCATGGGGTTAGAAAGGTCCTGGCCCTGCCACTCATGGGTCCTGGTGCACGCACACTCCCTCCTTCCTCTAGTGCCCCCAGAAGCCCTCAGGGCAGCCTCTGACCACCCAGCCTCCAGATAGGATGGCAATCTAGGGGACAGCATCGAGGATCAGGGCCTGTGAGTCAAGAAGTAACCACCAGAGGGCAGCAGAGACCAAGACTCTCTAGACACACAGGCCTCTCCCGCATCCCTGACGCATCCCTGACCCATCCCTGACCGTTCCCCAGGCCACGGGCCACGGGCCAGAAAGGAGGGAGATGGGATACTGGGGTTTTACCTTCACTCAAGAATATTCCTCTTGATCAGGAAGCAGATGCCTCCTGTTACTGCTGTGAATACTCTGCTGGGTCCCCTCACTCTTAGAACAAATGACCCTGGCCTCTGACAATACAGACCCCTTATCCTTTTTCCTTTCATGGGTCTGTTCCTTGGCTTGTTCTTGCCCGGGAGCCTTTGTACTAGTTGTTCTCTTTGCCTGGAATGCTCTTCCCTCAATCCTCCTGTGTTTTGGGAATTAGCTCTCCCCTGTCCTCAGCAGAGTGGCTTCCTTTCTCCAGTTCTCTTACCACCTGGTCTCCTTTTCCCTTTCTGTCTGTTCACTCACTGGTCTAATTGCCATTGGAACCATCTTATTATGTATCTGTTCTGAGGTCTGTGAACTCAACGAGGGCATGGGCCATACAAGTCTTGTCTGCCCTGCAGCCCCAGTGCCTGGCACAGAGCTTGACACATGGTGGATACTTGGTGAGACCTGGCTGCACCCACTGTTCACTTCCTCTATGGGTCTTACTAGGCACCTACCCTGTTGGGGATGAGAGCCCCCTCCCGATAGCCCCACCAGCCTTTCACCATTGAGCCAGCGAGAGTCGTGTGGTTCTGTTCGGAGACTTGGACGTTGTCCCAGGCTACGGAAGATGGTGAAGTCCCGGCCCATGAGGTCTGCAGCCACCCCTGAGTACAGTTCTTTCCCTGGAGATAGAGTAAGGGCTGCTGAACCAATCTGAAGGCTCTCTGCGGGGAGTGCTTGTAGAGCTCCAGTAGCTCTTAAGGAGTCAGTGATGCCATAGAGGATCTCAGGGGCTATCAGGGGTTCTAGAGTCTCTGAGGGGCCCTAGTCGTTGGACTCACCCACCAGCACGGAGGCAGCCTGATGCCTGGGGTCATAAGGACTCTTGCCCTTGCCATCCTCCAGCCTTCGAAGGTCCAGCCGGAGCGTGGGCTCCTGGGAGGCAGGGGGCAGTTGGTACTTCCAGGCCCTACTTTACCTCCCAACCTCCCTCTCTGCCTAGATCTGGTCTTACCTCCAGCCGGTGGCCCACCTCCACAAATCCACAGGTGGGGTGGAAGGCCCCTGTGCCACAGGCCAGCAAGTGGGTGCTGTTGTAGGCATGCAGCAACTTCACGAAGTTCATGCACTCAGTCTAGTGGGCAGGCGGGGGCAGAGACGATGAGGCCTCCTCCAGGGAGGTGGCCTTAAGAGGTCCCAGCTTGCCAGTGGTACCTCACCCCATCCTCTCTTCTGCATCAGTCCAGGCAAGTACCAACATGGGCTGCAGGAACCTGTGTGCCCTCGGTGACCAGATCAGCCCACCTCTCACAGAAGGGGCACATGGAGAAACACAGGCCTGTGTGGCCCCCTGTGACTCAAAGGCCCCCAGGAAGAATCACATGAGCCTCCTCCCTGACTCACTACCTCCAAACTTGAGCCACCTCGACCCCCTGCCCCCATCCCAGCCAGAACAGGCAGGCCTCTGTCCTAGCACTGCTGTCTGTGCAGCAAGGGGCCAGGCCTCCACACTCCTGCCCCGGGCAACCAGCACTCACACCAATGTCCTTGCCCGCCCAGTTGCACTCCTCTCGCCATTCCACAGGGGCAGGCCAGGCCAGCTGCAAGGGGACCGGGGAAGGGGGACACAGGTCAAGGGCCTTTGCCTGATCTCTGTGAAGATGGTGTCTGCTCAGGGGACCCACCCCCCTGGGCAGCACAGAGGCTGGGGGTCCCTGGCACCTTCTTGGCCCGCTTGCTGATGTCGTCCAGGCTGAGGGAGGCCACGCGGTTCTCGGCGCCCACAAACAGGCGTCCTCTCTCTTCGTCCACCAGCAGAGCTTCATAGCAGCAGGTCCTCTCCAGCCTGAAGGTCCGGAGGCCGTGCCGAGCCTGGAGCTCTGCGGAGTAGGGACATCACCGAGGGTTTGCCAGCCATGCTGGAAGCTTCCCCCAGCCCCTGCCTGTAATCTCTCTCACAGGTCATGGTTGTACATGTGACCTGGCCCACACATGTGAGTTTACCCACATGTGAGTTTACATTCATGAAGACGGGCCCACCCATGTGAAAAGCTTCCAGGGTGGGCAATGCAGCACCCCCCCACCCCCCCAAGGAAAAGCAGGTTGAACTCCTTGGGCGTGCTTGGACAAGAAGTGTCTGCAGGCGGGCGCACTGGGAGGCCGGGGTGCTGGGGGAGCCTGGGTAGGTAGGGAAGGTCAGGACCCCAACCCCAAAGTCTGGCTGAGGATTCTCCGCCACGCTGCTACCAGCCTAAGCTTAGTGCGATGCCTAGTGACCACCCTCCTGTGTCAGGAGTATGGGGTGTGGATGGGACACAGGCAGGATCTGTTGCCATGGGAATGGAAGGGGTCTTCCTGGGAAAGCTAGAGGAGAATGAGTGCAGAAAGGTTGGGGGCTGAGGCCAGGACAGGGTTAATTAACTGGAGATGACCTGAGAGTGCCCCCAGTCAAACCTGGGCCAGGGGCACAGGGCAAGAGCAAACTTAGTGCCCCCTACCCACACTGGGTCTCTCTCCTGCCCACCCTGAGCCGAGCCCTCTTGCCTGCCAGGTGCACCTACCTTGGAAGGAGAGCCGAAGGCGGGGAGGGCTGGGGGCAGCACCCCCCAGCACTGCTGCCCAGAGCAGGGCCAGGCCCGGGATCATGGCGGCAGCCCTAGCCGGCCCCAGCCGGGCAGCTCAGGGTGCTCAGGGTTCAGCGGGTGTGTGTGGAGGAGCCTTGAGCCGCCCTGGACTCTGCCCCAGGATCTGGAAGAGAAGGAGCTGCAGCAAGGACGAGGGCGGGGCAGGAGGCTAGGGGGGAGTCCCCAGGGATCAGATTACAGCCCCTAGGGAAAAGAGGCTGGGGGGTCGCATTCCACTTCCGAGCTCTCCCCTCCCTCCAAGTGTGCCCTGCCTGGCCACAATCACAGACACACCCACATTGGGCACACCCTCGGGGTCACCCCCACGCGGGCAGGCGCCCGCCCCACCACGTCACCCTCCCTAGTAACCCCCCTCTCATAGACACACTCACAGGCATTAATTCACAAACTCTGTGTGCCTACTTCATGCCAGCCTGGGACATTGGGGGACACAGACAAAGTCCCCATGCAGGAGGGGGCAGAGTGCCAACAAAGACTCAGATCAGTGCAGTCATTTCAGAGGGCGCCAAGTGTAATGAGCAAAACAAACCAGTCATGGGAGTGAGAGCGACATGAGAGGAGGGGCGAGGCCTCTGGAGGTGGCTGTGCACCCACAGGCCTAGAGAGGAACTGAGGCACCCTTAGGGCTGGAGCCAATGGTGTGGGCGCCTGTGAGTGTGGCTGTTTCTGAGGGTCCCTTTGTGTTGTTATCTGTATTGTGTACGTGTGTTGTGTGTATGCAGGCAGATGTGCACGCCTGTGACAGCGTGTGGCATGAGAGTTGTATCACACATGTAGATATATGGCACACGTGTGCACTTTGCACACATGCGTGTCTCAGACGTGTGCGAACGTGTGTACACATACAAGTGTACGTGTGTTTCTCTGGGCATGCAGGTGAGCAAATACAACCGCAGAGAAAAGCACAGCCTTCAACTCTGAAACCTGCCTGAAACCCATGCCTCTGAGGAAGAAGTACTGCCCAGGAGCCCCAGCAGTGCAGGCTGCACAGAAGCCTCAGCTTCTGACTTAGAGGTGGCTGCCACTCGGATATAGCAGCCCAGCTTTGTGCTTGACCTCTCTCTCCCCACACGAGGGTGGAAGGAGCTAGTTACACAGAAATTCTGTGAGCTCAGACTTCAGACCCAAGAGGAATCAAGTCGGGGGAGAGCCAAGGGCCTCAGACAGCCTCTCACCCCTGCTTCGAGTGAGCTGTCCTTCCCTCTCTCAGCCCCCACTGCCTCCGTGCCTCTCCCTCCCCTGCATTAGCCCTCAAGTTTCACGTCTTTGAGCTCCTCCACCTCTGAGCCAGACCCCTTCCCTGGACCCCATACAAGGGGCCAGCCTCTAGCCACAATGCCCATCGTCTTCCCCAGAGCTGGCGGGGCAGGTGCTGGGCACAGGAGCCCTGGAGTGGGGCAGGGTCCTGGGGTGCACAACTGCCAAGGGCCATTCCGCATCGCTCCCCCCAAACTCCTGCCCGGTTCCACAGCCCCCGGACCCCTCCCGTGCCAGGACCCCCACCTCCCTCCTTCCCTCCACTGACACTTGCCACCGCCTCTTCTGAGCCCAAGCCCGTGAGGTCTGCGATGCCACGGAACACCAGGCAGCCCTCCCTGGAGAAGGGGAGAAGCCGCGAGGCCGCAAGGCACCCTCTGACGGCTCCTTTAAGGAGCAGCCCCCGCCTCCACCAAGCCAGCCGCCGCCCCACACGCGCCGCAGTCAAGTTTACGGGGCGGGCAGATCTGGTGACCAGGCAGGCAGTTGGGGCCAGCCAGAGTTGGTGGCCAGGCCAGAGTGGAGCGGGCACAAGGGAGGGGTGGGGAGGAGCGACCCCTCCCCTGTCGGGCCTCAGGGTAATAGCTGTGCCCAAGAGCCATCCGGAAGTGTGGCAGCCAGTCCAGGCAAAAGAGGAAGGGCCCCCTCCCTGGCCCCAAAAGGCTCTGTGAAGCAAGTGGAGGGAACAGCAAGTCCAGGGGACTCAAGTTCCTCACCTGTCCCTACACAGCTGGGGAGGTGGAGGTGTGTAATGAGGGGCTCACTGCCACCTCGGTTCCCAGGAGCCAGCTGGCATGGGAGGGTTGCATGTCCTGAGAAGGAGTTCTCAACTAGGGGTCTGATGCCGGGCCCCCAGCCCAGCCCCAGCCCTTCCTCACCACTGGGGCCACTTAGTGCTTCTGCCACCTGGCTGTCAGAGGCTGTGAGGACAGCAGTTGGGGCAGAAGAGGAGGGCCCGAGAGGGCCAGGCAAGGCAGTCAGAGGCCCTCAAGTTTCACTTCTGCACTGCGGTGGGGGTGGTGGGGGTGGTGTAGGCCCACCCAGAGACCCCTCCTGATGGGTGGTCCCACATCTCTGCAGGGGAGTGAGGGGGATTCTGTGTGACCTCTGTGATTCAGGACAGGGCTCTGAAACCTTGGTGGCTCAGCTTGGGAAGGGTCTGGGATCTCGGCCTGAACTTGAGCCCGGTGGATGACCCTGTTTGTGCTGCTGGGGGTCTGTCTCCTTTGGAAGGGCTGAATGTTGGCAATGGCTGAATGGGGCCTTCTGGTCCACCTGGGTGAACGCAACAGGGCTTGAGGATGGCCTTTTACCCCTCAATCCGCATAAAAGGCGTCTTCCTACAACCTCCCTGAGGCTGCTTAGCAGCTCCACAGTTAGTCAATGAGGGAAGCTGTGTGGGCTCCTGTGAGGGAACCTGTGAGGTTCTGTGACCCAGCTCCTGCCAGCTCTCCTGGAGTAGCGGTGTCTGTGCCCAGTCAGGGGGGAGCCATGCCCTTTACTGAGTGTCAGGACCTAGTGTTCCTGGCCTGGCCTGGCTGGCAGAGGAAGGGTGGGGGTCAGTGGGAGGCCAGGTGTCTTCAGGAGGGGGAATGGAGGGATGCACCCCAGCCTGAGCTCTTGGGCTTCCGGGAAGCAGGCTCTTCCTCCTCGCAGCTTCTGCCTTGGACCTGGGCAGCCTCCCCTGGCCCCATGCAAGCAAACAAAATTCTTTGGCTGTTTACAATTTTCCACCCTAGCAGCCAAGATCAGCAAGTGCCTCTGAGGTCCCCACCCATCCCTACTGTGCCCCCTACCTGCCCCCAGTGCATTTAGTTCCTCAGGCTCAGGGTCCCAGTCTCATTCCCTCCCAGCCCTGTTTCCATACTGAAAAGTAGAACCAGGACCCCCACCATCTTTCCAACATCTTGGGACTGTCCCTTGACCACCTGAGCCCTTTGCATTGTTTTACTCGCTCCCTGGAGCAGGAAGTGAGATCTGCAGGGGTGGGAGCTCAAGTTGTCCCTGTCCCCACAAGGTCTCCTTTCTGTTCTTCAGCCTCAGGTCCAAGTGTATGCCAGACCCTGGGCAGGGGCCTCATGGAGGCAGCACTCTAAGAGCAAGGTCATTGTCGGTGAGCTACTCTGGACTCTAGGAGTCTCTCTCTAAGGATTCTGGAATCAGGCAGCCTGATCCCAAGTCTTGACAGAATGGAACAAACTAGGAAAGTAGCTATATGGCCACCTGCACCACTGCCCAAGGGCCATCTCAGCCTCCTGAACTCTACCCTTTGCCAGGATACCCATGGGCAAAGGCCTGCCTGGATTCTTGCCCTGATGCTGCTTGCTGCCTGTTAGTGGAAATACCTGGATGGTGGTGCCAAGTCCTACCACCTGCCTCTTCACCCCCATCACCAGCTGGAACTGTCCCCTGCCTGGACTCTGGGTGCTACGGCTAGGGTAGGACATCCATCTGAGGAAGGCTAGAGCCAACCCTCCCAGTGCCCAGCCTGGGCCTAGTCAGGCCTTGGCTTCCCACTCACACCTGCTTTAGCCATCAAGGCTGGTGGCTCCAGCATCACAACCCTTCCCAGTTCTGGCCACGTGGGTACTAGGACATGCTACCCTGAGGAATTAGGCACTGGGTGGGGGTGAGATGGGGGATAGGAATGGACCCAGGGAAGCCTGGCTGAGGGGCCTGACTTCCCTGACAATCTACTACCCACCCAGGGAAGATCTCTTGGGAGAAGATGTTGGGGCCCTTCCCCAACCCGCCCCCAGCCTAGTAGCCATGCTCCCAGGTACCCTGGCCCACCTTTTTGGAAAGAGCAGCTCTTCCCCTCCTTGCCTGTTCCCCTTCCCTTCTGAGGGCCATGTCAGTGCTGAGGTGGAGGGGCCAAGGGAGGGGCCGCCAGGATCCCCGGGCCTCTGGCTATGGCCCTGCCCCCACCAGCTCCGCCCCTGCCCTCCGCCTCCTGCACATTCCTCCTGGACTGAGGTCAGCCCCTCAGGGATGGGGCAGCCCCCCCCATCAGCCACATCACAGCTCTCCTCTCCTGTTTTCTACATTGCCCAGCAGAAGGGGGGAGGGGCGAGGCAGGGGCGGGTGGAGCCTCCCTCACCCCTCCTCCAGAGTTTAGGGGAGTGTGGGATGGGGTGCCAGGAATGCAGCCAAAGTAGACTAGGGTGGCACTCCATGCTTATTAACATGTATTAACATAAACACTACCTTCCCTTAATTGGTTCGGGTATAGCTGCCCAGCAGTGCAGGCTGCGGAGCTCTGGATGCTGGGGTGGGGGTGAACCTGCCTCAGGGATCAACCCCCTTAAGTAGGCTGGAAGGGGCGGGGTTGAATCCTGACTGCCACTCGCCAGCTGTGTGTCCCTACGGAGACTGCGCCTCTGCTCACTTGCCCTGCGGTTGCAGCTGGCAGGCCAAGCAGGTCTGCCCTACGGTGGCAGAACGCAGGTGTGCGCTCCTGCTGCCACCTCAGCACTGGGGATCCTGGGCACCCAGGCCTCGAGGCAGACCCTTCACTGCTGCTTCTTTCAGCCCTCCTTCACTAGGGCCCCTTCTCGGTCTTGGCTCCTCTCCTGTCCCCACTCCCCCACCAACCCTCCTGCCACAGTCCCCAGCACAACGATGTCTCTGCCCTCCACCTGAACCTCCATCCCTCCCCACCCCTGAGGACTCCTCAGTCTTCTTCCTCCAAGTCTCCATCCCAGCCCACATCCCTTCTCCCGGAGCCCCTGTCTCAGGGAGATCTTTCTGCCTGGTTAACCTGAGAAGGTCCTGCCTCCTCCTCCAGCAGCATGCAGCCCAACCCCTTCACCCTACCCCCAGGCTGTGTCCCTGTGGTCTTCCTAACACTCCTCCTCCCCTCTATAGTACCCTGCTCCCCACCGCAGAGAGTTCCCTGGAGCTTAGGGGTTCCTGCCTGTGCTCTGGGAGGCAGCAGCACTTTCTGTGCCAGGACTTTGCTTGGCCTATGCCCTCCAGGCTTTTAGGCCATCCTCATTACCACCTGCTGGGCTCTCCTTCATCACTCAGTATCCAACTCTCTGGTGTCACAACTTCTCTTCACAACTTTCCTTTGTGAAGCCCCAGATGCCTGTAGCACCCAGGTTCAAGCCTCTCTGCAGGGCTCTGGGTTCCCCAGGGGCTGTATTACTGGGGGCACCAGGACCCAGCAGAGGACAGACCCAGGGAGGTAGGAGATAGAATGCCTGAAGAAAGCCCTTACACCTTCCTGGACCTGCTGAGCCTATGGGGGAGGAGAAGGGGAGACTGATGGACAAGGGACACCTCAGGTCCCTCCTTGACCCTCTGCCAGCTCCATCAAGAAGCCTTGACGCCCTCTACCCACAATGAAGTCGGAAAGTAGAATCAACAAGAAGGGATATCAAACTGATTTTTCTCCTAAGTAAGATCACCTGTGGGGCTTATCTCCTGCAAGGGGAAGACCAAGACAGGAAGGAGAGAGGGATCCATAGTGTTGAGCCCTGCCCGCTTGGACAGTGTTATTAACCAAGGAGCTGAGTGGCCTGGTGGGTATGAACATACTGTCACACACAGTTGCACATATAACCCAGCTAGCTCGACGCCCTCCTTGGATGTGTGATGGGGGCTGGCTGACCCTCTGGGTGTCCAGGAGAGGTAAGGGGAATGCATAGCCCCATGGCAGAGATGCGAGTCTCCAGGACCTCTTATAGGGCAATAGACACAAAGATTGGGTTCAGTTGTTTGGGAGTGAGCCTGAAGCCAGAACTCAGTCAAGAGAACCTACAGTGCCATCCCTGCCCTCTCCCTGACTCTTAGGGCAGCTAAGATCTGGCTGGCTAGGCCACAGGCCAGGTGGCTGGAGTCAGGGCTTGTGTTCTCTAGCATGGTGGCTGGCTTGGCACTCTGGGTCTGGGATGGGGACTGTGGACGGATGATTTGAGGGGCTCTGGGTGGGTAGGGAGTAGGAAGTTTTCCTGACATCAGGAGCTGTGGGGCTGCACAGGAACGTGGTGAGGTGTTCTTCCAGGCCTTGACAGACCCTGCAGCCTCAGAGGTCCCAGATCTAATGCAGCCCCCTCCCCATTCTGCACCTGGCATCTTGGCCTCCACCCACCTGTTGTGGGGGGCCTGGGCTTGAGCTGGGGAGTGGCTGCCGGCCTGGCTCTTCTCCACAGAGTCCCCTCAATCCTCCCTTCTAAGTGCTCTGGCTTTCAGAGCTTGTCTCTTTCTCTCTTCCCCAGCTGTTTCCCGACCCCGCAAATGGGTTAAAAATACCAAGGCTGCCACCACATCAGTAGCCTGAGCAACTATTTGGAGTGGGGTGGGCCCTCTGGAAGATGCATCAGCTTCATAGATGTCTCCACCGGCTGGAGACAGCCCACTTCATACTGGGACCCATGTCTGGAAGCAGGAGCCTGGGTCTCTTCCCTAGATCTGCCTGTCTAAAGGTCCCAGGCCTCTTAGCTGCAGCTGCCCATGGGAGGAGCCAGAAAGATACCTCTTCTTAAGCTGCGTGTGCTCTGGGGTATACAGGGCCAGGGAGCAATGAATCTCCAGCTGCCCTGACCCAGTTGCTCCCAGGCATGAGGGAGCCTAAGGTTCAGCCCTGGAAACCTCCAGGCAGTAGGGGATCCCCAGGAGTCAATCTCAGGGAGTCCTTCCCGTTAGGGTGCAAGACACCTGGGATGCGCCATCCCCCTTCCCCGGCCTCCCCCAGCTGCCCCCCATGGCTGGGAATTTCCCAACTGTCAAAGACAAGGAAGAATTGAAAGGCCGCCCCCGCCAATGCTGGGACAATGGAGCCTTATGCCCTCCAAATCAGAGCAGGGGTAGGAAGGCCAACGGCAGGTGGGGGCCTAGCTGTCTGCACCCAGAGAAACTTCGCTTGCCAGGACCCCACCCAGACCCACGGCAAGCTGGGTACAAGGGGATCCTGGCCAGAATCCTACAGGGCCCACCCAGGGAGAGAGGCACTGGGTGCATCTGGCAGACAATGCCGGCCCCTCAATGGTTCCTCTGTTCAGGGTTCCCCTCAGGAGGGAAGGAAGGAACCGTCTCCGGCGCGGCTTCCTGCTGGGCAGGCATCGCCGCACCGGAGCTCCCGCCCCGCCCGCATATCTGGGGCTCAGCGGGGTCCAGGCCTGGAAGGAAGGCAGGGATCCTGGGTTGGGCGCAGGATCCTGTTATCAGCCGGCCCTCAGCCCTCAGCCTCGGAGGCAGCGGTCGCAGGAAAAGGCCGGAGGAACTGGGGCAGGAACTGAGGCTGGGGGGCGTTGATCTTCCGATCCGGCGGCCGCAGCCTCTCATCTCTTGCCAGCACTCAGGGCCTTGAGGCAGTGCGGGGACTGGCAGGTGTGCGGAGGCGGGGTCCTGGGTCCCCGGCCCCACCCTCCCACCCCTCGCCTTTCCCGCCTTCGCGGCGCCGACCCCGGCCCAGGCCGCTTTGTCCTGCGGCAGGCGCGGAGCCGCCGCAGCCCGACAAAGCTGCCTTTGTGCCCCGCGGCCTCCGCAGGACCCGCTGACGTCAGCCTCCGTGACGAGCCTGGCGGGCCCGGGCATGGACTACGGCGCCCCCTGGCGGCTGCGGAGAAGCCCGCCGCGGAGCCCCGCCCCGTCCTTAGACTCCGCCGCCTGCTGCCCAGCGCCCCCGCGCGCGGAACAAAGTCCAGGCGCCTTACCTGGCGCTCAGAGCTCACACAACGGTCACCCCTCCCTCCGCCCGCGCCGCCTTATCACCTGCCCTTGTCTTCTCCAGCGACGTGCGTGCACTTCCCATGCCTCATAGAAGCCTCCGTATTTTTAGGGCCCTAGCCCACCGCTACCGACACACGGACACATGGAGTGTAGTCACCTGCCTGTCCCTCTCCCCCTAGGTTTGGAGTGGGACCAACGGAGCAGAGACCTTTCTGAACATGTATCAGGCAGCCTACTGTCCCCGACTTTCTGTTTAGTCAACCCTGGGAAGCCCAACCCTGAGCAGGGATCCCGGCAAACACCTCAGGCTGGGAGAAGGAAGGGGCTGCTCCGCAACTCATGGTCTCCGAGCCTTGGGCCTGGGAGGTCAGAAGTCACATTTTCCTTCTGCACCACTCACTGGACACCTCTCTTGCTCCCAATATAGAAGAATTCCTTAGCAGCTCCTGAAGAAATCCACTCTGCTGCCCAAGGAAGGCTTGAAGACTGCTGCAAACCCAAGGCGTGCAGGGGTTGGGAGGAGAGGAGGGTGAGTTACAGGCCCCAGTAGGTGAAATGACTACAGAGTGGGAACACTGAGGTGCTGAGTACTGGGCCTGAGGATGACGTGGAGGGCAGAGCACCTGGGGCCCTGCCACAAATGAGGATTCAGGTTCAGGTCACTAACACCTTGGCACAGCTTAGTCTGGGTCTCTGGCCCTGGGACAGAAGAGTACTGAGCAGTACTTGGTATTTTTTCTTTCTACATTTTATTATTTCAAACCAGGTGAACAATTCCATAAAACATGTGAAAAAAGCAAGGAAGTGTTCAACGCTGAAGGACCCGGGCCTGGGGCAAGGGCACGAGGGGCATGGCCCTCAGCAGGCAGCGGCGGTTCCTAGGTTAGCGCTAAGGAGCTACATTTAGGTTAATGGAGCCAGGGCCCAGGGCCACTGGGACGGGGCCCTCAGTGATGTTGGCAGTTGTCTGGAACAGCCCTTGGAACCCAGTTCTGTGGAGGGCAGGGCAGGGCAGGTGTGCCGCCCGCATGGGGTGGGGGAGGGGCAGCCAGCAGAGGGATGGGTGTAAACACGCAGACACACTCAAGGCACAGAATCACTGGAAGGGGGCTGGGTGGGCGCTGGTCAGAATTTGACAGTTTTAAATAGTTTTCTCTAAAAAGTTTTCTAGGTTTGCAGTTTTATCTTTTTTTTTTCCTTTACTTTCATTTTTTTTAAAAAGCTACGAGAATGAGCAGGTGGACTATAGTCTCCAGGAATGGTGGTGTCTCACGCTTCTTGTGCTTTTTCCTTTGGGGCCTCCAAGCGGCTGGAGGGGTGGGATGGGCAGGAGGCTCCCTGTAAACATTTGGACTTGGGCTGGGTCAGGGGCTGGTGTTGAGCGAAGCCAGGGGTCTCAGGCTGGAGAAGTGAGTGCCCCTCCAGACACAGGCCTTGGGAGACTCAGCATTGTGCTCCCCTGCCCCATCACAGAACAAGACAATGGTTAACACCAGAAAAGATGCCCAGGAAAGTGGTACCGCGGCCATTCCCGGCACCTAGGACAAGGGCCGGCTTCAAATAGGGGGGCCTGTGGCGGTTCCTCCCCCCCCCCCACCCCCTGAGTCTCCAGAACTGAGGGAGGGAATAGGAGAGCCAAGAATAGAGACAGGAAAGGGGGGGGAAAGCAGCCGGGGAGAGGAGGGGAGCGGGCAGGCAGGGAGCGTGGTCCTCTTGCCCCCATCTTCCTCAGGAGCTGGGGGGAGCAGAGTCGGCGGTGGCCCTGGAGGTGGGGGACAGTCAGGGCATGGGTCGGGAGGTAGCCAGGGTGTGCCTCTCCTCCCACTTCCCTAGACAATGACCCTCTCTTTTTTCTCATCCACCTGTTACCAGGGACACAGTAGCTGCCCAGGAGCCAGTGTCTGTTGCTGGGTTATGTGAGGGAGGGGAGTCTGTAGCACTGGCAGAGTCCTCCCCATCTGCCCCAGGGCCAGTGGGGTCAGTGTCAGCCCAGGACCCTCAGATAGGTCTGAAGGAAAGACTACAGAGCTGAGTGAAGAGCTGGTCACACCGAGTGGCAGGTGGCTGGGGCCTCTGTCATTCATCTAGCCTCCTTCAGGTCAGGCCAGTGGCTTGGTAGGTGACTAAGTTTTCTCAAGGGAGGTCAAGACAGCCCTCTAGTTCTCTCCTGGCACATGGCCAGGTGTTTCTGCTGTCTGGACCACTGGCCAGCCTACCTGTGTGCCCTGAACTCAGTAGACCACCTGACCTGCCAACCTGTGCTCCCAGACAACCCCTCCCCACCTGGACCCAGGCCCTCCCCAGCCCCAACCCTGTCCCTTCTCTGGGCTCAGTGGCTCCACTTTGTTCCACCCCAGCTCCCTGCCAGCCTACCCACGCCGCCACCACCCCCGCTCACCATCCTGCCAGGCCCCGCCCCCTCAGAAGAGGCCGCAGTCCTTCAGGTTGTTCTTGATGATGACGTCGGTGACGGCATCAAACACAAACTGCACGTTCTTGGTGTCGGTGGCGCACGTGAAGTGCGTGTAGATCTCCTTGGTGTCCTTGCGCTTGTTCAGGTCCTCAAACTTACTCTGAATGTAGCTGGCTGCCTCGTCGTACTTGTTGGCCCCTGTGGGAGACAAAACGGTGAGGACTTGTGTCACCTGTCCAGCAGGCAGGCCTGTCCCATGTGAACGACAAGGTCCTATGCATGTGAATAGACAAGCATATACCATATGCACACATGTGCAAAGGGTGACGGTGTGTGTGAGTGTACATGCACATCTGAGTGTGTAAAGAGCGGCTCCTGATTGTGCACATGTAAGGGTTACATGCCCTGTGTGCAGATATAAGTATGTAGGCCTAAGTGAGGCACCAGCTCCTGCATGAGTGTCCCACAGTTACCCTTCTGTCCAGCGGGGGGCGCCTGTGCACCACCTGGTCACCACCAGCTCCTCCCCAGAGGCCCAGTCCCCACACCTGTGTACTCAGGGAAGCAGATGGTCAGGGGGCTGTGTGTGATCTTCTCCTCAAACAGGTCCTTCTTGTTGAGGAAGAGGATGATGGACGTGTCTGTGAACCACTTGTTGTTGCAGATACTGTCAAACAGCTTCATGCTCTCGTGCATGCGGTTCTGGGGGCAGGACAGCGCGGTCAGCACCCGCCACTGCTCCCCAACCCCGTGCCCCCCTCAGCGGCCTCTTGGCCTCTCACCATCTCCTCGTCCTCAGCTAGCACCAGGTCATAGGCGCTCAAGGCTACGCAGAAGATGATGGCTGTGACACCCTCAAAGCAGTGGATCCACTTCTTCCGCTCAGACCGCTGACCGCCCACATCAAACATCCTGCAGACATAGGGTCGCCTTAGCTCCAGAAAAGACAGTTCCGAGAGAGGGTCCCCATTTCACAAGTCGGCTGAGGACAGAGGCCTGCTTAGAGCAGGGCAGCTGTCTTCACGGAATCATCCACACTCGTCCACCTTACTTGAGGTTCTGGGTCAGAGCGTGTCTGCACAGGTGGGGTGAGGGCCGGTGAGCAGGGCAGGCTATAGCCACATGGGGCAAGGGCAGCAGAAGATGTGAGCCGCTGGCAACCGTACAGCCATGAGAAACCTCAGAGCGGGGCTGGGAAGTCCTGGACCAGCCCCTCCCTCCCAACACAACCATCAGCAGGCCTTAGAGTGGGGGTCCCTTCGTCTGTTGCCCCAAACGCTAGCAAGTCCTGCTCTTCCACCCTGCCCACATGCTGGCTCACTTGAAATGAAGGTCCTTGAAAGTGAAGTGCGTCTCCACAATGCCCGTGGTCTTCACACGGGTCCGCAGCACATCCTGCTGTGTGGGGATGTAGTCACTCTGTGCAATGCGCTCCAGGTCATTCAGGTAGCTGGACGTGGGGGCAAGCAGGTCAGTGGGGGCCAGCATGAGACCTCCTTAACTGGACCCTGGGCCAGCTGACCCAGGCCCCTATTCCCCCCATCCCCTCATTTCTCAAAGCGCTTGCCTCTTCAGCCCTTGCCTTCATGACATTCACTGCTCAAATGAGAAAACCTGGACCAGAAGCCCTTGGCTCCGGCCTGTGTAATGGGCCCAGAGAAGTGTGGCTCTGTGACTGGCCAGCCAAGCCCCAGCACCCAGATCTGAGCTAGGCCTGCCTCAGACAGGATCCAGGCTGGTGGAGCTGCAAACTAAAAAGGGGTGTGTGTGCAAACTAGTCCTCCAGTGAGGGGTTCAGTATGCTAAGCGGCACAATGATGGCACCCACTACAGAGCAGCATGGCATGTCCCTCAATGCAGGGTTGGACACGTTGGGGCCTGTCAGGCGCAATAGGCTCTTTGCCCATCGTCCAAAAAAATTTGGACTCTTCAGGGGAGAGCATGGACACCTGTTTGGCAGGGGTCCCAGGAGCTCCTCATTACCAGCTCCCTTGATTAGTATCAACACTGGTCCTGCCAGGCCCTGGGACCAGCTCTGTCTGCCTCAATATCCTTGCTGTGCCCTGGGGACTGGGTCCAGGCCTCTGAGCCGCTGCCCAGTGCCAATGCCTCACTTCAGTCATGGCGCAGGGCTGCTGGGGCCAGCGGGAAATGACCTCAGAGATGCAGGGACAGAACACAAAAAAACAGGAAGGACCGCGAGGGCCCATGACGCATGTGCTGTGACCTGCTTACGGCACCCCGCCACCTACTGAGAACCTCCTGCCCAGAAGCCTCCTGGTGGCTTCCACGCCAGCCTCTCCCTTCTCCCCAACAGAGTTCACCCCAGGGACCCGCTGCCCCACGGCAGCCTTGAAAGATTGCTGTGAAGAGGGGTGGGGGTACTCCTATTCCCTGTAGTGTTCTAACCTACTCCCCACCCCTAGGTGATCTGGTCAGGCATAAACCCTGCCTGGGGAGAATGGCATCTGTATCACTGCTGGATCCCCACGCCCAGAACAGTGCTGGGCACACAGTGGGTGCTTAACGTCCAGGGAATGAAGAACAGCATGATGAAGGAATGGGGAGTAGCCTGGAAGGTGACTCCATACCTATCCTCCTTGAATATCCTGGACACTGATGTGGTAACGGTTGATAGGACCCATCCCTGCCTGCCTCTAGGATCCATAAGATCGGCTGGTGCTGAGCCTCTGTGGCCTCTGAGAGAGGCATCGCTGAGGTCTGGAGGCCCCCACTATGTTTGGCTGTGATTCTGCCACTCCTCTGGGGGGCACCCACAAGGGCATTCAGGCCACTGCAAGGAGAGGGAAGTGCTCCATTTGACTGGAGCAGTGCTCAGGGCTCAGGGCCAGGCAGAGCCCGCCTATCCACCCTCGCCCTGGTCCAGACCCTCTCTGAGCGGGCTCAGGACTAGAAGGGCAGCGCAGTGGGAGAGAAAGGTGTGGCAAACGGGCTAGCTGCCGCAGAGGTGGGAGAGGTGAGGTAGGAGCACAGGGGTGGCTGCCTACTTGGCACAGTCTGAAATGCCTGGGAACGTCTCCCACAGCCATCAGCACTAGCCACCAACCTGTCCTGTTCTCCATGGGTGCTCAGGGCCCTGCACCAGGCATATGGTATGTAGTTCAGGGAACCACGAGTTCAGAGAATGACCCTGTAGGCTGCACCTCTGGAGCTCCCAGAAACCCCTGTGATTCCCCAGCAGAGTCTTGGGCTCTAACATACATACATATCTCTCACCTCATCTCTTCCCCTTGTGTCTTCTCTCCAGCCAGTCTGAACATTTTCTGTGAGCTCGGGCACAGCCAGCACTACTCCTTTCCAGGCCTGTGCACACGTGCCCCTGCCTAGCAGCTTTTCCTGTCCCTCTTCTGCCTATCTCTTATTCAGAACTCAGCTGAGGCAGTCCCTCCTCTGGACCTGCCCCCACTGCCACCACAGCACTGACACTGTAGGTGGTCACTGCTTGGGGATGTGTCTACTCCATCATTGCTGGGTCCCTCAAGCTTTGCACAGGGCCTGGCACAGGAGGCAGCAAATGTTCTTTAGAATGACTGCGTACAGGGGTGCCTGGGTGGCTCAGTCAGTTAAGCGTCTGACTCTCGATTTCGGCTCAGGTCATGACCTCATGATTCATGAGTTCAGGTCCTGCATTGGGCTCCACACTGACAGTAGGGAAGCTTGCTTGGGATTCTCTCTCTCCCTCTCCCTCTGCCCCTCCCCTGCTCGTGCTTGTTCCCTCTAAACAAACAAACAAACAAACTTAAATTTTCTTTTTAAATAGAATGATTGTGTCTAAGGACAGATTAGACTCAATTGGCCTGGAGGGACAGCAGCCCCACCGGTCCTTCCTCCTGGCTTTCAATACCACGCCCGTCGCCTCAAAGCAAAAATCACCAAGGCCTTGGTTGACAGTCATCAGCTTCATAAGTAGAGACAGGCAGTGTCTTTCAGAAAGTGCTCAGGCCCTCTGCTCCAGCCTGTGGTCCAGAGCCCCCCGCACCCCACCCAGCCCCATGGAGTACTCACTAGGCAGCAGAGTCATTGAGCTGGTACTCCCGAGAGCGGCCAAAGCAAGCCTGCACTCCGTGGTCAGCCCAGAGCCTCCGGATGACACCGGACAGATCCTCAGGAAGCACGCCTTGCTCCTCAGCAGTGCAG
Organism: Hyaena hyaena; assembly: GCF_003009895.1. Lineage (NCBI taxonomy): Eukaryota > Metazoa > Chordata > Mammalia > Carnivora > Hyaenidae > Hyaena > Hyaena hyaena. Next base: position 532,341 of record NW_024080662.1, read on the forward strand.
GACAGTGCAAACAGCTGCCTGGCATCATCCTGGGCACGGTGGTGAGGCGTCAGCCAGTCACAGGAGTTCCCCCCCACCCCACCTGTCAGGGGTCTCCAGAATGGGGGCCCAGGCTGGGGTATTTCTAGGTTCCCCAGGACAAGGCTGGCCCTGAAGCCTTTAGGGAAGCAGTCAGGGTTTGAGGGGAGGACATACCGCTCGGGAGGGGTCGGCAAAGTCAATCTGCAGATTGCCCATGGCTTTGACAATGGCCATGATGGACTGGATGGTGTTGCTGTAGACAACTGCCCGGTACTGCCGGCACTCCTCCTCGGAATAGCCATCCTCGTGGATGATCCTGGCAGCCAGGGATCAGGAGTTAGGGCCCGTAGGGCACGAGGACCACACATGGCCCCCTGGCGCTGCTGGGGCCTGCAGGGCCCTATTACAGAGAGAAGGAAACTTCCCCCGACTCCCTGGGACCTGAGGATGGGTGACTGCCTCTGACAAGGTCCTGGGCTTGGCTAAGACTGGCTGGGCCATTACTTGGGTTGGGGGCGGGTGGTGGTGGGGGAGACAGACCCAGAGAAAGAGGAGGGGAAATCAGGGTTTGGTGGCTGTCTCCTGCACACAGCACTTACTTCATCTGCTTGACAATGGTGCTCTTCCCTGACTCTCCAGCACCTGGAACAGAGGGCACAGGCTGTCAGGGAGCAGCCCCAGTGGGGCTACGTGGACAAGGGACTAGTGGCCTAGCCACTGGCAGTCCCAGAGTCAGAACCCACCCTCCCCCATCAACCACACAGGGAGATGGAAGCAGGTGGCCCTGGTGGGCAGCCAAGCAACCAAGGGTGCAGCTGGCAGGGCCACAGTGGTCAAGACCCCGGGCCTTTGTTTCCCCCAAGCTTCACTGCCCACCATGTCACCCCCACCACAGCAGAATGAGCTCAGGGGCTTTGGTCGGAGGCAAGCCCTCAGGAGTCCCCGTCATTCTCCCGTGTTCAGGCTTGCCAACGTGGCACCCGGTACAGGGGGCAGGAAGGAGGGGAGCGGTCCCTCTTCTCCCCACACTCAGAGCCACCAAGGGGCCTGGGCTAGGGCAGGCCTACCTGCCTACCTACCTACTAGGCACGGCCCAAGTCTACCCCGAGCAGACGGAGACCAGGACTTGGGAGATGCACAGCACGACTGACAGACAAACACACACACACACACACACACACACACACACACACACACACCTTTGGACTGACTCAAGATGCTTCCAAGCCTGGCAGAGGCCCATTCTGTATTCTCCTTGGCCAATACTGAGGGATTTGCTGGGACTCTCTCCCACGTCTGTCACAGCAGCCCCACAAACATACTACTTCTGCTCCCATTTTACAGACAAGGACACTGAGGCTCACAAAGGTAGTCTTGGCCCCAGATTGTGCAGCCAGGGGGCGGCCTGGGTGGCTCAGTCAGTTAAGCATCTGACTTCGGCTTAGGTCATGATCTCACGGTTTGTAGGTTTGAGCCCCACATCGGGCTCTCTGCTGTCAGCGCACAGCCCACTTTAGATCCTCTGTCTCCCTCTCTTTCTGCCCCTCCCTTGCTTGTATTCTCTCTCAAAAATAAACAAACATTAAACAAAACAAAACGAAAAAAGATTGTGCAGCCAGGATTCAGATGGGCAAGGAGACACACAGGACCAAGATTACCCGGCCTGCCCAGCTTTTCTCAAATGTGGCTCAGACGCTGCAAGAGGCCCTGGAGGGGTGTTTTTGAAAAGGAAAAAAAAAAAAAAGCAGATTTCCAGGTCCCATCCTAGATGCACAAACCCAGAGCCAGATCTAGAGGGGTGCAGTCCAGAAACCTGCATTCCCCAGGGAGTCTGCGGGAAGTGTGAAGACCAGGAGGGCTACCCTACCTCCCTGGCCAGGGGGTGGTGGGAGTGGGAGCAGGACCTCAGTCCTCCTTTCACCCTCCTTTTTTTTTTTTAATAAAGGGTTTTTTTTTTTAATGCTTATTTATTTATTTTGAGAGAGAGAGAGAGCGCATGTGGGAGGGGCAGAGAGAGAGGGAGAGAGAGAATCCCAAGCAGGCTCCAAACTGTCAGTGCAGAGCCCCACAAGAGGCTCAATCTCAGGAACGCTAAGATCATGACCTGAACCAAATTAAGAGTCAGACACTTAACCGACTGAGCCACCCAGGTGCCCCTCCTTTCACTGCCCTAAACTGCAAGCAGAACACACCTCAGTTGGACCCACTTTTCCTCCCAGCTCTTAAACAGACTGTTCCCTCTGCTCCTTCACTCCCATCACTGGCAGCCACGCCTGCACCTGCCAGGCCCTGCCTCTTGCCAAAGCCAGGCATTTTCTCATGCGGTTTTCTTTGCTGGGCATACATGTGCCATGCCCTATTGACATGTGTCCCAACCCTCTTGATCAATGTGGCAGGTCTGTCCCTCTGAGCAGCTCAGGAGAGTGGATGGCGGGGTCTGTGGGGAGGTCACACTTGGGGACTCTGGCTCCCATATCCTTCAGGGTAGGTCAAGACAACCTCAGAGGAGGGGTGCCTGGGTGGCTCAGTCAGGTGAACATCTGACTTCAACTCAGGTCATGATCTCATAGTCCATGGGTTCGAGCCCCGTGTTGGGCTTTGTGCTGACAGCTCAGAGCCTAGAGCCTGCTTCGGATTCTGTGTCTTCCTCTCTCTCTGCCCCTCCCCCACTCGTGCTCTATCAAAAATAAAAAACAAACATTAAAAAAAGGGGGGAGTGCCTGGGTGGCTCAGTCGGTTAAGCAACCGACTTCAGTTCATGTCATGATCTCACAGTTCATGGGTTCAAGTCCTGCATCGGGTTCTGTGCTGACAGCTCAGAGCCTGGAGCCTATTTCAGATTCTGTGTCTCCCTATCTCTCTGCCCCTCCCCCACTTGTGCTCTGTGGTCTCAAAATTAAATAAAACCAAAAAAAAAAAAAAAAAAGAGGGGCGCCTGGGTGGCTCAGTTGGTTAAGCGACCAACTTCAGCTCAGGTCATGATCTCATGGTTCATGGGTTTGGGCCCTGCACTGGGCTCTGTGCTGTCAGCTAGCTCAAAGTCTGGAGTCTGTCTTAGGATTCTGTGTCTCCCTCTCTCTCTGACCCTCCCCTGCTCATGCTGTCTCGGTCTCTCTCTCAAAAACAAATTTAAAAAAACATTTAAAAAAAATTTTTTTAAAAGACAACCTCAGAGGATAAAGGGGCAAACATACAAACTCACAAGAGCAGTAATAATGTCAGCAATAATGATCATGGCAAAGCCATGAAGAGTACTCTCTATGCATCAGATGCTATTCTATGCCTACCATGGCAAGTAAGGAATTTAATCTCACAGCAATCCCACCTGACAAACCGGGAAACCTGAGAGTGAGGTCTCAATCCCCTCTATGGGTGGCCCACCTTGCCAGCCACGTGGTGCCTCCTAGAGCTGCCCTAAAAGCCCTGTACTGCAGCTGGGCCACACTGTCCTCAGGTCGCAGCTGCAGCCATCAATGGGTTCATTCCCTGCCTTCCTAGGCGGACACTGGTCTGAGTCTCTACGGTGCCCTCCCCTGTCCCTGCCAAGGTCCCTGCCCACCTCCATCTACTCTACCTCTCACCCTAGATCCACATTTTACCAGGAGAAATTGAGGCACCACTGTGACCCTCACAGAGGCAGGCCTGGTATGTGCACAACGCAGTGGCCTGAGAAGAAGGGTCTGGGCTCTGCTCACAAATGCTTCAGCTGCCAGGTATCACTGGGCTTCTGACTGTCCCAGGGCTCCTTCCCAGGACAGGTGAGTGAGTAATGGGCAGGAGGGCACAACTGTGCACGCCCTGGGCAGGCTCGGGGGTGGCTCTGAAGCAGGAGCCCCTCTATCAGTTCAGCGCCTGGGCAGTAGAAGCACCAGTTCCAGCGCATTCCCCTGGACGTGGGCTTGGTCACATGGCAGTAGCCCTGCTTCGTTGGGCTGTGCATGGCAGAGGAGCAGCCAGGGACCCCCCACACTGACACTCCACACCTGCTGGTGGAAGGACAGGGAGAGGGCCTAGGGAGGCCCAAGAGAGCCCGGTCACGGAGGCCGATCCTCCAGGACCCAAGCATCTAAGAGCAGGCAGGGTAGCACGGGACTGGATGACCACAGGGGTCAGGTGACCTCCTGGCCATCCTGCCCACCCAGGCACTTGCTCCCACATCCTGGGGCAGAGGGAGGCTCAGGAACCAGGGGTCTCAGCCAGGATTGGGGGTGCAGAAGCCAAGGATGTGAAGTGATGGGTCAAATCAATCATGCCAGCCCCAGCCAGGCAAACTGAGACTCAGAGTGGGCAACTGTCCAGGGCACATGCGACCTGAGGCATTGGTGAGGGTTTTGTCTCTTATGTGACTTTGGGAGCATGTCTACTTGAGGTACCCATTTCCCTGTCTGGCCTTTTGACCTCTCCGAGTAAAGTGGTATGGCACCCTGTGACCCTGCCCAGGAACAGGGATGACAGCACAAACTGGCTTTGCATCTGATTTTCCTAGCAGCAGTAGACCTGGCAGACACAGCGATGGGCAGTACCTGGGTGACCAGGCTAGAGCCAGGACACTTGCTTCCTGCCCCAGCCAACTGAGGGTCCATTTCCCTGTCCCCTGTGAGGTTCAGCCTCCCTTCCTGTCACGTTCTGAGGGTGCCCCCATTTGACAGGTGGATAAACCAGAATCATGGAGCCCCCAACCCTGGACTCAGGGCAGTCCCTTTGTTCTCCCAGCAGCTGTGACTCAAGCAGGAAGGAGTGAGTGGCAGGACAAGGGTGTGGCGCTGGTGGCTGGGCAGGAAGCAGGGGGAAACACAGGGACAGAAGGAGAGGCATGGCCCAGGCGCAGCGACAACAAGCAAACCAGGAGGCAGGGGCAGAGGCGGGTGGGATGGAGGAACAGGTGGGGCCAGGTGCCCCGGGAGCTGTGGGGCCCCACCCTACTCTTTACCCCCTCGCTCAGGGCCCTTTTCCATCAGGGCTTGACAGTGCTCCCCTGTCAGAGAAGCTAGTACTGGGCTTGGAGTTTGCTTGTACTCTGCTGGTCCACAGTGCCCAGTTCCTCCCACCCAGCCCTGCACCCTCCCTTCAGAGAAGGAGGCTTCACTAGCTGGTTCCGGACTGAAGGTGGCAGGAGTCTCCTGCCCACAGAGGACCCCGCTAGGCACTACTTCTCCAGCTGGGTGACATCAGAGGGACCCACGGAGGCTCTCTAGGATGGCTTCAGTGTTCCCATTGGGCCACACCTCTTCCCACCAAGAAGAAACTTCTGCAGCCTTTGTCCCAGGGCGCATCTGCTGGGCCCCCAGCAGGCAGGCAGTAATTGCCATGATGTGCTGGCGACAGCAGCTGCTCTGCGTTAGAACATCTGCTTCCACTCTGGGAGCGCTGGGCCCCAACAGAGGAGGGAACAGATGGGGGAAGGGAGACAGCACAGCTCCACCTGCCGAACAAGGCCAGCAGGGCCACTGCAGCAGCAGAGATGGGGCCACTCGTCCTGCCGCCTGCTGACTTCCAGCCCCAGCATCAGGTCACTGCTCTAGGTCAATCTTGGACCTCTATGTCTCAGACAAGACTTTGTCTTGCTGGGAGGCCCTGAATGCCACTGTCCCCTCTGGCCTCAGTTTCCCTTCCATAGACGCTGCCAAGTCTCAAGTGGCCAGCTGACCCACCGCTCACTGTCAGACCCTCTCTGAGGGAGGTCCAGACCTACCATAGCCCTGGTGCCCACTCTGATCCTTCCTGATGTTCTCAAGAGCCTCATCCCCTTCCTGCCCTTGCTCTGGCACCTCATCTGTGAAACAGGACACCACCATTATCTCCTCCAAGAGGGAGGGGAGGATTAAACACAAAGCTCTTCTCATAGTGCCCAGCACACGGTGAACATTCAGATAAAAGTTATCACTATGTTTCTACTCTATGGAAGATCACAGATGTTCCCAAACCTTTCATTTCCTGCAGCCTACAATGACCGTACTGCATAGGTCACTGCAACCACAACCTACAGAGTGGCCTTCTGTGGCCATCTCATCGGGAGGAGAGTTCCTGAGGCTTTCAGACACGGCGCAGCGGAGGGCAATGACCAGTGGCTAACAGGCTGGCTCAACACTGGCGGTTCCTGCTGGGACTTGTGTACTATGGGACAGCAGTCAGAGCCACTCAGTTCTTTTCGGGCTTCTGGCTCTGAGTTTGTCACTTCCCTTCCACGAGCCAGTATTCCTACATAGTTGGGGCCTCCTTCCTGTCCCGGAGCCTTGCCGCAGACACTGCTCACTGACTCCATGCGCTCAGAAGGCCGGACAGAGGCTCCTGCACTGGTGGGCTCCCCTGGAACACATGGGCCTAGGGAGAGCAGCCAGCTGACGTGGCAGCCCGCGGGCAGAGATTCTCATAAGCAGCAGGGCTGGGACCACAGGGTAGACTTGGGCTGCAGCCCAGCTCAAACCCACAGTACCAGGCCCGCCCCCACTGCCACCCCCCAGCCGCCCCAGTGGGGCACAGTGGGAAGGTGGGGGTGAACCTTGGGAAGCCTACCCCAAAGGCAGCCTGGGCACCACTTCCCACTCTTATCCCTGGAAGGTGACACGTCTCTGGCCCCAGCCGGTGGTTCCAGGCCCTTTAGCTCTGGCCCCTCCCCTGCAGCCTCAGGGTCCCATGTCCCGCCACCACCAGGGGGAGCCCGGCAGCCAGAGATGGTGGAGGAGGTGGGGGCTGGGCAGTACTGGGGAGTATTTGCTTCTGAAAAGCAGCCTAGGCTAGGGGCAGCTGGGGGAGGTGCCTGTACCTTCACCCAACACCCTCTCCTGGACTTGGGAGGCCCACAGCCTGCAGAGACCCTGCACACAGGGGAACAATGGGAATGGGAGAAAGGAGAGGGGCCACCAGACAAAGGCCCTCCAAGCCCCGCCCCTGGCGTTTCTTCCTTCCTCCAGGTGCTACTCTCCGGTCCCCACTCCCTCTAAGGCAGCTCAGTAAGGGTCTGGCACTGGGGGGGCGGGGGAGGGTGGGGACAGGGACGTGGGTCTTGGATGGGGCCTGTGACACCCCCACCCACAAGTGTAGCCTTGCCTCCCCCAGGTGCCCTAACAAACCTGGAACCTTCCTCTCTCCAGTCTGCCACTTGGGCAGCCACCAGTGGCTTCCAGGGACTCATGATGCCCACCAGGGAAACACTAACAACCAGGGCCTGGCCTGCTACTGCCAAGTTAGAGCTTTCCGTGTAAGGGTGAGAGGACTCTCCACCTGCCAGACATGGAAAGGACTTTCTGGGACAGGACTGTGTGCCCTGAAGTGGGGCTCTGCCCACTGGACAGAGGGAAACTGAGGCACTGGGTAAGGAAGGCCAGTTGGAGGAGAGGAGGCCCTGAGACCTGCTCATTGTCGGCCCTCAGGCTACAGGTCTCCCCCTACACAGGAGCCAGGAGACGCTGGACAGGGCCCAGGCCTTTTGACACACTCCTCCTTCTTGGATGTTTCTTCATTTAAGGAATCTCTTTGCTGTTTTCAAAGAATCTGAATAATCCCCGCATCTCTTCTGATTCATTGTGATAGGCTCTGGGTGAGATACCCAACCCCCAGGCCTCAGTGTTCCCATCAATGAAATGTACTCCTCAAGGGAGTGTGCCAAACTCAAGGCCTGCCCTGAACCAGCCTTCCTTGAATCCTCACACTCACCCCAAATTGCCCCAGGGCCCAGCCCAAGCATACAGCTTATCTCTGAGCCCATAAGCCACGGGACCATGTTGAGAATCATGACATTACAGGTCCCAGCACTAGGCACAGAGGGAAGAGGTCACACAGGGAAGAAAGTTTGGAAGTGGGCTTTCTGGGACCCAAGGTCTCAAGTAGCCATGAAGCAGCTGCTCTCACTGTCCTAAGTCTCTCTCAGGCTCCTCAGCCCCCTAGGGCTTGGCCTGATAACACAGAGCAGAACCTCAAGGAACTGCTGTGGGGGAAGGCAAGGCCATAAAACTCAGATTCAGAGGCTAAGAAGCATGAGGACCAGCCTCCTCACCTATCATGCTGTGCCAGCCCACACCATGGGCACATTCAGCAGCCACATAGCACCGCAGGCAGCCCACCATGGCCTCTGCTCTTAGTGGAAGCCCCCTGCAGGAAAGCTCTTCCCTTCTCATCCGGACAACTCCTGGGCTCAGGGGCCCCTACCCTGGACAGCCTCTGACCCTTCCTCAGGCCTAGTCTCCATCCTCCTGAGCCTGTGGGTTACGAGAGGAACAGGCACAATGTTAGGAGGACAGTGAAGTACTCAGTGGCCTAATCTTTCTGTGAGAGAACATGGGCTGGGAGGGAAGATGGGCGGCTGCACTGTGATGAAGTCACCCATGGCTACACAGCAGACTTCGGGCTTTGAACAGGAAAAAATTTCATGAAAAGACTCTTGGGTCCCCAACCTCTAGGGCAGACAGCTCCCTTTCAATCTCCTAAAAGAGGAAATGAGGCCCTCCAGAGAGAGGTCCCCAAGCATAAGCAGAAAACACGTGGACCCACAGCATCTGCCTTTCATCCTGACTGACCAATTCTTCCCAGTTGGGCACAGACTCCTGACGGACAAAGGTAGTTATGGACCGGTGCTCAATCACTATCTGATCACACCTTGGTGTCTCTACTTGCTGGGTAAGTCATATAATATTTCTCAGCCTCAGTTTCCCCATCAGTGAAATGGATATAATGCCAGTCTCAGCTTCACAGGGTTAAATACGATGAGACCATGAGGAGTCCAGCCCTACATATTAGTCATGGCTGCTGTTATCATGGAAGGGAAACTGAGGCCCAGTGATGGTACCTGCAGGTCCAATGGGTAGTAGTAACAGAGGGGAATCCTTAGGCTGGACCCTATGTTCACTCCCAGGCAGGGGAAACCCAGAGTGAGCTAATCCCAGGGCTGCTGCTCCATTTCCGGGCATTCATCTCGGCCTGTAGCCGGCCTTCCGGCTTTGCAGGGCAATGGCCGCTCGGGAATATAAGAGCAGTCCTTTGCTTTCCTGCTAGTCGAACCCCCCCCCCGCCCCCCCGCCGCCGCCACAGTCCCTCTCCCAGCCACCACTTCCTGTGGTCGAAGGAGGGGCCTGGAATCCTTCTCAAAGGCGCCACCTTTTCTACGATCCTGGGCCCAGTGGTTGCTGAGGTGGGACAAGGGACAGAGCTGCCTGGAATGATGCCAACTCAGCGACTACTAGTGGCAGCCCTTGGGGGTATACAGATGGGCCTGCACAGGTGGGGTTCACCTTCCAGATCCCCCCAAGTTGAGAGGGTTCACACCCCCACTCCAGCACAGAGCAGGAGCAGCTCTCTGGCCTCTTCCTCTTTTGGGCTCCTCCTCCTCCAGCTGCTTCCTCCTTTTCCTCTGGTGTGGACACCACTTCCCTGAGAGGCCCAGCCCTGCCATGCAGACTTCACTGCCCCTCCTCCCGTCCAGGGCACAGCGGGTGCTGCCATTGACATCCCCCTGCATATTTGGAGGCTTACCAGCCTTGCACCCCAGGATCCTCTGAGCCCCAAGGACACCTTCTCAATAAGCTTTAGAAGATCCCACCCTCAGGCTTTGGTTAAAACGGACCTGGCACTTGCCAAGCCTTGGGAGCATGCACAGAAGGCCAACACTGAGACTCCGTCTGACCCAGCAACTGTTTGGGTTGTTCTAGGGAGATTATTTCTCCCAAGCCACTGAAATAGACACAGCTCCAGGAAACAGCATTGGGGTGAGGGTGAGGATTTGGGATTGGGGTTTACTAAGAACAAGAGCTCCAGGTGAGAGAGGCTGCATGGGAGTTGGGCAGAGGGGTCCCACCCTGCACTCGTGGTTGAGAGAGGAGCTGCCTGAGAGTAGTAGGTACCAGGGCCACCATCAAAGGGCCTAGTCCTCTGCCCTCCTCAGGGAACTCTGAAATGCATTCTTAGGCAGAGCCCATGAGCTGTGGCCTGGCCAGAACCTGCTGACCCCTTCCTCCTCAATGAACTCCTATATTAGGACTCTTGTCCCCAGATGTTGGGAAGATGGGACAGATGGCCCTGTTCCCACCTGCCCAGTCATGCCCCCCAAAGCACAAAGAGATGTCAGGGAGGCACCACTCAGCCTCCAGGTCAGAATGTCTCATCCTCTGCTGAGGATGTGATGGGGCAAGGCCATGGTCCCTTAGTGGCTAAGAGCTTATGTGGACAAAGCTTCTTCCATCCCATTCCTACCAAAAGAAAGGCTGCCTTTTAGAGACAGAGACCAAGAGAGATTGCTGTGTCCACCTGTGGCTCAAGCCACACCAAGGGCCAGCCTCTGCAGTGCTGCAGGCTTAGGGACTTCCCTAGGATCCAGTCGGGCCACAGCCCTACCTGCTGTCACTTGCTGGGTGACGTCTGCAGGCCTAGGACACCCAATAATGTTACCCAGTGACCCTGCAGCTCAGTCCAGCCCAGGGCCAACCCTGGACAGGCTGCCCAGGCCTGAAGGGGTCCCTCACCATGTCAGCCCCCATCTGGCAGCCTAGACTCCAACTGATCACAGTGGGTGGCTTGATGCTGCCTCAGGGCCTGGCACAGAAGCCTGTGCTCCCCAGCTGGCATAACTTCCACCTCCAACTATGGCGGCAGCTCATTCCCTTGGTCCTTGCCACCTGCTCTGCCCTGTCTGGGGTTCCCCACCCCACCCTCCTGTGTGATGCCCGTAGCTGAGTTCCAACATCAGTTCCTTTGCAGAGCCTCCCTGATTCACCCAGTCTCCTGGCTCGGGGTATCCCCTGAAGGACCCAGTTCCACTCCTTATCCTAGAGGTCTGACTTCTCCTGTTGTCTGCACCAACATTAGGGTCACAGGCAGGAGATGAGCCCAGCGGCACTGGGCAGGACACAGGTAGAGGGGGTCTGAAACGGCTCAGACCCTTGCTCGCTTCCCAGCGTGGGAGCTCCAGGGCTGGGCTCTGGAAGACAAAGCCTCGCCCAGCCTGGGGGAGGGGTGGGAAGAAGAGACTGGAGGCCCAAGCTACCCCACCCCCATTCAAGTGCTAATGAGCTCCAGCCGGGGACCTTGAAAGCTGTGGGAAGAACAGGGAGGCTGGACGCCAGCCTGGGTACCAGCCCACCTGGTGCCTAGAGCCCAGCCATATCCCCAACCTTAGGCAGCCAGGAAGGCAGCTCAGCCCTGAGAAGCTGGGTTTAGGGTCCCCAGGACAGTCTATCACTCCAGCTGTCCACACACCTTGGTCTCCCCACTTGCTGTGAACAGCTGCCTGAGGGTAAGGGAGGGGGGTTCCCCAGGGCTTCCATACTGGGGCCAGTCAGCCTGTAGACTAGGGAGAGTCCTCCCCACCTAATTCTCAACTCTGTAGGAGTCATTAGAAGCTCTCTCACTTGTTCTCACACCCCCAGGCTTTGACCCAAGGTCCCCACAACACCTGTGGCTGCGGGCAGGTACCCTGCTCCCAGGTTATGGATGGGGAACAGGACACCAACCAGGATTTCACTTGTTGCTGGGTTTCTCAGCAAGTGCACTAGGTGGAGCTGGGTATTGAACCTAAGTCTGTGTGACCCTAAGAGCTAGTCTAATTTTTTTTATTATAGGTTTTTTTTTTTAAGTTTTGAAACAGAGAGAGACAGAGCATGAGCGGGGCAGGGGCAGAGAGAGGGAGATACAGAATCTGAAACAGGCTCCAGGCTCTGACCTGCCTGCACAGAACCCGATGCGGGACTCGAACCCACGAACCAAGATAATGACCTGAGCCGAAGTCGGACGATTAACCGACTGAGCCACCCAGGCGCCCCCTCAAGAGCTAGTCTAAAGAGCTGAGCCCTCCTCCTCCAGGCCAGGCCTTCCTACTTCAGTGCCCTTGCTGAGTAGGTCCTCCTGCCCCCAATACCTGCCCCTGGCAAAGGCTGCTGATTTTGCAAAGCCACCCAGAGGGACCTCCCACAGTCCATTCACAGGCACCACCAGACTCTTCCCAACCAGGATCCCAGGCTACCCCTTCTCCAGTTAGACCAAGCCCCAGGCAACAGCCCTGGAATTACTTATCCCTGTTCATGGATGTGCTCTATAGCTTCATTCTTTCCATACATGCTTAATAGGCACCTACTGTTTGCCAGACCATTTGTTAGAGACACAGATGGGACAGAGACCACAAAACTCCTTTCCTTTTCTTTTGGTAAACCAAACTGAACCCCTGTATGTGCAGTCCCTGTACCGGTCCAGGCCAAGGTCTCCTGCAGCAGTGCTCTGGCCTGAGCCCCAGGGCTGTGGGGCAGCCCAGCCCTGAGAGCTAAACAGGCTCTATTGGAAGACCAGAGAGAGCAGGCCCACAGCAGGCCCCGAACAGCCTGAGCTGAAAGGAAGCATGCAAAGCCGCTCACATATGAATGGGTGGAACCCCCACTGCCCTATGACAGGCTACAGACTCATCAGCAAGAGTTCTGCACAGGGTGGGTTAAGGGCTGTCTCTGAGGAGCCAGCGAGGCAGGTGCGGAGTTCAGGAAGAAACATCCTGAAGAACTCTGCTGGTGTCAACCCCCCGTCCCTGTCATCAGCCCTAACACTGAGCCCTTGCCACCTGCCCACAATATATCAGGTTCAGTGACCGCCATCTTACTCCTCCATCTACCCACCTACCCCCAAGACTGAGTTCAGACTAGTAGTACAAACAAACAGACAAGAAGCACTCAATAGATGCCAGGCTCCATGCTTGGCACAGAAGGCACAGAAATAAACAGGACACATCCCTGCCCTTGTAGTCTCAAGGAAGGACAGCTGTCACCCAGGTAAATACCACTCTCTGACGGGGGAAGGAAGCAGCAGCACCAGGAGCCAGAGGAGGTACTCCGGCAGCCTCCGTCAAGGAATGGTCCTGGGAGGTGGTCCCGGAGCAGAGTCTTGAAGAACAATCAAGTAGGAATGAGTTAGATGGAAAGAAGGGAAACGCACGCCAAGCTAGGACATCAGATACAAAGTCCCAGAGGCAAGAAAGAAGGATTGTATTTATACGCTGAAGCCTTCATGGAGCCCATGAGGGACAGTCTCTCCTTTCTTGGTAGGCTGCCCACACAAGCCCATCCCAAATCAGAGACAGCCCCCAAACACACACTCTGGCTTCCTTTCTCTTAAGTGCCCAGCCCAAGGCCCCAAATTCCACCTGGAGATAGTTGGTCAGTCAAGTTGAACTGGGGGGCAGAAGGAGGTGTCCCTGAAGTACGGCTGGTATCAGCAGCTCTGCCCCGCCCCCCAGCCAGTCCCCCTTATGACAAGCTGCTAGGAAAAACGCTCACTGGTGTGTACCACATCTGCCTCTACCCCTGTTGCCCATCCGCCAGTAGGGCTACCCAGGAGGGCAAGGAGCCAGTATGCGGGTGTGGCAGCAGGCGTGGTTCTGGCTGAAAGGGAAGGCTGGCAATTGCCCAACCTTAGAGTCCCGTTGCCTGGACAGAGTTCTTCCCGCTACGTGGGACAGGCACCCAGCACTCTGAAGCTGCTCCGGCTGGGCTTGCATCACTTTCTTGTACCTGGACTGGAAAGGGATGGCCGGCCAGTTCCCCTACCCAGGCAACCATGGCAGATTGGGTCCCCAGTTTCAGGCAGGTCTAGGTCTCCCAGCCCCTTGCAGTACACCCTCTGCAGGGTCTTAGCTCCCATCCCCCACTCTCAACAGGAACCTCCATAAGGCCCCTATTTTCCCTATCCTGCGGCAGCACTCCTCTAGCCCAAACCCAGGAAGCCCACTCAACAGAGGAAGCAAAGGCCAGAGAAGCAAGATGCTGAGATCGACTCCCCAGACTAGAAAATGCTGAGCCAGACCCTGCACCCCTGGCTGCTGCCAGCCCAGTGTGGGAGGGGCTGCCAGGCCCCAAATCTGAGCCGAGCTCCACGGAGCAAGACTAGTAGAATGGGGTTGGGACAGAGAGGGCCAGAAGCCCCATGTACCCCGGCCCTATGGCCCAGTCCCACATCTCCTCAGCTGATCAGCCTGGGAAGGGGCTGCCCAGCGGCCCCTGGGTGGGCACCAGGAGAGAGCAGTACCGAAAGCACCCTACCCAGGCCCAGCGGGCAGCAGTGATGTGCCCTCCACCGCGGCGACACCCACTCAACTGGTGCTGCCGCACTCACAGCAAAGACAGGAAGAGGCAAGCGCCCAACGCAAAACAGCCCAGGAGGCTGGGCCGCCGCCCCTTCCCGCCCCTTCTCTTCCTACCCGCAGCGGCGGCGGAGCGGATGCCATTTTGAAACCTCTGGGCTGTGCCCCTGAGGCCAGGCCCCCAGGGACAGTCAACAGATGGGCTCAGGATGGAAGACACACTGTCCCTGACTGGGCCAGACATTCAGCAAGGAAAGCTCCGCTTTTCACAGCCTGAGGACCCCACAGTGGCTCTGAGGCTGAGGGGCCACACCCCCCCACATACACTGTCCAGCCTCCAACGCTGCTGCAAGGGCCTCTCTCCCCCGAGCCCCGAAACCCCCGAATCAGGCTGCCACCGGGCACCACACCTGCTCCCAGGGAAGGCCGGACGGGGACAACTACCAGGAGCACAGTCTTTGCAAAAGTCCACCTCAGATGCTCCCCAACTCCAGCTGGCCCTCAACTCCTCATCCAGCTGGCCCACCACTTCCCCCTCACCGGCCCTCAAGATGTGACAGGCCCACCCACTCCCAGAGGCCAAGTCCTTGGCCTTTCGGCGCAGAAAGGGTGCAGGAAGCCCAGTACCCGTCAGCACATCTCCTCGGCCCGCCCGGCAGGGCAGCAATATGTCGGCTGTCTCACCACTTCCACTTCCCCCCACCCCTCAAGCAGCCACCATCTTCCCTGGCCTTGGAGGCGCTGCAACCCAAACTCCTCCACACTCACACTCCCTCCTACTCCCCAGACGCCCCCCTCACTGGCCCAGATGGGGCTTAGAAACTGGGAAACAGCCAGCCCGCGGAATCTCCCTGGGAAGCTTGAGGCCTGGTTCCCTCCCCCAGTGCGATCAGTGGAACCTCAGTCCAGCCCCTTAGTCTGGGCCCCCTCCTCCCAGCTCAGCCCTGTCCCTCCAGTGTGGGAGGGGTAGGGGAATCAGAGGTAGACCAAAGTGTGGGAGAGGACTCAGGGAAGAGGAGCAGATGGTTTGAGGAGTAATGTGTGCGGAGAGGGACCTAGTGGGCCAGATGCAGGGAGCAAAGATCTCTAAAGGTTTGGGGGTTCCGGCTAGAGAGAGGGCTCATGAGCAATCATGGTTTCCACTTGAGAGGTTCCTTGATGTCAGGGTGCACAGGTGGATACAGGGTTCAGAGTAGGGATGGGGCAAGGGGGAGAAGGAAGGAGTGGGTGGGGGCCTGGCTGGGGCCCCAGGGATATTCATGCCCAGTAGGAACAAGGGGAGCAGGTGAGGGAAACAGGTGGTGCTTAAAGGTGGGGACCAAGTGAGGGGGTTCTGAGGATCTGACTAAGGAAGGATGGAGGACAAGGCAGGGACTCTGAGGGTCTGTGAGGTTGGTCAGCACGGGTGGAAGTTCAAGCGGGATTCTGAGTCTGGAGGTTTGGGGTCTCCCAGGAGTTGAGGGTCTGATCTAGAGTTTGGGCTAGGATCAGACGTCTAGGCCAACCTAGAGTTTGGAACCATTTGGGTGTCCTGGCCAGACCGGGTCTGGGAGTTCAAGTCCAGGTGTGGGGGTCCAGTCTGAGTCTGGGAGTTCAAGGCCCTAATCTGGAGGTCAAAGTCCTTGTCTGGGGACTCGGACGGGGAATCGAGGGTCCCAGCGCAGGGCGCGGCCTCACCCAAAAGCAGCAACTTCACCTCCCGCGCCGCCTTCTCGCCGTCTTCCCGCAGGTTCTTGTCGATCATCTTAGAGCGCTCGGCCGCCGCCTTGTCCTCGGCACTCACGGTGCAGCCCATCCCGCCGTCCGCCGGCCCGGCCGCCGCCCGGCCCCCACACGGCCCCCGGCCCGGCTCGGCCCCGTCTGACCCACTCCGCTCCCGCCGCCGGCCCTCTAAGGGTGGCTCTCGGGTCGGCAGTTCCGAGCGTCTGCGGGCGGTGCCTTCCCGGCCTCCGCGCACCGACGGCGGGGCGGGCCGAGGGTGGGGCCGGAGCAGGCCAGGGCCGGGACTGGGCCGGGGCGGGCCCGAAGGCGGGGCCATGGGATATCTGGGGCCGGTGATTGGCTTGAGGGCGGAGCGAAAGAGCAGTTAGGCTCAGCCCAGACTCGGGCCTGAGCTGGAGGCGGAGCTACACCGAGAAATAGCTGCAGGAGTAGAGCCAAGCTCAGAGGGATTGGGCTCCGGGAGAGCTGCAGGCAGGGCTGGGTTCCGATTGGATGCGGAACTCGCCGAGCTCCGCTGCCCAACGGCGGAGGCGGGCAGATCTTGTACCCCGAGGGTGGGGATCCGGTGCACCTCTTAGGCGAGCAGAAACCAGCCCTCGAGCTTAAGCGAGTTGGGCTAGCTGGGTGGAGGAGGCGTGTCTTCATCTCTTGTTAAAGTTAATAAACCCAATAAACTTGTTTGGGGTTCTACAGAGCCCCAGAGAGCCTCTCTAAACTTCGTCTTTCTCTGTCTTAAGGCGAGTTTGACCCCTTCTCTCTAGAGTTGCAGTTTAAAAAAATGTCTACTGGCACCTTTACACCTTTCCCCAAGCTATCTGCCTCAGCCAGGGTGCCTCCTCTTGTCACACAAGGCTTTATCCATCCTTCTCCGATCTAGGAGGCATTCTCCTGCACGTAGGCATCCTGGACTTCAGCCTGGGACATGGCAACCAGGCCGAGACACGGAGGCGGTGGGGGGGAGGGGGGGATCAGGCAGGAAGGAGAGGTCCACCTGACTTCTAGAAAGATAAGTGGCCATAATCCTATGGCCTGTCCCCACTGGACAGTGGCTGCAATGCTATGGCTGGGCAAAGGTAGAGTGGAGGCAGCATCGTTTCTAGCAGAACAGTTCAGTCTTTCTGATACAGTTCAAGAAGAGCCCACAGCCCCAACCTCCAATGGACTACCAGTGAAAGAGTCTGCCAAGGGTTACCCAGGAAGATTCTTGTGTGGCCCCAATGCCAAGGAGGACCCAGCCCAAAGACAAGGAAGGTCCACAAAGCCAGGAAGGGAACTGGCCACCCACAGACCCCTGTTCAGCATAGACTCTTTCCTACCACTCTGCCACACATCTTGTCTCAGCTCCAAATCCTTAGGCTGTCTGCTCTCTCTAGACTGTCGGTGGATCCCTATCTGAATGGCTCCCTTGTTGAGAAGCAATCATTGGCCTTATAAGTCCTCCAACGATTCTCGGAGAGTTCTCTCCTGCCTGGAGCCAAAGCTCAGGCAGGCTCTGCCACAAACATGTAGCAAACATGGTAAAAACATATAATGGCCATCCAGGGACACAGACAGTCAGAGATATGCATTATTCATTCAGATATAGAACCAACCTACAACATGCCTCAAATCCATAGAACGCACTATAAAATGGGTGCACAGAACCAAAAACACAGCTTGTCCACACATAGGCTACAAACCCAGCTTCAAGGCAGGCCTCTTTCCCCCATCAGCCCCGCCCCACATTTGAGAGCTGATCCTACCTCCTTGGGCCTCCCCAGCTGGCTCCTAGCAACAGCCAACAGCTCTTGCAGTTGCTGAGCAACGGGGAGAACCTGTCAGCCCCTTAGAGGCCAGGCTCACCAGAGGTGGGCAGACACAGACCCCAATCAATGGAGGCAGGGCAGAACAGGGCCACAGGGAGGCATATCCTCCTCCAGCCCCAGGCCAGGCTGTGTGGTCCTTGCACACTTCCACCAGATAGTCACTCCCTCCAATTATTCGTTCTTCCTAAAGTGTCCAGCAACCCTGTTCCACCCCTCCTGGCTGCGCCCTCTCCGTCTCCATGGGGGCCCCGGGCTAGGGCTAGGCCTCTGCTTGCCACTCCATTCACATGTGTCCCTTCCATTCCTGGGGCTATGAACCCTATTCTGTCATCTCCAGCCCAATTTCTCCTCTAATCACCAGCCCCATGTCCATCACTGCTCTGAAATCTCCCCCAGACACTTTAGGCACTTCTAATGGCCCCTGCTCCTTGTCTCTCCACTTTGTGGTCTCTCACCAGCCAGAGCCATCTCCCCCTCCCACCCCTACACCCTGTCAGTTTCTTCCTCTCCTCAACTCCCCCCTCAAATGTGTCCCTGTTCTCTGTCTCTTATCATGGGCCTCCAGCCTCCTCCGTGGCTCTCTTCTTTCCTCTACAATCCATCCTCTACATGGCAGCCAAGGGATCCCACTGAAAGAAATCACATCACTCTCTTGCTCACAAACCTTCTGTGGCTCCCCAGTGCCCTAAGGGTAAAACCCAGGCATACTGGTTTGGATTGTGTAGGAAGTAGAGGTGGTAGAGTGGCAGTGGCAAGTGACAGCAAGAAAAGGACTCTGGGGAGCAGTCTACAAACTTGCCAGCTACATAGTACTTTGGAGAAATATCAGAAACTCCCTGTGCCTCAGTTTTCTTATCAGTAAAATGAGCCTAACAGTAACATCTACCCACTGCAGTGGCTGAGGTCAGGAAGGAAAGGGAGGAAATGAAAGTAAAATGTAAAATGTTTCCATGTGTATGGCACAAGGAAAACTCTAAGTAGGGATGAGTTGTATAATAGTAATCTCTGCAAGGCCCTGTCCCCACCCAAGATCCACCTGATCTCCCCCCACTTAACACATCCACGCTCAAGCCATCTGACTGACCTTACTCACCCCATCTTCTTGCTCCTCCCCTTGATCCCTCTCCACTCATCCCTCCTCCCTATCTCTCATTCCATGATTTCAAGAGAGCTGGGCCTCTAGGACTCCACTGTCCTGGAGCTTCCCTGACCCCAGGCCCAGATCCCACTGTCTTGGTGGCAAGTCTCTCCCATCTGAGTCTCTGTTTCCAGACCCAGAATAATCCTTGAGGGTGCGGGTAAATATCTGTCAAGTGAAATCAATGAATCACACAAACTCTCCCCCAACCTTTTCAGGGGATCCCCCAATCCCCCACCTCCTGGAGCTGGGAAAGCTGTAAACAACTAATCCTGCTGCCACTATAACAATATTTGCCATAGTGGTGTGTGCAGAGAAGGCAGGAATTAATGGTGTCTAGGAAGGAGGCTTCTTAGTGGAAGTGATGTGGGGAGTGGTAGAGGGAGGAGAGGGCTGTGGAAGAATGTGGCAGGAACAGGGAATCTGGAGGTAGAACTATGAGGCCAGATTTGGGGAGGGGCCAGGGAGAAAATCAAGGGTCAGAGCTGGAGAAACCTCTTGCTTTACAGCTGAAGCACCTGAGGATCAGAAGGGGCTGGGACCCATCCATGGTCATCCAGAGAGAACACCGGCAGCCTGCTTCCCTCCCACTTGGGAACCCAGGACCTTTTGAGAGATGTTGTTTTGGGAGCAGAGAATAGCTGCCTAGCCAGGGCCTCATGGGCCCCAGAGGCAGGACTTGTCTCTGTGCACGCTGGTCCAGCACCACCTGGACTAGACCATAAGACAGTGAAATGACAGCCGAACTGAGGGCAGTGCTCTGGCCAGAATGGAGAAGTGGCAGCTGCCAGCTCACTCAGCTCCCTTGCTCACTCGGACAGCTAGAGTAGACCTGGGGCTCACCACACACCACAGAGCAGGTGCAGCTTGTACTGAGTTCCTACCATGCACCTCACCATGCACGAGGCTGAGCAGGGTGAGGAATGGAGACCCCTTAGTGGGCTGTGACACCCCAGCCCACAGGCTCCAGGAAGGGGAAGCTACCAGCACTTCCTCAAAGACAGTTTCGGGTGGGTGTGTCTGCCCTCATTCAGAGTCCAGGAACAGGCAGGACCCTACAGGGATACCCCGAGTCCAGGGTCCTGACCACCCCACTCCCATGGCTCCCAGGTGATAAGGAGTCCCCAGCGACTCTGATCAGCAAATCACAGGCCTTGCAGATAGAGCTTCGACAGTTTCTGCTTGTAGATCTCAGTGGCCAGAGCTGGCTCCCTCTCGGCAGCCCTGAGCCAGGCTCCACCTCTTGGGTACATCCCCTGCACTTCCCCCTTCCTGCTTCTTAGCCTAGAAGCAGTTTTGAGATTGGAGTCAGGTACCAATCAGAGGTGCCCTCTCTGCCCCTTCCTTTCAAAGCCTCTCTTCCCAGGCTTCTCTTCCTCCCAGAGAAACAGTTCCATGCCTGGGAGGCCTTGGGGTCCAGGGTTCCCCTTCCTGGCCATCCACCTCCTTCAGAGATAATCGGCTTTGGCATGGAGAACTCAGGTCAGAAGTTTCTGGATAGGGTAGGGGGCTCCACCTGACACAGGGAGAGGAGAGTCTGAGAAGAGGAGCCATCTATTCAACTACTGTCTACTGTGAGCCTGCATGTGCCACGGTTCTGAGAACCGTAGGGAGAGACAGGCAGCTGGGACCCTGCCCTTCAGGAGCACATACCAAACAAGAAAACAGGGGGAGCAAACAGCACAGTTTCAGAGGAAATCAACAGGGTGACAAGAGAGCCACTGGGAGTGTATGCAGGTGTAACAGTCTGAGAAGATCTTCAAATGATAAAAGGCCAACCATGTGATAAGCCAAGAGAGTAATACGTGGAGGTAACAGCAAATGCAAAGACCCTGGGGTAGAAAGACACAGGGTGTTCCTAGGCCAGGAAGGAGGTCAGCCTGGCCAGAATAGCCAGAGCAAGAGGTATGCATGGTGAGGGCATGTCAAGGAGGTCCCAAGTCCCTGAGAGATGCTGAGGTAGGGGTACATGTGGGCCTGCAGCAGGCATCAGCATCTCCGGGCCAGTGACCCATGCCTGGCCCTGCAAATCCAATTGGTCCTGGCACTCAAGCTGCTACTGAGTAGGGGAGAACTGCTCAGGGAGCCCTTGGAGCTTGGTGGCCAAGTCTGAGCTCAGCCCCTTTCTTCCTTGAAGAGCCCATGGTCCAGTTTGCCACTGTGTCTGCTACATACACAGCCTCTAAAGGCCAGCTCCCCAAGAAACCCAGGGTCCTCAGAGGACCTGGGAAAAGATCATCAGCCTATCCCCAGGAGCCATTCTTCTGTTCACCTTGTTGCAGCCCTCCCTGTCATGCTGTCCAAAAGGCTGGGGTTGGTCGCCTCTCCCGCGACTCGTTAGGGCCTTCATTAGCAATGCTTCCTGGAATTTAATTTAATGAAGGAGCAAAAACAGCCCTAATGAGGTGATGCAAGAGCAAGCAGCTCATGAGGTGCCTCCAAGGCCCAGCCACCTGGGCTCAGGGGCTTCCTGTAGATGGTAACTGGGAGCAGAGGGCCAAGAGAAAGGGGACTTATCCTGGGAGGGATGCTGGTCACTGAGTCCTGGGAGCAGGGGACATTGCTCTGCCATACTGCACTGAGCAGATGCTGCGGCTAAAGCCAACTACACAGAGGAACGAGCTTGGCCGGGGCCTGCTGCAGGCTGCTGAAGAAAAGCTTTTAGGATGCTATCAGCCAGAGCAAAGGTTCTAGGCCAGCATGGATGTCAGATGTCCAGGCTGTGGGCTAGCACCAGGGGGTGGCCAGCAGAGGTCAGACCATCAGGGACGAGTTTAGATTTTATTCCAAATTTAATTGTGATGGAAACAACTAAAGTTTTGTTTAACAACTAGGTTTTTTTTTTTTTTAATTAAATTTATTTATTTGAGAGAGCAAGGGAGGTGCAGAGAAAAAGGGAGAGAGGGAATCCCAACCAAACTCCCCACTGTCAGTGCAGACCCCTATGTGGGGCTCAAACTCACAAAGCATGAGATCACATTCTGAGCCCAAGTTAAATGCTTAGCCGACTGAACCACCCAGGCACCCTACAGCTAGGAGGTTTTTAAGGGAGGGTGACATGATCTGCTATTTTAAAGTTCCCTGTGGCAGCTATGAGCAGTAATGCCCCTGTGGAGAAGAGAGAAGGCAGGGAGAGAGAGGGGGACCACTATATGGTGCAGAAGGTTAGGTGATGGAGGAAAGCTTAGGGAGACACAGTTGTCCCCTGTAGCCTAGAAGGTAGCTCCGGGAACGTGGAGTGGGGGTGGGTGTACACCTGGGCTGAACTGTTTCCTCTAGCAGGTTTGGGCTTTCAGCCTTCTCCACAGACCTGGCCTCTCTTCCAAATGGACATTTAAAGAATATCAGTTTAAAAGGTTCTTTATGCCCCATACCTGCTTTCCCCACCCATGTGGGGAAAACCACTCCCCACTTCCCCCGCTGGAGTTCCCTTCCCATCTCTCCATGGCTCGAAGCACCCTATGCCCTGCCCCCAGGGCTTGCGCAGCGCTAAGGCTCCCCAGGAGCCCCAGTACTATATTTCACAACGGAAAAGGCCCAGAGCTCAGGCACAAGGGCGCCTCGCTGGCAAGGGTGCAGCCTCGCAGACCGGCGCCTGTCCCGCCCCCTGAAGCCACCGGCCCCAGTCCGCCACCCCGCCCATCGCAGCACAGCACCTCCCTACTCCATCGCCCCGCTCCTCAAGTTCTCGGACCCACGCCCCGCCCACAGCGCCCCTTATCCCCCCCGCCTTCCAGGCCGGCCTGAAGCCGGAAGCGGCCTCTGAGCTCGCACCCCGCCTCTTCCGGGTCCTCTCTAGGCGGGAGTGCGGGACTTCGGTGGCCGCCGGAGGCCCGGCAAGGTTTCGCGGGGCAGCGGCGCCCTCTGGCGTGCCTCGGTCGCAGCGCCGGAGCCGAGGCCGACAGAGCGCCTCCTCGGCCTCCACGCAGCCTCTGCCTCTCCTTCCGCTCTCTGCTGGCTGCCACTCGAGGTTATCCCCACCAGGCCTGCCTTATCGCCTTGTTTAGTCTCCGACCCTGGCCCCGGCCTCCACAGATCTGCCTGCCACTCAGAGTGCCCACTGGCCCTCGCCCGCGCCTGATCCTCGCCTGCCAGGCCTTCCCAGCCACAGAGGAAGACCACGGCCCATCCTCAGGACGTGCCCTAACACGCTCCTTCTGATCCCTCTGGTCCCGGCACCTTTACACCCTCCGTTCCAAGATGCTCTCCCACCTTTGCCTCTCCAAATTCATAGCGGAGATCAGACGCTGATCTGGGGGACCATCCCGGGTAGCCACTTCCTTGTCTTTCCTCTGCGCCAAGCCTGGGCCCGTTGCGCAGTGGGGGGCCATGTTTGACCCCAGGGTGGACTTGGTCAGGATAAAGAGAGAGGTTCGGTCATGTAGGGAGGGGCTCTCAGAAGGCTAAGTCAAGAGTGGCTCCAGGAGTCCAGCCCCTTCCTTCCTTCCTTCCTTCCAGATCAGGCAACCCTGTAGAGGTCCAGGCCTGGCCTCCTGAGGACCTGGCCAAGTGTGGGACTGGCAGCTCCTCGTTCACCTGCCCAGGAGCGGTGAGGTCCCGGCCCCTCCTTGACCACCTTTCCCCCCTGTCCCGCCTAGAACCTTCCTGCCTGCCTTCCTCCCACGCGCCAGGCTGGAGGCCTTTTGGACTGCCTTGGAGCTTCAGGGCCTGGCTGCGCAGCCACAGCTGACTATCCCAGCCACCCAGCCCCACAAGGTGTCCGACCGGTCACGACACAGCCCAGACTCCCGCCATTGGCCGCCAGGGGACAGCAGAGGCCGCCTTCTACAGATCTCGGGTGGGGGGTTAGGGGGCGGGTGGGAGTGGGGGTGGGAGATCAAATCACGGTCTAATCCTGTCCAGGTCCCACTGTGCTGGTAGGGCAGGTTTGCAGCCTTATGTGGTTTCGAAAGCAGTTTTATTCTTTCAGATTTCTTCCAGGGCTGCTCTTTCTAAGTAACTTCCAGTCAATTCTTCCTGTTCCAGGTTGTTTGAAAGTCAGTTGCTGGATGACTTTAAACTGAGGTCAAGGCAGACATCTGGATGAGTCCTCTGGGTCCCCCCATGTGCTCCTCCATGTCCCTGGCTACCAGGGCTTGGCCAGGCAGTGTTCACCCTGTGTACCCTGATGCCAGCTGTTCAACCTTCAGCTACTGTCGTCTAGCCCAGTATCTCTAGAGCCCTGGCCTTTATGTACCTCCCACCCATGGTCCAATCTCTTCTCGTCAGTAACTTCTTCCTAGTCTTCCTAAAAGCCTCTGTTGGCCCTGCTCCTCTCACTTCACACAGGTCTTACCAGTCTATAGTCTTACCACTCATAGGGCGCCTGGGTGGCTCAGTCTAAATGCCTAACTTTGGCTCAGGTCATGATCTCGGGGCTTGTGGGTTGGAGCCCCACATCAGGCTTGCTGTCAGCCTGTCAGCAGAGACCCCACTTTGGACCCTCTGTCCCCCTCTCTCTCTGCCTCTCCCCCACTTGTTCTCCCTCTCTCTCAAAAAAACAAAACAAAAACATTATAGTCTTACCAGTCCTATCTCTCCCTCCTCTACCCACTCCAGTCAGGCTTGCCCCTCCCTCCACAAAAGAGCCGTGACCCACACGTTGCGGAACCCAGCTGAAGCTCCACGCTCACCTCCTTGAGCATTTGACCCCTGCCTGGCTCCCGCATGCCCTCTTGCTCCTTTGTTTCCTCCCATCTCCCGGCTCCCCCTGCTTAGCTCCTTCTCTGACTCCACCTCATCTCTCCTATCTCCTAACAGGAGTGTTCCAGGGCTCCGTCCTGACTGCTGCCCTTCTGTCTCCACTCACCACCCTCATCTCATCCAGGTGCTTGGCCTGAAGTACCGTCCACTGGCTTTGCTTCCCAGACCCTGGCTCCAGCTCTGGCCACTCTACTGCACTTGAGTCACATACCCAGTGGCCGACTTGGCATCCCTACTTTGATGTCTAGTCGATGTTTAAGACTTTTCAAGGGCAAAACTGATCTCCTTCCCAAGAACTGCCTCCTTCAGAGGGTGCAATGGCAGTTTGCTCCCTTGGAGTCACCTTAGACTTGTCTCTGCCCCGCTCCACCCCCATGGCCAATAATCAGGGAATATTGCTGTCTTTACCTCCGGCACATGCCCAGCATCTCACCCCAACTATGCCGCCACCTGGGCTGAGCTGCCTGACATGTCTGTCTGAAACTGCAATAGCCCTTATGTCAGTCAGTGTCACCCTTGGCTCCCCATCACCCACCCCAGAGTCTAAGCTCAGCGTAGCAGCTAGAATAATCTAGAGTTGCTGCCAAATCAGATCCTGCCCCTTCCCTGTCCAAGAATTGGCATTGGGTCTCACCTTTCCCAGAGAAAAGTCCAAAGCCCTTATGGTGGCTGACAAGGCCCCACAGAATCTCCTCTCAAAAGCCCCCATTTGCCCCTTCCTGGGTAAATGACTTTGACACAATGACTTCCTGGCTGCTCTTCTCACAGGTATGGTCTGCCTCTGGACTTTGCACCAGTTGATTCCTCTGGCTGGAATATTCCCTGCAGACATCCACATGACTTCCTCCCTCTCCAAATCTCTGATCAAACATCTTTTTCACAGTGAAGCCCACCTCGTGCTCGCTTTGGCAACACATACGCAGTGAAGCCCACCTTGACCCAGCTCCAGATACCCTGTTCTCTGTTGCTCCTACCTTGCCATTTTTAGTCCCTATGGTATGACCATATCCTAACAAATGATGTAACTTACTGATTACATTTCTTGTTTCTGGTCTGAATTCAATCCCCCACCCTAAATGTAAGCTTGAGGAAGGCAAGGGCCTTCATTTTGTTCACTGCTGTGTGTACAGGTGCTGGAAGGGTGCCTAGCACATGAGAATCCTTTTTTTTGTTAATGTTTTATTTATTTCTGAGAGAGAAAGAGAGAGAGAGCGTGAGCAGGGGAGGGTCAGAGAGAGAGGGAGACACAGAATCTGAAACAGGCTCCAGCCTCTGAGCTGGCTGTCAGCACAGAGCCCGACGTGGTGCTTGAACCCACCAACCGTGAGATCATGACCTGAGCCGAAGCCAGACGCTTAACCAAGTGAGCCACTTAGGCGCCCCACATGAGAATTCTTAATAAATATTTGTTGAATGAATGAATCCCTCTTCCATCAATAGGTGAATGTACGCATGTGCACACAGGTGAGGAGGGTATGGGCAGGGGAAGCTGCTGGTCAGAGGAGACCAAGGCCCAGGCTCCGGCTCCTTTTCCTGGTCTATATCATCTTGTTTTGCTGTTACAAGTGGTCATAAGAAAAGCAGTGAAAATAAATATGGAAGACCTTTGTGCTGGAGTTTCTGGCTGCTTTCACTTGTTCATATTCCAAACAGAGTAAATTTTAAAAAGCAAGAAAGAAGAAGAAAAAAGAAAAAGACCTAGGAAATTCAAAATTGCTTGTCTAGTGGCCACATTGCCTGCCCCTTCCCCCTAGAGAATGCTGCTCATGGTCCATGTTGGAGGAGACCTTGCTGGGCAGACAGAGAAGACCTCTGCAGGGCCAGAGTCCTTCCTCCACCCCATCTGTGTGTGTGTGTGTGTGTGTGTGTGTGTGTGTGTGTGTGTGTATGTGTGTGAAGCAGGTGGACCTACTGTCAGCACATCCTCTTGGTCTGAGAGGCCTAAAGCCAGGCCTGGGGTTTTTAGGAAATCTAGGCAGTCTTGCTGCTGCTCTGACCGGCAGCCTTTCTCGAACAGACAGCGTATGGAAAATACCCCCAAGGTCTGTCAGCAGGATGGACCCTGTCGTCTACTGCCTGATGCTCTCTAAGAGCCAAAACTTCCATGGAGGGCCATGACCTAATCTAATGCGGAGGAAGCCAGAGACCCCCAGAGGGCAGCCCCTCACATCAGGACACTCTGGGCTGCAGCCACCTCTCGGCCAGCGGCCAGCTCTTTTCTGGGGCTGCAGGGCTCCTGGGTAAGTCCCCAGGCTGGAGTCAGGCGCCTGGGACTGAAGGAAACTAGATTCAGGAAGCCCCCCTCTGATCAGCTGGCACAGCCATGGGCCTAGCAGCCACCAGCTTGAGGAAATTCTTTCTTCAGGGGTTTCCCAAGCTGGCAGCTGCCTTGCCAGTTCAAACTGGATTTTTCCTGCTGCCCTTTCCCTGGCGGTCTAGCTGGGTGCAGGGTCTCTCCTAATGAGGGTTTGGTGCCAAGGCCCAGGCAGCTCTGTCTTGCCGGGTACCAGCTGGTTGAGGCCTACCCCAAGAAATGGGCAGCTTCTTACTTCTGTCGGGGTCAGGGCACCTGGGGCTTCCCTGCATCCTTAGGCCAGTCCTGCCCTGCCTTGGACCCCCTACTCAAAACTCAGGGCTCCAAACACAGGAACTCACTAACTCACCTTTATTCACAGTGGGTTTACTATTAGTAGAAGATCCGCCTGACAGGTCACAGCCTGGATTTTTGTCCCCAGACTCAAGGTATTAGCAGAGGGTTGACATGGCAGCCAGGGAGGGCAGGGGGCCCTTCGGCAGGGTTTCCGCAGGGCTCAGCTGCCCCCTCGCTCAGACCCTCCCTGGAGCTACTGGGGATGCACCTCACGTTGCCTCCTTCCGGAGGCCTCTCTCTGTCCCATTTCCTGGGGCCTCATTAATTCCTCCCCACCTCACCCCGTGAGAAAGCAGGTCTGTGCTGAGCCTGGCCCAGGTCCAGAGCTGGGTCTGAGCATTCCACTGGCTGGTTTGGAAGGGGGCCTGTCCCCACCCTCATCCCAGGAAAAAAGGCAGGAGAGGCTCCCATTACCATCCATGTCCCCACTTCTACCCACTTTCCAGGAGCACAGTGACCATGGGGATCAAGAATACACAACATAGCTGGTCTTATGTATAATATTTATAAAAGGGAGCTGACACCCTCTCCACTCCTACCCCGGACCAGCCCCTGGGGTCTTTGGCTCCCAGGGGCAGAGATGCTCTGGGCCCCAGCCTCTTTCTTCTCCCAGAAATGGAATGTGAGCTATGGCCCAAACTTGGAGTGGGGGGAGTCCCAGCCTCCCCAGGGCTGGTGAAGGGGCAGGGTAGGGGTCCCTGGGGGTGCCCATACCAGCCTCACATTCAAAAGAACCTTCTGGCTCCAGGTATGGCGCGTGGTCTGCTTCTGGTGGTGGGGATGGGAAGGAGACAAGCGTATCCAAGGGCTTGAGTCCAAGTGACTGAAAGGGGCCTCAGGGACACAAGTGGGGGAAGGCAAGTGTGCTGAGGGAGATGAGACCCCAGAGAGCAGACCAAGGTCTAGCAGCAAGGTGGGGAGATGGCTGCAGGCCTGGGTTCCAACTCTCTGTGCCCTACAGGCTGTGTAGGCAGCTGCTGGGCCTCAGTGTGTGCATCTGTGCAAGAAGGGCAGGGGCTTGAGTGGGATCTGAGGCAACAGGAAGGGAGCAAAGGTACAGCCCCACCCTGCTCCCAACTCAGGAAGCTGCTGCAGCCCGGGAGCCCAGCAAGGTAGTAGCCCAAGGGCCTTGGTCCTGGCTGTTACAAAAACCTTCCACAGAGAGGACATGAGGCAGGGCCAAATGCCATAGTGTTAACCACGTCTTTCTCCTCCCCCCTGACTGGCCACTGGATGGGAGCAGGGGCTGAAGACTCTGGACAGGGGTACTTGGACGAGTAGACAGAACAGGCTGGGGGTCTTCCTAGTGGCTTCCTCCATGCCGGCCGGTCCCTGACACCCAGTCAATGATGATGAAGCTCAAGCTCATGGTCATCAGCAAGAGGCCAAGCACAGCAAAACAAAGGGCCTATGGAGTCAGGAGTTCAAGAGTCAGGTGTGAGGTCAGGGCAGCTCCCTCGGCCCCACACCAGCCCACCAGCCTCCAGGATCCTCGCACCAAGATTTTGGGGGTAGACTTTGCAGGTTCCTTCTCAGTGGGTATGATGCGGAAGTAGAAGATGGCAGGGAAGATGAAGATGAGGCATGGGGCAGATGTGGCACCTGCAAAGAATGAGATATGTCCAGCTTTGGCTGAGGTCCAGGGGTGGACCCTTCAGTCCTTTAGCGAGATCAGTGATTCCTTGCTGGGGGAATCTCAACTTGAGAGCTCTACCTGATTCCAGAGAGCCCACCAGTCCCTCCCCTTGTTCTCTGTCCACCTGGATGGAAAGCTAGTGCTGTTAGCAGTCGAAGAATCTGTCAGTGAATGAAGCTAGCAAAGAGAAAAGGTAAGCTAAGAGATAGAGACAAAGCCTTGAAGATATCGGGCTCTGAGATATAGCTATTTCTGAAGGCTTTTTCATTATTTAAAAATATATTCCTTTCTGCTTAAATCATTTTGAGTCAGATTTTGGATATAGAGAACCTATAGTCATGTATATGATTTCCATGACAATCAGCCCCTTGATCTGTGTGTTGGTCCCTGCAGAGTTGAGCTGGAGAGTCAGTCTCCTGAGTTGGGTCACCCCGAAGTTGTCTCAGAATTGTCTGACGTTCTACCTTAGAGTCCCAACTGGAATGAGACAGTGGACACAGCACTGAACCTATAGTCCCATGATCTTAGAGCTAAATCAAGACCCCCCACTTACCAGCTGTATGCCTCTGCTACTCCCTTAATCACTATGGACTTCAGTTTCTTCATATGTGAAATGGAGATAAGACCCAATGAGATCCTTGTGGAGGTCCCTGGCACCTGGGCTCCACCCCATTCCCCAGCAAGGGGAACTGACTCTGGTTTTGAGCCTCAGAAGGGATTAGAATAGCTTTAAGGACAAAATCTCAGACAGGAAGCCAAGCTGTGCACATGGCCAGCAACCATCACTAAAGGTAGGGTATGCTCTCAGGAATCTGCCAGGATTTGCAGATAGGAAATTCTTTGGCCAGTGTCTTGCCTCTATACACAGCTGGGCCAGACACTCACCAATGACCCCGAAGATGCCCAGGATGTTGGGAGCGAAGATAACCAGCAGGTTGATACAAGTGAGCAGGCCAATGGCAATCAGCACGTGCCGCACCCAGCTGAACTCCTTGTTCGTAAACAGCATCTGCTGGATGGCACGGCGCACCTGGGGGATAGGGGTGGGAAGAGTCATCATTCTGTCAGCTCCATCAGTCCCACCCTCCATTGGTCTGCCTGCCCACTGGCTCACCGGAAACAGAACGATTGGCACCGTGAGTGTGACTGCCGTCAGCACGGCCACACGCACACAGAGGATCAGCACGTCAAATGGGTCCACCTTGCTGTAGGTGTGCAGTAGCTCCGACTCCACCCCGTCTGTGGCAGGCAGGGAGGATGGTCAGCAGGTAGCTCAAGGAGGGGGATGGGCTCTGAACTTGGGTTGACCCTGACACTGTGGGAAGTGGCAACAGACTCACCTCCACAGCTGTAGGGCACAGTTAGGCATCACACACCTAATTAGCACCTCCAGTATGCAGGGTGCCATGGTCACTGGCCAGCCCCTTGCCCCCCAGCCTGGCCTCTGCCTCTGCCCCCATGGTCCAGCCATACCGTAGAAGGTGAGGTAGCCGAAGAGGGCAGCCAGGAAGTACATGACATACATGACGGCGATGGACAGGTTGGAGATGTGCTGCATCTTCCTCTTGGAGGGGCTTTAGGGAAGCAGGGGAGGGGATGGGTGCCAAGCTGGGCCACATCAGAGATCCCCATATGCCCTGGGGTCTCTCTGACACCACACTCTCACCATCTGGCTGCCAAGGAAGTCTCCTCCTTGCCCCCAGTCGTCCCTCATGGAAGCCATGGAAATCTTTGACAAAGTGACTTGGCTCCTGTCACTCCCGCCCCACTGCCCCCACCCTGACAGGACCACATTCCTTTTCTCCAAGCCAATTTAAGGCAGCCACCCCCCTTGCAACCATAGACACCTACTCTTTGAGCTCTGTATAGATGGGCAGCACCTCGGGATGGCAGACGAAGGCAAAGGCCATGATGGGGATGGTATATGCTGTCTGGATGGACAGGGCGATTGCGTCAGGGCAGCCCCACACTCTCACCCAGCCCGTAGCCCCTGCCCCAGCCTGTTGGAACCTGTGAGTTCAGTGTGAAGTAACTCGGGGTGCAGAGGGCTGCAGCTTCTGTTTCAGCTTGTAGTTGAGCCTCCTCCTTAGTGACCTCCACGAGGCTGACATTGCCCGTGATGTTGGCGAAGTTGAGGGGCAGCGGGCAGGGCACATGGAACTTTTTGTAGATGACCTGAATTGCAGGGAAGATGGGGGTATCAGAGCCAGACTAGGCTTGCCTGGGAGTCACTATGAAGCCACATCTAGATCAGGACAGAAGGAGCTGCCTTCTGACCCAGGCTTCCCAGAAAGAACTGCCCCCTGCCCCTGACAGAGGAGCCCCCCAAGAGACCTGTCCCCTCACACCACCAGCATGGAGAGTGACTCACTGCAATGAGGAAGAACACCATGCAGCTGAGAGAGAAGCCGCTGGAGTAACCCAGGTAGCCTGCAAAGTGGGGGAAGGGCTGTGAGACTGGGGTCCCCTCCCAGGCACTTCTCTAACAATCCTCCAAGGCCCTGGCCCTGCCACACTCACCAAGCTGTCGCATCAGTGCCAGGGGTAGAATGATGATGACAGACACTAGGATCACCAGGTAGTTCCCATTCATGTACCAGTCCCTGCAGGGGCAGGAGTGGGGAGCCAACATCAGAGTCCACTCAGCCATGGGCGGGGCTGCCTGCCTCTGTACCTAAGCGGAGCTCTGAGTCTCCCTTTTCCCCTCTGTGAAATGGACATTCTTTCAGCACCCTCCTATGTGAGGTGAGAACTAAGGAGCTCAGCTCTTGGCTTGGTAACCATTAGGGTTATAGTCACTGTTGTTGTTTTTCTCAGGACCCACAGGTCTGGGTCCAGCTTCCCCAGGGAGTGGCTCCAAGGGGCCCAGGGAGGTGGGTAGGATGAAAGAACCTGGCTCTGGGGGGGGTGGGGGGTGGAACATTTTCCATGGGGGTGTCAGGGACTTTCCAACATCCTGTGCCCCTTGTGGTCCCTCCTGGCATCTGCATCCTGCATCATCCTGCACCCCCTGCCTCCACCAATGGACAGGGAGCGCAGAGAACTAAAGGGATAAAGAATGACCCCCTCCTTCTCAGGGAAGCCCAAAGGACAACTCCTTGGGAAAGGCCCCCAGGACTTGGGGGAGGGATGGGGAGAAGAATCCTGGCTGTTTCCCTCCTCCCAGAGCTGCTCTCAACTTCAGACCCCCTCTGCTTGCCTGGACTGTGTGGTCAAGGGCAGGCCCTGGTTGTCTTCTCTGTCCCCACCCACAAAGCATGGTTGATTCCATCAGTGCTGGCTAAACTGGGGATGGGCAACTGGGACACCACGGGCTTAATTTCTTGGTGGGGGGAGGGAGCGGTGGCTAAAACCCAAGCCGTGTTCAGGAATAGCAGGCGCTTAGAGCTAAGCCCGCGGCTCACAGGTCCTCCCATTCTCATAGGCTGGGTCCTGGCCCAAGAGGGTCCCAGCTTCCTTTGACTCACTCCACCTCTTACCCCAACTGTCCCTCCTAGGGGGTTCCCTTAGGTGCCTCTTAAATGAGTGTTGACTGAATGTTAGCTCTGCTGGCAGCTCTCTGCCCCTCCAGCATTCACGTGCAGGCACTGTCTCATCTCCCCCACTACCCCAGCCTGGGTTCCCAAGCCAGTGGCACACATGAAGGGGTAGACCAAGGCCTCCCTCTCACCCTCACCCAGCCCCGCCCCACCCTGGGGCTCACGAAGTTTGCTCCTCCAGGTTCAGGAAGGTCTGTATGACAAGGGGTAGCTCAGACTTGATGATGTACAGGTAGCTGGACATGGCTGGGGGAGAAGGGTGAGCAGGTGCTGGGATCAACCAAATCAGCCAGTCTTCAGACTGCCCACCTGCCCCCTGCCTGACTGGGTATGCCTGCCAGAC
The DNA here is from genome assembly GCF_003009895.1 of Hyaena hyaena. Classification (NCBI taxonomy): domain Eukaryota; kingdom Metazoa; phylum Chordata; class Mammalia; order Carnivora; family Hyaenidae; genus Hyaena; species Hyaena hyaena. The sequence continues at coordinate 564,942 of NW_024080662.1, forward strand.
CCACCTCCAATATTCTGCAGTGTGATGGCCATGGCCGCTGCCAGCTTTCCTGGGGTCCCAAAGGCACGGTAGCCTAGCTGTTCATAGGCACGGATACCTGTGGGGGCAGGGAGTCAAAATAGTCAGGAGTGCTCTACCCAGCCCAGCCCTCCCCTGCTCCAAGCTGGGTTGGGAGCTCACCCACGATCCCTGAGGACTTGAGTAGCAGGTGGATGGAGTAGCTGGAGAGCAGGGCGACGGCTGTCAACAGGAACCTGGGGACGATGGGCGAAAAGAAGCTACTGGGGGCTTCCCTGGCTGGCAGGGGCAATGAGCTCTGGGAGGCCTGGGTGTGTGGGTCTGCGACCCACATGTCTGGACCCCCAACAGGTGTGGATACAAGCTCAACTGGCCCCGGCAGGGGTAAACGCCACCTGGTTTGACCCAGGGTAAACTATGACCCAGAAGGGGCCCGCTGAGCACTACCTCCTTGAGTTCTTGGAATAAACATATTTTCCATTTAGACTGCAGGGCAGAACTCCCAGGTAAGGACAACGTGTGTCCACACAAGTCCTGGCCATGAGTCTTCGTTCATCACGTGTAAAGGGTGGTAGAAGTATAGATTCAGGTCTGTTAGGCTTGCCTGTGTCATAATCTCAGCGGGTTTACCGGGAAATAAGGGATATTTGTCTGGCCAGGGCTGCGTCTTTTAGCCATGGTTTGGGTTGAGCCCACCCACCGCAGCCTGGGTCCTGGGAGGTCATGGTTGGTGGACTGTTTAGGGCTCCTGTCTTTAGAGGGTTCACTGAGGGCACTCACAGGAAAAGGATGATGCCCGTGTTGGCCATGGCATAGGCGAGCCCCAGGATGCCACTGCCCATGATGGCATTGCTGAGGTTGAACACTGACATCCCAAATGAAGTCTTCCCCACAAACTGCAGGCACCAGAGTAAGATGGAAGGGGCAGGGGAGAGAGTCAGTGAAGCATGGAGAGCATCTCAGCATTTCCCCCTCACTGTCCCTTAGCCTCCCGTCGCTGCCCCAGAGCACTTCGTTACTGCGTGGAATCTCCCAAGCCCCCCACCCCCCACTGCGCCCCCAGCTCACGTCTGTGAAGTGCGGCTCCTTGCTGGGGTTTTTCTGTAGGAAGCCCTCGCCCTCAGCACAGCTCCGTCTGGGGCCCTCGACCCTGCAGGCACAGGCCAGAGCAGGCAGCTCAGCTCCAACCCTTGTTCTGCACCCTGCCCTGCCCTGAGCCATGACTGGGTCCCTCCTCTGCTCACCTCTGGTTGACAGCCATGGGGGTGGTGACTGGGAGCAGCCCCTCTGAGTGTTTGCCGTTGGGCACCAGCTCCACCATTTCCGTCTGCAGAGGTGCCTCCATGGTCAGGGGCCACCACCTGGAGCACTGGCTCTCACACCAACACAGTCGAAGGTCTGCAGGGCAATGGTCCCTCTGGTTATTCCTTCTCCCAGGACCCATGGCCCAGCGTCCCACGGGGAGTCTACAGCCTATCAGAACCCCCAGAAGCTCACTCAGGACTTACGTGCACATGCAGCTGTGCCTGCTGCCTCCCTGGGACTTGCTTTTGGGGGAGTAGAGCTCAGATACCTGAGTTCTCCAGGACATCCTCAGGGAACACCTTGGCCATATGTAGTGCCCCCCACTGACACTCACATACCAGCCCAGGCAAGCCTTTGGGCCCTCAGTTTCTCCATCTTCGAAGTGAGGATCAGCTGGATGACCTGAGTTCAGAGCCCAGTGGTGCCTGGACCCCAGGATGCTGAGTCCCAGGCATCCAGACCCAGCGCTGGGGGTGGGCCCTGGACTGACACCTCCTCCCTGACATTAACACCGGGAGACAGTTTCCTGTGCTGGCCCTGTGTGCCAGGGGCCTCCTAGCCAACCTAGAATGGCACTGCGCGACGGCTGGAGGCCTCGGGAGAGGGTGAGGGCTGTGGGCCCTGTTCCCAGCTGCCCGGCGGGCACTGCTGGCAGCCAGAACAAAGGGCCTTCTGTGGTCTGAGAGCTGGCGCTGGGAACGGCAGGCGCAAAGACTACCCCCCCGGAGCCAGGAGGCCTGAGGCGGTGCTGGGTGGCTGGACACCTGGGCCCTGCCCGCCTGGCTGCAAAGGGCCCTTAGGGGGCCTTCCAGGAAATGAGTGTCCCAGGGCCGAATTCTTTGGGCCACACAGGCCTTACTCTCCACACAACCATGGCCTCAGAGCCATGTTCTCCTTCAAGCCTCTCCTCCCCTGCTAGGGGAGTCCCCCTACCTTTTAGTTGACCACCCTGCAGTAGTGGACCCTTTGAGCAGATTCCGCATTTCCTAGAACCCCAGGCCAGGCACTCAGGCAGCTACAGAGGAGCCTGGGCCACTGGATCAGTCCTCACTTTCCTGCCCTCCGGGCATGGCTCTGCACAGCCTCTAAGGAGCCAGCTCCCCTCCTTGCCCCCCACCCATCACTGGGGCTGGAACCAGCTACCCCATGCCCAGAAGGTACCCGGGCACAGTGCCCCAGGATCTATAAGGACATCCTGAAGGCCAGAAAGGCCAGAAGGAGAGCTAAGGCCCTAGGGAGGGGGCAGCCCTGCCATGCAGGTCAGCCAGAGCCTCTGCCTTTTTTTTTTTTTTTTTTAAAGATTTTATTTTTAAGTAATCACCACACCCAACATGGGGCTCAGAGTTGGTACAACTCTGAGATCAAGAGTGGCATGCTCTACTAACTGGGCCAGCCAGGTGTCCCTATCAGAGCCTAGTCTTGATGCCAGGGCACCCCCTCTGCTGGGGAATCCTGAATCCTACCCTGAATCCCTCATCCCCATTCTGGATCCTGATGGTCTCAGGTCTGCTAGAACCCAGAATACCAGGTGTCTTAGCACTTGGACTATGTGTGGGGACAAGAGGCTGGGTTCAGGCCTCAGGCCCCAGTGTCCTGGAGGCAGCAGTCACACAGAACTGACCAGAGGACCAGCCCACCATTGCACTGGGCAGCCCCAGGCCAGAATTCAGATCCTAACACCTTAGTCCTAGGGACCCCACACTTAGAACAGTTGGGGCCCCTCGGCCTGCCTCTCCTTCTTCTGATGCTGGCATCTGAATCCATCTCACCTCCAGCTTTGTCTGTTCAGGACCATGACAATGTGAACATCTCTCGTGGCCTCTTCTCCTGGACGAGAGTCGCTGAAGTCAGCCTGTCTTCCTGCCCCTGCCCTAAGCCTCACCATCAGCACCTCTCTAATGATCCCAGCTGCCTATGGAGATGCCAGCACCTCATCTCCAGAGTCACTCCAGAGTGCCCCCTGGCTCTTAGCTAGGGTTGCCCTTCTCAGGCCTCCCACCCTGGGCAGGCTGGGACAGGCCCACAGAGTATGCTGAGTTGGCAGCCTGGACAAAGCACCCTTCTCTCCTTAATATCCTTTCCTAGCAGCCAGCACTACCTCCAGGGAGACCACAGTCCATGGCATGGTCATGGCCAAAGTCCCTGAGTTCCTGTCTCCAGGTTCCCCACCCCCCCAGCAAGACCTAAGCCTAGACCTTCACAGCCTGTCTGGTACTCACAACCAGTCACTGCTGGGTCTTGGGCTGGTTTTATATCCCAGAGAGGACATGGAATATCCTTCCCTAAATGGCTTCTGGTCTGGAAGGGACAAAATCCCCAAACAAAACCCCTACCCTATAGCTCCTGCAGCAACTAAATACGGGCCACATAGTGCTGGGACTCAAAAACTGGGGGGAGAAAGAGGCATCAAGCAAGGTTTCCTGGCAGAGGAGGTGATGGAGCCAGTTCTGAAATTCCAGGAGGAGTCCCAAAAGTGTGGAATAGCGAAGAGTGCCTTCAGCAGAGGGCACAGTATTGGGCAAAGCCTCTAAAGTGTGGTATGAGGCAGAATGAAGGTTCCATGGCTATAGACAAACCTGACAAAGCCTTGAATGCCAGGTCAAGGAGTCTGTACTTCAATGTGGGGCAGGGCTAAGGGCTAAGAGGCCAGAATGGAGTGCTAGCCTGGCATGTGGACCCCCAACCATTCCCTGAGTCTGGCAGTCCTTTCTGACAGGTCCCATCCCTCAGGCCTGCCACCTCCCAGCCTCCTTTGTATCAAAGAGCCAGGGTGGACTCAGGGATAGTCTCTGCCTAACAAAAGGTGCCAGCAGAATCTGACCTGCTGTTGAGAAAGTCCACTGTGGACATTCGGAGTCTGAGTCCTGGCCTGGTCCTGCCTTACTGTGTGATCACAGGCAGAGTATTCCCCACTCAGGACCCCAGTGTCCTCCTGTCCTCCAGGGGTCCCATGAAGTTTGGCAAAGCTGGGGACAGAGTGAGGATCTTTCCAAAGGCCTTCGTCCCAAACCATGCTATGGGCTCCCAGAGAGGGGTCAGGCTCTAGTGTGGGGATGTCACGGTGACCTTGGGCAGATCATGAGAATGGCATCTGCCATGGGTTCAGCATGGACTTGGGCAGGAAATCGATGGCCTAGGCCACTGTCCTGGGCCCTGTTTGCTCTGCTGGGAGATAAGAGCCAGGAGAGGCCAGGAGCCACAGGGATAGTGCAGCAGGTAACGCTCGCCCACGCGGGCATCACAGGGTGAGAACTTGTCAGGCACACCTTGGCAGGTGTTGAGTTTGGCTAATTAAAGATTTTGAGGCCCAGGAATCCAGGCCACCACAGGGCCACTGCTTGTATCAGCTGCTATGGGACACATACCTCTCTGTCCCAGGATCGAGGTCCTTAGAACCACTAGGGACTTGTGCCCTGCTTTCCTCCCTAATGCTCAGGGACACAAATGGGTCTGCAGTAGCAGGCTGGCTACAGGAAGGCATCCACACTGTTCTTCCCTCAGTCCTGGGCTGCCTGTGCTGATGGAGGCACCGACCCCATAGAACTTGTTTCCACGGTCCCCAGGCTTCTGGTGCATGGGCAGTCCTAGCCTCGGCCCAGATCTCAGGGGAGAGGCAGCTGGCCTGGCCTGAGGGTCTACTGTGGTTATCCCTGAAGGCTCAGGGATGAAGGCTGCCCTCAATTCCAACTCAGCCATCCTTAGTCCCCTCCTTGGCTGAGACAAGGTGTCCTTCCTATCCTGGCACTCCCTGCCCACCTGCTTCTCCAGGCTTCAGAGGGAGAACACCATCTTAGGACAAGCTATCAATCAACAAGGAAACTAGATTCAATGGACATGTCTGAATTATATGTTCTCAAGGCACAGCCCCAGGGATTGGTGAGGAGACGATTGCTAGTCAGAGGACTAGGGATACAGCATGTGGGACGGTGTTCTGAACAGGGGAGAATACTACAGCCCTGTGCACCCCTAGCCCTTCCTCCAGACCCACAACTCCAGATTTTGACCTCAGTAGATCCAGTTCCCTATCCACTACTCCTTCATCGTCAACAACACTGAGCAAATGGCCAGTTCATAATCAACACCCGGCTTGTCCTGAGGGGGGTGGTATGGAGGAGAGAGCACATCCAGGGACAGGAAGACGGCCCAGAACATTGATGTATAGGCAACGCCAGTCCCTCACAGTCTAGCTCCCTGGCCCTGGTGTGTGGGGTCTGTGCTTCAGTGTTCTGGGCATCCGGAAGTGTCTAGGAGGATCTGAGGGGCCCAGCTGGGGCCGGAAGTTGGACTTTCCTGTGACAGGGTACATTTGCTAGACACCCAACAGATGCTTAGAGTTGGGCCTAGCCCCAGATCCCTAGGCCTCCCCTCCCACCCAGCCCAGGACCCTCCTTGCTCCCCCAGTGGAGGCTGCAGCTGGAACCTCTTGGCTCAAGACTGGGCCAGAGCCAGCAGCAGCCCCCTCCCCCCACTGCCAGCCTGCTGAGAGGGACATGCAGCCCGAGGCCCAGCCAAGGCAAAGGACAGGACATCACGTGCCTGTGGCCCCCCAGGGGCAGGGGAGACCCCGAGCCAGCCAGCCCATCCTCCTCCCTGCTGACCCGGAATCCCCTGGAGGCGGCCAAATATTTGGACAGCCGGACTTCTGGCCCCAAGGAAAGCTGGAGCAGGGGCCTGGGGCAGCTCAGGACTCACTGGAGACCCTGGTGGAAGGGGGGAGAGGCTAAAGGCAAGGTTGGCCTGGAGGAGAGGCACCGTCCAATGTTAGGCAGAAGCAGAGAGGCAGAGGGAGGGAAGAGAGAGGGAAAGAGGAAGGACAGAAAACACAGACATGTAGTGCATGTGTCCATGCATACTGATCTGAACAGAGAGACAGAGAAGCACAGGGAGATAGAGTAATGCAGATAGATATAGGTACACAAACAGGAAAATACACACAGAGAGAGGTGGACAGACATTCAGACAGGGAGACAGAGAGAGACAGATAACCAGAGAGCTGAGAGGCAGAGATGGCCAACCAGCCAGAGATAGCTAATGGAAAAAGAGACAGGGAGACAGCCAATGAAAGACAGAGAGTCCCAGAAGGAGTGAGAAGGGAAGAGGGAGCCAGAGGCTCAGGTGAATGGGCAGCTGGCCTGGCGGGCACCGCAGGGATGGCCAGACAGAGCCCTGAGGGACCCCACAAGAAGGCTGCCATGGCATTTGCAGGTTCCTTCAAGGTTATGCCTCCATTAGCTAGGTGCAGGGACATCCAGATGGTGGGTCTGAGCCCACTAGGGCTGCATGGCCAGGCCCAGCTGGAAAGCTCACCAGTCCCCAGTCCAGCACTGTCTCCCCACACAATGGAAAAGATACACAGAGGTGATGGTCAGTTGAAGTGACCCCCATTCTCAGCAGCCATGCACGTGTGCAGACGTGCCGGCTGAGAGGCTGTGTACAGGACGTGGCCTGCAGAGCGGAAATTCAAAACCAAGCCACCCCAGGCTGCTGACCGGAAAGCCCCTCCTGCCCCAGCAGCTGGTCTTCCCTTTGGCCCCCAGAAGCCCCGCCTAGTCCTCTAGGGTGCCCCCCCTCCGTATCTATCTTCTTATCCAAAGACCAGCCCTCTACCTACCAGACTGAATGTTTGCAGGGCACATAGTAGGTGCTCAATAAATGTTGTAAAATGAATAGAATGGGTTCAAGGCCCTTGGCAAACCCCCAGCCCGTATCAGCCCAGCTCCGAGTGGCTCCTGGCCCCTGGCCATGTCTGAACTAGACCATATGCCTGCAGGGCTCCTATCTTACTACAGCATAGTATACACATCCCACCTGGGCTTTCTGTGCACACAGATACCAAACTGTATCTCCCTTGCAGCCAACCACTCCCCTAAAACATGGTATCCTCTCAGAATGAGTGCCTGTTTTTTTCACACCGAGACTGGACTTTCAGGGTGAACTTAGTTTAGCTCAAAAACCTTCCCTGACACTACCCAGAGACTGTGAGCCACTCAGCCTGTTCTGTTGTGCCTCAGTTTCTCTATTCGCCCAAAGCTCCATGGCTACTTGCTAGGGCAGCAGGCACCAGGACAGGAGCAACCAATTCTCATGGTCTGGCCACCTGGAGCCCTGGTCTGGGGGGTGTGTGTGGGGTGTTGTGATGAGGGCCAAAAGAACCAGTACTAAAGAAAGAGTGGTTTGAGAAGCCAGTGAGGACATGGGTTCTATGAGCCCAGACAGAGTAAGGTTCTGAGACACATACCCTTCCCTTCCCCAGAGAACCAGCCCACTGTCCCCAACCCCAAGGGGTCAGAGACTCATGAAATGATTCCAGTCATTCCATCCCTCTTGGAGATGTGCCAGGCCTGGCCTCACCAACCCTGATTCCTCCTACATCTAGTGCTTCCTGCAGGAAGACTTCCATGGTTGTGCAGAACTTCCCCATCTCAAAATGGTACTGTCCCCAGGTCTCTTCATCTTTCTCTGCTCCAGACTGAGAGTTTTCCTTTCTCGAAGGAACTGAACTCCCACACCAGAAGTAAACAGTGGGTGGAAGGTCCAAAGGTCTCTTCCAGGGACAGGACAGTGGCCCAAGGCAGTCATGGAAGGAAGGACAGGACTGGGCCACTGAAGGAAGGATGGACCTGGGTCGAGGAGTCCCCCAGGGTGCAAGGTGCAAGGACCTTTGACTTAGTCCCTTTCAGACTCGTCCTAGAGCCTACACCTGAGCTCAGGGCTCAGGTCACCGTGGGGGAGAGGGCGGATTCCCACAGGCCCCGCCCCTGGCCTCCCCCTCCCCGGGTGTAAACAAACGCACGCATTCGCTGTGGCCAATCGAAGGGGCCAATGGAGCGGGGGCGGGCTCCTGCAAACCTGGTTTTGGTTCCTTGCCTCTGCCCGCGTGCGCCGCGCCAGCTCTCATACCCCCACGGAGGAATGAGGCAGCAAGGAGAGCACACAGAGCCCCGCCCTCGGGCCAGGGAGCCACACGCGCCCTGTGCCTGCCGTGCCCGCTGGCCCGGCTGCAAATGGCACGGGCTCTGGGACCAACATGTGCCCCGCGGCCCCTCAGGCAGCCCGGCCCGATCTGCCCTCAAGCCCCTGCCCAACGCAGCCGGGATAAATATACCCAGACTCCCGGTGTGCCAGCCGGGCAGATTTGCCTGTCAGGCGCCCGACGGGGCAGCGCTCCAGAGCCCGCTCCCGGGCCCTCTTAGGCTTCCCTCCGGGACCTTCTCCAGCTAGTCCCCGCAGCCCCTGCCTCAGGAAGCCCATCGCTCACCGTCCGAAGCCATGACAAGACGTCCCGTGGCCCCAGCCCCGAGAGCTGCTGACCTCCTGCTGTCCCTCCCGGCCCTGCCCGCAGGCCCCGAGGCGGCGAAATGCCTTTCGCCAGGATACCAGTTCAAGCTCAGAGCTGAGCCCTGAGTGGCCGGTCCCGGACCTGAGCCCAGAGCGCGCGGGGTTCTGGCTTGCTGGAGGCTGGGGCGTCTGCCCGGGACGGGACGGGTGAGAGAACTGCCCATAGCCCGGCTCTGGACGGGAGGGTGCACAGTGGAGCTCTGCCCGCCCGGTGCCCTGGACTGGGGGTCGGCGCCCCCAGCGGTACCTGGCCCGGCGGGTGGGTACGCGCGGTGCTCCGCTCAGGCTGGCGCTGTCCGCTCTGCTCCCGGCTGAGCACTGCCACGGGGAATGAAGGGCGCCCGGCCCCGCCCCTGGCCCGCCCCCGGCCCGCCAATCCCAGGCGGCGGGCGGGAGGAGGGGCTGGTCTGGGGAGAGGCGGGGGCCCCAGCCCGCCTGCGGCTGAGGGGCAGCCCACGCGCTAAAGAGAGCCGGTAGGTCTGAGAGCAGCTGCTCCAGGAGGGGCTCAGTTGAGTCCTGTGGAAGGAACGCTTCAGTCTAGAGCAGATTCTCTCTGAGGTCTCCGAGTGCCCCCTTAACCCCGAAATGCTCTGCTCTCACCTCCCTGAGGCCAAAAGGGAACAGAGCAGTGCTTAACCTCAGTAAAAGTTCCAGTGGGCAACTTTCAGACATCAGTCAGACCCAAAATGTCTTTTCTGCTTGCCTCACTCTTCCCAAGCAGAGGTGGGCTAGGGGTGAGGATGGGGGCTTCCCGCATCAATTCTTCTATCTTCATCCCAGGTATTCAGAAGAGATTGAGGCTGGAACAGATGGGGGTATAAAGTCAGTGAGGACAGGAGGGGAGCAACGCTGGGCCTGTGCTTCACTCTGCTGGGCTCTCCCTTGGCCATTGCCTCCCATTTTCTTATTTCTAAGGAGTAATTGACAGCTGTGCCTGCCCATGGGAAGTGGGGCCTGGGACTTAGTGCCCTGGGAGGAGGGGTTTTAGGTTTTAGGGTGTGCTGTTATCGGCTAGGGGCTCCTATCCCCACCCCTGCCTGCTTCCCACCCAAGACCTTGGTGCTCAGAGGTGGGTGGTAGGTGTTAAAGGCCCCCAGGCCTAGCTAGCAGGGAGCTGGGAGAGCTGGCCTTGGGGTGAGCTGGGGGGTGGGGTTCCCAGAACAGCTGTGTCCCTTGCTTCTCAGCCACTGGCTCTGATCCGATTAATCCCCTGGCCTCTGCTGTTCCTAGCCAAGCTGGATGTCTCTGTGTCATGTCTGCCCCGCTCCTGGTAGTGGGGAATGCCCTCAGGGGACAGGCCTAACCTCTCCCCTGCTCTGGGCTGAGAGTCAGGACTCCTGGTTTCTCTTCCTACCACAGCCAAGCCCTACCCTATCTCAGTTTCCTTCTGTGTCACAGGGAAATGGTCCTGTCCTCTCCTCTGGCCTGAGGAAGTGGATGAAGCGGAAGATGTAAGCTGAAGGCAGGGGACTCAGCTTTGGCTGGGAGTGCCAAGGAGCTGGGAGGACTGAAAGGAAAGGCATTGGAACGGTGGCATTCTCGCAGAGCACCCAAGCTCCTGCACCTCTGATGGCTGAAAAATAGGAAGGCACTGGTCTTCCCTCCCAATCTGGGGCTGGTGTAATTCCCAGGTGAGAGCTTACCTTGGTCGTGAGGGACCTAAGTCTCTTATCCTCCAAAGGGGCTTGAGGACTGCCCATTGGACAGTCAGTAGGGGAAGTACTGACTGGGGTCTGCCTCCCCCACCTTCCAGCCACATACATCCTGGATGCTCACAGAAGCCAGTTGCAAAGGGCTGAATGTTCCCATTGGCAGTTCCTGAGGGGCCAGGCCTGCCATCAAGGTCACCCAGCGTGTGGGTGTTGGGGTCCTCCATCCTGACTGGAGGGAGCAGGGGCCAGCTGGGTTGGGCTGCTGTGGGTGGCCCGAAGGCAGCACATGATGTGGGGTCCCTGGGCCAGACCAGTTGTGGCTAGGAGGGGGGAGGGGCTGCCTGTTTGTTGATGCTAGGTCTGGGCCCCGGCCAGGGCAAACACAGCCCTGAGGCCTTTCCCGCCACCTGCCGAATCTCCCAGCCCAGCCTGTGGTGGCAGGACAGCTGGCAGCCAGGATGGGACTCCGAGAGCTGCCAGGTGCCTTCTCTCAGAGACGGGAGGGAATGTCCATCCATGCAGTTGCAGTGAGGTGGGGTGAAGCCAGCTGGAGTGGAGGGCTGGGGGGAGCTTTATCTCAGCTCTCAGCCCAGCACCCACCTCTACTCCTCCATCTCCAGAAACTGAGACAGGGGCCCAAGAGACTGCCAGACACATGAAACAGAACTTAGGATCCCAGGATGGCTGAGATTCTCCTTCCAGGGTGCTGGCAGCCCTTTGCTCTCCTCCCTCTTCAATCATGTCCTCTCTGCCACCAGCCAGGTTGCCTCCTCTCACCATGTCCCCACCTCCCCTGACACATCATTCACATGGTGCCCCAAGACCTCTCTCCAACAATGAGGCCCCATCTTCACCTCCAATCCAGTCCTCCCCAGAGCCCAGCATCTGTATCCACTTACTCCTCAGATACCCTGCAGGGTCCTCACACACCCAGCTGGCCTCCCTGACCTCTTCCCAAAGTGATCCTTGTCCCACTTGCCACCCCCCTCCCCCCAAAGCACCTGGCTGGCCACATGTGTTCCTGTTGTTTTCAGAACACACCAGCCTTCCCCTCCCTGACCCTCTGCCCTCCTGGTTCCTGACCCTGTCCCACCTTCTCTGCAGGTTCTTACTTCTCCTTCAACCCCCAAATAGAAGATGACCTCTGAGGGACACCTGGGTGGCTGAGTTGGTTAAGCGTCTGATTTTGGCTCAGGTCACGATCTCATGGTTCATGAATTTGAGCCTCATGTCGGGCTCTGTGCTGACAGCTCAGAGCCCGGGGCCTGCTTCGAACTCTGTGTCTCCCTCTCTCTCTCTGTCCCTTTCCCACTTGAGCTCTCATTCTCTTTCTCAAAAGTAAATGGATAAATATTTAAAAAAAAAAAAAAAAAAGGGAGGAAGAAGAAGATGGTATTTGAATACCCTGGCCAGCTCTTCCTGTACTTAATGTGACTGCTCTTGTCATCCCACCACACAGCTTCAGTGTCTCTAAGTGCTCTCTAAGTGAGTCGTCTAGACAAAGGGGAAGAGGCACATCTCAGGGTGGGGAAGAGAAAGGGCACCTAGATGGAGGAAACAGCCTGGCTACAGGGAAAAGCAAGTATGAGTGTGGGATTAGCACCAATAGGTGGAGGGCTGTGTGTAGAGGCAGGACACTTGGCCTGGAGTCACATGGAGGGCTTCAAGGCCTCCTAGGAGAGGATGGGTTTTACTTCCACAACCCAGGAATGAGGACCCACACCCATAGCTCCTCGTTATGTTCTGCTCAGTATGGTGTCTGGGAGGCTCCTCTTTGGGCACAAGCAGGGGTTTCGTTGGTATAATACAGGGTGTGGAAGTATAGAGGGACCCATAGGCAGACAGTCCTGTCTGGCCTTCTCCCTGCCTGGGGCCCCAGAGCCGATGACCTCTTGGCTGAGGCCTGCTCCCATAGTCCTGCCATGCCCTCCCTCTCTCCCCTGAGATCTGGCCCCCAGCTTCTCTGGCCACTGAAGCGGCTTAATGAGCCCAGGTCACATGGGCTATGTTACTGCTTGTGGGGAGGGCCCAAGCCCCTATTGGCCACACGACCAGGCCCTGACGTCAGCAACATTAACCATGCACTAGGCTCGTCTAATCTCTGGTCAGTGGACAGGCTAGGTTAGTCCCGCCAGAGCCAGACCTGAAGACTGTGAGGGCCCTCAGGGGCACCTTGAGGTTGCAGGTCAGGCAGGGATGATGGTGACTGGAGGTGCCCAGGGTAAATGACCCCTACCTACAAGACTAGGGTGGGGCCACTATGCTGGCTTTGGGCCAGCTCTGATCCTCTGCCCTCAACTGTGAATCAGGCATTGGGCTCCCATTGATCCTGCTCTGTAGGGTATAATTATACTGGTGTGGTGAGTGAGGCCGAGGAGGCTTTGAGCTGAGAGACTCAGCTCCCCCTTCCCCCAACATTCTTGTGGCCATGGGCAGGGCAGCTTGAGTCCAGGCAGCATCCCCAGTCCATGGGATCCAGGAATGCCAGTCCTGAATCCCAGACCCTGGGGTCACAACTGTGTGTGGAGGGGACTCCCTAGAAGGTGGGGTCCAGCCCCTGCCTGGTGTTTGGGCTTCTCTCTGTCCCTTGCCCCAAGAAGGCTGGGAACTCATTACTTTTTTTCTAAGACAAGGTGACCATGTGGAAGACCTCATTAGCCCACCTCTCCTAACAGCTTCCTTTTTCCCAAGCCTACCACTTCCAGCCTCTCAAAGCCTCCTGTCTTCTGCCTTTCCTCTCCCCACTAAATCCCAAGCTTACTCCCCTGCCCCACTCACTCCAGTAAACTGGTCAATCAAAGGGTCCTTAGTGGAAATGAGCAGCCCTGGCTCATCCAGGCCTAAGACCGCCCAGTGAGGGCTGCAACCCCCTGGCCCAAATCCCATCCTTCCTCAAGCCTCCAAGCAGCACCAGCATGCCTGAGCTCCTTAATCCATCCAGTGCACACCTCCCCCCAGCACGCCCCCACCCCCACCCCATGCTCAGGTCTGGGCACCCTCACTCCTTTGCTCTCGGCTCACTTCTGGCTCACAGCTGCATCCTCCACCTGGACGTTGGAGATGCCACCCACACGATGCCTTCTGCCCAGCCCCAGGTATCTGTCTGCCTCTCGGACATCTCCTCCCCCAATGGCCATGGTCTGGAAAACTCAGTCCATTCAACACTCCTACGGTCCCAGCTTGCTGGGGGCGTCACATGCACTTGGTCAAATAGCACAGATCCAGACCATTGTGGCTGAGCCCCATCTGCAGATCCCGGCCCCACGGGGTCACGAGGACATGCCTCTTCCTCATGGGTCCTCCAGCCCAACTGCTTTCCTCCCCACGACCTCTCACACTGGCCTCCAGGGAAATTTGTGTGTCCCTACATACCTGCTTTCACAGAAAATGTTAATGATTACTTTTTCCAGAAACAGAATTGTAAAATATTATTGATGATTTATTTCCATTAAATCCAGGAAAATAAGATTATGAATTGTGTTAGATATACATAAAATAGTTAAGCTTAAAATAATGTTGAGCTTTAATATACTTACTTTCAATTTTTTCAGCTATTTTAATGTGCTATAAAAATTTTACCGTCAAAAACACACAACAACATATACAGGAGTGGACATTTTCCTTTTGCTTCAGGCTCCAATATGCCTCGATAGAGGGTCTCTTGGTCTTGTCTTTATTTAAAATTTTGATATTTTGTTTATCATGAGGGGCTTTTTTTGGCAGTAATTTAGAATTTAACAAGCATTGCATTGAAATATTACTTATCTTCATTACTGAGTTTTTTGGCACCACCTTAAATTTTGCACCCAAAGGTGAGTGCCTCTTTTGCCTCGCCCTGATCCCAGCCCTGCTATTATGTCCTAGCTTCAAGGGCTTCCAAGACCATCATCTTCTGGAGGAAGCCCAGGCCCTCAGGCTGGCACTTGGCACCTTCCCGTTGTCTCCCCACCCATGTCCTCTTTGCCTGTTACTGCCCTATTGAACTATGGCCCACAAGCCCCTCTTTCTGCGCCTTATACACTCTACTCTCCCTGCCAGAATAAGCTTCTACCTCAGAACTTCTCGATCCAAGATTGTCCCTGTGATCATTTCCCAGGGCCCCTTTCCCCTTCAGCCCCTCTCAAGAGGCACAGGTTGGTGCCATGCCCCCAAGAGTGCTCCTGCCACATCCCGTCAGGAAGGGATGATCTTCTCATTCACGTCCAACCCAACACTGGACACTTCATAAGTGCCCATAACTCGTGATAATTAATGCTCTTCCCTTCCCCACAAGAAAGGACAGCTGGGGCCTGATGCAAAGGTTTATTGCTGAGTCTGTGCATCTATCGGAGGGGGGTATGGACAGTGCTCTGGCCTCGTGAGACAGAAACCTCCCGTCCTCCGCTGCAACATAGGTCCTGGCCCACAGGCATCAGCAAGGACTCGAGACTTGGTGAGGAAGTAGGGAGCAGGGATATAGGGACATGGGCTTTTGTCCCTGACAAAATTCAGGCATGGCTCTCAGTTTTTTCTGCCAAGGAATGGGCCCTGAATGGAAAGGGTAAGAGGGACAAGAGGGTTACCTGGGTTTACTTATGACCCCACCTGAGGTAGACCCCTCTGGGCCCAACCTGGGCCTCAGGCAAATCCTCTGCCTGGGGCTGATCGATGGGAGCAGGACTCTGCCCCCAGCCACCCCTCAGGACAGTTTGACCATTGGCCACAGCTGGTGTCAACAGTACCCTCCCTCAAAACACCATCCCCTTGGCTGACTGGCCTGGAGTACTGGGTGGGGGGGATGAGGTAGGACATGGATCTGGTGTCCAAGGACAAGGACGGAGGGGCAGAGCCTGTGGGTGGAGGGTCTGGTGGGGGGTACTCTGAGCCTGCTATATGGGGAACAGTCCAGCTTGAGCCTCTTCCTGGCACCTGTGGTCTCCCAGGCCTGCCCCCCACTCCCTAATTCATCTATGAATTAGCCTGAGGCTGCACAGGCCAGACTGGCTTGGACTTTGGACCTTGGAAGCTACTGAGAGGGACAGTCACTGGCCACTGGGTAGACAGGTGTCAGACTTATCACATGGAGGTGGTAAAGCTGGAATGGGCTGATGGTCATCAGTAGGCCTACTTGGAGGAGGGATCCCTGCCTGCCCCCCTGCTCTTCAGGAAACTGGGAGGGAGGGCTGTTTGCTGAGCCCAGACCCACCAGGTGAGTCATGGGCCCCCTGCAGAGAGAGGCCAGCAGGAGATTGGTCAGTTGGGCACTGCTGAGTCATTGTGAGCTCTAGCTGCCCCAGGTCCTGCCTGCTCCTAGCTAGGGCTGGCTGGGGTGGGTCCTAGAGGCCAGTGCAGCCAGGCCGTGAAGGGCAGCAGTAGGGTTGGGGGAGAAGGGCTCTGCAATACCTGGGAACCACGGAGGAGGGTTGGGGCCTCAAGGCTAGTGGGGCTCAGGGCTTTGGGTCTGTGGCCGTTAGGGCCACAGGCTGGGGCCCAGGAGTGCTGGTGGGCTAACAGGCTCCTGTGGGCTAGGGCTAAAAGGCGGCTAGGGCTACAGGGTGTCAGGGACAGGTATGAGTTCAAGCACCTGTGAACAGAAAAAGGAGGCGAGTCAACATCCCAGAGCTCCAAAATACTTGGTCATAGGCTGAGAGACATTGTGGAGGTGGGCTTGTAAAGCAGTGACACCTGGGGGATTGAGGCCCAGTCAAAAGAGATTAGGTAGGTGGGACTTATGCACCAGGGATGGGGGCTGTGGGCAGTGGGGTGGAACCTGAGGGGCCAGGATGGGGCCTGGGGACTGGGGATGGAAACAGGCAGTGGAATTGGTCTGGAGAGCTGGGGCAGGACCTGATGACCTGAAGTGGGATCTGCTGTAGTGAGGTGGGGTGTGGAGCTGGGGAGGCGGTGTAATAAGGTATTGAGACCAAGGGGCAAGACAGGGGAGCATCCCAGACCTCGAGGAACCCACCTCAAAAGAGGCCGCAGTCTTTGAGGTTCTCCTTGATGATGATATCGGTGACAGCATCGAAGACAAACTTGACGTTCTGCGTGTCGGTAGCGCAAGTCATATGGGAATAGATCTCCTTCACGTCGCGACGCATGTTGAGCTCGAGGAACTGCACCTTGATGTAGTTGCCTGCGTCCTCGTACGTGTTGGGCCCTGGCGGGGAAGGGGAATGTGCTCACTTGGTGCCGGCAGTCCTTCCCGCGGCGGGAGAAGCGCGGGCCCAGATCATGGGGTTGGGACGCCGCCTGGCGGCCAGGCGAGGGGTGGGGGCGGTTCTCACCGTCGTAATCCGGGAAGCAGATGCTGAGATGTGCCTTTTTTATCTTCTCGGAGAAAACGTCCTTCTTGTTGAGGAAGAGCACAATGGACGTGGTAGCGAAGTAGCGGTGGTTGCAGATGCTGTTGAACAGGTGCAGGCTCTCGTGCATGCGGTTCTGAGGAGGGCAGAAGTTGTCGGACACCGGTAGACGGGCACACCAGCAGCTGCCCCTGCGCGGCCACGGCCCACAGGCTCCCAGGCACCAGGGGCCATCCAGCTCAGACAGCTCCAAGTCAGCTTCCCCCACTGCCCACCTCAGCGGGGCTGCTGGCTGTCTTGAGTCCTCATTCAGACTGTTCTGGAATTAATGTCCCCCCTCAGAAGCTCCCCGCTCCTGCAGCACTGTCTCCGGCTTTCTGTCTCAGGCCCTGCTTGGGACTCACCACTTCGTCATCCTCCACCAGCACCATGTCGTAGGCACTCAGTGCCGCGATGAAGATGATGCAGGTCACACCCTCGAAGCAATGGATCCACTTCTTGCGCTCAGAGCGCTGCCCGCCCACATCGAACATCCTGTGGGACAATCGGGGCCTGAACCCCTGCGCATCGAGCCCCCTGAACGTGCCCACAGGCATCCCCTGGCCTCCTAATGCTGGCTGGGGGACATTTGGATGGTACTGGCATGTGGAGGGGCCGGCCTTTCTGCGGGCAGGGTATCAGAGAAGGAACAGGGGCTCTGTAGGGATGGGGTCTCCAGGACCTGTTGGGGCCTCGGGGCGCTGCGCTCGGGCCAGACCCCTAGAGCAAGAGCAAAGGAGAGGGGTCGCGGGGTCGTACCGGAAGTTGAGGTCTTTGAAGGAGAACTGAGTCTCGATGATACCCGTAGTCTTGACACGCGAGCGCAGCACGTCCTGCTCCGTGGGCACGTAGCCTGGGGTTACCAGGCGCTCCAGGTCGGAGAGGTAGCTGCGGGAGACCGAGGAATGTGGGTGGGTTGGGTGGAGGGGTGTGGTAGGGCCCCACCCGCACCCTCAGGGCCCCCCCTTCGCCCCCCGCGCCTGCGCTCTCACTAGCCCGCTGAGTCGTTGAGCTGGTACTCAGAGGCGCGCTCGAAACAGGCCTGGATACCCGAGTCCTTCCACAGCCGCTGGATAATGTCCGACATCTCCTTGGGCATCGTACCCTCCTCGATGGTGTCCGCCATGTGCATCAACTTGCGGGCGTCGTCCTGAGGGCAGGGTGGGAGTGGTTGGAGGTGACTATGGACTTGAGCCCAGTCTTGAGCCCCCGGAGGCCCCGCTCAGCCAGTCTCCCTGCACACCTGGCGCGCAGAGTCTCCATATTGGATGTTGAGCGTGGTCATGGCACGCACGATAGCGAGGATGGACTGCAGCGTATTGCCGTAGATGATGGCAATGAACTCGAGGCACTCTTCCAGAGAGTACCCATCCTGGTGGATAATCCTAGAGCCAGGGCGAGCCAAGTCAGGGCCAAGTGGACTGGTGGGAAAGGACAGACCCTGTGGATGTACCCACCCCCAGAGGCCTCAGAAAGGGCAAGGGCACTCACTTCATCTGCTTGACAATGGTGCTCTTCCCGGACTCACCCGCACCTGGAAGGGAAGCCCCGCCTCAGAGCTGCACTGACAGCACCCCCCCCTCCCCGCAACCAGGCGCGAAGGTGGGGCCAGGCATACTCGAGGCACCATTCCAAACCCCAGTTCTACCTGTTTCTCCCCCAACCCCCGAAGTAAGGTCCTGACACCCTTGAGGAAATATTTTTGTAAATGTCAGGAGTGACAGCCGGACAATCAAAGACCTCAATTGTGCTGCAGAACTTCCAAGACCCTGGTATTCGCATTCTTGATTAGTCTGAGACCAAAATAAAGGAAACCTGGAGCGCCCCTTTGTGGAGAGTTCTGGTACTGTATGCAGGGGATTATTTGAGCCGGGTCAACCCCTGCTTTTCACCTGGTATGGGGAGAGGAGTGTCTCCAGAGGCTCAGAGAGAATTAGCACCTTTGAGGGGGGGAAAGACAGAGCTGACAGCCCCTCTGAGCCTGGTCTCGCCAGGGCTTTGGGCACAGTTAATGAGATTTCTGGCTTAGCCTCTATGTCTTCCCTGGGTTGCTCAGGCCTAGTCCCTCTGCCCACATCCAGCTGCCTGACAGGACCCTAGAGAGCCTGGGTGGAATGTACACTGCCCTTTCAAAGCAGATCCTTCTTCCACTTGTGAGGATCTAGTGGCCTGGGGGCACTGCATCAGCCCCACCACGCTCCTCACTACTGGTGAAACCAATGACATGGATTTATCTGTTTTCCGCTGGGCCTTAGTACCTTTGTACCCTCTTTAGGTCTGCCAACAACAAAGTTCTGGAATCTGAGGGCCATTGTTTGTGGACTCCCAGGAGGACTCTTACTGTCTTCCCAAGGGAGCAGCTCTATTTCGGGGCCCCCAAGAAAGCCCCTGGTTTCTGACCCTTGCCTAACAGGACTTCTCCAGAGGGGAGGGTGCCTGAAGGAGGGCCCTCTGGAGAGAGGTTTCATGGGATACCCAGCCTTGGGGAGTGGGGGTATCACCTATTAGACCCAGCCTTGCCTTGCCTGGCCAGGGATCCCACTCTGTTCCCTGGCCTGCCTCAGGGTCATTCTGCTTCCCAAGTCACCCCTGTTTCACAGCAGGGCTACCTGCTGGCCCCCCAGGCCTCTGACCTGGTGGCAGTGGCCCCACCTGGGCCCACACCCGTACCCAGAAGCAGCAGTTTCACGGTTCGAGCATCCTTCTCAGCATCTTCTTTTAGCTTCTTTTCCAGCTCCCTTGAGTGCTTCTCCTCGGCGCTGGCCCCAGCCCCCATGGTCCCGGCGGCCGGTGAACAGGGTGGTTAGTTGGTTCCTCTAGATGGAGGAGAGCCCCAGAGCCAGGCTCAGGCTGGCCTCAGGCCTCTGCAGACACCCTTCTGGCCTCAAGGCTGGCAATCAACTGGCTCCGCACAGACCTGTGCAGGCCCTGGTGGGGCTGCTTAGTGGGATTTGGGGGCCCGGGGTTCCCAAGAGCCAATGAGAGACAAGGACAGGTGAATCCAGCTCAGCCCCCAGCCCTTCTAATCAGGCTGGTGTGCCCCCAATCCCTCAACTGCTGACTCTGCACCCCTCTCTTCCTGCCCCAACCCTCTAAGAGACATCCTGGGGACAGTCCAGCCTCTGCACCAGAGCAGAGAGATGTGTTCCATAGGGTCCAAGCTTAGAAGGGGAAGAATAGGACTTTGAGTCCCCAAGGTGGGGGCAGTTGGGGTGGGGCTGGCAACAGGGAGTAGAGGGAGAAGCAAGCAAGGAGCACCTGCTCCTGCCCAGCCTTGGACTCAGTGCTGCTCCTTGTTTTGTAAGCTCACACGGGCCCTGGTGGATGGGTGCCTACACCATCAGCCCCATTTTACTGATGAGGAAGCAGAGGCTCAGAGGGTCACACAGAAGGAAGTGATTGAGAAGGGCTGGGTGACTTTGGACCAGGGTTCCATGCTCTGCGGAGTCAAGAAGGAAAGCAGGACATTGCATTTGCCTGGTACTGAGGGCTGGACCTGACCTGGGCAGGGCCTCTACATAACTCCATGATTCCAACAGACTTGGGGTGGGGGTGTACATGTTTACTATGTGTGCCTGGGTATGTGTGCGGCTATCCTTTGATGACATCAACGAAAGCAGTGACATGACACATTTGTCCCTATGTATACTTGTATGTACACATGTGCCTTTCTGTGTCATTGAGTACATGTGTGCTTATGCATGCCTGTGTACATGTGTGCCTGTGTATAGACATACTTTTATTTGTTTTTCCTTATGTGCATATGTGCATCTATGTGTACCTTGCTGGGCTTATGTGGATTAACATGTGCATCTATGTATTTTGCATGGCTGTATAAATGCTTGTACATGAGCAGTGCATGCATTAGCAGGCACATGACTATTTTTGCTTGTGCTTATGTGAGCATGTGCCTGTGTGCATGTGCATTTCTGCATGTGTATGCCTGTATGTGTGCATACTTGCATGGGCTTGTGCCTATGCGTACATGTGTACTTGACTGCAACAAGGTCTCTGACCTGCAGAGATGGCCAGGCTCTTCCAGAGACTGTTTGGCAGGCTTGTTGTCACATGTCTGCAAGTCCCAGAGCAGGTCTGGTGCTCCCAGGGGCATGGAGGAGTGAACTCCTCTCCCAAAACCTTCTCCTGATTTGCTCCCTGTGGGTGCTCTGGGACTTGCCCTGGGCATCTGTAGGGCATGCCTGCCTCAGCTTAGGGGGCCCAGTGTCCGTATACAGGTTCAGATGGCACAAGAAGTACTGCTGGGTTCAACTGAGCCTAACGTGTTGAGTTCCCAGGCCCTGGAGATTTCCTATCTACTATATAAAGACCCAAACCCTGGGCTCTCAAGCCTCCCTCCAGAGTCCCTGAGCCTCCTGGCTGGACTCCTCTGAGGAACCTGGCTGCCTTTCAGTACCCAACTCTGCTGCAGACCCAAGAGACCACAAGGGGGTGCCAGGGCCTCAGATCCTGAGTATTAGAGACTGTCCCTAAACATGTGGGAAATGGATACTGGCTCCTACCAGAGGCTGGTGGCTTCACGTCTACCCTATTGGGTGGGTGGGTGGGGTCTGTCCAGGAACAACAGATTATCTGTGCCATTTCAGCTTCCAGTGTCTACCCATCCTCTACCCGTCATATTGTAAGTGGGCCCTGGTGGGGATTTGGGACAGTGCAGGAGCCCAGGTTTGTTGAACTAATGCAAACCTGGTTTCTGCCTATTAGGTTTATTTAAAGTAGGGCCATCCGCTGCCTCCCAGTCCCCACCTGGCTCCCCTTGCCGGCCAGGTATGGCTGTAAGCCCTTCTGGACCCATGGGCCTCCCTAGATCTTAGCTTCCCCTGCCAGGGCTTGACTCATTCAATTTGGCCCAGGGCCCCCAACCCCACTTCCTCCTCTCCAGTGGCACTCCATCTGTCCTGGTCTTCACCACCTCTGGACATTTGCTCATGCCAGTCCCTCTGCTGAGAGCTGGCTGGAAGGAAGCAGGAAGGATGGGAATTTTGTCAATTCTCAGGGCAGGGGCAGCCAGACTGTGAGGGCTATGGTTTTGTCTTCCTAATTCTGAGCCCTTAGAGCCTGGCAGAGAGCCCACCGCAAAGCCAGGTGACAAAGCAATGTTGAACAAATAGTCAAACCTGTGAATGAGTGAATGGGAGCTGAACTTGCAAGAGAGGTGTGGGAATGATGGTCAGGCCATATAAAGGGGGGGAAGGAAGGACAGAATCTGGGCATGGACTGAAGCCCCATCCTCCCTCCCCTGCCAAGGAGAAAAGTCGAAGTCCAGTCCCAGAGCCAGTGTTTATTAGCGAGATGGAACCCAAGGGTGGCTGTGGCTAGGGCAGCCAAGGGCCACCAGGAGCCCCTACCCACCTACCCAAAAGCCCCCCAGAGCTATTTACACCCATCATCTGAAGTGGTGGGCAGAAGGGAGCCCCGGGGAGCCCCTGAAGGCCCCAGGCCTCCACCATGGGCCCCTCTCCCCTTGGCCCTACCTGTACCTGCCCCTCTGCTATTCTTCCAGCCCCCAAGTCACAGTGGCCCAGAAAAAGTGAAGAGGAGGTAGAGTGACCAGGCAGGGAGGGAAGGAGGGGCTGGAAGTGCACCCTGCCCATGCAGGGCTCCTCTGCTCCTGTCCCCAATAAATAGAGAATAAATACCGGGGAAGGGCTGGACTTGACTGAGTGTCCCTCCCAGGCTGGGGCCGGCCTCCTGTGACGGCCCCTTCTTCCCTTCTCTGAGTGCATCTGAGCCCCCCACCCCCACTCCCAGTCTCCAAAGCAGTCCTTGAATCTGCTTCTATGCCAATGGCACAGGCTGGTAGCACACACTGGCAAAGGTGTGCAGTCCGTTCCCTGTCCGGGTAGAGTTTGCTCCCTCCCTGTGTCCTGTAGATCCCGCCGGTGATGGCTGTCGAGCAGGTAGACTCCCAGCTGAGTCTGGGGACTGTGTGGTCCTGGCCTGGCCCTGCCAACTGGCTGGGCCTGGTTAAGTGGGCTCGGTTTCCTGCCGTCTCTGACCAGCGTAGGTCTAAGTTTTGGACGGTGCTGCCGCTGAGGCAGACTATATACAACCCACCAATAAATACTGTCTTTGCAGGGGCAGGGTGTGTATAGAATATAGATATTTTATATATATATATATATATATCTTTTATATTAAAAGGGACAAGGCCTAGGCTGGCCCATTTCAGGGCTCAGACAGCTGGCCTCATGTGTCTGGCGGGTGGTGACGGCGGTTCCGGGGCTTTTTCTGGTCCTGGGGTTCAGGAGGCCTGGGTGCCCCTGGGGCCTCCCTGGGGCTTGGGGGCACGTGGCGCCAGTAGCCCTGGCAGTACTGGTGGATGAGGCCCACTTCCGGCTGGGCCAGCAGCTGGGCCAGCTCCTGGTAAGGAGGTGTGGGGGGGCTGGCGCCTGGGGGTGGCGGGGCGCTCACAGCTGGCGGTGGGAAGAGGGCAGCATGGACGGCATCCCGGCCCAGTACGTGCAGCTGTACCCGTGTGACGACATGCTTGAAGTTGTTCTCGGTGGCCGTGCAGGAGTAGAGGCCGCGGTCACTGAGCTGCAGGGCGCGAAGCAGCAAGCCCTGCTCTGTGCGCAGGAAGCGGTCCTCCGCACGAATCTGCAGGGGCAGGGAGGGGGGCTCATGGGTTGTGTGACCACCTTGCTGCGTAGCCGGCTCCCAGAGCAGATCCCTTTTGTGCCCATTCCACGGAGGAGCTCCCATGTGGAATTTCCATGTACCAAGAAAAACCCCCAGTAGTTTTCCACATAACGTATGAATAAGGCATTCACACACATTTCCATCTCAGGATCATAAGGGGATTTCTGAATAATAAGAGAATTTTGGAGTAATCACAGAGAATTTCTTTTTAATGGGAACACCCAACTGGGGTATCCTTATAGAATTTCCACGTAAGGAGAGATGCATGGAAGTCATTTCCATGAAATGAGGGCTGCCCCTCAGAATACTCATATACTGGAGTTCAACCACATGACGTTTCCATATAATGAGGAATACCTCCAATGGAGCACACATATGGGAATTTTCCTGTAAACAGGCATGCTTGTAAGTGGTTACTATATAATGCAGAAATCCCCGAGTTTCCATATAGCTAGATTCACCTGAATGATTTCCACATAGGGAAGGGAACTTGGAAGGCCTTTCTTAGAATGGGGGCAGCCCCAGATGGGCACCTATATCACATTTCACCCACAGGGAATTTCTACTGCACAGGGGACTCCCGCATCCACGGTGGGGACTGTGGGGTACAAGAAATCACCTCACGGCGCCGGTCACTGGGATCTCGTTGGAACAGCCACTTAACGGTGGCCTGGGGCGAGCGAGGCTGGCACTCCAGGAAGGCTGCGCTCCCTGCCACACCGTACTGCACGGACTCCACGGTATTCTTGTTGGCTGTGGAACAAGGGGGCGCTGCATGAAAGCAGCATTGCCTCTGGGCAGACTGCAGGCTGGCCAGGGGCAGATGTCAAGGGACACATACAGGGACGCCCACCCTGTATAAAGGCAGGGCTGCACTCTCGGGCACCCACTCCTTGAGGGGGTGGCTGGGGACAGCCCATCTCCAAAATCTGAAGCCCCCTTATGCCCATGGACCACATGAGAATCCTTCCAGTAGGGGGCCCTGGGAGCAGCTCCATGGGCCTTGCAGGGTTCCACACTGTGAGGAGCGCCCAGTGGTGAGTCACAGCACACTCACCGTTGGAGTTGAACCCGCGACACTGCCTGATGGGGTTTCCATGCCGGACATCCTGCCGGCGGCTCCGCCTAGATGAGGATAGCTCCTCAGCAAGTATTCTCAGGCAAGTTTGCCCCCGCTCTAGCCCCCTGTACCCCAAGACTCCAGGTAGGCATCCCATTCATAAACTCCCCCAGGGTAATATACCCACCACCAAACCCCAAGGACAGGGCCCTGGGTCTGGTGGCTAAAATTCCATGGGCCTGGGGGGTCTGCACCTCTTGGAAGACGCTGTGTAGCGGGAACAGGCCTGGCCGTCCCAGGCACAGTAGGGGTCCCGGGCGAGGCAGCAGTCAGCACAGGCAGCCCCATATGCCTGGCAGCGGTGCAGGCTCAGGTGTGTGACACCCACAGCTGAGGCCACGTACAGTTGTTGCTGAGGGCAGGGGTAGAGGCTTGTCAGTTGTCTTCCCACAGCCAGCCCCCATCATGTTCCATGGCTCAGTTTCCCCATCCCTATGCCAAGGGCATGACCTCAAGGGAGAACAGGCTCCATCCCCATCCCCGGCCCACCTCACCAAAACTCACCCTCTTGGAAGAGATGGTCATGGTCTTAACAGGTGCTGGGTCCTGGAAGAAGATAGGGATCAGCTTGGGGTCCTGGGGACCCCCTCCTTGCCCTGACCTAGAGGTCTGAAGTCTGAGGTCAGAAGCTGATACTAAGGAGGGCCAGGGTGAGACGAATAGGCCTGGGTGTCATACACACCTTGAAGACCTCCACCTCCTCCAGCATGAGCTCCTCCATCTCCTGGTCATCCTTGGGCAACACGATGACCTTCTGCACTGTCCCGCGGTCTGGAACGGGCCGGGCAGGGCCTCAGTAGGGCTGAGGACACTGGGGAAGGGGTACCAGCCTCAGCCCCTTCCCCACCAGGGCCCCAACCCCCCAAGGGCAGTGGAGCAGGAGCTCTGTGCCAAGGTTGAAGAAGTTCCCATGGATGTGGGGG
Source organism: Hyaena hyaena (assembly GCF_003009895.1). Classification (NCBI taxonomy): domain Eukaryota; kingdom Metazoa; phylum Chordata; class Mammalia; order Carnivora; family Hyaenidae; genus Hyaena; species Hyaena hyaena. Next base: position 590,281 of record NW_024080662.1, read on the forward strand.
CCCAAGATAAAGGGGGGGGGGATCACAGCCAGGGTCTGCCCCTACCACCCCAGACCCTCATTTTGGGCGCTGCTGAGAATAGGATGCTGGAGGCATTTCCATGTTGAGGGACTGGAACTGTGGTGGGCACACCTGCGCATGTGCACACGAGAGCATGTATGTCAGTATCTGGACAAGCGTAGAGGTATCTGCCACCTGCCCCTCTTTCCTGACCATTCACAGGTCCCCGGATGCCCAGTTTCCCTGCTCTCCCAGACCCTGGGGGGCTGAGGATAGTGATGGAGTTTCCCCACTCCTTGTCTCAGTTATCTAGGCTCCAAAGGATGAAAGGAACAGAGTTGACCTTGATAAGCTTGTGGCAACCCCTAGCAGGGTAGGTCCCAGCCCTGTGGATCAGCACCCTCCACCCAGGGAGCCCAATGTGGGAGGGACTGGGAGCAGCAGTGGGTACCTGTGCCCAGGAAAAGCACCTCATAGCGCCCATCGGCTGCATCCACCTGGTCCACGGCAACAGTGGTGAGCCGATAGGGAGCGCCTGTGCGGACCACCAGGGGCCGCCGCTGCAGAGGGTACACGGCCTGGTACATGAGCGGGTGGCTGCGCATGAAGTTAATTACTTCATCAGGGTAGTCCTTGGTGGACTTCATGGATGGTGTGAAGGTTCCGCCAGGGCACTGCAGGCAGGTGATGAGCGTCAGGCCCAGGTGGGGCTTGCTGGAGCCCTTAACTTCAGGAGAGGCCTCTCCTTTGTCTGTCCCCATCACATCCACCTGCTCTGCTCCTCAGAACCCCCATCCAGACTTTTCCCCCTCACCCAACCCCTCAGGTCCTGCTCTAGCAGAGGTCCCAAGGTCCCACACAACCAAATTCCACAGCCACCTCCCTGGCCTCATGCGCCAGGGCCTTGTGGCATTAGGCAGAGCTGACCACTCCTCTTCCATGTCCTCACCCCCCACCTTGTTGTCTCCTTCCTCCAATCTTCCCCACCCCCACTCACCCCTCCTCGAGGGACTACAGCCCCAGTTCCTTTAACATCCTAAGTAATCATGCTCTGCCCTTCGCTGGTGCTTTCCCCTCGGCCTGCCCTGCACCCTTGCTCAACTCCGGCCTATCCTTCTGGTCTCCAAGTTTACCCTTGGGGAAAGTCTTCCCTGGACTCTGCTCAGACCAGCTTCCCCAACCTAGCCCTACCCACACAAGAGCCGAAACAGATCATGTGGTTCTCCTGGACTCCTGAAGAGGCCCACATCACACCAAGATTAAGTGAGTCACCTCCCACCACCTCAGAGGCCCTGCAGGCTGGACCTTGCCCGCCCTCATCTCCCCGGCTACAATTAGCCAGATGCGCCAACTCCAGCCTGCCCTCCAGCTTTGTCTTGGCTCCCAAATAGCAACCCCGCCCCCACAAGCAGCCTGCCACATCCAGCCGCCATCTTTGTTTCAGGGTCCTGGCTGGGTTCTTCACAGCCTGATGCTGTATAAGCCGTGTTTTGTTTCATCTTGTTTTATTTATTTTTTTAAGTAAGCTCTATGCCCAACGTGAGGCTCGAACTCATGACCTCAAGATTAAGAGTCACATGCTCTACTAACTGAGCCAGCCAGGCGCCTGTTTTGTTTTGTTTTAAATGTCAGCTTTATTTGAATGGATACATGGTAGGTTTATTTGTGTGTACACTCTGCCTCCCCCACCTGGCGATGAGCTCCGTGACAGTGGGGGCCACATCTACAAAGGGGCTAACCCAGAGCAGGCCTCATAGAAAGAAAAGGGAAAGGAGGAATGACTGGGGTCCTCACCGTGCCAGGCCGTGGATAGGGCATCTTCCCTGAGAATGGCATCCACTGGTAGTTGGGGCCCTCTTTGTGGGCAAAGGGCCCGTTGAAGACCATGCGGATATCAGCCATGGAGTAGACACACACGGCAGAGCCTCGGAACACGGAGCTGCAGGCAGGGCAGGCTGCTGCTGTGGGCAGGGCAGACCCTCGGCCCAGGGCCCCTTCCCAGCCTGCCCCCACACCACAGCCTGCAGAGTGGGGTCCTCCACAACTCATAGTCCCCCAATCCAGCCACACCCTGCCACGGCCAGCCCTGGTCCGAGTCTCACCCCGAGGAGGTAAAGACAGCATAAATGACTGGGTTCCTCACATCCTGTGTCTGCTGGACAAACACATCCTCTGGGGGCAGAGGGAGAAGACACGGGGAGGGTGCATTAACCAGGAGTCCCAGGGCCTTGCCCACTCCTGCCCAGGGGGACCGTCAAAGGTGCCCTGACCACCCATCCAGCCCCCACCCCTCCCATAGCAGCCACAGGACCCAGCCTGCCTGCTGGGTACTCACGGAGCTCATCGAAGTGGGTCTCAATGCCATCCTCACCAGGCACGGAGCACACCAGTCGTGCCTTCAGGAATGTGCTCCACTTATTGACCAGGCAGCAGTGGCCGCCGTCATCATTCTGGGGACAGGGAGCAGGGTCAGATCAGCTCTCACCTCCGAGGCCCTGCCGGACCGAGGCTGCTGGAGCCAGCACTGGGTCGGGAGACAGGCGGCATGGGGCCCTGCCAACGCATACCAGGCAGATGCGCCCAATGCGGGCATACACGGCGGGGCTCTGTGGCGCCTCTGCTGACCGCTCACGGAAGAAGAAGTAGAGCTTGTCGTCATTGCGCTCAGCGCTGTCAGGGATGAGCTCGGCATGGATGAATGAAGGGTCTGTAGGTAGGCAGTGGTCAGCTGGGCAAGTGCTCCTCGGACGAGGCCTCTTTCCCCAACAGAATCCCAGGCCAAGTACAGGAACAGCCCCTGCTCTTCCTCACCCCAGGTAGTCACAGGACCAGACCCCCCGCAAGTGCCTCTTGAAGATCTTGCCCCATCCTAGATGTGCTGCCCACCCAGGGTCTTGCAAGTCGCCCTCACCATTCAGCCACCGAGAGTTGTACTGATCTGTGCGCATGGCCGTCTGCTTTCCCAGCGTGCGGAAGATGGCTGCATCGGTGCCCATGAAGTCGATGTACACACCAGCATAGAGCTCCTCATCTGTGAGTGGGCAGGTGGGTCAGTGAGGGGACCCCTTTGTTAGGACCAGGATACAGCGCCTATGACCTTCAGAGCAGGGTCCGATCTCCCCCTCAGACTCCCCCGGACATGACTGTCTCATCAGTGGAGTACTGGTAATGTACAACTGGCTCTAGGGGGTGCCTGGGTGGCTCAGTCAATTGAGTGATTGAGTGATTAAGCATCCAACTTTGGCTCAGGTCATGATCTCACTGTGAGTTAGAGCCTGGCTTCCGGCTCACTGGTGTCAGCGCAGAGCTGGCTTTAGGTTCTGTCCCTGCCCCTCTCTGCCCCTCTGCTGCTCATGCCCTCTCTCTCAAAAATAAACATACATACATACATACATTTAGTTAGTTAGTTTTAAAAGTGCTTATTTATTTTTTTGAGAGAGAGGGAGAGTACGAGCTGGGAAGTGGCAGAGAGTGGGAGACAGAGGATCCAAAGGGGGTTCTACACTGACAGCAGAGAGCCCAATGTGGGGCTCGAACTCACGGACTGTGAGATCATGACCTGAGTCCAAGTCAGACGCTTAACCGACTGAGCCACCCAGGAGCCCGCAAAATAAACAAACATTAATAAAAACCAAACCTGGCTCTGGGCAGGACTGGGATTAGTAGCAATTAGCTCTGATTAGTAGTGAGAGCCAATTTCTGTAGTATATATACTCCCACCATGGCTGATTTCAAGCTACTAACTTGGGGTCACTGATGGTGGAGCCGAGGAGAGCTGCCACCACTATGATATAGTATTTCTACCCCACAAATACAACAGCTACAAATGCTCTCAAGAACAAAGATAATGATAAAATGTAGTAAAATAATTTAGGAAGTAATGAGTTTTGAGTATTTTTACCTTTGTTTTTAAGGTAATTTATTTGTAAATTATGTAACTTAATTCTTAATCAGAGCTGTGTTTAATAAGAGCTGGTTCACAAAATACCTGAAAATTTGCAGTTAGCAACCACGCTGGCTCTAGCATACCATTCCATGTCTTCCCTCTAGACTTGCCCAGGGCAGGCTCTGCCTTCCCCCATCGGACTTCCTGGTTGGGGCTCTGCCATCAGGCTAAGACCTTTTCATCCACCAAAATGGGGAAGATAATGTCTCCCAGCCCCACCCCAAGACCTTTCCCCAGGCTTGGAGGTGGCACAGTGCTGAGCAGTTGCTCTGAGAGGCAGACTGGCTCGGGCAGCCAGAAAACAGGCAGAGTACAGAGACCAGGGGCGTGGTGGGCTCGCCCAACCTGAGGGTAGGGGCAGTAGCTGCTCCTGAGGCTCCAGGCAGGACTCTGCCTCAGAGAACATTCTCCCAACTCTCCTGGACACCTGGCCAGACCAGAAACAAACCCAGCCCCCCAGCTGGTCAGAGGGCCACGACTCTCCATCCGTGGGCCTCTCCCAGCCTCCCAGACAAACCAAGAACCTACCTCTCCCAGTACAGACCAAGCTTCTCTTTTCTCTTAGGCGGCCTGTGGCTAGGAGGTGTCTGGCCTCTGCATGGACACTATTTTAGGGTAGGATCTGGCCCCCCTTGCATCCCCACCCGGGGGGCTAGAGAGAGGCTCACACCACTAGTCTCTGCCCCTCAGCTCACACCGGGGTCTGGTCTATAACCCTCCCCCTGACAGGTGGGACCCCATGGGAGGGTTCAGGGATGGCATGGTCACCATCTCTGCCCTGAGGTAAGTGTTGCTGCCATGACCCCCATTCCAGAGGCAGAGACCACACACTTGGGCTGCAGAACCAGGGTGGGGTGGAGGCACTCACTGATGAGGGCTGAGGCTGTGTCCAGCTTGGGGTCGTACGGACACTTGCCCTTCCCTGACTCGAGTCTCTCAGGCTCCAGGTAGAAGATGTAATCCTGCAGGGCAGAGGGGAGCTCAGCATCGTCCAAGCTGGTCCCACAGCCAGGGAGGGCAAGGGTCACCAGGCTCCCAGGGTGAGAGCAGGCCCCGGGGGACACCCTAAAGCCACACCCCTTCACTCCCCAGATATCCTTGTGCTTCAACTCTGTCCAGCCAGGTCTCCCAGGGCAGGGCCATGCTGCAGTTCCAAGGGAGGTACTTCCCGGCCCCAGTTATCAGATAAGACCTGGGAATCAGGGACAGAAGCCCCTCTATGCCAAATGGCTCAGGATGACTCTGGTCAGGGCCCCCTTGGGCTTGACATGAGCTGTGGCTGCCTGTCCTTGGTCAAAATAGGGCTGACCACCTGACCAGGGCAGGACTATTGGCCAAGGGCCTTTGGTCCTGACCTTTGTTGCCAGGTCCCACCAGGCCAGAGGGCTCTGAGGGTACTGTATCCCCAGGCTTTATGTCCTACCTGTGGTCCTCAGGACAGAATAATAGGCCATAGCCTTTCCTCTGCCCCTCAGCAGAGCCCCCAGTTCCCCATGTCTCCATAGCGGGCCAGGAGTTGAGGGGTCCAGCCCAGACCACATGGGACTCACAAAGCCCCCCATGCCTCCCAGCCCAGCCCTGAAGATGCTTGGAGAAAGGCTGATGAAGGCGCTGGGACCAGGATGAGCTCACGGGGCAAAGGGAGGGAAGAGAGAGGCACAGAGGTGGGAGGGAAGTGGCAGCAGGTGGCAGGGATGGTGATGGGAAGGTGTACACAGGCCCGCTTCCAGTTACACTCTACACACGTGTCTTTGCACACACGGGGCTGCACACACAGCTTGGCACGCATCACTGGCAGCACATGGAACCCACCGTTCACACCCTGGGCACACATGCAGTCTGAACGGTCCCACTTTTCAGCACTCCCCGTCACAGACACACCTGCTCAAGTGACCACTTGCTCTATCATTCACTGGCAGCCCCGGCCCCCCTGCCCGCCCCTGCCCAGCCCCAGGCCCCCCAGCCCAGTCCTGACTTGTGACTAGTGGGCAGACAGTTCTGCCACTGCCACCCCAGGGGAGCAGAGTCCCAAGCATGTGAGTATGCGGGACACTTGTGTCAACCCATGACCCACGGGGGCATGGGGCATGGACACCTGAGAGTAACATGTCAGACTGCATACATGTGCCATGTTCTGACTTGGGGGGCTACCTAAGGTGTGGGTTTGAGAGTGCACAGCACGTGCCCAAGCGTATGCTGGTATACGCTCACACATGTCTACACACATATGCTGAGGACAGAGGCGCCGCTGTCCCCAGGCTGTCTTCCCTACCTGGTGGCTTCATGATCTCTTGCCTGTAGGAGTTCACTGAGGCTGACATGAATCCAGTTGGGAATGCTTTCAGAGCCTGAGGGCACTGCCAGGGAAGGAGTGGGAGGGGGGCCCAGAGTACAGGGAAGACACTGGGGAGACGGGCCTGGGGTTGCAGGTTCCTGGCTGGAAGACCAGGCCCAGGGTGAGTTTGGTTCCGAGGCAGTGCTGCCCGGCAAGGCCTGGAGGGATGAGTCCCACCTGGCGTGGGGCTGGAGGCGTCGGGCGGAGGGCACCATCCGTGGCTCTGCTGCCTCGGCCTCTGACCACCTGCATCTGGGTCCAGGGCGTGGCCTGAGAAGACGAGGAACAGGGGTTAGAGCAAGGGGTGGCAGGGGCTGGGGGAGCGGGCTCGGGCTGCCAGCCTCTCACACCACACATGCCAGGAACACAGACGAGCACCTGGACCCCCAGAGTACACATATGTGCCTGTGCGTGCACGCATACACACAACTTGGCAAGCACCTGCACACACATGTGTCCCTAAGTCCAGTCACTCTCACACATGTCCTACAAGGTCACACCAGCTCACATACATGCCCACATGGAAATGGAAAAAGGCAGAAGCGGGCAGGGTGGGGCAGAGCTGGGGAAGGGGCAGCTCTCCCCCAGGGCCATGTGGCAGAAGCTGACCCAAGCATCCAGCTTCCTGACGCCGAGGCCCCTGCCAGGCCCCCTGGCTTGGCTGCCGGGGTGCGGTCCACAGGCCCAGCCAGGAGAACTGTTGCACGTATGGAGCGAGTGCTTACTACATGCCAGGCACAGTGCTAAGAGCCTTGGGAGCGTTAGCTCTCTGCTTCCTCCTCACACCGACCTGTGAGAAAGGCAGCTATTAGCCCCATCTTCAGGTGAGGACACCGAGGCTCTATGAAGTGAAAGAAGTCACTCACCCAAGGTCACAGGGCTGGAAAGTAGTAGGGCTGGGGCTCAAGCTCATCCTCCCATCAGAACCCTGGCATATGGCCACTAATGGGGCAGCACAGGGCCAGGGTGGGCACAGCTTACCTGAGCACGGCGGCCGCGGTTTACATAGGTGCACATGGGGTTGTAGGCGCCGGTCCCACACACATACAGGTGTGTTCGGTTCCAGGGCTGGATGAGCCTGACGAAGTTCCCGCACTCACCCTGGGGCCAGAGGGAAAGCCGAGGAGGTGCCCAGATGCCTGCCTGGCCCCACTGCGTCCCTGAGGTCACCTGCCCCCACGCCTCCCCCTTTCCACCTATAGACCTCTCTGCACTCACGTTGCCATCCTTGCCTGAGAGCACACACTCCTCAATGCGCTGTGGGGAAGCCGCCCAGTGGATCTGCCAGAGACAGAGGTCAGAGGGCGCAGCCCTGGGGTCCCATTTCTTCATCCCCCCAACCCAGCACCTGGGTTGGCCCTTACAATGAGGGGCTCACGGTTGATGTCATGCAGATCCAGGGACAGCACATAGTCCTTGCTGCCCACATACATGCGGTCATGGTCCTCGTCTTTGAGCAGGATTCGGTAGTCGGTTGTGTTGAGCAGGAAGTTGAAGAAGTGGGCAGTGCCTGTGGCCTTAAGTTCTGTGGGTGGAGGGCAGGGCAGCAGTTAGGATCCTTGGGGACCATCCAGACATGTCCCCTTTGACAGAGGGGAGGACCCCTACCACGAGACCGTTTTAACCCCCCAATTACCCCCGTAGAACCTGCTGAGCTCCCTCTCTAGTCCCTCAGATGCTGAGAGGAGAAAGTGGGACAGGTTGGCAGGCCACCTGGGCACACCCAGAGCTAAAGCCCTGATTCATGGGCAGCCCCAGCCAGTCTCTGGGTCCCAATGAAAGCCAGTGGGCGCGGGCCAGGGCACGTGATGGCATCAAAGAGTCTTTGCTCAGATGGGGGTTAATGCTCCCACGCTCAGGGTGGGGCCTGCTTTCCGCAGGGGCCTAAAAGGGTTAATGAGCCGGCGGGCGGGGGGAGGGGGGGAATGCAGGAGCATCCAGGACAGCCTGCAGACGCTGGCACAGAGCTGGGATGCCCTGTCTTCACCCCAGCTGCCCACCGGACAGAAGGACAAGCTGGCACACACCATGGTCCCCACCTTGTCTGAGGCTGGTTAGCCAGGACACTGGAAAGCCCTGCTGGAGCTATACTGTCCAACAGAACTTGGGCTTCCCCCAGATCCCACTGGGCTGCTGCAGGTGGAATTTTCAGGCCACTTTGAACCAGCCAGGAATAGTCTTTCTTGGGAAAGAAGCCCTCCCCCTAGCGCTAGTGTCCCAAGGCTGGGGGCAGGGTCCCATTAAGTCCTTTGTTTCTCTTCTGCCTGAGTCTGGCAGCCCTGGCCCTCCCATCCCCAGACTACTTGGGGAAAGTCCTCATTCCTAGGGATGAAGGACAGGAAGGAACTTGGCCAGTGACGGGCCAATAACAAACACAAGACTCCAGAAAACTTGGGAACCTTCCTCTGGGAGGGGGAGAGCCAAGGGGTCTTCTTGGAAAGCCCCTCCTCCACCCACCCCCAGCTATTTTTAGCTCAGCAGGAAAGGGAAGATTGTAGTGAAGGTGACGAATATTCACCAGCACAGGAAGCTTGAGATGGCATACAGAGGAGCACATGCATGTGTGCACGTGGTCCAGGCACGCACGTATGCACACACGTCCTGCACCAGATGGGGCACTCACGAAGGCGATCATACATATCCCAACTTCCCACATCACAGCTTGTAACCCATTTCCCAGGTGCGGCAATCAAGGGGGAGGCCTGGAAAGGGAGAACAGCTGGGATCCCAGGCCCTAAATGCTGCCTGAAGAAGGGACCAGCAGGTGGCCCCATCCCATCAGTCAAAGTCAACCTTGACTCAGGCAGCTGTCTCTGACTGGCCCGGCTGACCCTGACCCCTGCTGTGTGCTAGGACCCTAAAGCTGGAGCTGGAGGGGCTGTGCCCAAGAGCAGCTTCAGATGGGAGCTCCAGGATGTGCTGAGATGGGCGTGGGAAGTGGGCTGGGAGCCAGGGGACTCCCACAGCAGACCCAGAGCCTACATCTGAAGGGCTGGGGGCGCAAGCAAAGGCTTTGCCCTGCCTGGCCCTAAGTGGCAATGAGAGAATACAGGTGATGACCTTGGCCAACCGCTGGGACGCAGGGACGCCAAGGGATCAAAGGGCCGATCCCTGCCTGGCTACGGCTTCGCCCGCCTGTCCGGCGGTGCCTCTGAAGTCCTAGGCAGGGCAGCCTGGGCACCTGTCCTGCACCTGTTGTTGGGTCACTTGGAGTCCCCCGCCTGGCCACCCAGCCATAGTGACAACAGGAAAGTAAACACTCCCCCACCCCCAGGGCCAGGAAGCAGCCAGAGAGGAAGTGGGGCTGCCAGCGGAGCCCCCCCAGGCTGGGACAGCCCGCCAGGGGTTATTTATACCCTGGCTGGGGGCATGGCCTTGGTTGTACCCTTACCCGTTCTACTGGGTTAGGGAGCATCTGGGGGGCAATGAAGGGGAGGGAGGAAGGGGTTCAAATGGGTACTACTTTCCCCTACTTAGGGTAGAGTAAGCTCCAAATACCTAGCCCCCCAGGGACATCTACCCTCCATCCCTACCCAGCCTTGGGCCTCTGTAATCTGGACCCTCCCCCTCTGTGAACCAGTGCCCAACCCCATATCCAAGTACCCCTTCACAGCTCAGAGCCCCAGCACTCCAGGTTCCATCCCCCTCTGTGAAAAAGGCAGGGGAGAGACCATTCATTTAGCAGACCTACATGGGGAGCAGGAGACTAGCATTGATGTGACATCTTACATCCTAAACCTGTAGGCCCTGCTCCCTAACCCCTCGGTGGAGGTGGGGATGGAGGGAGCCTCCCATTTACTCATCAAGCACCTATTATGTGCAAAACCCTGAGATTACAACGTCTGATTTACAGATGAGGACAGCAAGGCCCAGAGAAGGGAAGTGACTGGCCCAAGAGCATGAGGGTAGGATTCCCACCCAGGTCCATAACCCGTGGGGCTAAAGGAGATGCAGCCCCAGGCAAAGTCTGTCCTGATGGTGAGAACTACCCACTGGGATGGCAAGGGCCTGAAGATGACTCCCCCTCCATCAACAGGGCACATGACTCAGGACCCTGGGGACCCCTCCCGGTGGACATGGGATATGGCGTCAACGGCTCTGTTGTCACAGGACATGATGTTTTGGTCATTGTGGAAACTTTGAGGGGGAGTCTCCATGAGGCCATGTGGGGTGGGAAAGGGGTGGGACCGAAGGTCAGGAATCTTTGGCTCTGGCATAAGCTTCATGACACCAGTCAGGACACTGTCCTCATTTTCCTATCTAGACCATCTCTTGAGCCCTCCTAATACTGACATTCAAGGTGATCCTTGAAGGTGAGGGTCTTGCTTTGAACTCCAGGAAATGCTGACCGTGGAGTATTCCTTGGGACTTCCCCCCCACTGTCCTTCATGGGCTGTCTCTGCCTTGGTGGGGAGAGGAGAATGGGATGTGGTCCCAAGTTCTTTCCCCATGCAAGCTGTCTCCCAGATGTCACCATCTCTTGGAGGACATCCCTGCTATACCACTTCCTAGTGCTGGGGTGAGGAGCAGAGAGGGTAATGAGGCAGGAAGGGGCTTCCTGTCGACACAGCCCCAGCCCTCTGACTCCAGCCTGTCTCCACCCCATTCCCAACTAAGAATCAGAGCTAAACCCTGAATCATCCGTCTAAACTCAGCTTACAGGGGTGCCGGGGTGGCTCAGTCAGTTAAGCGTCTGACTTCGGCTCAGGTCATGATCTCATGGTTCCTGGGTTCAAGCCTGGCATCGGGCTCTGTGCTGACAGCTAGCTCAGAGCCTGGAGTCTGCTTCGGATTCTGTGTCCCCCTCTCTCTCTGACCCTCCCCTGCTCATGCTATCTCTCTCTCTCAGAAATAAATAAAACATTAAAAAACATTTTTTTTTAAATAAAAAACCCCCAGCTTACAGAAAGGAAAACTGAGGTGGAGAAGGATGGCTTTTCCAAGTCCCCAGAGTAAACTGGGTATAGGGCTGTGGACTTTGCAACCCATGGCTGGAGTACTCATCTCACTCATGTCAGATTGTAGGAAAGAATTAAAACAAGAGGACCCATGACAGTCCTGAACCCCAACTCCAGATGGGAAGACTGAGGCCCAGAGGAGAGTGGTGCTCACCTCAAGACACAGGATGGGAAGTGAAACTAGTATCCTGTCCCCCCTCCCCACCCTGCCATAGGGTAAAGGAGCTGGAGGCCTTCATTCTTCCAAGAAGCCTGGGTCAGGGCAGGAGGCAGGCCAGTAGTCCTGGGATTCCTGCTGACCCCTGCAGCATCAGCAGGGCTAGATCCTCCCAAGTACACAAGGAGCAGGGACTTCAGCCAAGGGGACCTGGGGGCTCAGGGAGGCATCCGTTGTGGGGGTCGGGGTTGACCTGGCCTGGCCATGTCCTCAGGCTCGTCCTCTCCTCGATTCCACTTATTCCCAGGCCCAGCTCTGATAGCAGGAGTGTCACCCCTCCCCCATCTCCATGGCACTACTGAGGGAGGGCTGGGGCACAATCAAAGGTTCTGTGGATGTCAGAATTCAAGTCTGGATAAGATCCAACCTTGGGGAGAGAGGATGGTGTGCCCAGATAATACTCCCCACCCCCATACCCTCACCCAGGCTGGGCACAGGTTGGGTGGGGCGACATCCGGGAAGGCTTTTCCCGTCATTGGGAAGGAAGAGCCTTTTCTGGCATCAGACACCTCATTTCCGCAGCCGTTCCCAGCCTCTAGAACTTCCCCATGGCCATTAGACACTCAGGGTCCTGGCCCAGAATGGCCTGGCAAAGCTCCAGAGGCAGGAACATTCTCAGTCCACAGGGGTTTAGCCTTGGGGGTCTCCGTTTCCTCCCCTCTGGAAGCAGTCAATGCCTCACTTTAAAGGATGTGGTGGGCGTGGACGGCACTAAGGAGGTGTGTCTGCAGCCCTCACCCGCAGACCCCAAGTGGGCGGCCCTGACCCCTGCTGCCGACCCCTGCTGCCCGTCTCTAGGACACAGGCTCTGTTGCCAGTGAGGGAGGGGCTGTAAAATGGGGGTCCTGGAGCGGAGGTGGTACCCCACCCCCTTGGTTACAGCCCCACAAAGCAGCAGGTCCTGACTGACAGTGTCACCTCCCCTGGCTGTGCTTGGGTACTGGGGGTGATAGACAGGTCCCTGAAGCCCAGCCCTGACCTCTGACCTCATGTGGGCCAGAGCAGCCCTAATCCTTGAGCTAAAGAGAAATAAGATTGGGGGTGAGTGGTGGGGGTGCTGGCCAGGGTCTCTGTCAGTGCTTTATCCTCTCGCCCTTCCGAGGAAGGAAACTGAGGTGGATGTCAGCAGTGGTGGCAACAGGAGTGGCGGGGCCTAGACAGTCCCTACTGGACGCTCAGGGGGCTCTAGGGAGGGGTGGCCCCCAGCCCCTTATCACTCCCCTAAAGCTGTGAGGGGCCCCAGAGTAAGGCCTGGGGGCTGGGCTGGCCCCCTGGCTCCCAGCCTAATCCTCTTTTAATGAGCGGCCAGCCGGAAGGCCTCAGTCTCTGGCCACAGCCTTACAACTCTGGGAGCCCCAGCCAGACTGAGCTGGGGGCAGGGCAGCCCCTGAAGCCTTTCCACGCACCTTCCCTCCCCGCCACTCTGCCCCATCAGCACACCCACCTCATTCATTCCCCAAAGCCAAAACCTCAACACTGGCCAGGCCAGCCCAGGGATATCTGCAGGGATATATACCAGGGTGACATGTTTCTTGTGCTCATGGACTCTTTCTTGGGCATTTACCATTAGTTCAGGGCCAGGTCCCGCATGGAGCTGGACAGAGGGACTGTCACTGCTGATCCAGGGGCTTGCTCTCCCAGCCCCTTTTCTATACCGGGAATGTTCCGGATGGGAATCCCTAGAAACCAGATCTAGGGTTTTACCTAAGACTTAAGCTGCTTCCTTCCTGGGGGGTAGGTTCCAGCTCCTCTGGCCCCAAACCCCTTGATATCTGTCCCCTCCAATCCCATCTCTGGACCAGGCTTTCCAGATTGGAGACCCAGAGGCTTCCCCAGGAGCCATCCGCACTCGCCCCCCCTTCCCCCCAGGCAGGTGAGCCAGGTCGGTGCCAACAAAACCAATTACAGCCGCTCTCACCCAATTAGCAACTAATTATGGCCTCGTAGTCCATTCAACATAATTAACATGTAAATGACTCGGCGTGTTTATATTCAATAACCGCTCTGATTGAATTTAATTTAAAAGTCTGAACTGGGGACCCAGTTACCGTATTTCACCATCTAGAGCAGCCACTTTGTGAGAATGTTGGCTCCTCCAGGGGAGAGGGACACAAGACCAGGGTGGAGGGCAGAGGGACAGGTGTTGTGACACTGGCCCAGTCCTGGTGAGGGTAGGGATGGCCGCAGTCCCTACATCCCTGAAATGCTTTCCCAGGGGTGTGGGAAGGTGGTGAAGTCTGAAGAGCCCCAGTGGGACCCTCAAGTTGGGAAATCCTCTGGAACTAGGGGCCCTTCTTAAGGGCTACTGTAAACATCCCAGCTGTTCAGTAAACACCAAGCCAGAGCCGAGCTGGAGCCACCCAGCTGGGCTAAAGCTCCACTGTAGGCTTCCCTCCCATTTTGGGGGCTGGGGGCTGAGGACTGGAGCCTGGGGCCAGCAGGCTCAGCCATGCTATTCCCACGCCCGTTCCGCCCCAGTGCCCGCCTGCTCCGCCCAGGAGAGGACAGGCTGGGGGCACAGCTCAACCTGACCCAGGAAAAGCCAAGAGGGAAGACACAGCAGGGTCACACCCTGGCACACACATCATCTGGTAACCCAGGGTTCTACACCTCTCTCCCACGAGGATGTCCGATAACTTACGACTGTTTTGTCCCAGCAGGTAGGGGGCTCTCGAGCCTAGGTGCTCCAGTGATCCCTGCCCACCCCCATGGCACCTGATCTTCCTGGGCCTGGACTGGTGACTCAGGGAGCCAGGAGGACCCTTGTAGGTCCATGTAGGACCCTTAACGGCATGTGCAGATGCCTACAAGGATGCTTTTGGGCATTCACCAGCCAGGCAGAGCTAAGAGCTCTACCCCAGTTTGGAAAGGACACAGTTCAGGGGTAAACCTGGCCTGCAGGGGCCGGGGAGCCCTGTGCATGGGGTAGGAGGCAGCGGCCTGGGCCAGGCAAGCAGCTCACACACGAATGTGCCCCAAGAAGCATGAAGGGGGTGGGAAGACGGCTGGCCTTGAGGGAAGGGTTGCACTGATCCATTGCTCAGGTGGGGAGAGTGGATTGCGCCTCCAGTTCCATTGGCCTCAGGGGCCCACCCCGCCTCCCACATTCCAGACCTAGCCCGGAAACCCCTCACTCCTTCCCCTCCTCCCCCGCCACCTCCTCCTCCCCATGACTGCAAAAGACAACAAACTCTCCATGGCTCATTTACTCCGATAAATCAACCAGACAGACAGGCCAGGATGGGACTGACAGGCTAGTGGGTGTCAAGACCCTCCCCCTGCCCTGGACCCAGCCCCCATCTCTGCTGCCCTCCTTGGCCTCCTGGGGTCCCTGCAAGCCCTTCATGTCACCCACCCAGAGATTCCCAGGATGTCCCGGACAGTCTTAGTCTCCTCACCAACATTCAGATGGGGAAACTGAGGCATCGAACAGACAGATGTGTACTCAGGGTCAGCCTTAGGGGATGCAGTAGGACAGAGCTGGGAGACCAAACAGGACTCAGCTGGTCACCAATGCAGGAAGGCAGCAAGTTCTCCACACAAGCCTAGTGCTGGGACAGGAGGGTGTTAAACAAAACAAAAGACAGCAACAGCACAGGCAGCCTGAGCAGAGGCCCCCTGGGGTGTTGCAGGAGCCCACAGGGCCCCTGAGTTCTAGTTGCTCCTCTGCCAGTTGTAGCATCTGACCCACAGGGGCCCACCACGCTGGCGGACTGCAAGTACACAGGCAGTGGACGCTGCCCTTGGAGGGAAATGAGAGCATCATCCTTGAGCCCTAAGTGGAAAGAAACATGGCTCTTGGCTGGGTGCAGAGACCTCAGAGGAAAGAGCATGTCCGGGTAGGAAGCCAAGGAGGGGTCAGGGTGGGGATGGGAGGGGGTGGAGGCAAGGGGGGTATGAGGGGGAGGAAGGAAGGAAGAAGAGTGGGGGAAGGAGGGGTCTGGAGCTGAGGCCTCACATCCCAAAGACTTCCTGGTCCCTGGAGGGGCCTGTTGCTTTGGGGCTGTCCCTGCCCTACAAAGATACAGCAGATACCCATACTTGCCAGCAGCCCCAGCAAGAACACCACAAGCAGCCTAGCTGAGGCCTCCCTCCCCCACAGGCAGGCCTCCTGGATCCTAGGCCAGCAGCCACCACCCAGACCCATCCTTTGCTGGGTCAGGACCAGTGGTCAGGGTCTGGAACCCAGGAGGCCTCCACCCTCTCCCTCCCTGAGACTGCTCAGCAGGCTGGGGTATGTTGGGGGGGGGGTGGCGGCAGGGGGTGGGGAGCAGTGGGGAGGGTGGAGCGGTGGCTACAGTCCTGCCAAGCTCAGGCACCCACGTGAGCTGAGCTTTGGATTCAGACCGGAGTCTTCTGGCATCCAGGCCTCTGGCAAAGGCCCTCTTGCTATTTCTAAGAAAAATGCAGCAGGAATCTTCTCTGCTTCTCCAAAACTCCAAGGGCTCCCTTGAGATAGGGCTCAGATTCCCAGGACAGCACCAGGCCAGGCCAGGAAACCATGCTCTCAGCCCAGTGACATAGATGCCCAAGTGAGCAACCCAGGTCCGGTCACCCCTAGCACAAGCTGCAGGAGCCAGAACAGTGCTCAGAGAGGGGTCACCATGGCTGCCCATGGGCCCCACACAGAGTGGGGAGCTCATCTCAGTGTGGGGAGCTCCCTCTAAGGCATGCCCTCCCCAGTGCATCTCTCTCACTGGATTTTCCTCACCGTATGTATTTGGTGCCTTTGCCATTAGGAACAAAGAGCTTAAAAACCACAAGGAACAAGTACAAACGCTACGTCAAAGCAGCAAGAGCAGGACTCCATCCAGTATCTCTCCCTTTCCCCAGGTGTTATGGCACACACCCCTCACCTCTGCTTCCCGCTCTTCCCTCCCAGTCTTCCTGCCCCTGTTTGAGATGCAGCCTCCTCCAGGAAGTCTGACCAAATGCCCATAATAGTGGCACCCTACTTCTGCCTCACTCTACTCCCAGAACAGGGCTCAGGGTACCTGCTGCAGTCCTTTCCAAATACTGTCACCTACACCAAAGGTTAGAAATCTTGAGGGAGGGGTGAGGTAGTACAGAACTCCTTGGGCCTCCCCCGGGACCAGCCCTCACCTCTGTGCCACCTTCAGCATAGCTCTTAGTTAGGAAGTCCAGAGACTTCCTTCATGGGGACCGTGACTGCATTCACAAAGTTACTCCTCCCACAGCACAGTGAGGCCAACGCCGTTCTTATCCCCACTTTACAGACAACACAGCAAGGACACAGAGAGGCTCACTGCTCAAGATCTGTCCACGGCCAGGATGCAAGCAAGGCGGCCGAAGCTCTCAGGACACTTGTCTGTACTGAGTCACTGTGGTCCCCACCTTACACAGGGGGAGCCAGGTCCTAGAGCGGCTGAGCCACTTGCCCGAGGTCACACAGCTGACAAGGGTAGAATGGAGGCTTGTCTGCCTTCAGGGACAGCCCTCTCAACCACCACCACCTTTGCATTCTACCAAATTTAAGTCCCGGTGAAGGAGCTGGAGGTCTCCCAGGGATCAGGGGCCAAGTACCCACGGCTCTGAAGACATCCTCTGGTTCCCCCGCCCCCCCTGGAGGGGTCACAGGGTTGGAGGTGCACACACACAGGTGCAGACAGCCAGGAGCCCACTCTGAGGCTGTTGCCTCCAAAGCCACAGAGTGAAAGATACCTTTATGGGCCAGGATGAGATTTTTATCTTGGCGGTTTCTCTTTAAATTCTTTACGATTACGAAGCAGCGGGGGCTGCCAAGGAACATGATTTACTCCTTGAGCATGCACCAGCTCCTCGCTCAGTGCCAAGGGAAGCTGGAGCCAGCGAGGGAGGGGCGGGCATCATGCCAGGGAACCAGAGACAAGGCCTGTGCTGCTGAGGCCCAGTTAGTGGCAGTCCCGTTTGAGGCTTGGCTGGACCTGGAAGGACCACAGCTGAAGGCCCCCAGCCCTGACCTGGCTGGCTCAGGCTGAGCCTCAGATAGGTTCTCGGCAAGTACCAGGACCTGCTCTATTCTCTCCATGCGCCAATTGCTGGCCGGCTGAGGGGCAGCCAGTCAGCTCCAGGACCTCCCAAATCCCAAAGTGGCCACTTCCCAGTCCCCTCTCAGGAGAAAGGCAGTTCCCATTTCCTGGAAAACTGGGATCCCAAATGCAGGAATCTGGGCTCAAGTTCACGCTTTGGGTGTTCCTACCTTCCTCCTCCTGGCTCATCTGGAATACTGGCCCCTCCCCAATTTGCTAGCTCCAAATCCCACAGTAGCTATCAGAAATACCTGACCTCTACCCAGCTCCCTCGTGTCGCCTCTGGCCTCCAAGCTTCTGGGCCTCTCCCCAACACCTCCTCTTCTGTGTTCTGAATCCTCCTAGCCTCCTTTGGCTGGTGAGGGAGCCCACAGGGAGGCAAGGGAACATCCCCCCTCCTCACTGTGCAGTCAGGCCTGGAGGTGGGGGAATGCTCCATCAGGGATAAAGGCACTTCCACCTGAATCCATATTCACCCACTCTACATCCCCCACCTTGGGCGAGGTAAACGGGGTATGACCTCTCCTAACCTCCAATCTCATCATTTCCTAACAAGGAGACCTGGCCACTCTGGTTCTCTGATGCCACATGCAGATGACGTAAATAGTGGCACTATTCTGGGCCATTAGCCCCAGAGGCTCAGAGGCTGGGCTGGGGTGGGTGCATAGGCAGTGACCAGCACCTACCCACTCACCCTCCACCCGCAGAATGCCCTTCTCCACAGAGCAAGCCAGTTACTTTGAAATTAGAGAAGATCCAAACCCCAGGGCTACTCTGGACAAAGGAGCCCTTTCCTCTCCTGGACCCTGGTTTTCCTTCTCTGAAAGGAGAGAGCTTTCTAGGGGACTCTGCTCAGTAGTGAACTGGGGTGGTGGAGGGCTGGATTTACAGGAAATAAGCAAACCCAACTACTGTTGCTTCTGTAAGCAGAGGGTATGAGAAGGCTGCCCAGTGCAACCTCAGCCCTCTCCTTAGGAAATGAGGCCGGGAAGGCCGAGGCCAGCACTGCAGGATCCTGGAACCCTGTCCTTCGCTCACGGAAGAGTGCTGTGCCTGCTTCCTCCAATCCACCCTTCACTCTCTCAGTCCTGAGACAGGCTCAGACATCAGGCAGAGCCAGGCCCCAGCTTCGCCCTGTTGCTGCGTGATGGAAAACCTCACAGAAAACCCATGGAGACCCCCTCAGGCCTTGGAGAGACCACCGCATGGTTATCATCATGGGCACCTACTGTTATTTCTATTATTTTCATCTTTCCTGACTCTTTTGTTCCATCTTCCTACTCCTGCCTCAGTTTCCCCAGTAGCCCAACCACCTCGTGTCATCATAGGACCCCTTTCCTCCACCAAACATCTCTTGGCCCATGTCCTGGCCAAAGCCAGCCCAGGCAGCAGGCAGCTGCGTATTGTGGGGGTGGCTTCCTGGGATAAAGTAAACATTCCCCAAGCTGAACAAAGGACCTGGCAGGGCACTCACACCTCCCTGATGCAGAGGGAGGTGGTGCTCCCTGGCTTGGGTCATCTCAGGATGGGGGGAGGGAGAGCTTTTTCTCCTAGGGTTGGCCAGGGACTCTGGGGTTAAGGAGACTCCAGACAGGGATGGGTGGAAGAAAGCATCCTGCTGTCCAGGCTCTCTGGTCCCAAGCATCCATGAGCTCTCAAAGGACACCTCATACCTCCTGGAAATCTTCTGCACTTGACCCCTCACTTCTGCCTGACCTTGGCTGTGTTGCTACTGGAAGCTCAGGAGATAGGCCATAGGAGCCGCCCCCCCGCCCCCGCCACCTCAACTCTAACTGAACCCTGGGCCCCTTCTCCCTTACACTTTCTCAGCTTTTGGCCTGGCTGGGGTACCCAGGCAAATGCACAGACAGCAAGCCCAAGCCCGAACCAGTTCCTGCCTTTGTTCCTTTAGCTGCCCTGGGCAGTGTGGCCCCTCATGCCAGCACCTCCGGCTTGGAAGGGTCTGGCCCAACCAGGCCGGAACTAGCACCTCCCAACTGCAGCAAGAACAAGGGCAGGGGAGGGGAAGGGCCTAGCTTGAGTCCCTGGGGCCTGGTATGCCAGCTGCTATATCCAGATAAGGCACAGAAGGAGAAACTGAGGCACAGAGCCAAAGTGACCACAACTGCTTCTGAGAGCAACCCTCTCTATTCCCCTCAGGTGTGCCTGGGGGGAAGAAGCCTCCCAACCCTTTCCCAGTCCCTGGCCTGGCTGTGAGATCCCAGTTTCTATGGATGCTGGTCTCCATTCTTACTCTGCAAATGCTTAGTGAGGACCTACTCCTCACTGAGGGCGACTTTGTGTACATGACTGTGCTGAGATGATCCAGCATGAGGGGGGGATACACAGGGCCTGGCACACAGTGAGCGCTGGGCTACCAGGTGGCACTGACCAACTGGATGCCCATTATCTTTTCAGCCAGTCTGAATGAGACTTGTCCACTGCAGACCCTCTGGTACTCAGCACAGGGCCTGGTGCAGAGTAGGGACTCAAGTATCTGCTAAATTAAGTGATATCTAAGCATAACTAGGACATTAGATAAGTGGGGAACGGGAAAGGTCATTCAGGGCAGGGAAGCAAGTGTGTGAGGGCACAGACACCTGGGATGGGGTGGCCCCAGGCACCCTATGGCCCCACCCCAGACTGCCACAGTAGTCAGCACCATAGGCTGGCTGCCAGCAAGCTGGGCTTTTAGTCACTGCGGGTGTCGGCTTCAGAGCTAATTGAGAAGGAATCGACCTGACTGATGTGGGCGTCAGCAAGGCCAGGACACCAGGGTTCTATTTCTGGCCTTCCCTCTGCCTCCTGCCTGACCTTGGCCCTGCCCTTGCCTGAGCCTCGGTTTCTCTCTCTGGAAAACAGGAACAAAAGTCTTTGGCCCTTTGTTTCTGGAGGTCTCAGAAGGTTTAAAAGGCACATACAGAGGACCTCCCTAAGTCTTATCCCTCTTGCTTCCCCCTCATGGGTCTCCAGGGAGATGACAAAAATAATACCCAGAGTGGATGTCTGGGTTCTAGGGTCCCAGAGGTATGGAGACAAGCCCCCACTCCCCTTGCCCTGGCTGGGGGGAGGGGATGCTCTGTGCCCCCTGCCAGCATCCTGGGCTGGGAAGGGAATGGGGGGGCCAGGCCCCTTCAAGATTTATTAATCTGCTCTGAGGAAATCCACCAGGGAAGGGTGGAGGTAACAGCAGAATAAATCTCTCCCCTGCCCAGGCCTGGGGGTGAGGGGTGCTCTTAAAACCAAAGCCATCACCCTTCCGCCCATTCCACAGGCCCCACACTGGACTTCTTCCAGGCACATCTTCAGAAATGCACTCCTCATTCCCCCCATCAACTCACATGGTGGGATGAGGACAGGGGAGGGGCTCTGCTGGGGACATGGGGACATGGGAACATGGTGAGGTGGAGGCTGGATCTCAGCCAAACCTGAGGAAGGAAAAGTCAGCCCAGCCTTTCACCCCAATATGTGTGCCCGGAAATCTGTCCAGCCAGGGCTGAGTGGGCCCCACCCAGGGCAGGCCACTGAACAAAGTGACCTTGGGCCAGAGGAGAACTCAGCAATGACCCCAGATCCCCCAGATGCCAGCATGGCTGCCACTCAGGCAGAGGGGAGTATCTTTTGATCACACAGACCTTTGAGGAAGTGGCCTGTGAATGAGCCATTTGGACACCCAAGTGTGTGCCATGTATATTCACCTGCCAGTGGGTGGGATTCAAAGGCAATGGAACTGGGGACCTGTCTCTCACTCTGCAGACACCAACCCATCATTAAAACCTTCCACTGACTTCCAAAGGAAAGTGCTCATTGGGGATCTCAGAAGCTGAGACCTGTCACATAGCATGTGCTCTCCCCTGAACTCGCCAAATGGCCTGCCTTCCCCTCACAGCCAACAGCACCCTCCCTGATTCCTGGGAACCCCTCCCACCTAGAGACCCACACCCCAGCAGAGCTGTCCAGTTCCTCCAGCTTCCCGAGGCCTCAGTATCGGCCTGACTATCTGCCCTTCCACCCCAGGACCATCCAGGGCAGGACCAGACACAGTTGTGGCAAGGAAGGGCTTCCACAAACCCAAGTGTGGAAGAAGTGGCATCTCTCTCTCCCCAGTTATCTAGCACACAGAGGGAGGCACTCTGCAGACCCTAGGCCACACAGTCTGGGACCCCACATTCTGCCTCGAGAAGGGGACCAGACTCGGGAGACTTCTCTGAAATGTCTACATGGCCTGTTCTCTAGCCTTTTCTGGCAAGTTACCATTGTCCCTCTCTTCCCCACCCATGCATCCAGAGTGACCCATGTGGCTGCACAGTATGTCTTTTTTTGCCTTGTCTCTCCCTGTCTCCTTGGCATCAGGCCAACCACTGTGGACAGAGGATGAGGATGCCAGGGAAAAGAGGCCTCTTACCTTTGAATGAGAGCCGGACCCGTGGCGTGGCTGGGAGGTAGGCCTGGGTGGGGGTGGCTGGCCAGGCCCCAGTCAGTAGGGAAGCCCAGAGGAGAAGACCAGCGACAAGCATTGTGGGAGGGGCCTAGGGCCCAGGAAGCAGGTTCGGCTGTCTGGACACCTGGGAAGGGGGAACCAAGATCAGAATGTGTAAGGCAGATAGAGGCATCCTGCCCTATCAACTCTCCTTGCTTATACCCTCAGCCTCGGACCGTGAATGCCCCAATATGCAAACTTTATATACTTTTTATCCCTGCCTTCGTCTGGGAAGGTGTCGCCAATGGGCCTGAAGACCAACCAACCAGGTGCAGCCTGGGGTCACCAGAGCTATGCCCCCTGCCCCAGCATCCTGAATTCCATTCACGGGGTCCTGCTGAAGCAGGCAATCTTACAGCCCCCTCTGGTTCCCAGCAGGCTCTCTTTTGTGCCCACCCCCAACCAAATGGGCTGCTCCTTCCCTCGCCCACCTCAAGGAATGGAGGAAGAGATGGATCCAGTCCTGCCTGCTCCAGCCAAGCCTGTCCTCCTAGTACAGGAAAATCTGGACCTGATTATTGGGGCAGGGGCATGGGAGAGAGTGGAGAATAAGTGAGACACACACAGACGGCCCAAAGTGGGAGAGACAGCAGCTAGAAAAGGAGAGGCAAAGAATAGCAGGGTCTACTTTTACTGAAATCACAGCAGGAGGGATCCAGGTCAGATGTACAGAAGGACTCGCTGCAGATAAGTTCCAGCTCTGCCTCTAGAGGGCAAGGAAAGTGGAGCTGGGGTGGCCGGCAGGCCTGGGGCAGGGTCTGAGCCAACTTCAGTGTCCCCAGCAGAACCCCTAGACCCCCAGCAGGTCCAAGTTTTGATACTATGTTTTTCAAATATTGTCTCCCCAGGCAGGCTGGCTGTTGGGTAAACGCAGCCCAGCACCAGTTGTCAGAACATATTGCTCCCTCCCGGCAAAACCCAGCGCCAATTCCCAACCCCCCCACCCAGATACACTGGGGGTGGGGGCACCAAGAATGACAGAGTGAGCCCCATCCTCCAGGTCTGCCCTGTCTATTCCCTTTTCCCATGGGAGGCAAGACCTTAGGCCCATTTCTAGGACCCTGGAGTAGGGTGAGAGGTATTGTGGCCTATCAAACCCCTGTACTGGCTGACATATGCTGAGGCAAGGCCCAGGCTCCACATCTGTCAGACCCCACTCAATAGACCCTGAGGCCTCCCTAGAACCCCCTCCCCCAGAGCCCTTGCCTCTCCTACCAGTGCAAACCACTGATGGTTCTTTAGACAGGAAGTGCAGCTTCAGGCCTCCTGGCCCATTCCCCAAGTGGTGCCCTCAATGGGAACACCCTCTCCAGAGTGCCTGACACTCCTCTCAAGTTGCTTCAAGATCCCCCACCCATCACAGAAAATCCCTCCTGGGGAGGCTGGCTGGGGGAAGGGGGATCAGAACCAGCCCCTCCCCCAGTCTGCTGGGACACAAAGCTGGTGCTTACTGAACACCAGGCTCTGGTGAGAGGGGGCAGGTAGGAGGAAGGGCTGTGCAGCCACCATCACCCTCGGGTACACCTGGGAGGCCCCCACTAACAGTTGTGGATACACACACGTCCACACTTGCATGCCCACACACGTCCTCACAAGCATGTGTTTGCTCAAGAACTTGACCTGCTAGTGGGGTGGGGCTCAAGGAAGCTGGGGAACACTGTCCTGGCTTGGGGAGGGCAAAATACAGTCTGGGTCCCTCAGAGATCTTTGATCCTATGTATCAGGGGGCTCAGAGTGACTCACCCCCCACTCCCCCACCCCCGCCATGACCTCATTTCTTCTGCATCTGTTGTGGTGGTAACAAGGGCAGGGTCACCAAGGACAGCATTAGAGTCCCCCAAGGTATCCAGGAAGGTGGAGGGTTCTGCCCAACTGGGCCCCTACAGGGACCTCTCACAATGTCCTGGCCCTTTAAAGGAGTGAATGGGGGATGTTCAAGTCTGCTGGGGCTTCAGACCCAAGTCCAGGCTATCTCTTTGGGAGCATGGGGGATGGAAAAGAGGAGAGAAGAGGGAGGGAAGAAGAGGAAGAGAGGGACAGAGAGAAGGAAAGGGAGGGCACTTCCACAGTTGTTTTCCCTCTGCCAGCCCCTAGATGCATTCTACTTAGCCCCAGCCCCAGAGAAGCCCCCAGTCAGGCAAACCAGGTGGGTGGACAGAGAAGGAACAGCCACCGCCACCTGGGAGCCCACCAGGAGGAGAGCAGAGAAAGAAGGAAAGAAGCCTGGCGGGAGGGAGCAAGGGAGGGAGGCAGGCGGGAGGGAGGAGGAGAGAGGGAGGAGAGAGGGAGGGACGGAGGAGAGACGTTCGAACAAAGAACCGAGGAGCTGGGGCTGGCAAGGGGTGCAGAGAAGGGGCGGCCAGACAAGGGGGTCTGGAGGCACCTGGGGGTAGCGCAGGGGGCTAGGCGGTCGAATCGTCAGGTCTGATCCAGACCTCCCAGGCTTGGAGTGAGGTGGAGGGGGTGGGGGGGGAAGCAGCCTGCCTCAGAGAAGGGAGGTTAGCTCCCCAGAGCTGAGAACTGCCTGGATGGAAGGGAGGCAGGAGCAGGGGCTGCAGGGGAACACGGGGATGGAATTATTAACAGCACCCCAGCCCTAAGATAGCCCCTCCAACCCCACACAGGCCAGAGCTCCTTTCTGGCTCCTTGGCTTCCCCCTCCCCCAACACCCCATGGACCAGGAAGCAGAGCCACACCACCATAGCTGGGACTGAAAGCCCCCTTTCATGGTCAGGGGTTTCCCAGTCAAGGTCGCCTGGGCTCACCTTCATCCTCCCCCTCAAGGTATACCTGGTAGAGCATGGGGGGGGAGGGGGCACTGAGGCTAGGCTGCTGGCCTTCTCTCCCCCAGCTCCAGCACTTCCGGGCTTGGCTCCTTCAGAACTGAAGGGCAGCAGCAGGGGTAGGCTTGCCCGGTGCCCTTGCTTCCAGCACACCTTACCCAATGAGTCCAGGCACACTTCCTGTGCAGCCTCAGAAAAGGCCCCAGCTCCATCCAACCCCCTGGTCCGGGATGAGCCTCTCAACCCCTGGATACAGTTTCCCCTATCTCTGCAACTAAGACAGGGCTTCTGGGAGACAACCTGGGTGAATTCAGGAGAACAGGAACCCCCAACCTGGCCCAGCTCCAGGGCGGACACACCAGTGCCTTCAGGTCATCCCTTTTACCCAAGGTGTTCACGGGCTGGTGTTCTCAACAGTTATCTCAAGAATTCTAAGTTATTTAAGCAGCCAGCCCCTCAGCCTTAGCTACAGTTGACCCATCCTGCCAACCCTGCCTCATTCCTGGGCCACCTTGACACTCTCTGGTCCTACCTGCTTTAGGTGAGCCCACCAAGCCCCTAGTGTCCCCTGCCCATTTCACCACTGAGGCCCCAGCCTGCCCAAATGGGGGAGAGTGGGCGCCTAACTGAAGGCTCTCCTACCTCACCTACAGCCCACATCCAAGCAAGACTCCCTGCTGGAAAAGCAAACCCAAGCTGGCAGCTGGGGGTCAAGGGGCTAGTACAGAGTTGGAAGAAAAGCTTCAGGGCTGGAGGTCCTCCTGCCTTGCTGATCTGGGGGACCCTCCACGTGGGGTCTGCCAGTGTAGCGCTTCCCTTACAGCAGATGATCTGGATGGGGACACTGAGGCAGAACAGGCGCACCTAAGGGGAAGAACGCTGCCTGAGGCGTTAGTGAGAGAGAGCTGACCCAGAAGGAGGGGTATCTATACTACGGCTCCAGGAACGTGGAGGTGGGGGTGCTTGGGATCACCCACCCACTCAGAATCTTATGAGAAAAAGTTGCTTTGCACACTGGTGACCCCGCAGGACACACCAACCACACATCTCCACGTTGCACCGATGATAAGGGAACGGGCAGCCCGGACAGGTACGGCGTCCACTCCAGTCCTATCTCCCCTGCATCCTCTGGAAGCCCGCAGCCTCTCCGATCCCCGCGCCCCAGACACTTCCGCAGAGTTGCAGTGCCCCGGGTCCCAGAGGAATCGCGGGGTGGCCCGGCCCCTTGCCCACTCCCTCCCGGTTCCCGCCGCACTCACCTCCTCCGCGGCGGCGGGGCCTGGGCTCCCGGGCGGCGGGGGCGGCGACGGCGGCGGCGGCGGCGGCGGCAGAGCGGCTCCCGGTTGGGCCGGCGGGCGCTAGCGGCCCCCCGGGGCCATGGCCCTGCCCGCGCCCTCTCGCCGCTGTGCCTGAGCCGGGGTCGACGCCGCGGCCCGGGTTTTAACGGGTTCTGCGGGCTTCGGGCGCGTCAGCAGCCGAGGCCCCGGGCCCCAGCCCGGGCCATGGGAAGGCTCAGGGGCGCTCGGGGCCGCCTCCCCCCGGGTGGGCTGCGGGCGCCCCCTGGCCGGGGCGCCGAGGGCGCATTCCCCGGCGCGGGGAGCGGGCGACGGCGCGCGCTCGGCTTCGGGGAGCTGCGCTTGGCTCGGCCCGGTGGTGCTCGCCTGCTTGCTGGACTGGGGCCGGGCGGCCGCGCTGGGCTGCGCCGCTCCTCGCGGCGCGCCCTGGCCCTGTACTGCACTCGGGAATCGCCGGACCGCGGCCGTTCGCTCGCTCGCTCGCTCTGGTCTCGCGGCCGCCGGCGGGACGGGGCGCTCGGAGCCGCGCGGGGAGCGCCGGCAATTGGCCGCCCGTGGGCGACATTTGCATAGCGCGGCCCCGCCCCGCCCGCCCCGCCCGGCCCCACCCCCGGGGCGGGACCCGCCCGGCCGCCGCCCCGCCCCCGCTCCACCTGTCCGCGGGCTGGGCCCGAGGCTCCCCGGCTGTGGGGTAGCCCGAGCCAGGGGAGAGTAATCTGCACCCCGCGCCCCCGCCCTGGCTTCGCGGGCGGCGCCCCCGCCCCGCCCTGGCTTTGTCTCTCCGTGGATACACCGTGCACACCGCGCCTGGTGTTTACTCGGGCACTCAACTCCCTGGCGGGAAGGGCGGGTGCGCCGGGGAGCAAGGAGCCTGCGCTCACCTGCGCACCCCCTGCCTTGTCACTCCTTCCCACTTGCTGCGGGCCGCGCCTGGCCCCGCGCGTGAGTCCCGCAGCGTAGGACCCAGGACTGCTCCAGCCGCTCAGCAGGTGGCGGTGCAGCCCCTGGGACGACTGGCACCGCTGGACCTGCTCGCTGCCTCCAGCCCAGGCCAGGTCAGCAGCCCAGCCTCACTGCTCTATCCACTCACTCAAGGGCTCCCTGTGATTCTCCAACGTCCAGCCCTATTTCAAGCCAGCAGCCCCACGCATCCATCCCTTATAGTTCCATACCCCCAGAGAAGCCAGATAGGCTGGGTGGGCCTCCTCTTCTAAAAGGGACATTTGCTTTCAAATGGCCTCATGATGACCCCAGGACCTAGCAACTGAGTCAGACGCCTACCATGATTCCAGGAAGGGACCAGACACCCAACCCAACCCCCAAGGGCATGGCCTCACCAGCCTGGACCACAGTCTCAGCCCTGCCCCGTGGCACTTTGCTGAGGTCCCAAGGGGCATGGGCCCTCTTTGTCTTCTCCTTCCTTCTCTCCCTCCTCCCTCTTCTGCTCCCTCCCCTTCCTCCTCTCTCCTATCTCTTTTTCTCCCTCTTCCTTCTCCAGTCCATTCCCTTATCCCACCTCCTTTCCCTTCTCTTCCCTAATCTTCTGTGTCTTTCTCTGCCTTCCCCTCCTCTTCACTTTCTTCCTTTCCCCCTATTTTTCCTTCTTTTCTTCCTTTTTTCTCTCCCTCTCCTTCTTCTTCCTCAACTTCTCCCTCTTCCTCCTCCTTCTCTTCCTGGCTAATAGGACCCCTTGGAGAAGGCATCTCTCCCTCTGATCTACTAACTAGTTGACTGTGAATGTAGGGTAGGGTGGGATGGTAAGAATCCAGGTGAGGGTCTCCTGCCGCCGATTTGGAGTGCTGGCCCACATGTTTCAGGCAGAGACCATTTGAAGCAAGGAAACACCAGCCTGGAGTTATGGTGGCTGCAGTGACAGTGCCTGCACGCTTCCTCTCTGTTATGTCACATTTATTTTTATTTTTTTAAATTCTTTTTCACATGTATTTATTTTTGAGAGACAGAGACCGAGCACAAGTGGGGGAGGGGCAGAGAGAGAGAGGGAGACACAGAAACCGAAGCAGGCTCCAGGCTCCAAGCTGTCAGCACAGAGTCCGATGCAGGGCTCAAACTCACAAACTGTGAGATCATGACCTGAGCCGAAGTCAGACACTTAACCGACTGAGCCACCCAGGGGTCCCTGTTATGTCTCATTTAAAATACTGTGATAATTGTCATTCCTTACCCCTACTCCTCTGTACCAGAGTCACCCCCGAGGACACCACCACTCTGTACCACCATCACTGTGGTTTCCAACACCATCCCTTACCCAACCCCCCACCCCACCCCCCACCCCACCCCACCCCCGCTCCCCTGAGCTTCCTTGGTCTTCTCATAGCCTGGCCATCGCTGTCACCGCCCCCAGCATGATCATCATCATGTTCACTACAGCAGAACTGTTAGGACTTGCCAAAGATCCCAGGGTGCTGGGTTGGGAAGAAAAGAGACTCAATTGATTTGTCCATGGAGCTCCACTCAGACCCACTGAATGGACACAGTATATGGAGGCCTTCTGTAGTGGGGGTACAAAGGGAGAGGGAAGAGACCTATAGCTGAACCAACCTCACACAATGGAATGCCAGTTCTCTCCTAACAGTCTGAGAAGGCTGAGCAATAGATATAAATAAAAGCAATCATTGCAGCAGTGAATCCACACTGCACCCCTGCCTGGTGTCCATGCTGGGTTGGCCATCTTGTATCACAATATATGTTATTATATATATAAAATATGCATTATTGGGAGGAATACAGTAGACCCTCCCACAATTTGCCTTCAATTTAGGGGGTATAAAGATGCACGCTGCCAGCAGAGTTTATGGTTATTTATGCCCAGGCACTTCACAACCCATCTGAAAAGCAGGTTTTGCTGTCCCCATTGTAGATATGAGGAAGAGGACGCTGGGAAAAGTGGGGTAAGGTCTGTAACCACTAGGCTGTGGTGTCAGAAAAAGGTGGCCTTTTCAGGAGTTATTGGAAGGCTCCAGGAGGGAAGGACCAGGCCAAGGGGCCCACATGGAGCCAAGGGCCTGCAACCCAGACCTGCGCTCGGGAGCTGGCAATAAGTGCTGGAGCCCGGCGCAACACTTATGGAGTTCAATAAATCTTTATTGAATGAATAAGAGAGCAAATCCCTGCAGCACCAGATCCAAGAGGGAACATCAGCCAAGAGCCAAGAGGCCAGGAGCCAACTCCTGGTTCTACCACCTAGCTCCTGTAGACTAGCTGCCCCCACCAAACACTTCCCTGCCACTCAGAGTCCTATCTTCCTCTCCAAAAGCCACTCAGCACTCAGCACTCTAGCTCTACCTGAGAGCTACCTCGGATGCCCTATGTGGTCATCTGAAGTGAGGCAGCCAGGCCAGGCTGACTTCCCCCTGCTGGGCCTCCCTCCCTCTTCTGTAGGACCCTTAGATCTCAGGTACGCTTCTTCTCCAGCTGCCCCATGGCCCATCCTGGTTCCAGTCTGGATACACAAGGTAAGGGTAGATATAGAGACAGTTAGGCCAGGTCTGGTTCCTCCTCTGACTCAGCCTTTAGGGAGCCCCTCGTGGAGTAGCCCCCTCTCCCTTTTTAAAAAAAAAAAAAAAAAAGTTAATGTTTTATTTATTTCTGAGAGAGAGAGAGAGACAGTGGGGTCAGAGAGAGAGGGAGACACAGAATCTGAAACATGCTCCAGGCTCCAGGCTCTGAGCTAGCTGTCAGCACAGAGCCTGACACAGGGCTCGAACCCACAAACCGTGAGATCATGATCTGAGTCAAAGTCAGACACTTAACCGGCTGAGCCACCCAGGCACCCCATTTCTTCTCCCTTTCAAATGGGTTCTGAGTACCTATAAGATAGACCTTTGGGATGACATCCTGACTGTGTAGCCTTGGGCTCAAGGCTCAGTCTCCCAGGGCTTCTGAGATGCTACAGAGTCCACCAACAGGGGTTACAACTGGGAAGGCATTGGTCCCCTTTGTCCCAGTCCCCACCCCGGGTGATGGTGCTGGCAGCAGGCAGGAGCACTTTGGAGTTCTTCCCCAAAACACTCTCAGCCTTTCAACCTGGCCCAGCCTTTGTTTCTGCCCATACTCAGGCCTGTTTCTTTTCCTTCTGGCTCTTCCAGTCTGTGCTGTGGGGGGCTGAAGGGCAGCCCTGGGCCTCCTGCTGCCTGTCCATCCTCTGTCTGTCTATCCTGTCTGCCTTTGTCTGATCTACCTCGAGTGGGGTGAGAGAAGCCTGCTATACTGGGTAACCTTGAGAGAGAATCTGCCCTTCCAGCCTCAGCATCCGGAAGGGGAGACATGGGAGGCCTGGGCCTCAGGGACCCACCATGCCCCCTGGATGAAGGTGGCAACTAACCCCACACCCCCTCCTCTGGCCCAGTCTCTGGGGAACCTGTTCCCCGGGCCTGGCAGGCTGAGCAAGCCCTGGCCCGCCCAGCCCCAGCGTTGCTGGCTCAGGTTTCCCCACTTTCTGGTTTTCTCATCTCCCCTGCCCCAGGCGCAGCCTGATCTCTGGCCCAGCCCTCACTGCCTCCCGGAACTGGATCCCAGAGAGGGGGAGTGTTGGAAAGGGGGCCCCCAGAGGGGGGTGCAGGGCCTTACAGCACCAGGAGGGGGGCAGTGAGGAGTCCCTGCAGCCCAGGCTCAGGATGGGGTTCAGCTCAGCCTCCTCCTGCCCAGCCTGTCCCAGGGGCTGGCTCCGAGCCCATCAAAAGCTAGAACAACCACCTCCCTGGCTGCTTCCCAAAGCCTCCTCTACGCCTTTTCTGCTGCTGTCCCCTCTACCAGGAATGTTCTTCTCAGACTTCAGCGCCACTGTCGACTGAGTTTCCTCTAGACTGGAGCCCTTGGCCACCTCCTTCACCCTCAAACACTGTCCCCTTCTGCACAAGGGGATAGCCTCCCTTCTGGAGGCTGCCTCATCCTCCCCTGCCCTGCAGGTAGGAGCTCTATACTGTCTCATCTCTAAGTCTTTGCACATGTTGTTCCCCCGTACCTGGCATTCTTTTCCTTCTAGATCCTTCAGGCCTTCTAGGAAGTCAATCCCAATGGCGGAGTCAAGAATTTCCTTGGGCCTCTGCCAGTCCTGTATCCCCAGCCAGCCCCTAGGAGATGCTGCCTGGGACCCAGGCTTCAGAATAAACAGGAGAGGGGCACACAGGGATTCAAGATCCTCACATGTTACCCTACTACCTTCATTTTGTGTGTGTGTGTGTGTGTGTGTGTGTGTGTGTGTGTGTGGTGAGGGAGGTGGGGGTTGGGTGGGCCAAGGCTCGGCTGGCTGCCAAGTGACCCATGACCATCGGTCAGCCTGAGCATATCCTGTTTAGACAGAAGCCAGACAGCCATCCCTCACCCGCTTGGGCCTATCCAGCCCCTGCTGGAGAGTCCAGGCCTTGGGCCTAGAGCTCAGTCCTTATCTGGCTCCAGAGAGGCCTCCTCACTAAGGATTGGGATGGGAATTCAGTGTTCCCTCTGCCCTCATAGTGGAGGCCTTTACTGAGGGTGCTGAACGCTGGGTCAGTAACAGTCAGGTAGCCCCAGCCACTGGGTCAGGGTGGGGATGTAGAGCTTGGCTTAAGAGAAGGGGTCTGTGTGGAAAAGACCTTGGAATCTGGAGTCCATCTGCAAGCACCCACTAGCCACTCCTTGGCTTTGCCCAGCTCACTTGGGGCAGCTCCGTCTTTCCAGCTTCACAAGCCAAGAAGACGTAGAACCAGCCTGGATTCTCTCACATCCACATTCAAACCATCAGCAAATACTTGCAACCCCACCTTAAAATATCAGAGGAACACAGCCCACCTTCTCCCTGGTCACCAGCTCTGTAGCTGCTGCCTATGCAGCCACCACCTCCATGGCCAACCTTGTCTCTTTCCTGACAAGTACACATGTCTCCTTCCTGGGCTCCTAGCTTCTGCCCTTGTCTCCTATAATCTAGTCAACCAGGATCCACAGAGACCCTGGTAGGATGGAAGCCGCGTCAGGTCTCTCTTTTGCCCAAAGCTCTCAAGGCCTCCTACTTTGTTGAGAGTGAAAGCCATATCCTTACAGTGGCCAGCTCTCTCAGCCCCCTCTCCACTTCTGACTCCTGTTCCTCTGCTCTTGGCCACAGTCTTTTCATGCCTCCTCTCACACCACTCTAGTTTCGGCTCCAGCAGTGAATGTTCCCTTTGCCTGAACAGACACTTCCATGCCTTACCTCCTTCAGGTCTCTGCTCAGATAATATCTGACCACCACCACCCCTGAATGGGAGGGGGCTGAGCCCAGGGCCCTCTGATCAGAGACTGGGAGCTGCTTCTACTCTCATCTGCTCACACTCACCTGGGTCTGAGGATGGGGCAGGGACAGGGGCCCATTTGCTGTTTCCTCCTTTACTTAAGAGCTGAGCTGAGGAGGGGGTGTCTCAAGGAGCAGCAGCAGGAACTCAGGGTAGATCTGCCTTGACTTAAAAGCCAGTGAAGCTCCAGCTGTGAGACCCCTGAGGGTCAGGTACAGTCCCTTAGGCAGAGCTATGCCTCGGAGCGAGGGGGAACCTGGGCAGCCCCTGACAAAGCTGATGGTGACGGGCTCTGATCCATGGGGTTTCTGGCTGCCTCGCAGGCTCACATCTGCTGCACACACCAGGTCCATGTGTCTGTGTGGCCACGGTCCTGGGGGAGGGGGACCCAAGGAGCGTCCTGCAGCAAGGCCTGCAAGCTGGGATCTGGACTCACTTAGTTCCAAATGACTGGGGAATGTCCCTTCCGTGACAGTCACCGTGTGGCCTCCCTTAGTCCCTCATTCCCTGCAGGGAAGTGGGGCCCAGATGAAGGCAGCCCCCCCCCAGAAGGGGGTGGGGCTGATGAGCAGACCCTGGGCACCCTGCCATCCTGGCCTTCTTCCTTAAGCCTGGCTCCAAGTTTTCCCTGAGGAAGGGCTGTGATATGAGGTCACTGTCCATACCCTCAGACCAGAGATCTGAGGCCAGAACACCAGGAAATGGAGGACCTTGACCAGCCCTGTTCTTCACGGCAAGGCCTCTGTGGCACAGCCACGTTGGGACTGGCCAAGAAGTTTACTACTCGTGGACAATCTCCCGTTCACAGCACACAGCCTCTGTGCTTTGGAGGAGTGTTGGGCAGCAGGGCTAATGTAAGAGGAGGGGAGCTGGGTCTTCCCTGGCCGGCCCAGTGCTTGATAAGTACTCTATCCATGACGATGAGCTTCTTTGCTCTGTGAGTGGTTGGCAGGGTGACAAACCTGAGCTCATGCTCCCTACCCCAGGATCGGGTGCCTTCCTGTCCCATGAGGGTTTGATTTCCAAACATAATTAGACAGAGTGGACACCTTGGCTATACCTGCGCTCTGGACCTGAGCCTAAAAACTGGGGGCTCCACCTGTGCTACCCACGGAGTCCTAGGAAGGATCGGGCCTCTAACTCACCTTGGCCAGAACACCACTGTGTACCCATTCAATAGAAGAGAATACTGAGACTTTGAGGAGTGGGGGTGCCAGGGCAAGCTTGTCTGGGGATTCCAGACTAGCGCCCCCTTGAATGTTGAGGTACAGTCTCAGATTGAGGAAAGAGTAGGACTGGCCTGAGGGTTATGAGACATGGCATAGCCTGATCTAAAATTTTAAAGGATTCCTAGGGGTGCCTGGGTGGCTCAGTTGGTTAAGTGTCTGACTTTGGCTCAGGTCATGATCTCATGGTTTGTGGGTTTGAGCCCCACGTCGGGCTCTGTGCTGACAGCTAGCTCAGAGCCTGGAGCCTGTTTCAGATTCTGTATCTCCCTCTCTCTCTGACCCTCCCCTACTCATGCTGCCTCTTTCTCTCTCTCTCTCAGAAATAAATAAAACATTAAAAAAATTTTATAAAATTTTAAAGGATTCCTTTGGCTCCTGGGAAGCCACAAAAAAGCAAGGTGAGGACATCCTGGAGAGGGAGGGCAGGAGCCTGGATGGATCACTGGGGGTGCCGCTGCCTATCCTCAAATTCAGCCAGGGTCCCCTCATCTTTCCTTTGGAGCTCATCCATAGGGTATGACCTGGGATTTTGAGATGGGGAGAGAGGCCTCTTTCCCTGCTTATATACTCTCCACATGTGACCTGGCTGGCCAGCCTCCCTGCACCCCTCTCCTGAGAA
Organism: Hyaena hyaena; assembly: GCF_003009895.1. Taxonomy (NCBI): domain Eukaryota; kingdom Metazoa; phylum Chordata; class Mammalia; order Carnivora; family Hyaenidae; genus Hyaena; species Hyaena hyaena. Next base: position 624,435 of record NW_024080662.1, read on the forward strand.
GGTGATTGAAGCTTTAATCCGAGGACAAGTTTCTGCAAAGCTCATGTTTACTGCTGGAAGGAGCAGGCACCAGCCTAGATGGAGGGATAAAGGGGGTGGTATATGGAGGAAGGGAGGGGGCAGGGCCTGTGTAGGAAGAGCTCAGAAATCCACACTCCACCCTCTGCCCTGCCTGTCTCCAAGCACCTCCAGATTAGCTTCAGGGACCTTGTTCTTGCCTCCTGGAAGGATGCATTCTTGTGTCCACAGCCTGTCTGAGCACCTACTGTGCGCCCCCTCTACCTCAGTCATGGCCCCAGGGCTCACAGGGAAGAGTCTCTGGGGCTTAAGCCACATCCCCAGTTGGCCTAGCCCCAGACAGGCTCTGACTCCTGAGGATGTTGGTCAGGGGCACAGAGGGGCACTGCCTTCCCAAAAGGAGGCAATTGCCCTCCCTCTCCCTACCGATTGCTGGGCACCTTGCAATCCTTGAGAGGAAATGGAGGCCCGCAGCATGCCCATGCCCTTGTCCTCTCCTGAAGTGCCCCCATTCCTGTCTTCTAGCCTATACTCCAACTTCTTCTACCAACTCTTCACTGTGGTTTTCCCACACCACCCTCAGCTACAGGTTGCCTTCTCCCCACTCTCCTTCTGTGCACCTAACTCCTGCATATAGGGGAGAGGAAGCACCTAGAGAGAGAGCTGGGTGGCTGGGGCCAAAGAAAAACTCCAAGTCTTCTCTGCTAGCTCCTCCTGCCTCAGGGCACCCATTCTGGGTGCAGAGCCAGGCATGTGGGGAGGGCAGGTCTACAGTTCCCAGACCTAGTCTGCATCTGATTCCCCTGAGGGCCATGTTCCACAGACCTCCCTGAAGTGAGGGCCATCTCAGGTATCCCCCTGCCCTCTCTGCAGCAGCCACACCACTTGAGTACCCCCCAAAATCGGTGCCTCCCAGCCAAGAACATCTGTACCCTAGCCTTAGAGGGGTCTTGTTGCTTGGGGTGGCCCAAAGGTGGGATCTTAGGCAACAACCCAAAACTCTGGGTCAACACAGAGCCTCAGGAAGCCCCCGTTTCCCAGCCAGAAGTCTGGTTGGGCCCAGGCTAGGGTATGAGGGGCCCTATTCCCCGGCCTGGGTCAAGCAGGGTTGGCTGGGACCCATTCTCTGGATAACACTGGTGTTTCTTTTTCTTTTTCTTTTTCAAGTTCATTTATTTATTTTGAGAGAGAAGGAAAGACAGTACGAGATTGTGCATGTGAGTAGGGGAGGGGAAGAGAGAGAGGGAGAGAGAGAATCCCAAGCAGGCTCCATGTTGTCAGCACAGAGCCCAACACAGGACTCAATCCCATGAACTGTAAGATCATGACCTGAGCGGAAATCAAGAGTTGCTTAACCAACTGAGCCACCCAGGTGCTCTGACACTAGTGTTTCTTGCTGCTATTTTAGTAACCCAGAGAGGGGACCTAGTCCTGAACTCCTGGCTTGCTCAGCTGCCTGGCTCTGCAGCCTTGTGGACACAAGGTCATCCAGGCTAGGCCCCCATCGTGCTGGGGCCTTCAGTGGGGGAAGGGGCCCTGGAGGAGGGGATAAGGGCTGAGCTGGTAGGGGCACAAGGCACAAGAGCCCTCCAACAAGACTTGGGAGAAACTCTGATTGCTGAGGTGCCTGGCTGGCTCAGTCGGTAGAGCATGCAACTCAGGATCATGAGTTTGAGCCCCACGTTGGGAGTGCAGTTTACTTAAAAATAAATAAATAAATAAATAAATAAATAAATAAATAAGAAAGAAAGAAAGAAAGAAATTCTGATTGCTGAATGCTCCTGAGTACCATTCCCTCCTCATCTGCTCCCCTGGACCCAGTGTTTTCTCATGATGGGACTCGGTGAGGGGCTCCCAGCTCTCCTGGGAAGTACCAACTCCGTCTGTCACTTTTTGAGCAAGGGCACTGCCCCCCACCCTGTAGGTCTTAGATTTTAGAGAACACATCTGTACCCTTATATTCTCCCCCACAGGGCTCCAGTATGGTGTCTTTATACTTTTCCATGCCAAGGGCCCCTCACCCTCTACCAGGCCAGACTTTGGGCAAAGGCATCACTTGACAAATGGGGAGAATGAGGACCCTGAAAGTGTCCCACAGAAAGTCTGAGGCAGAACCAGCAGAGCCCAGTTTGCCTGTCATGTGACGCAGGCAGTCGGTTAGAGGGTTAGAGGGGTCCCCTTCTTAGTGCCTGGAAGCCAGGTCCCCAGGGGCCATGCCATTCCTCAGGTCACTGCAGGGTTCCTGGAGGGCCATCAGCTCATCACACCTAGTACTCACCTCTCAAGCCCTCACCCAGGCTACTCTCCCACGAGGAATGTATTTTCTGTCTCCCTGGGGAGGCTCTCCTAGTCCTTCTGGCCTGGCTCAAATGCTGTCTCCCCAAAAAGCCTCCCCGTTTGCCCAGCTAGTCTGTCTTCTGAGCTTCTAGGAGAGAGCCTTTCCTCTGGTTGTGTCTTGGTCAAATGTTATTCACTCATTTGTTCATTCATTCTGCAGACATCATGTGTGCCCAAGCCTGTGCCAAGTACTAGGCCACAGAGGCTGACATCTCTGCACACTTCACCCTCGTTCTGGGCCATGAACTCCGGAGGGTCTGATGGAGTCTTCACTGGGCTAAAGGTGTAGAGCTGGTTCTGAGAGGATGGCAAAAATGGGCCAGACTGCCCCGATCTCCTGCTCACTGGGTGAGGAAGCCGCCAAATTTCTGTCCCCTACTGCCGATTCTCTACTCCAGTGTGGCCTAGAACTTCAACAAAAGCGTCTCCAAGGACTCCTAGGCTAGGCTTATAGGCCTGGGATTGAGGGGTGGGGGCTACCTCAGGAGTACTTGATGGCACAGTGTTAGGGGGGTTCAAGTTCCCACATGGCCCAGGCCCCACCCAGACCCTACCTACATCTTGGAAAGGCCCCATGAGGGCTGGGAGATGGACTCCAGGTGGGAAAGGGCCTGACATCTAGACAAGCATGGATCCCACAGCAGCATGGAGACCAAGGTGCAGCCCGGGCTGTGGCAGAAGCCGTGCAGCTCCGGCCTTGCTGTCTGTGCAGCCCCTAGAGCTTCTGTGGAGGTGGGAATGGAGGGGGGTGGGGGGGCAGATGTGGTCAGTGCCACACACATCAGGGCCAGCAAGTCTGAGGTGCAATATGTATGCACACATACGCATGCATGGGAAGGTGCCCACTGGCCCCACCAAAGACCCCTTGAGTCCAAGCCTGGCTGCATGCATGCGGCTCTCACTTATCCTTGTGCATTTACCCACCCATTCTCTGGGACCAAGTTTCCTCACCTGAGACCTGAGAGCAAGTCCTTCCCCCATCACCCCCTCAACCCCACCTGGGTATTGCTACCAAGAGCAGATTGCTGGGAGCAGTATCTAATATGTAGGACATGCTCTGCTCATGTCATCTTTGTTATGACTCATTGTCTCTCCCCAGTGGATGACAGAGAGACCCAGGCGCCATAATCAGGGGCATGAGGGTGCACCTGAACTGCTCTGCATGGGAGAGAGTGGGTAAGTGTTTGCTTTTTCAGCCAGCATAAGTGTCTGCTCAGGATGGGGCACTGTGACCCCATATCCTGCCACTGCCCCTGCTTGTCAGATACCCGGAACGCCCAGGGTGGCACCCCTGGGTGACCCTCACTGGAGCTTTCACCACAAAGATGACCTCACTGTCCTCCTTGGAAGAGTACGTACATACAGGTGGCCATGGGAATGCGGTGCTGGCAGAGCAATCACCTGGAACTCGCGGGCCGCACACCTGCCTTCTCCTCAAACAAGCCTGCCCCACCTTAGCCATGACCCCAATGCCCAGCCAACAATTTCTCCAAACATTTATGAACTAGAACTTCGCATGGTGATGAGGCCCTAGGTCAACAAGGGTCTCCTGGAGGGTCTGTGTAGGGTACCCAGAGGGGTAGGAGGGTGACTCAAGGAAGGCTGTGTAGAGGAAGTGACACTGCCGCTGACCTTCAAAGGACCCATGAAAAATCTCCCAGCTTGAAGGATGAAAGAACAACCTGGGCAAGAGCTGGAGCTGTGACCTGCCTGGCTGCATCGTAGAGGCCAGATCATGGAGCTGTCTGGAGGGGGACTCCCACAGTGTCAGAATCTACTAGAGATGGGTGTGGGGCAGGGGTGGGGGCAGGGGAGGAGCAGAGGCCTATGAGCTCCATTTTGACCAATGCTTACAAGAGCCAGGAGAGGCTGGGGCCAAGATCAGCAAAGATGCAGAGGAAGGGAGATGTGGGCCTGGAACAGCCCTTGAGGAGGCCTCAGCCGATGATGAGAGAGAGAGAGTGAAAGCTGGTCCCAGGGAACTGGCAAGCTAGTCAGAAGGGGAAGCAGGGGAGCAAGGAGCTAAGGCAATCCTATGCAAGGGGCTGGGGCAGAGGGCTCCTAGAGACCCCCAGCCCGTGGGGCTTTTGCTGCTTCTGAGCACAGTCTATTGGCAGATTGTGAGTTCTCTTCCCCAGAGGGATAGGACATCTCCTCTGGAGGACATACTGCTGTCATGAGGGTTGGGGGTGGCTGGGAGGGCATTGAAGCTTCCAGGAGGGCACAAGGCTCGAGGATGTGTCCCTCGCATGCCTCAACCCTCCCCAGCTGCCTGGTGTCCTCCTCTACACCATCTGGCTGCTGTTCAAGCACACCCACAATGAAGGCTGGGGTGAGGCCCTACTGCTTCCAAGGAGCCATGGGCTACCCCTCAGAGACCCTATCCCAGCACCCTTGTTTACAAATGGTGAAACTGAGGAACGCCTGGGTGGCTCAGTCAGTTAAGTGTCCGACTTTGGCTCAGGTCATGATCTCGCAATTCATGAGTTCGAGTCCCATATAAGTCTCCGTGCTGACAGCTCCGAGCCTGGAGCCTACTTCGGATTCTGTGTCTTCTTCTCTCTGACCCTCCTCTGCTCACACTCTTTCTTTTTCAAAAATAAATAAACATTAAAAAAAATTTTTTTTAATGGTGAAACTGAGGCCCAGAAGCAGAGGGCCTTGCCCAGCTTCAGCCCTCCGTTGTCTCCATGGGCCTTCCTCCCAGGCCCTCATAAATGAGAAATTCCAGCACAAAGAGTGGGCTCAGACTGCAGGGTGGCTGTGAGGTGCCTCTGGCTGTGTCGGCCCTGTCTTCCGGAGCCCTGAAACCTGTTCCATCCTCCTTGTTCGGCTGTTCCCCAAGGGCCCTTAGAGCTTCCCTGCGTGGGGTGGGGCACTGCGCCTGCAGGATGCCAGCTGCCGGCTTTTCCCTGAGAGGACCCTCCACCCGTCCCCTTGCCTGCCTCCTGTGGACGGAGGAAGGGTCCTGTGCTAACCCCTGGCCCCCCCTCTTTGCCAGCCCTGCCTGGGGACACCCTGTCTGACAGGTTGTGGCTTCTCCAGGAAGTAGATCAGCTGAACTAGATCAGGGAGAGGTGGAGAGGGGTGGAGAGAGGGGACCAAATGGGGTTGCGGGGCAGGGGTGCTCAGAAGACGCCCAGCTTCCGTCTCTCCCAGGGGTTGTCTGTTCTGGGTGTCAGGCAGGCCTCTTGGCTGCCCTGCCCCCACCAGGTGTGGGGCTTCCGGCAGCTGAGAGGCCCCTTTGTCGTTTATCTTCTCTGCCTTGGTGGTGGCTGTATCCAGATAAGCATCCTATTCGGGACTGAAATTCCAGACCGGCTGCCCACTCCCTCACCTGAGGGTCTGGGACTTGCCAGCTGCACTTTCCACAGGACTCAACCAGAGTGTACAATCCACTTAGAATTCCCCTCAGCTGCACGTTTTCCCCGGGACCCCCTCTCCTATCTGCATACTTAGACCTGCACCCCCACCACTCTGTTGGCCAAGCAGACACGTGCCTCACGAACAGAGCGTGTGTGTACACACACACACACACACACACACACACACACCCCTGACCCTCCCCATTTTGTTGACAGCAGGCCACTTTGAGGCCCCTCCCCCTCATTTCCACCCCTAGCTGGGGGTGGAGAGGCCTCTGACCTATCAGTGGGAGCCTGAAGCTGAGGAGCTGACCCCTGTGTGATCCCAAAGACCCCCCCAGGCAACCCCCAGACACACACACCCTAAGGATTCCCGGACCACCCCTCTCAAGGACTCTGTCTCCATCTCCTAGCCCGGCTCAGCCTCCTTCTTCCCCGTCTTCCCCCTCCCCCCTCATTAAGCCTCCTAAACCCGCCAGCTCCCTGAAGCAGGAAATTGCATTCTGCCAAGATTAAATGGACTTGAACGCCCTGCCTCTGCCCGCGAGGGAGGGGAGCTGAAAGGAGCCAAGTTTGCTGAGGGTGGGGGCCTGGGACACCGAATCCCAGGTTGGGGAGGGGGGATCCAGAAGGGTGGGGTATTTCAGGATGCAGTAGGGGCTTCCTGAAGGGTGGAGGGGAGAGAGGACAGGGACTGTGAGGAGGCAGGGGGCAGGGGTGATGGCCTCCCCTCCTCGCTGCTGCAGTGGAAATGAGACACAGTGAGGGGAAGCCAATCTGTGGGGGTGGGGCCATTCTGATTAGGTAGGGGGGAGGGGTGGGGAATAGAAAGTGGGGAGAGGGGAGGGGAAGGGGCGGGAGGAGCGGTGATTGGGAGGTGAGAGGGGATGCCTGTCAGGTTGAGAGCCGACCTACAGGAAATGGGAAATGAACTTTGGGGGGGATGCACTTACTGCTTTTTTGGAGTCCCCAGAGGAAGGGGCTGGCACACCTTACACTCCCCACTGGCTCAAGGTCTCATTGAAAGGGTACAGTCAGGCCCTAGGGAACTCCTTGCAGAGCCCAGGACCCACAGCTCCCACCCCTGCTCTATCTGGAAGTCCCCATCAGGAGATAGAACAAGACCATCCCTCTGGGGAGAAAGATGCATTAAAGGTCGATACCTTCCCCCACCCCCGCCACCCTCCCGCCCCCAGCCCCAGGCAGCAGGCAAAGAGAAGGCTGAAGCTGAGGTGTGCCCGGCTGGGTTCACCCAGATCCTATGTCCACAGCAGCCCCACACCCCACAAATGGGGGGATTATCATCTGCTGAGCTTTGCCACCCAGAGAGGCTGCTCCTCCTTCTCTGCAGGCCAGTGCCAGATATAAGGAGAATGGGGACGGGTCATACCAGTTCCTCTTTTCCCCAGGTGGGCAGGGACAGGGACAGCTAGGCTGAGTGTGGGCTCAGAGGGGCAGTTCCTGTCCAGGGACCCAGCTCTGAGTCCAGGCCAAGGCTCCAGGGCCTGGTAAAGCCACATGGGGTGCAGGAACAAGAAGAACAGTTAGTCCAAATCCCTCGGAGCACCCACCCCAAAGTCATGACTATGGGGCAATAATGCTTCCCAAGCACCCACTGTGTGTCAGCCTGTCCTTGGTCTTGGAGCAGTGGTGGGTGCTGGGAAGGACAGCCCAGCTCTATTGGCATGGCCAGTGGGAGTGGAGGGTTATGAGCGGAGTTCTCCAGGAAAAAAGCAGAGGCCACTTCTGTGCCAGGAAGAGAAGACAGGCTCTCTGGGGAGGGTCTGAGAGAGAGAGCTCAGCCTGGTGGAATATGGGCAAGCAGCGGGCAGCCATGGGGCTGAGGGGTTGGAGGTCCATGTGGCCATCAGGCAAGTTTGGGGCAATGGACAGAGGTGGAAATTCACGTAAGCTCCAGAGCTGGGTTGGGTGGGCTGCCTCCCTCCTACCACCACCCCCCAACCTGCTTCCAGGGCGTTTGTTCAGAAGCTGATACCCACTTCAGGCAACTTGAGCTGGACAGAGGGTTTCCTGGGAGAAGGCTAGCACTGTTCTGGAGGCTGGTGAAAATCAGCTTCACCTGTCCAGATGTGGTAAAACCGACCCCTGTGTCTGTGGGAGGGGGGCAGGTATATGCCTGGCTAGTGTGTCAGGGGTCATCCTGTCAAGCCCTGGGGGAGACAAATCCATCCCTGGGGAATGAGGTGCCAGCTACAATAGCTGTGCTATGACTGCTGGGAACGGAACACAGCTGAGTCCAGACAAAGCCAAGGTTGCAAGTAACCCCCACAGTCTGCTCCCCAGTGTTCTGGGCCTGAATGTTCCTTGGTCACTTCCTGGTTAGGTTCTCAGTCTCCAGTCTGATCAGTGGAGCCTGCTGCCTGGAGATCTGAGTTGGCCTGTCCTTCAGGTAACTGAAAGGCAGTGATCCGAGGCCTTTCCACTGCCCTGTCCTGGCTCCACGTCCCCCAGGCTATCCATGTGGACAAGAGGTGCTCCCTGCACTCCCTTCTGACCTCCCCTCCCACTGCCCTCTGCTGACACCTAGCTCAGGGAAGGCCTATCAAGACAGCTCCGGCCATGCAGCGTTCTGCCTGGGTCCTGACATGCCTCCCGCTTTGGGCTTTGGGCTGCAGACTGGAGAGAGGCCCTGGGCCTGGCCAGCTCAGCTCAGGTACTTCTCCTCCAAGAAGATACCCTAGTCCCTCTTCCTTGGCATCGCATGTCTCCTGTGGCTCTCATCACAGGCTAAACCACTCTGTCTGCTTTGTCCTCCTCACCCATGAGACTTTGAGCTCTGGGAGGATGAGACATTTGTCTCAGTCCCACATGGTCCCCAGTTCCTGACAGCACTAGGTAACAGCTCAGTCAACTGACTGACTGACCACAAGGTACAGTACACTTCTAAGACTTTAAGACAAAATCAGTCATTGTCTTGGGGCACCTGAGTGGCTCCATCAGTTATGGGTCCAAGTCTTGATTTCAGCTCAGGTCATGATCTTGTGCTGACAGCAAAGAGCCTGCCCAGGATTCTCTCTCTCCCTCTCTGTCTCTCAAAATAAATAAACTTAAAAAAATTTTTTTAAACCACTCATTACCTTGAATATGGAACAGCCTGTGTGCCCCTCTCTCAGCCCCTGGTGGTAGGTAGGGAAGGGTATGGACATTTATTAGCCAGACATGGTTTCTGCCTGCCCAGAGCTCAGACTCTCCCTAGAGAACAGCAGGCGTGGGATGAAGGAAATAAGTGCCATGGCTCTGGGTCCCAGAGAAGCCAAGGATGGACTGTCACAGCATCAGGAGAGGGTGGGCTGTTGGGGTCAGGGGTCAAGGGTGTTTCCTGAAGGGACTCCATGTAGAGTACTGTCATGAGGTAGGTGGGTGGGAGGACTTCTTCTTCTTTTTTTTTTTTTTTAATAGTTTTTTAATGTTTATTTTTGAGAGAGAGAGTGAGAGACAGGGTGCAAGCCGGTGGTGGAGCAGAGAGAGAAGGAGACACAGTCTGAAGTAGACTCCAGTTCTGAACTGTCAGCACAGAGCCCGATATGGCACTTGAACTCCTGAACCACAATATCATGACCTGAGTTGAAGTCAGACACTCAACCGGCTGAGCCACCCAGGTGCCCTGGGGGGGAGAGCTTCTTAAGCCTCCAATCTCTAGTGTGCTTAACCAGCTGTGGGGTGAGCCTCAATGATACCCAGGGCCCCCCCGTACTCCAGGCTCTAATCTCTCCCTGCCCCATGGCTGAGTCTCCTAAACAGCTGACAAGACAATTTGTTTCTTCTACTCCTTAGCAACCAGCCTTACCCCCACCCCTACAGACGATCAGACACCTTAGCTCCACGCAGGGGAGCTGGTCTCTTCACTGCCCTACGAGGAGGCCTATTTAACCACCCTTTCCCATTGACCAGGCCTGCCCACTGCCCACCCTTGTCCTGGGCTGAGAGCCCTGCTCTGGTGATCTGAGCAACTGTCCCCATCCCACTGGCCCTGTGCCCTGGGTTAGGAGGTATTGTCCCTTCCCCCACCATCTGGCTTCCAGGGCTGTGCGACTCATAAGCTGTGGGATTTCAGACAAGTCTCCTACTCTCTCTGGACCTTTGGGTTCTCCCAGCTCTAGAGCAGGATGCCCACACTTTGGCTGGCAGGTGGCTGGCACGAGAACGAGTGCATGCCTTCTGGGTTCGGACTGGCGTATCACACAGGCTATAAACAGTTGCTGGCATTTCCCCAGCTTTTCTTTTAAGTGCCCTCTGGGGAGACAGGCTTCTGGGCCCTGGTTCCTGGTCCTGGAGCCCCAGGGACCCCCTCTCCACTGCGGCAGAGTAATTCGGTGTTTCTTAATGTTCAGGTATCAGGCCGGTCCAGGGATACCAGCAGTGCAACAGGAGGTCTGTTCCCTGCAGGACATGTGCACACAGGGTGTGGGAGACAGGGTGCTGACCCTAGAGGAGAGAAGGTTCTAGGAGTCTCCATGCCCAGAATCTAGGGTCTCAGGTGTCCCAGGATGAGGTGGTCCCTGTTCGCATCCTGCTGACACGAGCCCTGCCCCTGCAGAAGGCTTGCATCAGCCTTGCATTGCTCTGCTGGTCCCCCTCTATCCTGCATCCTCCTCTGACTCTGGATGGGACTTCAGTGCCACACAAGCCGCCAGGGCCAGCAGACCTTCCTGGAGGGTCTACCCAGCTGGGAAGTGCCCGGATACCAAGCCCTGATCAGTGAGGCCTGCCAGCCAGCCATCTGCTGCTCACATGAGAAACCTCCATCAGCCCTGCTCCCCAGTAGCTCAGCCTCGGGGTCTCAAGTGTGGAGGCCCTGGCGGAACTGAAGTATGGTTCAGAGCCACAGATTGCTACGGGGAGAGAAGGGGTCTGTCCTTCCCTGGGTTTCATAATCCTGGGAAGGGTCGTACCTCTAGAGAAAAAGTGGGAGACAAACAGGGAGACTCACAGGTGCCTACCAGCTGAGCGCCACGGGGAAGGCTCAGGGAACAGGATGCTCCCACGTAGGACATCCCTGCTCTCACCTGGGGCTTGGTGTGGTCTCCTTCTTCTAGAGCCTGGCCTGGGGCTTCCCTGGTCTGGGAGCCTGGGAGGAGTAGGGGTTAAAGAAACTTTGGGCAGGTGGGTGGGGGCTGGCCATAACCCCTTCCCAGAAGTCTCTGGTTTAGCCTCTCCTCCCCCAGCCTTCCCACCAGCTGGCAGAACAGAAAAGAGGGAAGCATGCCTGCCTTGGAGAACGCTGTGGCTTTGTCTGGGCCAATGGAGCGTACAGGGCTGGTGGGAATAGTAACTCATGAAAAGTTTCAAATACAGACTTTATTATCCTGCACATGGGGGACCACAGACCCAGGTGCTCAGGTACTTGTGGGCTCTGTGAGCATCTTGTGGGTCCTTGGTGGGAAGGACAGCAGGAGCCCCATCCTCAGGTGGAGTGAACTCAGGTTGGGATGGCTATTTTTTCTATGTTTTTTTTTTCTTTTTTAAATAATCTCTGCACCCAACATGGGGCTCAAATCAAAACCCTGAGAGCAAGAGTCACAAGCTCTGCAGACCAAGCCAGGCACATGCCCCTGCAACTGCTATTTATTAAAGGAAATTGCTGAATGGGGCACCTGGGTGGCTCAGTCAGTTAAGCTTCTGACTCTTGGTTTCAGTTCAAGTCATGACCTCACAGTTCATGAGTTCAAGCCCCACATTGGGCTCAGTGCTGACAGTGTAGGCCTACTTGGGATTCTCTCTTTCTCTCTCTTTGCCTATCCCTTGCTCACTTGCTCTCTCTCAAAAATAAGTAAATAAGCTTTAAAAAAAACTTAAAAAAGGAGACTGGTGAGGTTAATCCTTACCCAAAAAAATCTTGTCTCTGGGAGTTTTCTGCCTTGAGTGAGGGAGGAGCAGGAGTGGGCAAGGCCTCAGACAGCCTAGGCCTCAATCTGGGGGCTCTTTGTAGCCCCTCTAAAGTCAGCTTGCCTGATTGTGTCCCCAGGAAGGCTACTGCTATGGGGTCTTGGTCCTTGAGTCCAAGGGACAGGGAAATTGGAAGTGACTTCCCTTCTGCCTTAGCACCCACCTGATGGCCCTGAAGTCCCAGGCTTTGAGAACCAAGCCCCAGGCTGATGGAGCTTTGGTGTCACTTTGCATCCATCCTTGGGAGGGGGAGGGGCGAGGCTCCCCCAAATTGACTGATGGGTGGGAGAACAGGCCTAGGGAGAGAGCAGGGGAGGTGGGAATACCCCTGGTGCAGGACTCTCACCGACTTCTTTCTCCTTGAAAACTCTTCTTTTGGGGGGCCCACCCGTGGAAGCACAAGACTGCTACAGACACAAGTCAAGGTGTGAAAGAGTTACATGCAGATGAGGGAAGGTCACACAGGGCATGGGACTTGGAGCCCCATTATCCCCTAGACCCAGTCTACTCTGTTCAGTCCATCCTGGGCTGTCAGCAACTCTTCTCCCAGGCAGGAGGCAGGTGGGGACAGGAAGGGGATGTTGGGCCTCATGGATTTACAATGACCAGACTAATGAAGCAGGTGCCTAGAGAGAGAGGACCCTAGTAGGGAGGGGAAGAGGCAGGTACTGGACAATATCTGCATCCCCTTCCCTCCATCCTTCTCGGATGCCCTCTGCCCAAATCCGGCCCAGGGTTCCATTAAGCTAAGCTCCTTAGCACCAGGATACAGTATAAACAACATTGTTTATAATAGGGCCCTGGTGCCCTATTGTCCTGGGGTCTGGGCCCTGGTGCTTGAGATCCTCAGATGAGCCTTAGGGACACAGGTCTGGGCGGGTCTCTGCTGACTCTCCCTGCTCCTGCACAGGCACATGGCCACACAGACTGCACCCTCGCCCAGGCTTTCCAGGTGAGCTGGCTTTTGCCTGCCCCGCCATGCAAAGCCCTCTTCTTCTCACCACAGACCTGGGCCTGAAGAGGGAATGGGGAAGAGGCTGCCCTGTTGGCTGGGGTCTAGTCTGGGTGGAGTAGTCAGGGAGGAATGGGGCCTGAATCTCCCACAAGCCCCTCTAACCCTCCACCTCTGGCTGGTGGCTGTGCAACACCCCCCGACAACCTTCTAAGATTCAGAGAAGAAAAAAAGAAGAATGAGGTGTCTGAGGATGAGGATTGAGGGGTGGAAATTACCTCAACTGAATTTTAAAAACCCCTGGCTGGTTGCCATGGTAACAGAAAGGTGCATCCCATTGCCATGGCAACAGGCAAACACCAAGGTCTGCTGCTGGGATTGGGGATTTGGGATGTGGCCGGAGGGGGCAGGCAATGGAGGCTGGGTCTGAGCTAGAGCAGTGGGGGATGCTATCCAGCCTGGGATCACCCCACCCCCCACCCCATTCGAGGGGCCAGAAATCTAATCATGGGGTCGGAGGAGAACAGACTGTTGGGAGAAATACCCTAGCCCCCACCACCCACCTCTATCTCACATGACTCCAGCCTAGGAGCCCCCAATGGGACCCTGAGCCTGCTTAACCCGGCTCCAAACTGGGCAGGGCCTGGGGCATGGAGACCATCCAAGTCAGCTCCTAACCTCAGGAAATGGAAGTAGGAGAGTCACCATTATAGCCACTGGTCCTGAGAAAGAGAAGCACACAGCCAGGAATCAGCTCTGTGAGGCCAGAAGGACAACTATGTAATAAATACCCTGAGGATAGTTACATGCACCTGGATGGTTGTTGCTACACACATCTGGAATATGACCACACATACACCTGGACGATGGCTCCTCAAGGTGGCAGTCCTGTCCTCCAGGAACCTACAGCCTCTGGGCCTCTAGACATCACTGGGACCCTAGTTGAATGTGAAGGTCCACGGAGGTGCAGAAAGACTCCTGTTCTGTCACCACCAAGGACACTGTCAGGAGGCCCAGGACAGCGGGGCAGCCAGAAGCACAGGTCACATTCAACAGGTCCTGGTAAAGACTCAGGACTGACTTGTGCAGCCGCTGGGCCCCCTAACTGACCCTCTCACACCCATGGGCTCCATGCAAGGGGCTGGACATTCAGACTCACGGGCCTCATGGCCTGATATCCTACCATCAGAGTCCATCTCTGGGGATCCCAGTGACGCCATAAGATGCATGTTAGACACACCTGGGAGCCACTGGGCTCCTGGAGTCTCAGGCTTTTCCATTAATGCATTAGTGTAGCCAGGTTCAGAGATTACATGAGCTGCCTGTGACCTTGGAGATGTGGCTCTGCACAGGCGTGTCTGTGTGTGTGCGCACTGGCAGGACATCAGCAAAGGAGGTGGGGGGTGTCTACCTTTCCAGCCTGCTAGCTTCAAGCAGGGTTGTCACATCTAGATTTCCAGACCCTTCCTCGAGAGCATGGCCTGGGCACAAGAGTTCCGAGGAGACACCAGAGCATCGGGGAGGCTGCAGCACCCCTGGGACTCCCTGGGGTGGGTGGGGAATGGAGGGGAAAGCAGCCCTCAGGAAGGTAAGAGATGCCTCCAGACTCTGGAGAAGTAGGAAAGAACCCAGGGCACTCTGAGGCCTCCTGCCCTCCCTCAAGGCTGCCTTTGCCTGCTCTTCTGGGCAGCCGCTCAGCAGCAGTGAAAGGGAAGCATTCCTTCCCCAGCTCTGCCAGGGCAAGGGCAAGGGCAAGGGCAAGTTAGTGCTTCAGACAGGGACCCCAGTCCAACTGCCCCTCCCACAGGTCCGAGAGCTGAGCCCCAGAGGGGCCTCCACGGAGCCCTGGGAGGGGAGATCCAGCCCAGGGAGATCCAACCTCAGATCCTGCCTTCCCACTAGCCCAAGTTACTCTAGGTTAACAATTTTGAGGTATGGCAATAGCAATCCTGCTAAACACACACACACAAAAACATCCTGATGAAGGCCCCATGCACCCTGACTTGGCCAGGTTGTGTGGAGGAAGTGCCTGATTTGGGTCAGATGGGGCATTCATCACAGGGGACAAAGGGAGCTCTGACACTTAGCTGGAGTGATGGTTGGCAGGTGGGGGCACTGACCCTGACGGTGGTGGGTGTGCCCTCAGGCCACACCTCTCTTACACACACGGGCACACACAGGGACTGATGGCACAGTGGAGCTGGCCGTGGGACTCAAGACCTTTGGCCACTTGGTACTTTGCCCACTTGGCTGAGCTCTCTTCAGAGCAGGGACCCTCACCTGCCTCCAGGCCAGGACTGCATCAGTCTCCATCCCCACCCTTGCCCTGGGCCATGCCAAATAGGGTGCAGTCACCTCTGCCCCAGGCATCTCGGACCACGTACAAGAGACCAGTCCAGGAGCTGAGGACCCCAGTCTGGGCCAGTCCACCTCGGCCCCTGCCTCACAGCAAAAGGAACCTGGCCTTTCTCTCAGAGGGCTCAGCTGGTGGCAGCTAGTCTCCCAGCACCAGTGAGCCAGAAGGACAAAGATCTAGGGCCCGCTAGGCAGGACCTAGAGACTGAGAAATGTGGGGACTGCTATCCCAGACCCCCGTGTCTTCATCACCAGGGCTTAGCTCAGCTTGGCAGAACCAAGTGGGTGGCCTTGTGGGACTGCACCCTGTGGGCAGGTTTAGAATCCATGGATGACCCCAAGGATCACCTGGGCCCCACTCCCTGGGCCAGAGTCCCATTGGACTCACCATTATTGACGTTTCCTTATTATTATTATTTTAAGTTTATTTATTTATTTTAAATTATTTTTTAATGTTTGTTTTTCCCTGGGGGGGAGAGAGAGAGAGAGAGAGAGAGAGAGAGCACAAGTGTGTGAGCAGGGGAGGGTCAGAGAGAGAGGGAGACACAGAATCTGAAGCAGTCTCTAGGCTCTGAGCTAGCTGTCAGCACAGAACCTGACACGGGGCTCGAACTCATGAACCGTGAGATCATGACCTGAGCCGAAGTCGGATGCTTAACCCACTGAGCCACCCAGGCGCCCCAAGTTTATTTATTTTTTTGAACAACAAACCAGTGAGAAGGGCCAGAGGATCCAAGAGCGCAATGCAGGGTTCAAACTCATGAACAGTGAGATCATGACCTGAGCCAAAGTTGGATGCTTAACTGACTGAGCCACCCAGGCACCTCTGAAGTTTCCTTTTTTTTAAAGGGGTGCCTAGCTGGTTCAGTCAGTGGAACATCTGACTTTGTCTCAGGCCAGGATTTTATGGCTTGTAAGTTTGAGCCCTGTGCTGACAGCTCAGAACCTGGAGCCTGCTTTGGATTCTGTGTCAACTTCTCTCTCTGCCCCTCCCCCACTCACTCTGTCTCATCTCTCTCTCCCTCTCAAAAATAAATAAACATTAAAAAATTATTTAGAGGGGCGCCTAGGTGGCTCAGTCGGTTGGGCATCTGACTTCAGCTTGGGTCATGATCTCATGGTTTGTGGGTTCACGCCCCGCATTGGGCTCTGTGCTGACAGCTCAGAGCCTGGGGCCTGCTTTGGATTCTGTGTCTCCCTCTCTCTCTCCCACAACCCTCCCCGGTTGTGCTCTGTCTCTCAAGAATAAATAAACATAAAAGAAAAGAAAGAAAGAAAGGAAGGAAGGAAGGAAGGAAGGAAGGAAGGAAGGAAGGAAGGAAGAAAGGAAGAAAGAAAGAAAGAAAGAAAGAAAGAAAGAAAGAAAGAAAGAAAGAAAGAAAGAAAGAGAAAAAGAGAAAGANAAAGAAAAAGAAAGAAAGAAAGAAAGAAGGAAAGAAAGAAAGAGGGAAAGAAAGAAAGAAGGAAAGAAAGAAAGAAGGAAAGAAGGAAAGAAAGAAAGAAAGAAAGAAAGGCACCTGGGTGGCTCAGTGGGTTAAGCGTCCAATTTCGGCTCAGGTCATGATCTCACAGTTTGTGGGTTCGAGCCCCGCATCGGGCTCTGTGCTGACAGCTCAGAGCCTAGAGCCTGTCTTCAGATTCTGTGTCTCCCCTCTCTCTGACCCTCCCCTGCTCATGCTGTCTCTCTCTCTCTCTCTCAAAAATAAATAAAACATTAAACAAATTTTTTAATAAAAAAGAAAGAAAGAAAATTAGAGAGAGAGTGCGCATGTGAAAGAAGGGCAGAGAGAGAGACAAAGAGAGAATTCCAAGCAGCCTCCTCACTGTGGATGTGGGTCGTGAACACACGAAATGTGAAATCATCACCTGAGCTGAAGTCAAGAATCAGACACCCAACCAATTGAGCCTCCTAGGTGTCCTTGATGTTTCCTTTTTAATTTCAGGGCTGCTTTAAATACCTGAGCAAAGGACTGACCCTAAATGTGGGTTCAGCCCCACCCTGGGTACAGTGGTAGACAGGGAACCATCCTGTCCACTCTAGAGCAGGAATTCAGTGTGTCTCAAGTATGTACCCATGCCCTCATACAAGACCTGCCAGGGTTGGAGGGACTGTCCTTGGCCAGTGTGGCACCTCAGAAGAAGCTTCTTCCCTCACCTCTGAATTCTGAACAAGGTCTCGTCCCAGGCCCCTCACTGGTATAGCGTCCAGGAGGTTACTACCCTTCAGGCCTGCCCGTACCCAGAACCTGGAGATCTAGTTCTGCCCCCAGAAACTCAAGTGTTGACTCTGCCTCCCCTCTCTGGTCCCCAGGACAATGGTTTGGGCTGGGACCTGGCAGATCCTGCTTATCTTATCATAAATATTTATCAGGCTCTAGAGGCCAGAGCCTGCAGCTGGCTTGGAGGGGGGGTGGGGGGGCAGATGCTTCAGAAGGATCTCAAAGCCCTTTCCTAATGAGGGTGCCATGAGGGAAGTGTGCCACCTGGGCCTTGGAATCCTTGGGGAGGGGAGGACAGATGGACAGCGGGACAGAGTGAGGGGGAGCCTGGGGGGACTTGGGCATGCTCCAGCAACCAGACCTCCTCCCCATGCACCCCAGGAATGTGGGGGAGGAGGAGTCAGAAGAAGCCAAGGCCAGGGGACACCTGGCAGCCTCCTCCCTGGACTGTCTTCTCAGAGTGTTCTTGAGAATTGTGCTCCCCAACCCCCCCACATCAGCCCCCTGACCATGCTCTTGCTCTCTGAATTCTCCCCACAATCCTCCCAGAGATGTGCTTCTGAACCACATCCTTTGAAGTGGTGCTCCCACCACATCATTCCCCCAGATTTGTGCTCCTACACATTCTCATACCTGCAGAGCTGTGCTCTCTGAATACTGTTCATCAGCACGGAGCCCGCACGGAACCATGCCCCATACAGACTTCTCCCCACCATCTCTCCTGACGCCACACCTGTCTCCTGGAACAGTCTTCCCAGAACTGTGACCCCAAAAGGCTACTCCCATCTCTCCATCCTCCAAAGCTGTGCTCTCCACACATTCAGGGAGGCCCCGATGCCCCCATTAGGAGCCCCTCCGCTTGCCAAGTGGGATTCTGACCACAGGGGCTCTGGTGAGGAGAGCGAGCAGCCTCCCCATCCCAGGGGTGGAGCCCGCACTCAGTCCCCGATCGCCTGTGCTGCACAGCCACCCCCCTGTCTCCCTCATTGGCATGCTAGTGGGACCCACAGGTGGAATCAAAGCCCTCTGCTCTGAGCTGGAGCCGAGCTGCACAGCAGGGAGCTAGGAGCCTTTGTCTCCCCAGCCCTGGGGGTGTAGGGAGCCAGGGGCAGGGAGGGCACATTTTGGGGCCCTGAGTCTTCTCACTGCGGAAGGCAAGCAGACACAGCTGCAGATAAGGGGGGCAGCCTGAACCAGTGAGCACCCCCAGTAGATAATGAGGGGCTGTGGGGGAAGGGATGGCCTCAGGCACAGCCTGGGGGGGTGGTGAAGGCTGCCTCCCAAAGCCCAGAGCGCTCATTAGTGGAAGCCTGGGAGGGGAGGCAGCTAAGTGGGTCAGTCTCCCTCCCCCAGCCTGCCTGACAGGTGTGGGTGGGAGGGAGGATTGCCAGCCTATTGTCCCCCGTTGAAGTCGGTCCCACTCTGAATTCCCCCCTCCCTGAGTCTCTACCCCTCCAACAGGCTCCACCTTGGAGCCCCCATTCCCTCTGGGACCCCCTCTGTGACCTCCTCCCCTTCCAGAAGCCCCTCTTCCCCATACTACCACCCCCTCCCCCAGGTGCTGGCCCCTCAGCCAGCCTCCTCAAGGCATCCTCCAGACTGAGCCACACCTGGGAGAAATTGAAATCTTAGACTCTTCCCCTACCCCCGCCAATGAAGCAGACATCCCCGTCCTGGCCACGAAAGGCAGTAAAACACAGCTCCACTGGGGCCGGCTGAGGGCTGTGCCAGAACAAGCATCCAGATTTGGGGGCGGCAGCCAGGCAAGGGGCCTTGTGGGCTCCAGACCAGGGCTTCTCTGTGCCCCCAACCTCACAGGCAACCGTCCCTGGGTGCCCACTCAGAGGTCTCCACCTCCCCTTTGCCCACTACTCCAGTTGGGAAGACGATTGCCTTGGCATATCTAGCTCAGGAGTAAGAGGCAGAGAAGGGATGGGGGGCAACACAGAGGTTAAGTCCCTGCGGGTGGAAAGGTTCAAAGAGAAAGGGTCTTGCTGCCTGGGTCCACCCTCCCAACCCAGGAGAGAGCCAGATGAGGGCAGGATGGGCAGCGGAAATGTCAGCCGCCCACCTCCTCAGCCTCCTTGCCCCTCCAGTCTTTTTGGCTGGGCCCCTCACTGATCAAAGACTCCCATTTCCTGTCAAGGCCACCTTCCTCAGGCTCCGAGAAATCTCTGGACCCGCCCAGCTGTTCCCAGGGCTGAGGGTAGAATATGTAAGGTGCTCTGCCACCCTTGATGTTGTGGGGACATAGTTCTGGGAGGAACTGAGTGACTATCCCACTTCCCCCAAGCCCCACCCCAGCCTGAGGCCAGAGGGTCACTGCAGTCTGATGTGTCTTGTCTGGCTGCACAAGAGTTAATCTCAGGGTGCCCCCCCCTCCACCACGTGTGCACAAATTCCAGGAACGCTTTCCATTAAGGACGCTTGCTCGGAGCAGATTTCATTTACATTAATAAGAACCAGAAAAATCTGGGTGGGGGGGGAAGCGACAGCGGCGTGTGGTAGCTACTCACGTTTTGCATCGGAGTCTGATAGAGCCCGGGGGGCTTGGGCTGGGGGTCCTAGTTTTGGAGGAGAGGCCTCATCAAGCTAGTGTTGGGGTGCTTAGTCCAAGGGGAGAAGACAGAGTCCATCTAGCCCTTGGAGATCCTTGTCTGAGGGAGGAGGCAGAGCCCAGTGGATTCTGGGGACCCAAAGCCTGAGGGGGGGTGGTGGGGAGTAGTAGAGCCCAGTGTTGGGTGGGATAGGACACCAGAATGACTAGGAGTAGGAGCCCTGGGTTTCCTTTTTTTAATGTTTTTTTGTTTTTGTTTTTTTGAGAGAGAGACAGCGTGAGCAGGGGAGGGTCAGAGAGAGAGGGAGACAGAATCAGAAGCAGGCTCCAGGCTCTGAGCTGGCTGTCAGCACAGAGCCTGACACAGGGCCTGAACCCACGAACCACTAGATCATGACCTGAGCCCAAAGCCGGATGCTCAACCGACTGAGCCACCCAGGCACCCCAGGAGCCCTGGGTTTCCATGAGCTGTTAATGAACTCTATTAGCCAGGGTTTGCTGCTGCCCATCTCTGAGCCTCAGTTTATCAGTTTGTTTGAGAAGGCTGCTTCCTCCACTCCCCACTAGGTGTGGTTGCGGGTATTAGGAGGGAACGTTTTCTGAGCTTTGAGCCAATCTATTTCAGGAGCACTATGCCACCTTCCTCAGCCTCTCCTTCCACTTCAGCTCTACCTCTCAACCTTAGAGCTGAGCAGTGGACTCTGTTAAGTGAATTCAAGAGCCTGTTCAAGGTGAGGACCCCCAAATCCTCCCACCTGGGGAGGAGGGAGCCAGAGTGACTGCATGCGTACACAAGGGTGAGCCTGTGCTCTGACAGCCTGAGCCCTGCCACACCATGGCCGAGCTCCCACCTAGCTGCTACACTAGGCTTCCTTCCTTCAGCGGCAGCTAGTCTGATTTCTACCTCCTTGAGCCAGAGCAGGCTGTAAGGCTCTGAGGCGGCGAGTTTCCTGACTGCACTCGGCCTGCCCATGTACAGGGCGTCAGGGAGAGGTACCTGTGAGCTTGTATGCTTCACACACGTGTGGGGCTGTTGGGGTCTGCAGGCATCTTGAGTGTCCTACCCCACAAACACGTCATCGAGGCTGCTGCTGAATGCCTGCTGCGGGATGACTATCTGGGCCTGTGCGTGCATGTGCATGCGCACTCTTGCGGAATGCTTGTGAGTACAGAGGGCTGACCCTCGGCCCAAGGAGTCGGCAGAAAGATAAAGAGGAGAAAGCCCCCAACCCTGGTGGCCCCCCACCCCAGATTTGCTCTAGGCTCCACAGATGGGCATCCTGGGGCACCCTGCACTGAACCCAACCCTTGCACAGCCGGCTGGGCTCACACATCTGCAACATCCCCATCAGGGCTGGAGCTGAGGGATTGTGGGGGGACATTTAATTACGTTCATGAATCATTCTCAAATAGCTCCTGTCTAGCAGGACTCTGGGGGTGGTGCTGCCTGCCCAGAGCTGGGAGCTGGCCTGGGTGCATCAGGCTCTTGGGGGCCTTTCAGTCTGGCAGGAGAGTGGGGGTCTGGACCAGACCTGCTGGCCCCTCCTCTCTCCCTGCCTGCTGTGGCCTCACCTCCCCCATGCAGCACGTAGAATTCACCACTGCTGCTCAGCTGTCTTATCTGGGCGGCTGAGGCCAGAGGGGTGGAGCGGAACTGACTCCCCCAGACCCAGCCACCCCTACCCCACGTTTATCTTGCCCCCGCAGGCTCCTCCCGCCCCTTGCAGCAGTGCAGACCTTTCCTGCTCCTCTTCCCAGCATCCTCTAGGCCTTGCTTTGTCTGCAGTTGTCTTTTTTCTCTTCGTCTCCCTGTCTTCTCTCTCCCCCCATGGCATTGTGGTGGTGGTGATGGGGCGTCCCAAAGCTCAGCTCTCTCCACCCTCAACTCCTCGGGTAGAGATAGTGCTGCCCAAGCCTGAGCCTGACCCTGTGCCTGCAGCCACGGACCCATCTTTGCTGATTTCCTTCTGCCCAGGAGCCAGCTAGGCAGGGGCACCTCAGTTGGAACTCAGGCTCAGCACTTGCCAGCTTTGTAACCTCCAGCAACTGTTCTGCTTTGGGCTGTTTTCTCTTTAAACCAGAAGAAAGCAATACAGGGACTAAGAGGATGGGAAGGCCCTGCCCTTGATTTGTGTCTCCTGCTGGAAAGCTCCCCACCCTTTCATCTTTGAGAGGCTGGGTGAGGGCACGTGAGTATCTCCCACCTTCAGCTGAGATCCCTGGGCAAGCTTGCCCCGATTCCCCCTAGCTGGAGACTGGCTGTGGATCTGTTTTGGGCTCTGCCCAGAGAGTATTTCTGTGAGTCAATAATCAGGCCAATGGTTAAGGGGAGTGTGAGAGGCAGAAATGCATTTTATCGACTGCAGAAATTATTTACCTAGGTTGGAAAGAATTGCTGAGACTGAAGCACTCACTGTGCATGGGACCAGCCTGGCCCATTTCCCACATCTGGGCAACAATTCTCCTTCTAGCTGGTGGGAATCCTGGGGGAACGGGGGTGGGTGGTGGTGGTGGTGGTAGGGGAACCTTCAAGAACCTGCAGGGTCTGAAAACTTGTTGCCTGCTTGGCGCCACAATTTCAAGGCCAGAGTTCTGATCAGGTCTTCCCTGAATCTCAAAGACCTGGATGTGGCCTGGGACCCTCTGGCACCTCAGAACTTGGTGAGTCCCTACCCCCCACTGCCTAAACCAGCCTAGCTCAATAGATGATGGAGTGCTGCCACCTGGTGGCCACCACCAGCAAAGTGCCCTCCTCCAGGGCCATCTCCCCCTCACACTCCACCTGTCCCTGAGAACATTCATCTCTCGGAATCTGGTTGAGTGGCTGGACTCTGGGTGCCCTTGAGACCCCCCAGTCAGACTGTGCATGCCTGGGGAGCTTAGCTCAGGCCTGGCTGCTCATCTGGGCTTTGAAACTTGTTTGATGCATGGCCATGACAGCTGCTCCTGGATGGCCCTCAAAGCCTGAATATTGCAGTTGTCCCAGCCAAGGGCAGGCTGGACTTGGGATCCCTGGAGGATCCCTCCAGTTCAGCAAGAGACCCTGCCAAATTTGGAACTTGGGTTTCCCTGATTAGGATGTTTGCACTGCCCTCACAGGACCCCATCAGGCATGGGGAGGGGCAGGCACTCTGTAGGCTGGGCAGGGCAGCACACCCAATTCCTTGGCTTGGGGTTGGAGCAGATCATGATGGGCTGAAGGTGGGATACCTGGGCTCTTGGAGCTTCAGCCTCAGGCCCTGGGGGATGAGAGCCATTCAGTACCCAGGAGCTCTCAAATTCAGCCTTGCAGGAGACCAGAGCCAAAGGTATGGCCTGCCAAACTTTTAAGAAATGGGCTCATGGGTTCTGTAGCAAGATGAAAGGTGTAGACACCTGGAGGGGTATGCTGGTGACAGGCTAGAAGTGGAAGAGGGCCTCCAGCTTCTCTGAGGGGTTGTCTCAGGCTGCTAAGAACAGACACAAACTTCACGTTTGAAGGAAAGCCCACACCAAGCTGAAAGATGCTATATGGTCCAGAGCAGTCTTTGTGGGAACCCTGAGAACTGGAAATGTCTGCACCAAGTAGCATGGGATAGATCCAAGCACCCTTCCTGATGTGGGGCAGCCGATATGAGCTCAAGATGGCTCCCCCAGGGACGAAGCTTCTACTCAGACTTCGAGGAGCTGGGTGGGTATGAATAATTAAGAGCTTCCCCGATCTCAGGATGCATGTCTTCACCTGGAAGAAACTTCCAGGCTGGCCATCAAGATGTGCCTAACCAGGTTGGTTATGTCTGCTGCTCAGGCGTAAAGAGCAGCAGCATGTCCATGGTGCATGAGCGCTTCAGAGGTGGGGCCAATCTGTGCTTCCCAGGGTGAGCCCTGGAAGGCAGGAATCAGTTGGTTGGACCCATTGTTGTGAGGTTCTCAAGTGCTATCCCACAGAAGCCCAGGCGTGGGGCTTCTGCATTTGCCTCAACATCTTCCAAGGCATCCCTGGGGAGGCTGGGCTGAGGGCACCTCTATGTCTTACAAGTGCCTCCTGAGCACTTTTCATCCTTTTACAATGGCTGGGCCTGCCTGAAGAGAAAACATAACCACTCATGAAAGCTATGGCGCTCTAGCTTTGAGATGTCCTCCCCCAACAACATGCAAAGCATGGAGCCCAGGCACTCAGTTCAGCCAGCCTGGCAGCGTGGATCCCCCATCACCACACTGGGTCCCGGAGCAGCCTCAGACACAGGCACACTTCTTGCCCTTGTCAAGTGCGGCCTTTGCTGGGGAAGATGATGACAAGGATGGGATGACCCATTTAGATAATGGCAAACCCTGCAACACAATGAAACAGCTCCTCAGCGGCTGACGTGAGAAGACAGGTGAGTGGAGTGCTGTGGGGGGTGGGGGACAGGGTCTCCTCAGCTGCTGCACCCCAGCAGAGCAGTAACACCCCAATGCTGCATGCTAGAATACAATCTGTGGCAACTGGAGAAACACAAGTGCTCATATTCACTTTGGTCTTTAGAAACGGCAAGTGGGAAAGCGGACTCAGATATGACTGAGTTTCCATGAAGAATTCTAAAACATGTTAACAAACTCTTGAACTTAAGAATCTGAGCATGACTGGGGTAAGGAAAATAGCATAAAATACTACTTATAAATAGCTTTTAACACACTTACCTCACCAACAGGCTCAACGAGCTCAGACATGCTCTGTACACCTGGTCACCCAAGAATAAAGAGACGCAGACACTCATTTTTCAAGGTATTTCTTTTGTAAAGGAGCCATATTTGGCAACTAGACTGAAAATCTTCCAAAATTCTGTACAAATGTGTAATATACAAATATACACAAGGCTTTTGCCAAGAAAAGACAGCACAACAAATGACAGAGGCGGCTTTGGTGTCACATACCACCTAGGGCATCTCAACACCCTCTAGCAATGAGAGGGGCTGATGGACCACGACATGGGCTACACATGTAAAACACACTACATTACACTATGTACACTGAAGTATAAAAGACTCACTGTCCCCTTGGCCAGCTCACAAGCCCTCTGGCAGGAAGGAAGGCCATTCGCCAGACAGCCCATATAAGGGGAACTCCTTTAAGTGGGAGAACCTTGTAGAATGGAGTGGTTCGCCCTAAAAACTATTAACAGCACAAGGCATGCCCTTAAAGAGACAGGCGCTAAGAGTGAATTCAGGAGATGTACCACTCCTTGTGCTCCGAGAAGCTCATCATCTTTCCCGCCCTCCCATTCTCTCTGAGCCTCACTCCATCTCCGTGAACCGAGCAAACATGGCCTTCCGGACAGCATCTTTGTAGGAATCTGCACCTGACAGTCCATATGCACTGCCTTTGGCTCCTAGGCCAGCTCCTTTTAGCCGGACTTGAGCCTAGGGGAACAGAATTTCCGTCAGTAGCTGGCAGGCAGGGTATAGACCGCGCCAACCCCGGCTCATCTAGCTGACTCCCAACCAAACAGGACTACCCACTGGGGACAGAAAAGAGGAAGTTTTGGAGACCAGGAATAGGGTTAAGGACTGAAGGAATAAAATAGACTAAGGAAGAGAGACAGAAACATCCCTCAACCCTATCCCCCAGTGCCTGGTCAGCAAACTTCTGTGCCTATCAAGGGCACTAAAACACTCCACTGAAGCCTAGGAAGGCCTTATAATCATGGGCAGATTGTAGCAGGACACACCAATGGTAGGAGAACTCGCTTGCACAAGACAAACATGGTCTAGAAGAGTCTGACCTAAGCTGAGCTGCTAGGTCGGGGAAGGAACAGTCCCTGGTGGTGCTCTTGTCTAGAAGGCCAGTGGGTGGTGGACTTCTGATCCTGAGATTATATCTCAATCTGAGCTCTGAGCAACTAAAGAACTTTCTTACCATGGATAAAAATCCTACTAAATCGTAACCAAGATCACCTACATGGTGATTAAGAAATTAAAGCACAGTATATCTTTAACAAAATCTAAGCTACCTGGATGAGTTAGTGTTAAGTAAAGGATTGTTTCTAACAGGAGATAAAACTACACAGATCTCAGAAAACAGCTTTTACCCCCAAATACCAAAACACCAGAAAAATCAAGTAGGGTACCACACCCATTCCTCCCAAATGACATCTTAAAAGGAGAGTGAAATAAAGGGAGGCAGCCGGAAACCAGACTCTCACTGGGTGGTGGTGCTTGCCTGAGGAGATGGCTCTTTGTGGTAAAAGTAAAGCTGCCCCTAGGTCCCAGCCTGTTTGGGTGCTTTAACCTCAACTCTTCACCAGAGTAAGCCTGCAAACCACTGAAGCCCAATCTCGCTGCTTACCTCAATGGGAGCTGTGATGCCTTGACATTTTCTTCCCAAACCTGAGCCTTCCCTCCAACCCATGGCCTGCAGCATCTTGTTGCCAATGTTACTGTGGTCAATACCATCTTTGGTGGGCTGCTCGTAATTCCTGCCAGTGGCAAACACACAGTTACTTAAAACAGCCACAGACCCTGCTAATGAAGTGGAAAAGGTGCACAACACATACACAGTGCCAGCATCAAACTGCTTCTTGCGCTTGGGCTCTGGAGGTTCTGGAATGCCGTATTTCTCCCGTCTTTCTGCGGCTCGATCTCGGTATTTCATCTACATGAGAGAAAAGATGGTGCTAGAGACATTCAGAGTTGAAGCTGCAACAATCTAACGCACCTAGACTTCGTGATTAACACCCTCAAACACTTCCCTAGTCTGGATTTTGGCTTCTTTGGAGTGGTCTGAAATACCAAACACCCTTGTTTCCTTCACTGTACTTAGCCACCGAAAATGGCGTGTTTGGGGGTGCCTGGGTGGCTCAGTTGGTTGAGTGTCCGACTCTTGATTTTGGCTCATGTCATAATCCCATGGGTTATGGGATCAACTTGGCGTCGCACTCTGTGCCGACGTTGTAGAGCTGTGGAGCCTGCTTGGGATTCTTTCCCCCGCCCCTCCCCTTCTCGTATGCACACATACCCTGTCTCTCTCTCTCTCAAAATGAAGAAACTTAAAAAAAAATATGTATAAGAAAAAAAAAAAGAAAATGGTAGGTTTGTAGGGATTAACTGTATGTGGAACTTGGGGCACAGCTACATCTCCAACAAGGAATTTTACTTCATTAGCTATCACTTGTCAAGCTCTTCAACAGACCTGCTGGGTCATGGGTACAGCCTCCCAGAGTCCTAGAGGAAGGGCAGGGCAGAAATGCCATTCCTCTTACCACTTGGGACAGGCCCATCTCCAGGGACAGATAGCACCATAAACAGTGGAAAAGAACAGAAAAGCAAAGGCCCGAACTACAGATAGCCCAAACTACAAAATTATTATGGAGTGAAAAATTTCACGTAACTTGCCCACTGGTTGATTTCTAACCATGGCCTTCAATTTGTATTTAAAGCCTGGCTGGCCTTCAACCTGCCTCATGAACCATCAAATGCCTGTCCATTACCGGCCCCACCTGCTTTTGCTACCTTCACACCAAACCCTGTCCTGCCCACTGCTTCCTTCTGTATCACTTGCGACTGTCTTATGCCCTGATATCCCCTGGGCCTAATTTGATATCTCCCTCGTTGCAAGCCAGACTATCTCTTTCTCTTTACTAAAATCCAGTATACTTCACCAGCAAGTATTTGGCATCCAGAACTTGTGAGCAGTCTTGAGGATGTGCTTCTGTGCATCCTCATGAAGAGATGGTGCAGAGAGCTCACAAAGCATCTATAATCTGACACAAGCCACAATGGTTGGGTGACATGTGGTGTGAGAAATCCTACCTTGCCCCTGGGACCTGGAATTAAGTCCTACAAATAAATGCTAAAAGCAAATAAAAGATACTTCTAGTGGCAGTGAACCTCATTCACCTCTCTCTCCCTTAGCTCCAAGGCTTCCAGCTCCTGCTCGCTCAGCCTGGATCGTCGGTAGATATCCATGTTTTGCTGTACAAGAGATTTGACAAACGTAGTAAGAATTCAGACCATCCTAATTAGAAATATCATAACATTATCAATCCCTATTCATTCTAAGAGTCCAAGCCCAATCAATACACTACGGCATGAAAACCAGAGCTTGGCTTTCAAGCTGCCATGCTCTTTGGCACTCTATGTTCTGGAACAGACTATAGTCAGAATAGTCTTCTAAAAGGCATTCACTCAATGTCAGGGCACCTGTATTGACTCCCCTCCCTGCCTCTGATCACTCAGAGCAGTATGGGCACCTTGTGAAGGTCTGAGAGCTGCTGGTGCCTGACCAGGGCGTCTCTGTTGGGGAACTGGCGCCGGCAAAGCAGGCAGGCCATCTTCTTCCAGTCAGCCAGCTTTTCTTCCTCACTCTCAAGTCTCTCCACCAACTCCTCTTCATTGTCACTGTCACCACTGTAAGCAGCAACCAGACCCCTCTGGGGACAAAAGGGCGGGTCATTGGAAATGTACAGTAGGAAGCAGTGATGACTATGTATCTGGATAAAGCAATGTGTAATCCAAGAAGTATGAGAACTCCCACTGCCCCATGCCATACTTTAACAGTGAATTGCATTTTATCCAGCTGTATACAAAAGTCAGGTCCTCAAGCTCTGGGCCTGATAGCCTCCTGGTAGTAAATCCCTTGGGGCCCAGGAAAAGTTCCTGGATGGCTGTTTTCAAAACTACTCACCACAGACGAAAACCCCAAAAATGACAGATCAGAGTAATGGCCCACCCAGACCAGTATCTATCAAGTAAAACACGTTTTATTGTCTTAATTTTCTCTTTCCAAACCGTTAAATCCCTCTATTTACAAATGCAGTAAAACTCAACTGAACTTAGGAATTTGACTTCATTCACTGCTCCATCTCTCCAGCTCTAACCCAGAAAACAAAGCTCTAGACATGGATTCTATGTGCAGAAGCTTTTCTATATACCCACCGACAGTGACCACATCCAGTTTTAAGTAGGAATCACATTAGCCAAGATGAAGCTGAGATTCATAGTGAGACACAAACCACAAAAATGGCCTTAACACACTGGTGGTCCTTCCTTACTTTGAGGGGATTCTCCTCGTCTCCATTTCGCACCAATTCTGGAATGAGCTGCTGTCTTTCAGCTAAGGCTCCCTGGGAAACAGAGAAACCAGTCGTAAGCTTCAAGTTTTACTTAAGTTCCCATGACAAAGTATGGCCATTCCTGCTACTGTTACCTTTTTCTCAAAGAGAGCGAAGCCAGCATCTGCTGCAGCAGACTCTCTTCTCTCTTCTTCCCTCAAGGAATTAACAGGTTGAAAACTATTTTTAAAATTTTCTTTCTGCTTGTTTAAACTCTTTGCCCAGCGTTCCATGTCTTTAGCGATCTAATGCCAAACAACCGTGGGAAAAAAAACCCAAACATTTAGATATAGGAGTTTAGACAACAGTCATCTTCTGTGCCACAGTAAGAAGCCATTAAGGATCTCACCTCAATCAGATACTCTGGAACAAAACCCCCTTTACCTTTACTTCTACCTACAAATATCATGACATGCTATCGCATATAAACAAAATCATTGTTTTAACTTTTTAATGTTTTTATTTATTTCTAGGACAGAGAGAGACAGCGTGAGCAGGCGAGGGTCAGAGAGAGAGGGAGACACAGACTCTGAAACAGGCTCCAGGCTCTGAGCTGGCAGTCAGCACAGAGCCCGACGCGGGGCTCGAACCCACGAACCGTGAGATCATGACCGAAGCGAAAGTCGGACGCTCAACCGACTAAGCCACCCAGGTGCCCCAATAAACAAAATCATTAATGAATGCTGCTTGAAAGCCTGGGAGTCTTTTAGGATATACTTCCCTCTAAGTATGTATACAGGCAACTAACAGACAACTATGGTAATACTAAAAAATTACAAAATGTTTTATGAACTTAATGTAAATTAAATGTGTGGCCCAGCTTTTTAAGAATCTAAATACAGCTGGGGCGCCGGGCTCAGTCGGTTAAGCGTACGACTTTGGCTCAGGTCATGATCTCACGGTTCATGGGTTTGAGCGCTGTGTTGGGCTCTGTGCTGACAGTCTGGAGCCTGCTTCGGATTCTGTGTCTCCCTCTCTCTCTCTGCCCCTCCCCACCTCAAGCTCTGTCTCTCTCTGTCTCTCTCTGTCTCAAAATAAATAAACATTAAAAAAAAAATATCTAAATAAATCTGAGAGGCCACAATTAAAAAAAAAAAAAAAAAAAGCCCAATACCCCAGAGAGAACTCAAAGTCCCCTGGCTGGGTCATGGTTTCACCTGCTGGGCTGTTTTGCTCTTGGGTTTCTCCTTCTTTTCTTTCCCTTCTTTTGCAGGAGGTAGGCCCGTCTGCTGGTGAGAGGTGGACTCCGCGGCTGGCACATACGTCTCTTTTTCTCCATCCCAGTAAAGGTACTGCTGGGTCAAGGAATTGTAGTAGTACTAGAAACAAAGCACAATTAATGCAGACTTTCTCTTTCGTCAAATCACTAAGGGATTATTTTATCATATAGGCATGAAAAATTATTTTGTCAAAAAAACCAAAACATACAAATTTTATAAAGTTTGTCTCACTCCTTTCCCTAGACTGTTTATATTTATACAAACCAGGAGACCAAAACAGGTGGTTCAGCAGGAGCTTTTTTTTTTAAAGATTTTATTTTTTAAGTAATCTCTACACCCAATGTGAAGCTCAAACTCACAATCCTGATATCAAGAGTCACATGGTATAGTGAATGAGCCAGCCAGACTCCCCTTGTTCAGAAGGAGCTTTTAATCACACATCCTACATGACAACCAGTTAACAGCTCATCACTAGGTTCAATCATCAAAACTTTTTGGAAACCCAGGCAACCAAACACAGGGTTTTAAAAAGCCAGGTCAGGAGCCTGGAAGACCAGATCTGATGTATGTACGAAGAACTGCAATGGCAGATACGTAGCACCCATCTCTCCATTTCTTTATTCTTTAGTTATTTGCTCTAATTGCTCAGCAAGTACCCATGAGAGACAACTGTTAGGTCTCTTCTGGGGAAGGTGGTATGGGTCAGACGTAGAATCCACAACAAAAACATGGCCACTAAGAATTGCCTGGATACTGGTCAGACTTCACAAGCAAGAGGAGCGGAAGAACCATGCAAGGCTTGGCTTGCTTAGGCAGGTCCCTCACAGCTTCACACCTCTTTCTCAGAAACCACAAGCTCTCAATACCAAGTACCTATTAAAAGCATTTATTTTCCTATTTATATACAGCCCCTGGTCATAAGTAATTGTTTATTTATGGAGTGTTAAAGTTGCCTTACCTCTTTAAAATAATCTACCACTACCAAAAATAAAACATCACCCCACAGATCTGCTAATTTCTACCCTCAAGAATATATCAGGATGTTAAGTAAAAGAGGCTGGACACCAAGAGGTCATATGTTATCAGCCTTCATTTATATGAAATGCCTCTTCTAAGGCAAATTTATAGAGACAGAAAGCAAATAGTGGTCACTGGGGTAAGGAGGGAAAAAGAAGTGACTGCTAATGGGTACATGGTTTCTTTATAGGGCGATGAAAATATTTTGGATTACTAAAATAAATAAATAAATAAACTTTAAGGGGTGCCTGGCTCAGTTGGTAGCAGCGTGGAACTCCTAATCTCAAGGTTGTAAGTTTATGGCCCATGTTGGGTATAAAGATAACTAAAAATAAATTTAAAAAATGTTTTGGAGTTAGTGGTGATGGTAGCACAACATTGCTACTATATTCAAATTATACATTCTAAATGGGTTAAAATGGGTGAATTTTAAGGGTGTTCGGCCAGCTCAGTCAGTAGAGCATGTGACTTTTTTTTTAATGTTTATTTTTGAGAGAGAGAAAGAGAGCGCGCGCGCGCGCGTCTCGGGGAGGGGCAGAGAGAGAGGGAGACACAGAATCTGAAGCAGGCTCCAGGCTCCGAGCTATCAGCATAGAGCTTGACCAGGGGCTCGAACCCACAAGCTGGGAGATCATGACCTGAGCCAAAGTTGGAGGCCTAACCGACTGAGCCATCCAGGTGCCTGAGCATGTGACTCTTGATCTCAGGGTTGTGAACTCAAGCCCCACACTCTGTTTATGCAAAAATAAAATCTTTTTTTTACTATTTTTTAATGCTTATTTATTTTCGAGAGATAGAGTGCAAGTGGGGGAGAGGCAGAGAGAGGGAGACACAGAATCCTAAGCAGGCTCCAGGCTCTGAGCTGTCAGCACAGAGCCCAATGCGGGACTCAAACTCAAACTGCGAGATTATGACACGAGCCAAAGTCGGATGCTTACTGACTGAGCCACCTAGGTGCCCCTATGCAAAAATAAAATCTTAAAAAAAAAAAGTGAATTTTATGTCATGTGAATTTCATCTCAACTAAAAAAAATACACAGAAAGACAAACTACAATTTAAAACTTCGATCTAGGTCTTTACATAATGACTAACAGCCCCCTATAATAACTGGACAAAATAATCCATGGTACTAGAAGTCAAGTCAGACTAGTGGTTACTGAAGGGGGTGGGTACTGACCAACAAGGGGCATAAGGGAACTTTCAGAGTGCCAGGAATGTTCTTTCCTCTCTGTGCTGATAGGTATATGAATGTGTATACATATAAACATTCAAAGAAATGTACACTTCAGCTCTGTATATTTTTCTTTTATATTTTTTGAAGTTTATTTTTGAGTGAGAGGGAAGGAAAAAGAGAGACTGTGCATGTGAGTTGGGGAGGGGCAGAGGGGGGGGAGAGAGGGAGAGGGAGAGGAAGAGAGAGAGAGAGAGAGAGATAGAGAGAGAATCCCCAAGTAGGCTCTGCACTGTCAGCATAGAGCCCAATATGGGGCTTGAACTCATGAACCATGAAATCATGAGCTGAAATCAAGAACTGGATGCTAAACTGACAGAGACACCCAGGCACCCCTCCTGTGTACTTTTCTGTATGTACGTTGTAACTCAAAACATTTTTTTAACCTTTAAAAATTAAAATTCTAAAATAGGAATTACATCTTGGTGGTTCTGAAGAACTTAAAACTAATCTGGGTCATTTGTTCCTTTATAGGAAGTATTTTATTTCATGTCTAACAGATGGACTAAGTGAAACAAAGTTATTTTTAGTGACGCTGAGGAGGAAAAGTGTATTTACCTGTGAATTGGGGTCATAGTACAGTCCTGTTGTCGGATCATAATAATATCCTGAAGATTCATCATACTGGTAAGTGGATGTGTCAGGCACTGCTGCAAAAACAAAATCCAGCATACGGTCATTCCAGATAAAGAAACTGGCTTTACTTCAAATTCTAAGCCACGGAGATGCAGCAGGTCTTAATGGTCATCTTCTCTCACATCCCCAAGTGTCCCTCTGACACCCACAAAGGGAGAGAAACTCTTACTAGACACAGACAACAACTAGGACCTTCCAACTGTCAATAGCCCCATGAGGTTTGGCTTACCATATTTGGTACCAGGAACTACACCAGTGGGGGAAGCGGCTGGGGCCTGTGTACTTGTGCTAGTGCTAGGCTGTGCTTCCTCAGTCTGGAAAGAACAGCAGCTTCAATATAATTTCAACTGTAAAGCCTCTTAAGAGAACTAAATCACTGCAATCATCCAGGAGGAAGGGCTCCCCTGACAGACACACTGTAGCAATGATCTAAGGCAATCCTTGAACAAAACACATGCTGACAACTTTCTTCCTAAAGGTCAAGTCGAAGCATGCAGAAAATATATAAATACACCTTGTTTGGAATCCTATGTTTTAAATACATACCCCAAATTATTTCATTACCTAATTCTACCAGACAGAGAGAAGTAAGGTTGGAATGTCTGTGTATTATTCAATCCTAGCTCAAACAGCAGGAAAGGATAATACTTGTACAGCAAAACAAAGTTTCCCCAACAGTCACCAGTTCTGTATTTAGGACGACAGGATTACCGGAGAGCCAGGCGGATTGGAGGTCTGATTATACAGCTGGGGACTCTGGGACACTACAGCCGCTGAGGTGGTGGTCACTGCTGTGCCTGATGACAAATGATATACGAGGGTTAGGAAGGGCCAAGGCACTGAACTCCAAGCCAACATCTTTATCTGTTAATACCCAAAACTAGCCTTCTGTCTTTTTGAGGTCAGTTCATTTTATTTTTATTTTGAATTTTTGTTATTATTATTTTTTTGGAGAGATACAGACAGAGCATGAGTGGCGAAGGGACAGAGGAAGGGGCAGTGAAAGAGATAGAGATAGACATAGATATATATACAGATAGATATATAGATATATAGAGAGAGATCTATAGATATATATAGAGAGATCCATCTACAGATAGATAATCTCCATTTCTAGATAGATATCTCTATATATTATCCATATATCTATATATATAGATTGAGAGAGAGAGAGAGAGAGAGAGAGAGAGAGAAACACAGAATCCAAAGCAGGCTCCAGGCTCTGAGTTGTCAGCAGAGAGCCTGAGGTGGGGCTCAAACCCATGAACCATGAGATTACGACCTGAGCCAAAGTCGGTCACTTAACTGACTGAGCCACCCAGGCGCCCCTATTTTTTTAATTTTTAGAGACAGCAAGTGAGAATGTATGTGCGTGTGCTTAAGCGGGGAGCAGGCACAAAGGGAGAAAGAATCTTAAGCAGATTCCACGCTCAGCAAGGAGCCTGATGTAGGGCTTGATCCCAAGACCCTGGGATTATGACCTGAGCCAAAATGAAGAGTCCAATGCTCAACCAACTGAGCCACCCAGGTGCCCTGATATGTCAGTTCTTAATAATCTAAATCCTACTAAACATCCTGGAACCTAAGACATTTTCATTTTTATAATCCTACCATGTCACAAAGTTAAATATTCTGTATGACAACTAAGAAAAAGGAAGAGAAGAATCTGTATCTGGTCTCGGGTTGAGAAAAGATTTAACCGTAAGGCTTTTATAAGTCTACAACAAAAAGGAAAGCAAAGGCTTCTTATAATGATCCTTGTGATTGATTTCTAGTCACCAGACTCTAGGGCCATACCCAATCTGCTCATTTGAATCTATGTGGGCACCCATGATTCCAAACAACAAAGAGAGGAGAGATACAAAGCTGAATTCCAAGAATGAATACTCCTCACAACATGGGTCTCTAAAGAGGTTACTATCCACTCTCAACAAACATCAAGTAGTCCTAATCTTCCCCAGAACCTTAGGCACATGGAGACAATGCTGAATGTGCACTCCCCCCGGCCCCCACCTTGCAGGGAAATGGACTCTTGGCTTGGGATCTAGTTAGAACATATATTTTGTTTTGTTTTTTTAATTTATTTGTTTTGAGAGAGAGAGAGAGAGCGAGAGCGAGCGAGCATGCCCACACAGGGGAGGGACAGAGAGAGAGAATCCCAAGCAGGCTCTACGCTAACAGCACAGAGTCCAACACAGGGCTCAATCTAATGACCGGGAAATCAACGCTTAACCAACTGAGCCATCCAAGCACCAAGAACATCTAGTTCTATCTCTTCAACCACAGCTACTTAAACAAAAGGTAAAACAGAGATGAAGTTTACTACCTGATGCAGATGACGCATCAGATTCCAATGCTCCAGTCTGTTGCTGATAAAACTGCTGGTAATCCTGTGAGTACTGAAGAAAAGCCCACTGTTAAAAGCTGCTATTCTCAGGTAGTCTGCTCTGGAGAGAAGTTGGATATTGGTCAGATCTACCTACCTGAGCATACTGGGCATAGCCATCTTGGCCTGGCTGCAGGTAACTGTAGTCAACATTGCCTCCTTCACCACTCTGAGACTACAGCATGTCAAAAGAGAACACACAGGCAAGCTTAGTAGACATCAAGGAAAGAACACAAGAAGTATTCCTTAAAACCGTCCTTAGAGAGCTTCTAAGGCACTACTTCTATGAATTTGGGCACCACCAACACACTACTTTGACAAAAAATATGCTTCATCTTACCTGGGTGGATGACCACTGAGCTGCAGCAATGGCTGTACTAGCCACAGAGAAGGCGCTGACCCGGTTACCATCTGGGAGGACCAAGTCTCTGAAACCACAAAAATCCAATCATGTGATTCCATCCTCAGTATGCTCCCAATGTGTGCCCCCCGAATGTCAAGGAAACAGAAATTCACTCTAGCCTTTGTTGGGAGCTCTCAAGTGCTAGCAAGGCCTTATTTCAGAGCAGGAAGGGGTCTCCATAGGCCAATTCCTCAGTGGGCAAATGTCTCTGTAGGGTCACCGTTTTACTCTGTATCCTGCCATCTAGTTAGGTAGCTGCTGGACGAGTAATGACACTACAAATGGGACACTTACATCTCTAGACCAAAGCTCTCTATACAGCTAGTAGCATGCTATTCTGGAAGGAAAAGATTATTTCCAGATGGGTTTGCACTATCTTAAAGCTGTTTGCATAGCACATATTCTCAACCCATCTGCCATGTCTGCCTTTGTCCTGCTTTGTAGTTTTCCAGCAACTGGTTCCTCAGGCCAGAAAAGAGTATGCTTTAAGAGAAGAAAGAAAACGGACTCCCTCCTGACTTGGCAACCAGGGAGGATCGTGTCTCAACGAGAAGAACATGGGCTTAGGGTACAGTCAGCAAAGCATCCCTGGGCAAGTGTGCAAGTACAGCAGTTTGAAATAAGGACACTGAAGCTACTCACTTTCTGGCACTTTTCGCAAAATCAACCCCAATAGTTTTGCCGTCAATTTTCAAAGGAGGATGGAGACTCTGCAATATCTGAAGAAGCTGAGAGGCATCCTGAAGGAGAATGTTAAGACCGTTTTGTCCTATAATTAAAAATCTCTCCCTACCACCCACCCCATTAAAAAAAAATATAGCTTTCTATTAAAAAAGAACAGTAACTCCTAATTGTTTGTGCACATGAAACGTCAAGGAAAAAATACAGCTCTCTCTCCTCCAGCACATGAAAGCATTCCATGTTATTAAAGGAGTAAATGCTGGGGCGCCTGGGTGAAGTCGGTTGAGCATCCGACTTCAGCACAGGTCATGATCTCATGGTTCGTGGGTTCAAGCCTTGTGTCAGGCTCTGTGCTGACAGCTCAAAGCCTGGAGCCTGCTTCTAATTCTGTGTCTCCCTCGCTCTCTGACCCTCCCCTGCTCTCGCTGTCTCTACCGCTCTCTCAAAAATAAATAAAACATTAAAAAAAAAAAAAGGAGTAAACGCTAATAAATTGTTCTAAAAAGTATGGCTCAAAACTTCAGTTCTACCAATTATTCATAGGTGTATGCATTATTTTTACCACTTATCAAAGTAACTGGTCCTCTAATTTAGCACTACAGTAACTATCATTATGCAGTCTTAAACTCTGGGCTCCAGGAGCCTTACAGAGTACTACAATTATATGACCACATTTGTCTCCCAAAGCCCAGTTTTTAAAATTTATTTACTTAAAAAAAAATTTTAATGTTTATTTTTGAGAGACAGAGTGAGCAACTGAGTGAGGAAGAAAGGGCAGAGAGAGAGAGAGAAGAAGAGAGAGAATCCCAAGCAGGCTGCATGCTGTTAGCACAGAGCCCAATGCAGGGCTCCAACCCATAAACCATAAGATCATGACCTGAGCCGAAATCAACAGTCGGAGGCTTACCCACTGAGCCACCCAGGTGCCCCAGAATTTATTTTATTTTAGAGAGAGAGAGAGAGAGAGAGAACATGAGCAGGTGAGAGGTACAGCGGGAGAAACAGAATCTCGAGCAGGCTCCACGCTCAGTGTTGGCTGCCTAACCGACTAAGCCACCCAGGCGCTCCAAGCCCAGTTTCTTTTTAAAAGAAAAGATTCAGTGAGCTCACCATTGCAGAAGACAGCTGCACAAATGCGAATCCTCTGTTCTGCTGGGTCTGTTTATCCTTTATGAGGCGAATGTTATTGACAGCTAAGGATGCGTAGGGAGACAGTGCTGTCATGATGGAATCCACCACAGTGTGCGGGGCTATGTTTCTAAGTATGATTGCTGGGGAAAAAGAGACAAATAACATTTATATACATTCCCACCACCAATGCTTTGGAAGGCAGGCTCAACTACAAATACATAAATCCATTTTGGGAGGTTCCTAGTATGTCTTGCACTTTGACATAGAGAAGATTCTAAAGACCAATCTTTCATAAGACTAACTGAAGCTAATGTTGTTCATTAAAAAAGTATAGCACAAAAACTCCCAACTGAGGTCAACTACTACCATAAGGGCCAAAAGAGCATACTAGAACTTACTGTCACAGTAGTAATCCACAGACTGAACAGATTCTGTGGTTCCAGGGGGCACTTCCTGTTCAGAGTCTACAAGAAGGGAAGAAGGCAGGGGGACTCAGTTACTGAAAACAAATAATAAACCAGTGTATTTTTAGTAAAGAAATACATTCAAACCCTGAAGTTTTAAATTTAAGTAAATGTAGCAGCCATTTTTTTTTTTTTTTTTTGCAGCCATTTTTTTTAAACATCTGTGACTATACTAAAACATTATTAATTTTGACATGATACATGTGGAATGCAAAAATTGGGCCAGGGGAGGATTGACATTACCTCAGTACTAAAGAATAGCAGATGCAGAATATAAACCAGGTGAGCAGGCTTAATTTTGGAAAATAAAGGTTCTACACCCACAACCATCAGAAGCATCTACCTAACATAAGGTAAGCCAAGTTTACAGAAAATACTTGAATTACTCATTGGAATGCTTTACAATCTATACTTTTACTCAGGTTTGCAGACAACCTAATTAATCAGGTTGTTTGTTTTTTTAAGTTTATGTTTGAGAGAGAGCAAGCATGCAGGGGTGCGCTACCAGCATGGAACCCAACTTGGGGCTCAAACCCATGAACTATGAGATCATGACCTGAGCCAAAAACAAGAGCTGGACACTCAACCAACTAAGCCACTCAGGTGACCCCTAATTAGTCAGGTTTTTAAATGCATATTCCAAATAGCTGAGTTTGGGCTTACCAAACTTGTCCGCTCCACATCGGAAGCATTTTAGTCTTTTCCTGAAATTGTTAAGGCAGCACTGGAAGAAAAAAAGTTTTCTCTGTAATTATTTCTCATAGTAGGCCAGGCTTACTAGTAACGAGGTGGGTTAGGGCTACAGGGCTATGAATAAGTCCCAATAATCAAATAAAAGAGCAGAGAGTAATAACATGCAAACAAGACACAGGGGCATTCACCTAAATATTTAAAATGTAAAATGTTTCACTATGTGAATTCTAACAAGAGAAACAAATCTTGACATAATCTGAAGTAGAATTCCCTTTTTATCAAGTTAGGGGAAAGTTTAAGTTCTCCCAAAAACCCTACAACAAGCAGTGGTGAAATCTGTTCTTCTATCAAAAGCACACTCTCCATATGGACACCTCTATACACACAAGCACAATGTGAATGGAATATGGTCAAGACCCCTTCTGGAAACAGGACACATAAAGAACAAACCATCTGGGGAGTACTCTCAGAATGGCAACCTCAAAATGGTGCAATGCTGACAGGACTACACTATTTTTGTTTTTGAATTTCTTTTAATTACTTTTATTATTTTTTTAAGTAAACTCTATGCCTGATGTGGGGCTTGAACTTACAACCCTGAGGTGCATGCTCTACCGAATGAGACAGCCGGGTGCCCTAATAGGACCATAACGGATCTTACATAACTTGAGCAGGGTCAGAAGGATTTTGTTAAATAATTAAGAGACTGTGCCACAAGTTGAGAGTTCTAAAAAGATCAAGAAATAGTAAAGTGGAACAAACCTAAAATCTTAATTGAACACTGGGCTTAGAACATGATCTTTCTTTTTCCAAAATGTTTATTTACTTATTTTGAAGTCAGAGCAAGTGAGCATGAGTAGAGAAGGTGTAGAGAGAGGTGGAGAGAGAGAATTCCAAGCAGGCTCCATGCTGTCAGCTCAGAGCCAATGTGGGGCTTGACCCCATGAACTGTGAGACCATGACCTGGGCTAAAATCAAGAGCCAGACGCTCAACCAACTGAGCCACCCAGGCAACCCAGAACCAAGGTCTTTTCTTTTTTTTTTAATATTTTTGAGAGAGAGAGAGAGACAGAGACAGAGACAGTGTGAGCAGGGGAGGGGCAGAGAGAGGGAGACACAGAATCTGAGCTGTCAGCACAGAGGCCAATGTGGGGCTCAAACTCGTGAACTTTGAGATCGCGACCTGAGCTGAAGCCAGAGGCTTAACTGACTGAGCCACTGAAGCATCCCAGAACCTGGATCTTAATAAAATCTCTAGCGTTCTAGGGATTCTAGTACAAAAAGAAAAGTCACAAACCAGGAAAATGTCCCTCTGATAAAAGGTGGCGATTGTACACTTTCTAGTTTCCTTGTTCAGACAGACAAAGAGAAAACAAAACTCAAAGGAGCCTGGCCTATTTGGGAAGAACATATGCTTACCTTGTTACAAAGCCAATCTTCAAACTTAGGCCTGGGATTGCTATAGTGCATCGCAATGTGCTTTCCTTGAATCACCAGCTTTTTCTGTAAAAAAAGAAGTAATTAGTTATTCCCATTGTGAGAAACATGTGTCCATTTTCCCAGGGCAGAGCACACTTCGGAAAAATCAGTGCTCTGGAATTAAATGGACAACATACGGGGAGGACCAACCACCGCCACCTATACTCTGCCCATCCAATCCTTCAGATAGGCAGTAAGAGAATGGGATGCGGAGTAAAGGTAAACGGAGTCAGGGAGTGCTGAGAAAGCTGCCAAACTCTAACCGCTGACATGCACCAGGCCGTGTCTCCAGCAGAGACAGAAGTCCTAACATTCAGCATTGCCAGGCTGCCTGAGAGTGACAGTCTATTTCAAAAAGCAGAAGACACAACTCTCCCAGTTCTGAGATTGCCTCCTACTTTAGCCTCAGCATGGTGTCCTTGGGCTTCGCTTCACTTCTCCCCCAGTCCCCCGTCCTTAAGTAAAGTAAAAGCCTTTCTATTTCCCCTTTCCCCAAACTCCTGCTTCAGCATGTGTCCTCTGGGGGACGAGGGGAGGGGAACTCATTTTTAAAGGGAATCTGGTTACAACTTTTTCTTAGGAGGGCCTATTCTGAATGCCATCCACTCTAAAACAGCTAAATGAGATTTCTTCCTGCCAACTGAAACCATGTCATGTCCTAGGCGATGGATGTGTTTTTCACTGAAATACATGGTACTCTCTTCAAGATGAGTAACCAGGAGGCCAATGAAGTTTCTTCAGGGGGGTCGGAAGAGTTTATAAATGCATACACCACCTTAACCTTCAAGTCAACCATGTGACTAAAAGGGAATCAACTTTGAAGGTCAAAACTCCAAGCTCAATCAGTCTAGCCAAGAGTATATCCAGCACCTGCCCCCAAAGAGCCTTCATTTAACAGGAGCATCTTTTCTTTTGCTTTTTATGGAGGGGCAAGAGGGGGAGGGTGTAGGATGTTTTGACACTATCAGAACAGATTTAGTAGGAGGTTAGATATCCAGATTTTTTAAAGGAGTCTAACCCCTCTAAATATACATACTGTTGAGCAATTTGGTTCTTGCAAATCCTGGAAGAGTTAAGACATGCTGTGAATGTTGTCTCTGCAATATCTAAAGGCAAGACTGCATGTCTGGCCAAGAAGGAAAGAGCTGAAGGGCCATCCACTCACTGTGTTGTACAGAAACAAAAATGAAGCTGGGAGATATGTCAACAGATCATCCCAGTAGGAGGGGTGTGTGCTGGGGGAGACTCCAAACTATCACTGAGTCCCTAATCCTATTAGCCTTTTATTTCTGGAGTGAATTTGAGCTGTAATAAAATATTACACAGTAACTTAGCTTTGTATACATTAAAATTGTGAAGACTTTTAAAATGTTTTGTGGGCTTTAATTTCTTTGGAGTTTAAAACT
Source organism: Hyaena hyaena (assembly GCF_003009895.1). Taxonomy (NCBI): domain Eukaryota; kingdom Metazoa; phylum Chordata; class Mammalia; order Carnivora; family Hyaenidae; genus Hyaena; species Hyaena hyaena. Next base: position 665,961 of record NW_024080662.1, read on the forward strand.
CCCAGGCAAGTCATTCTGATACCTCCACTGCATCAAAAGATGCTGTAACATCAAGAAAGCAGACTCACATGAAGCTTGTGTTTATATTCTGTATTTACTAGGATGGTGTCCATGGTATGAAATGAATGAAGCTTCACTTTTATAAGAGGCTGTCACCTCTGGGTTCAGAAAATGAGAGGCTTAAAAATCTAACAAATAAATCAAAATGATACCCTCATTAGTGAGTCTTGTTATACTAAAGAATATAACTCTTACTTATGGGTGACAAATAAAATGCTGCAGAAAAGCAACATAATGAGTTAAGCAAACTTCCGAGAATGCATTTGGTTAAGGCATTCAATACTGTGCTTTGGAGTTCTGGCAAAAAATGTTACTGAAGTGCCAAGTACTGACCGTTTTCTTGACAAACTGTGGAACACTTCAGTTAACGCTACATCAAAGAACCATCAATGATTTGCTTTGAACGGACTTTAAAAGGCATTCTCAGGGAGATTAGAATGTTAATGCCAGTTTAACTAGATTAGACAGCAGCAGGACACTAGCTCCCAGGCTAATCTCATTAGACTTATTGTTCATAAATTCCATGAGGTCCTTAAATAGTCCTGAAGACCCATATGAAGCTATGCCTCCAAGAGGCTTGTAGTCTCCAAGCAGAAATAAGGAATTACTTATAAAATGCCAGTAGCAGACTTCTACTATATCCTCTTCACTGTCAAATCGAGAGTTGGGCATTTTAAGATTACTCTCAACAGACATAATGAATAGGAACATAATCAACAGGGGAAAAGAGAACATTAAGATGTTTTGGTAATCATCAGGCAGGTATTCAGTGATTAACAAAGCCCTGCCAGGCAGCCATGTTTAAAGGCAGAACAAACTCTGCAATGCAGTCCTTGCTGCTGTATTTATTCTAGTATCAATTTTAATATATACAAAGCTTTTCTTTAAAAAAAAAAATCACTCCTTTGGAACAAACCACTCCTTCAACCTTTTTTTTTGTTTTTTGTTTTTAAATTGTACAGACTTGTTCCATTTTCATGAATATCTAGACTTGGTGAGTGAAGCAACCTGATTGGCTTCCATCCAGCTGGTAGCATCTTGCAAGTGATAAAACTCCACGAAGGCGAAACCACGGCTTACACCTAGAGACAGCATTCAGATATAGACGGGATACTCGTGTTAGTCAGTTCCTTTATAACAGGTGAATCTCTCTCCCACTGCTTCAACACTGCGTGACAAAGCCAATTGGGAAGCAGCTTTACAAATGTGACTTGACTTGGGGATCTTCTTGATACTTTGCCATGGCAAGGAACCAAGCCGCCTGAACTAAATGCCACTCGATTTGATTCCACGCTTAAAAAGTAACCATGCAACCGACTACAAACAGTCAAACAAGGAGTTTATAAATCACTACTTACCGAAGGAAAAAAAAAGCCCTTAAAAACAAAGTTTTTAAAAAGGTCCTCAGGTGCTCTCTAATATCGTTTTCAAAGAGTCACATTCCTTAGCCATGGCAAACCTTTCATTCTGAATTCATGTGCTTGAAGACTGGGGGAATCAGGATGGTCTTTAGGGGCTGAGGTGGGAATGGGGAAGAGGAGAGCCAGAACCGCTGGAACTATGCAAGCTCTCACCTGTTTTCCTCTTCATCAGCCTCACATCCGCAGGCTGAGGGCCTTCAAAGGACTCCATCATTTCTCGAATCTGCAGAGTTTTACATGTTTATAGTTAAAGCTTCAGCCACAAACTATTCCACACCAAAAAAAATTCAAGGACCAGGAACTGCATCAACTGCTTTAATCAGTCAAGTTTTTAACTTCTATCATCAAAATGCAATTATCCTAAAAACAGAATAAAAAAGGGAACGCTTCTCATACAAATGAAATGTATGCTTCAAAGTCATTCTTTATATGTTGCCTGGGAACTTCCCTCAGATACAAGTATTTATGTTATGATAAACAGTCTTGCCCATGGCATGCTGTCCTGCAAACTTCTCTTTTAAGTCTCACTTTGCTGTCCTTTGTTTAAAGGACAAGAAAATGAAATTTAGAAGGGGAAAAGGATATGCTATTGTCCTCTGAAGTATATGATCAAGAATCAATACCCAAAACACAAGAAACTCTCTCATACACATTTTGCACAATATGAAAAATAATTTTCTTCTATTTACATTAGTGGTGAAAACTAATAAAGCTCATAACGTTCCTAGGCTCCTAATAAATCAAAATAAACAATATTTTGGGGGCGCCTGAGTGGCTCAGTCGGTTGAACATCTGACTTTTCAGCTCAGGTCATGATCTCACGGTTTGTGAGTTTGAGCTCCGTGTCGGGCTCTGTGCTGACAGCTCAGAGCCCGGAGCCTGCTTTGGATTCTGTCTGTACCCCTCCCCTGCTCAAATTCTCTCTCTCTCTTTCTCAAAAATAAAACATTAAAAGAAAAATAAAATACAAATAGGTAAGTAATAATTGGTCTTAGAAGAATGAATTTTGGCTGGAAGGTTTGTTATTGATGTTAGACCAAGCCCATACTACAAAGGGCAATGAAATGCACTAATCTCTTTATCAATCATGCCAGGTAGCAATACTCCTAGGAAAAAAGAAAAATCAGGGCCAAATTTATGAAACAAAGTCTCCAACTTTCTACAATTAACTGCAAAGGCAATGGGATTATACACTGTCGATCCTTATTATTTGTGCATTCCATATTTGCACATTCACTAAAGTTTATAACTCCAAATCAATACTTTTGGCACTTCCAATTCATCTGTGGACATATGCAGGGGAAGGTAAGATTTGAGTCACTTGATGCACGTGTCCCAGGCTAGGGCGATGGTCTGCCTTGTTTCAGCTTTCTTAACGTAAGTAAATGTCTTTTTCACAATCTATTTAGTGCCAAGTATGTTACATTTTCGTACTTTTTGTTGATTTCACCATCTACAGATCTATGTAGTTGTTTTGTTTTGCTTTTAAGTAATCTGTATGCCCAACATGGGGCTTAAACTCACAACTCCGGAGATTAAGAGTGGCATGTTCTCCCAACAAAGCCAGCCAGGCACCCTGGTGATTTCACGATCTAAAATGGCTCTCCCAGGGTGCTTGGGTGACTCAGTTAGTTGAGCATCAACTTTTGATTTTGGCTCAGGTCATGATCTCAGGGTCATGGGGTCAAGCTCTGCGTTGGGTTCTGAGCTGAGAGTGGCGCCTGCTTAAAATTTTGTCTCTCCCTTTGCCCATCTCCCCTATTTGTGTTCTAAAATTAAAAAATTAAAGATAAATAAACAAAATGGCTCTCCAAATATACTACTGAAGTTCTGTCTACTGTTACTAAACGCAAGGCTGTGATGTCCCTTATAGAAAAAATATGTAACAAAAAAAAAAAAAAAAAAAGAAAAAATATGTAACATAAGCCTCATTCAGGCACAAGTTGTAAGTGTTGCTGGATATGAGTTCAAGGTTTATGAATCAACAATATATATTAAATAAGGTATATCTAAACCCAAATGCACCTAAAACAAGGTTATGTATTGATCTGTTGATGAAAATGTTGTGACCAGAGGCTCAGAGGAACCTAACTTTGTATTTTCTCTAGGAGTGATGATTCAGTATTCTATTCACAGTGACTTTATAAACTGACCATAACAACCCCGAATAAAGAGAATCAACTATGTCTATTTTTTCCACAGAGTAGAAGTTCTACATAGAGCCAAAACCCAGCATGTGACTCAGATCCATGCTTAGTAACATAGTAACTAAAAAGTTAGTCATCAGAATAACTATAGTTACTATAAAAGTATTGATAATAGTAACACATAGTAACATAGTAACTAAAGATAGTTACTGTAGGAGTTTGTCAGCCAGTGGGAGGGAGGGCTAAACTAAAAAGACAATCAATAATGAAAATGATAAACTGAAGTCCAGGAGATTAAATAGTATAATTTTAAAATATTTTAAAAATCTCAACAAGTGAATCTGCTACTACTGCATAATTTGGGGACCTGAGAAATTCTACTTTGAAAACCAGCCTTCTTATGGTAGGCAATTCTAATTTTCTCTGAAGAAGCCTGAAATACAAAAGCATTACAATCTTGTTTCACTGCCAGCAGGAAGGTCCCCAGAAGTCAGCTAGAGCACTGCTTCCCCAAGCTACTCACTTCCTCTGCAGACTCCCAGGATCACAGCTCAGCAGACTATTCAAGGGAACAAACTGCTTAACAAGCAAACTTTCCAAAATTGACTCCTGCAGGATTTCCTGCATCTCTTACTCTATACGCCCACTGCTGCCCCTACCTGTCCTCAGCTCTGCCTTCCCTGTCTACTCACTACCATTCTTTCCTCCAACATTCTAACTTGCACAGCTTTTGCTACCAGGCAAAGCCCTTAGTTTTGTTTTTTAGTTTTTCAAATTTTATTTGAGAGAGAGTACGCTCATGTGCAATCATGCATGTGCAAGTGGGGGAGAGGGACAGAGGGAGAAAGAGAGAGACTCAAGCAGGCTCCATGCTCAGCATGGAGCCCAACATGGGGCTCGATCCCATGACACTGGGATCATGACCTGAGCTGACATCAAGAGTCAGATGCTCCAGGGGCGCCTGGGTGGCTTAGTCGGTTAAGTGTCCGACTTCAGCTCAGGTCATTATCTCGCGGTTCAAGGGTTCAAGCCCCGCGTTGGGCTCTGTGCTGACAGCCAGCTCAGAGCCTGGAGCCTGTTTTGGGTTGTGTCTCCCTCTCTCTCTGACCCTCCCCTCCTCACGCACTCTCTCTCTCTCAGAAATAAATAAAACATTAAAAAAAAAAAAAAAAAAAAGTCAGATGCTCTAGTGTTTACACTGACTGAGCCACCTAGGTGTCCCAGTAACTTTATGCTTAGCTGGGCTTTTAACGATTCCAGCACCTGGCCTCAACAGCACCTTGCCACCTCCCTCTCCACTGCCAAAAGCCTTTAACCTTAGCCAAATCAACCTGGTTCAAGGCCTTGACTAGATTAAGAATCTTTCTATTCCCAGGTGTGCTTATGTCACCCTACTGCCTGGAAATACAATCTATTACACCTTTCCCCTAGTTCTCCACCAGACCCAAAACATTTCTATCCTTCAAGAATCTGTTCAACTAAGATCTCCCTGGAGCCCTTCTTTACCCTCCACTAGTAAAACCTCCTTTAAACCTCCAGAGACATTAAAAAAGAAGGGGGGGCGCGCGCCTGGGTGGCGCAGTTGGTTAAATGTCTGACTTCAGCTCAGGTCGTGATCTCACAGTTCATGGGTTCGAGCCTCACACTGGGCTCTGTGCTGACAGCTTGGAGCCTGGAGCCTGCTTCAGACTCTGTCTCCCTCTCTGCCCCTCTCCAGCTCACACTCTGTCTCTCTTTGTCTCTGTCTCAAAAATAAACATCAAAAAAAAATTTTTTTTAAATCTCTATTCCGGGCCACCTGGGTGGCTCAGTTGGCTAAGAGTCCAATTCTTGGTTTCAGCTTATGTCATGATCTCAGCATCATGAGTTCCAGCCCTAAATCATGCTCCAAGAAGCTGACAGTACAGTCTGCTTGGGATTCTCTCTGCCCCTCCCCTGGTTATGTTCTCTCTCTCTCAAAATAAATAAGTAAACTTTAAGTAACAATCCCTACTCCCAACGTGGGGCTTGAACTCACAATCCCAAGATCAAGAGTAGTATGCTCTACCAACTGAGTCAGACAGGCAACCCCCTTTTTCTTTATTTGTCCCCCAGAGACATTCTGCAGAACCTCCTTCAACAGGCCCTCTTCCAGTACCAATCTGCCTAGTAGATCAGGGAAGGCTTCACATAATGGAGACTTCAAGCAGAAAAAGGCACACTGGTAGAACAATGAACGTATTTGAAGGGTTTGCAAGGGAAGGCAGATGGTGGATGTCGCTAGAAGGAATGGGTAAGGGCCAAAGATGCCAGTAGAAATCAGGTAGTGCCCAGTATACCAAGGCCCTTGTTGGCGAGTCCGAGGAGTGGGGAGTCAGGGAAGTGCCTTCCTTTTTGACAGGGTTCTCAGGTCTCAAATGGATAGTGTAATTTTCATCAAATCAAAGGTGCTCAGATCATGAAGAAAATGTTTTGCTAATACATCCTCACTGAATAAGTAACCAATTCAATAAAAGTGTACTGACTACGTTCTAAGGGCTCCTGAAGGAAGAAGACCTCCTCTACATTGAGCTTCAAAGCCTAAATATAAATGGTACTTAACTTCTGAACGAATTTGAAAGAACTCCTTCCTAAAGAGAGAAATAAACTTCACTAGCTGAGATGTTAGCTTGAGATAAAACAGTGGCACAAAAAAATCGCAGAAGCTCCAAATCAGCTGTGCCTACTGGACTGCTCATTGTAACTGCTATCTCCCCTTACATCGCTCTCTGTGATGGTGATGGGAAGGCCGCGCAGCATGATGGTCTTGCTCTCCCTCTCATCACTGATGTCATGCCTGTAGTCATGCTCGCCATAGTCACCATCTGAATGGTAGCCATCTTCGGATCGGTCACTGTTCCTTCTTTCGCGTTCTCTCTGATTTATAATAAATAAAATTACAATTAAAATCACACTGGGTTTATTATACTCTTTGATCCAGGCCCTCTACTCCTAGGAATTTATCTTTAAGAACAGAGAGGATATTGGAACTCTATAATGGATGTTCATTGTAGTGTTTCTAAAATGGGGGGGGGGGGCATAACCATTAGTTCAGGAAGAATGGTTTAACAACTCACTGTACAGTAAGTACACTAACACGCAGTGAAATACCACATTACCTGTTACAATATGAAGATTGTATGTATGAAAAAAAACCTGCAAAATTATATGGGTAGCACAATTATTTCTAAACAAAGCTACATTTACATATGGAAACAATGAGGAAAACACTATGCTGACTGAAACCACAACTTTTAAAAGTAGCATCTGAGGCACAGTGCTGTATTGGTATATTATGCTCCAATAGCCTCATCTTTAAAATGGGAAGACATGTACCATAAGTTGTAGTGAGACCTACACGAATTCATGTAAGTCAAGTGCTCAAAAGAGTGCCTTGGTGCATGGTGAGCCCCACGTAAATCCTGGCCAGTATTTCTATTATCAGAGGCTCAGTTGTCTTTGAGGGTTAGAGTCATCTCAATAGATTTCAGAATAACAGAGTTTGAATTTAATACTCAAGAGAAAGTTCTACACTTGGTATACTTATTTCATTTCCAGAATCTTAAAGGCTTTGTGCATGTAATTCATAATCTAACTATTTCATTCCAACTGCTGACCACTTACCTCTGGGCTATCATAGTCTCGGTAGTCGTCGTATCTGTCGCCCCTCCGATCATCACTAGATCTTTTGTAATCTGAGTCCCTCCGCCTGCTTCTGGATTCACGCTCATCCCGGTCATCCCTGTCTATGATGGAACCGTACCTTCCACTACGCTCTGTTCTACTCACTCTGCCAGGAAAAATAATTTTCATTTACTCTGAAGTAAATCACACTTTATACCTTTACAAAACATGACTGAAAACACACACTCTTACAGATCAGTTTATAAGATATCAAAATGGTTTAAAATATCCAGTTGATAAAGACAATCACTAGGAAAACATCTACATCCCTTAAAGGCAAAGATAACTTTCAGGAAATCATGCTAAATTGGAAAATATGTGTATCAAAATGACTGGGTGTAATTTTTTTTTTTAAAAGGTCAGGGTGTCCAAGTGTATCCTGTGTATTCCCAAGCTTGTAGTCTACACACACATCACCCCCTTCTTCCCTGATTCAGTTTTTAGTGATCAAAAATAGGAAGAAAGCAATTTTTAGCATTTCACCCAATTTCAAAGGAGAGTATGTTCTGACTCATCCACTCTCCAGGGTATCACACTACTGGGAAATGGACCAACAACCTGGATGAATTAAATTAGTTTTTTTTCCTTAACTTAGTTAACTAAGTTCATTTGTTGGACATACCTAGCACCATCAGAGAACATTATTTCCTAGAACATCTGGTTTATTTCTGGTTACTGGGCAGCATTAAGTCTCACAGGAAAATCTAGTAATAAGAGGCTTAAACCCATTTGACCACAGATCTAGTTCTTTTATAAGGTTCATAAAACTACTATGTAAGGATAAGACAAAGGAAAGGCTTAGAAGGGCCTCATTTAGGGTATATAAATAAAAAGAAACCAACGGAACAAGTAATCTAGGATTACTTCATGATATGAACTATGGGGATTAGAAACCCTAAAAGGGTAAATATTAATTTAGTAAGTTATTTGGAACCACAGACTGCTAACAGCATTAAAACAATAATATAACATGACAAGAACTTTTCCTGAGTCTCTCTGGGCCATTAATTTGATTTGATCTACCACTGGGACCAGCATCAGTACTGAAGAGGAATGAGTAAGTAAAGGTATTGTATCTAAATCAAATGGTCTGAGTGGGAGAATCCCTAGATGACAGAGCAGTCAAATGCTTTCATCTTAATTTTCTACTAATTCTTTAGCAATTTTTCAACTCATTTATTTTTCATGTAACCCATGGTCCAGAACTTCTATAAATCTGGATCATCTTGCTATGGAGCAGAAAATAACAAGAACTGGCATTCACTGATTGCTTGCAACAGCCGGGTACCATGTAAAGTGGTAGACTATGATCTCCTGGCTTCCATATAGGCTGTTTTCCACACTGGGAACTCTCAGTGAACCACTTCACCCTGCCCTCCTTTGCTAACTCTTACTTATCCTCAGGCTTCACTTTAGAGAATACTTTCTCCAGGAAGCTTTCCTAGATGTCTCCAGGAAAACACATGCTTTCTATGTGTTCTAGCAGCACCCTCGACTTCTCTTATAAGACCGAGTTCACACAGTACTTCAATTCTCTCAGTAAACCACCTGCTTGTGAAAGCAAGGCTTATGAAGGTGCTAACAGCAATGCCTGGCACAAAACAGACACTTAAAAATATTTGTTTGATAAGCAAACAATTTTAATAGTTCAGTTCCTTCAACAAAATATTTTGAACAAAAACATGTACCCTAGTAACTTACCGTTTGTCTGAACCCATTGTCCTACTGAAGATGTAGCAAGCTGCTCCAAAAGGTTCAAATTTTGTTTTTTCTAGGAAACAAGAGAGGTTGGTCGCTAAAAATGTGAGAGATCACTTAAGGCCATCATTCCATAAGCTAGGACACTACTAAGGTTGGAATTTCATCAAACTATTAACAGTGATTATCCAAGGTGGGGGCAGGGAAGTGGTGGGGGGGAAGTGGGGTTCACCGTCAGTATTAAAATCACACTAAGGTTTTATTGAAATGAGCATAGCAGGAAGATAAAACATACTTTAAAATATTAGATTTTCTATTCGATAACAAACTCATAAGAGGATACAGGCAAAAAGCTCCTCTTCTACTTTAGGATTACGAAGCAAAAAAGGCAGAGATGCAATCAGCTCCCTGGGTTCTAATCAAAGCAACTCCAATGGGGTAGCTGACGGTTAAAACATTAATCAGGGTGTCTTTATTAATACAAGGAGCAGCATGAAATTCAAAATTTTTGATGAAAATTTTAAACATTTTAGAGGCCAGGATGCTGTGCTGACTGAAATCTACTACATTTATAACGCAACGGCTGATCCAAAGCTATTTCAGTCAGACAAGAGCAAACCTCGACACGACTTAATTCTTCAGTAACAATAACCACCACAAGCCCTTGAGGCGACTAGCTAGGCCCCGCAGCGCCCCGGCGGTGATAATACATCACACAGACCGCGTTCGATGAGTGCGAGGTCTGAGAAACTAGTTACAGTCGTCCCTGGCGCCTGTTCCAGAGCAGGCGCTCAACGAACATCTGCTGAATAAATAAATGGAAGAGAACCACCTGGGAGAAATAAGGCCCTGGGCAGAATCTCAGATGCCGTCCCTTGTCCCCCCGGCAGTGCCTGCCTGGACCCACCTCCGTGGGGTGTTGCAGCCGAGATGGCGGCGCCACAGCCTGAGCGACCCACTCCGGCGTCCGTCTTTCCCTTTCTGCCTGCACATGCCCCTCCCGAACCCCAAGAGGCTCCCAGCCCACAGATCAGCCTTCACCGAACCTCCCGGAGAGGGCGGATTCAGGTGCAGCTGCGGGGCGATGGCGGCTAAAAACTGCCGGACGCCCCCGAGGAGTACCCAAGGGACAGGCGACACTTCCACGTTCAGTTGCGTTGGGAAGTTGGAAATACGTTCCGGCAGGGGTACAGTCAAGAGACCGAAAAAAGTGGGCCTCACGCTGAGCGGTAGGACGCCCTCTAAGAGCTGACAACGCAGACGGCGAGGAGGGGCGCGGCCCTCCAATGCTTCGGGTAACTACCAGAGATACGGCTGGGGCTGATCGGCTGTCGCCTGCGGCTGTCAGGGAGGCTGCACGAGGCTTGCCTCAAAAGCAAGAACCGCTAATCGTTACGGGAGGCTGCCGCACTTACCCCCAGGAGAGACAGAAGTGGCAGAAGTAGCGGTTTTGTGCCCCAGAATCTCCAACAGGGTACGGCTGCCTCACAAAATGGCGCCTCGATCGACGGCCGTCTCCTACCCACAGTACCTCGCGCTTGTCCCCTCCCCCACACCACCCGCCTCCTGAGGAGGCATCCAATCCGCGACAGTGTCTGACTGCGCGTGGGCTGCTGGGAAATGTGGTCTCTAAAGTATCCTGTCACTCACGCCCTGTGTTAATTTCCTGCGTATTTCGTTGTTGTTGTTGTTGTTTTTCTTCTTGTTCTTGTTCTTGTTCTTGTTCCTGCTTTTCAAAATCAAGGGCGGAGTTGCCAATCTGCCATTTGCAGATCCAGATTAGAACTCTTACCTTTACTGGTAGTTCTTTGCCTTTGCTACAAAGGCCTTAAGAGAGTACAGTTTGTTTTCACTGACAGGATGTAGAAACTCACGTTTAACTCAGTTTTAAGAGAACTAAGATTAGTTGACCGACTATTTCATTATTGGACTCTATATTGTTGAGCTAGATGCTTTACAGATATCTATTTTCATTTTTATAATCTATGAGATGGTTATTAAACCCATTTTGCAGGTAAGGAAAATGAGGTTTATGGAAGCTAAAAGAATTCTTAAAATTTTTGTTCTCTTTAAAAACAATCTCTAGGGGCACCTTGGTGGCTTAGTCGGTTAAGCGTCCGACTTTCGCTTAGGTCATGATCTCGCGGTTCCTGGGTTCGAGCCCCGCGTCGGGCTCTGTGCTGACTGCCAGCTCAGAGCCTGGAGCCTGTTTCAGTCTGTGACTCCCTCTTTCTGCCCCTCCCCTGCTCACGCTGTCTCTCTCTCTCTCTCTCCTAGAAATAAATAAAACATTAAAAAAAATAAAAAAATAAAAACAATGTCTCTACCCAACATGGGCCTGGAACTCACAACCCTCAGATCGAGAGTCATATGCTCTTCTGACTGAGCCTGCTAGACACTCTGAAATTAAGAGAATTCTTGAAGGCAGATCTTCAGATTGTCATTTGATTGATATTTTCCAGTCTAAGGCAAAGACTCAGGAAAGTCATTTTCAAGAGTTAATTTAACAGTTAGTACTTGGATGTCTAATAGCATCTCAAAGTTACAGCCAAAACTCAAGATCATCTCCTTCACAGCCTTCCTCAGCTCCTAAAAGGCAATTCCCTACCTCCAGTTACTCAGGACAAAAGCCCTGGAGTCACTCATCCATGACTTTTTTTCTTGCACCCAATCTGTTAGTAAATTCTTTTGACTATCTTCTTTAAAAAAATTTTGTTTTTATTTTATTTCTGAGAGAGAGAGACAGCGTGAGCAGGGGAGGGTCAGAGAGAGAGGGAGACACAGAATCCAAAACAGACTCCAGGCTCTGAGCTAGCTGTCAGCACACAGCCTGACGCGGGGCTCGAACCCACAAACTGAGATCATGACCTGAGCTGAAATTGGACGTTTAACCAACTGAGCCACCCAGGTGCCCCTAAAGATTATTTTTAAAAAGTATTAAAAGTTAGACTATAACAAGGCAGAGGAAGATATCAGTTATAGAAAATTTCACCCACATTCCTCTCTGGATAAGAGATCTTTGAAGGATAAGTGGAAGGATATTGGTGAGTAGATTCCAAACCAGAAGCTTCGTATATACTGGAAAATCTTTTTCTTGGAAAAGCATCCAGGAAACATGTTCTTTAAACATCTTTTAACTATGGCTTATCTTTTTACATTAAGGGCATTAAGTGACAGACACTAGAAACTCTTTGGGAAAGGTAGAAATTTCTGATTTTGGAACAATGGGTAACATAGCTTTCTTTCCTTCTTCCTCTTTCCTCCTCTATAACATCTATCTATCTATCTATCTATCTATCTATCTATCTATCTATCTATCAGATAATTAATTTTGGTTCAGGCTGCTATAAATACCACAGACTGGGTAGCTTATAAACAACAAAAAATTATTTCTCATATAGTTCTGGAGGCTGGGAAGTCCAAGATCAAGGTGCCAGCATGATCAAATAAAGGTCCTCTTCTGAGTTGCAGACTTTTTGTTGTATCCTCACATGGTAGAAGGGTCTAGAAAGCTCTGTGGGATCTCTTTTACAAGAGCACTTTTTATTACTCCATTTTCATGAACTTAATAATTTTTCCAAAGGCCTCACCTACTAATACCTTTAACTTTGGGGGTTAGTATTTTAATGCATGAATTTGGTGAGGGGAGGGAACATATGCAGATCATTGCAGTATCTACACACACACACACACACACACACACACACACCTTTTCATATGTACTTATATATAAAGTCAAACTTACGGGGGACGAGTAGATATATGTGAAACTTATGTATATACTTATATATAGTGTCAAACTTAGAGGGAAGAGTAGATGTATGTAAAACTTTCATCACCAGAAAAAAGTAAAAAAGTATGTGGCCCCAAATATGGGTTCAATGAAATTTAAAAGTTAAACATAGGGGCACTTGAGTGGCCCAGTAGATTAAGCGCCTAACACTTGATCTCAGCTCAGGTCTTGATTTCAGGGGTGTGGGTTCAAGCCCTGCATTGGACTCCATGCTGGGTGTGGAGCCTACTTAAAAAGAAAAAAAAAAAAAAAGATATAAAAGTTAAATACAGATAAAGGTCATTGTAAACCCCAAAATGGATGATGTAGATGCTAAGAATCCAGAACCTGCTAGGCTTAATGACCATTAGCAGTTGACGGCCTCATTCCTAAAGCAGTTCAACAAGCACTTCTGAGTATCCCTGAAGTGCTTGCTAGATTGGGCTCATCACTTGCCATAAAAGCTGTACGGCTGTTCATAAATGGTACAAAATCATCTTTAAACTTGAAGGAGTTGCCTAGGGAAATAAAAAAAAGATGGACTCCATCCAGAATGAAGTACCACCCTCCCAAATTCTCTGGTAACTGATCTTTTTTGTGAGCACTGCCCAGTTGAGCTCCAGAGCAGTGCCCCCAAAGGCCTGTCCGGCAGCTGATATGGGTCTCGAAAAGTTTAACAAGTTCCCACCTAATAAAGAAAACAAAGACAATTATTGTTTGTTTAAGATTTTATTCTTAAATAATTTCCACACCCAACACAAGGCTCAAACCCAAAACCCGGAGATTGAGTCGCATGCTCTGACTGAGCCAGCCAAGGTACCCGTTTCTTGTTTTAAATAAAGCCACATATGTTCAATATAGAGCAAAGTCCTTTAAGACTGCTTTTCCTAATATTCTGAAGTAAAAAAAAAAAAAGTTCTCGGGTACTGGGTGGCTCAGTTAAGCGTCTGACTCTTGATTTCAGCTCAGGTCATGATCTCACGGGTTCGTGAGATTGAGCCCTCCCAGTGTCAGGCTCTGTGCTGACAACATAGAGCCTGCTTGGGATTCTTGCTCTCCCTCTCTCTCTGCTCCTCCCCTATTCAAACACATGTATACTCTCTCCCTCTCAAAATAAATAAGTAAATATGAAAAAAGTTAATGAAATGATCTTTTTTCCTTAATTTTCCACATCTTGGCAAAAGAAAAAAATTAGTTCACATATTTTGACCTCAGGCTGCTCCAGAATAAGTAGACTTATGTGAGAACTCTTGCCTATACCAAGAAACTGGTTTCTTTTGTCAGAGATGCACTTTGATGAACCGACAGAGATATGCAATCACACTTGAATTCAACTAGTATTATTCATGAGGCATTATTCTCTCATTTACTGGGTGCCTACTGTGTTAGACCCTAGGGATAGTAAAGAAAATTACTCAAGATCTCTGTCTTATGTAGCTGGCATCCTGATCAAAGGCTCAGAGAACTGCCCAGGGACACCATACACACCTTTCACATTCATTCCTACTTTTTATCAATACCCAAAGTACTGCTTTAAAAATATATGGAATACTTTACACCTTATTTCCAATAGCAAAATTTCCTTAAAGTAGCAAAATAAAGCTAGAAAACAAAACTAGGCAAACTACTCTGAGGTCTGAGCTTAGACACTTCCTTCAGGGAAGATGCTACCAATAGCTTGCTATACTCATTCCCTCATCATTTCAGTAATTGCTCAGTGTCCATCTTCCTCAGTAGATGATTCCCATGGACACAGAGACCAACACTGACTTTGCTATAAGCCCCAGTAACGAGTAGGCTCTTAACACATTCTTAGGGGGTGCCTGGGTGGCTCAGTTGGTTGAGCGTTCTATTTCAGCTCAGGTCATAATCTCATGGTTTGTGAGTTTGAGCCCCGCATCGGGCTCTGTCCTGACAGCTAGCTCAGAGCCTGGAGCCTGCTTCAGTTCTTTATCTCCCTTTCTTTCTGCCCCTCCCCAGCTCATGCTCTGTCTCTCTCTCAAAAATTAACATTAAAAAAATTAAAAAAAATTCATAAAATGACCACTAAATAACTTGATGGTGCTTTTGCTCGGCAGCCAATAATTGGTGTCAACTAAGCAGCCCATAAAGGAATCTTCAATAGTGAAGCATTTGATGTGTTCCACAGTTCAGTCTAGGCTCAACAGGGTAACACGAAGTTAACAAGGAAAACCTGGTCTTGGCAGTTTAGGACAAACTTGGACCAGCTTTTAAGAAGTATTTTGACATCCTCATTGATGTACTCAGAAAGAAATGAGATGCACCACAGATGTATCCATAGGCCATCAGACCAGAAAGGCTCTTGGAATGCATTTGTCTGGGGCTGAAAGAGTCAAATGGCCCATCTACTGTAATGCTACACTAGTGGTAGCAAGGCCCAGAACCCGGGACTCTTGATCCCTAAGCCAATGTGTTCCTGATTTCGTTTCCCTTTGGAAGGGGTAAAAAAACAAAAACAAAAACAAAACTTAAGATTAAGAAAAAGGGATTATATTGGAATGCTTGGGTGGTACACTTAGTTAAGCATCTTGATTTTGGCTCAGGTTACGATCCCAGGGTTGTGAGATGGAGCCCCGCATTGTGCTCTGAGCCGAGTGCGGAGCCTGCTAGGATTCTCTGCCCTCCAACCCCCCACCTGCCAAAATTAAAAAAAAAGAAAAAAAAAAGGGGATTATATCTGGACACAGCATGGCAAACAATGTAACTTCGTATTTATCATTCCCGTTGGCAGAAATGTTTTCTCCTAGGTATACATCTACTTCCTCTTACATCTCCCACCCCTCAATGCCGATTCCCTCCAAAACACCAACATCTCCAAACCCTATTTTACAGAGCTGTCCTTGGTTCTTCCTTATGCAACCAGACTATGCCCTTAGACCAGGGGTTGCAAACCACAACCTGTGGACCAATTCTGGCCTGCAACTTGTTTTTGTAAATAAAGTTTTATAGGAACTCAGCCACAATCACTTGTTTTATGTATTGCCTATGGCTGTTCTACCACTACAATCACAGGGTTGAACAGTTTCAAGAGAGATCATCTGACCTATAAGGCCTAAAATATGGACTTTCTGGCCCTTGATGGGTTGTTTACAAATTCCCACCTTACATCACCAACATGCTCTTATAAAGCTGTAGTTCTCTTCCTAAGAAATATTCCTCTGGGACACCTGGATGGCTCAGTCAGTTGAGTGATTCTGATTCTGGCTCAGGTCATGATCTGAGTTTGTGATTTCAAGCCCTGCATCGGACTCTGTGCTGACCATGCAGAGCCTGCTTGGGATTCTCCCTCTCTCTCCAGATAAATAAATAAACTTAAAAAAAAAAATTCCACCCAAGACATTTGGAAAGTGCAATTCTTAGTACTGTTACCTGGAGAATTACTTTTTTAAGTTTTAATACGTTTATAGGATATATAGTCCTTTTAACTGCAAAGAAAAAAAAACCTTCACTTTTGAGGCAAATCCTGTGAAATGGTATGAATGATATGGTAAAAACTTAAGAAAGATTTGAAAGAGGGTATCCAAAGATACCTCCTCTTTGGAGAGTTTTAGCCATGGAGGGTAAGAAAATCTAGGATATTGGCTGCAGGGGAGTGAAAATTCTTTTTTTATTTTTTAGGTGTATGAACTCTTTATTAACAGACAAGGCCTACAGATTTACTTCTTCTGGGACTCGCCCACAGTGCAGCCACGGTAGCCTATGGTCTTAGTGTGCTGGCCTCGGACACCAAGTCTCCAGAAGTGGCACAGTCCTCTGCAGGCCCCAACCAGCTTCAGTCGTTCCAGGTCTTCACAAAGTTTGTTGTCCAGACCACTGGCCAGAACCTGGCCGTATTCTCCATCCTCCACATCCTTTGTCTGTTCAAAAACCAGTCTGGGATTTTATACTGGCATGGATTCTGCATAATGGTGAACACACATTCCATTCATCCTCAGTGAGCTCTCCAGCGCTCTTGGTGAGGGCTTTTTTTTTTTTTTTTTTAAGTTTATCTATTTTCAGAGAGAGAGAGAGAGAGTGAGCAGGGGAGGGGTAGAGAGAAAGGGAAAGAATCTCCCAGCATAGAGCCAGATGTAGAGCTTGAACTCAAGAACTATGAGATTGTGACCTGAGCTGAAATCAAGAGTAAGAGGCTTAACCAACTGAGCCACCCAGGCACCCCAGTGATAATCCTTACTATGCCAACTCATTGTGGTGATCATAACTGGTGATGCACTGAGCACCCAGCAGGTCCCCAGAAAAAGAACTGTCACACTGCAACTATCCCAAAAGTGGTGAAGTCAGAAGACGGCTTAATGAGGTGCTTTTTCCACTGAATAGAAAAGGAAAGTAACTTTATTTATTTATTTCTGAGAGAGAGAGAGAGAGAGAGAGAGAGAGAGAGAGAGAGACAGCATGAGCACAGGAGGGTCAGAGAGAGAGGGAGATATAGAATCTGACGTAGGCTCCAGGCTCTGAGGTACCTGTCATTACCTGTCAGCACAGAGCCCAACGCGGGGCTTGAACCCACGAACTGTGAGATCATGACCAGAGCTGAAGTCGGACGCTTAACCAACTGAGCCACCCAGGCGCCCCGGAAAGTAACTTTAAAAACCTGATAGTACTGACACAAGTTAGAGTTCACAGGTCACAGCAACACATCTACTCACACTGAAGCAGGCCATGTCCCCAGGGCTCATGGTAGCACTTGCTGCCATTTCAATGTCACCTCAAAGGGCTGCACCAAGGCACACTCTCTCTCCTACCATAAGCCCTACCCCCACCCATCTATGGGAGAAAAATATAACAACCAAAAAAAAAAAAATCACATTGAAAAAAAGTTTATTTAAAAAAGTTCTAGCAGCAAGAACAGTAACAAAACAAAAGGAGACGGACAAACAAAACAAGAAGGAGGTTGTGTCCCATGGGACTTGTCTCTCCATCCTTTAATCTAGTTCTTTATACCGAGCAAACATGACTCTTCGCACAGCGTCTCGGTAAGTCTCGTTGGACTGTCTCTTGCTGGTTCTTCCTGGAGCTCCCACACTGGGGCCCCTCATCCGGCCTTCAGTCTATAACACAAAGACAAACAATGAAATGAGCTCTATGAATTAATTAACCTCAGGGCTGGCCTTTGATCACAAACATTTCTGGACCAGTAAGGAGCAGGATATAGGAAAAAATTTTAGAATGTTTAATTAATTAAAAAATACCTAAGATGAATAAGGAGGGCAGTGCTGCTATGGCTTCAGGATATGAGATTCAACACCAGACATAGGAGAAGCCAGTTTCCTATCTCCTATATTTGGCGTTTTCAGAGGGGAACCAAATCAACACAAAATGGGCAATGTTCCCTCCTATCACCTTTTCTCTCTTTTCGTCGTGAAATATGAGGGGGCAAAGCCCTTCATGCTCCTCAAACTTTAGCCATTTTAGCTCTTCTGATGACCTTCTCTCATAGATGGTTCTACTTTTTATTGTGGGTTCCCTGGTTCTTTTCACCACATTATTCATCAGTCTCAAACTGCTCAATTCCCATATTTCCCATCTTACCCATGTAAGAGTAAGATGAGCCCCATTCCCACTCCCAACCAAACTAAAAAGGACCCAGAATGCCTAGCTAGAATCCAATAATCAAGACTGACGGGCTTCACGCCACCCCCCAACAAGATGGAAACCATTTCACCTCCTCTGCTGAAGCCAATCCAGGATGGGCATATCCGAGGCCTGCCCCCTTCCTCCAGCCAGTGGTCTGTTGGACACAGCCTCCTTTGTTGCTGTCAATACCTTCTTTACCAACAGGTTTACGATCACTGCAAAAGAAGCAGAAATACTTAGATACCAACACTTTCAAAGTGACCATTTGTAAGCCTAATATAATCCTCTGTCCTCTTGATTCAGTTTTGCTTCCTCTTAAGTATATTAAACAACATTTTTGAGTGCCTACTGTCTACGCAACAGGGTTTGTCCTGGGGATGTAGAGAGATGACTAAGACCTGACCCTGTGCATGGGGAAGGACATGAAGAGGATAATATGTCCACAGATGCTTGTAACACACCGAAGAGCTCAGCCATGGACGTGGCACCAGGAGATATCTCCTATGGGAACACAGGAGAGAAAACACAAACTCTGAAGGTACATCACCAAAAATGATGAATTCCAACAAGAGGGCACATCTGAACTGACCAAAAGCATGAGAGGAAAGGAGGCCACAAATAAGTGAAAGAATACGATTTGTCCAGCAGAGCAGTGGTAGCCTTGAACATCATGCTAAATTATGACTCTGGACTGCATCCTTCAGGCAAAAACACAACAAAACAAAACACCAAAAAATCCCTGAATTCTAGGCCTCCCTCTAAGCAAGGTATACCTTCATAAAAAAAAGTGAGTTTTAGAGATTTCTGTTCATAAAGATAGTTTTGGTGGCAGAGTAGAGAGTACACTGAAGATTCAAGAACAGAGACTGAGAGTAAGGAGTCTAGTTTGGAGGTGACCTAGAATGGGGGACAAAGCTTAATTAGAGATGTGACCAGTAACAACACAGTGGATAAAGGAGGAAGATTGGGTTAGACCACGTAGACCAGGATGCAGTGATGTTATTAATCTGAAAAAGGAACACAGCAAATTTAGCAGAACTCGAGTATGACACATGATAAAATACTGAGTAATTGTTTAATATGAGGAGCCTAAGAGGTCTCCAAAAGAACATGCCCAGGAGGTAAATGGAGATAGTGATTTTGCACCTAGAAAACTGAACTGCCTTGGGATGGCTGAGGTCTTAGATACCTCAGACAGTCCAGGTCAAGAGGGTAGAGCAGCAAGAATAAAAGCATTGAGGGTAGCGTCCTGGAGAAGATCTGGAATTTCCCAGAAAACCAAGAGAAGCAGGAGAGAAGAATAAGAAGGAAGAGAACCTGTAGAATGTGGTAGGTTTGGTGCCAAGAATACAGAAGAGTGTCCTCCTGTGCCCAGCCCAACTGAGTCAGAGCTAAGGTGCTCTTGCTTCTCCTGACGGACTTCTTCATCATTGCCTTAGCCCAGTATATTTCAAACTGCGGAGAATGACCTAATACGGTGTTACATTGATTAAGTGGTCCTTCCTTAGCACTTCCTAAGAATGCAAACAGAAAAAACTAGAATAAAAATATCAAAGTTTTATTACACACAGTAAAGAAATATTTTTTAAATAAAGTTTATTTAAAACTTATTTTGAGAGAGAGAGACAGAGAATAAGGGAGGGTCATCAATAAATTCTATATAATTCTGGGCTCACGACTCAGGACTATCTGACTAAAAACAAGCACACAAATCTAGAGATCATGTATGTCTATCAGCAGCCAACCATTCATTCAGTGCCTATGTGTGAGAATGGAGGTTCTCTAGAGAAAAAGCCCAAGACCGTGACATCCTTATGAGGTACAGCATTACTGATGAGGAGAGAAAAGAGTTCCCAGTCATGACCACTCCAGCCCTGGCTTTGAGCAGCTAAGCAGCCAGACAGTTTTCATGCAAATACACGTATTTCCCAAATAAAGCCAGGTGGTCAGAGGCTGGAGTGAACCTCATGCTCAAGAAGTTCAGACAGAACCTGCTCCCGCTAATCTCAGTCACCCCTGACAGAAAAAGAGCAGCACAGCTGGAGAAGGAGACAGTTTCATCATTGGGCTCTGGGGCCAAGGCTGAGTGAAAAGTTCCTGGCTTACCTGTCAGTTTCCCTGGAGTATTTAATTCGTTTCCTTTCTGGAGAGTCAAAGGATTGGAGCTTTTCCCTGCGATCACTTCCTCTTTCTTTAAACCTTCCCTGTTGGTAAGCAGAATAAAAGATCTGAGATTTCCATCTAAGGGGGTGGAGGTAGTGGGGAAGCTTCACTTTATTCCTGATATTCTTTCTAACGTCAAGGGAGTTCAACTGGTAACTCTTGGAATCTCTTGCTACTTCAAATACTCTTCTTGAGAAAGCAGTGGCTTTTCTGACTGGTAAATTTGAGAACAAAGAGCTATTGTGCTGGACTCACAGCTGTGTTTTCCTCTTCTGAGGAGGAGGTGCTTTCCAGGGGGCCTTCAAATGAGGATTCCTAACAGTCACATAAGACCTGGCCCTGGCAGTGAAGCCTGTGGCTGTGTAGGTGAGTCTACCTAATTATGTGATCTAGGCAGCAAGTCCATTCAGCTCTAAATGAAACTACTTCCTCCAACCTAGCCTCAAATAGTAAAAGATGTCATTTCAGCAGCCCTATCCAACACTCATTTGTTAATTTTAAAAGCTGGACAGGAAAGAGAAATGCTATTTATTTGACCTATCTGAAGACCCTAAACTAACACCATTAAAAAAAAAAAAAAAAAAGATGTAATTTATAAACCATGAGCTGCACCCATTTTAATGTAGTTTGAGGAGTTCTGATAAACGTATACACCATCTTTTAGGGCCTCTTCATTTTCTTTCTTCAGCACAGCCTACAAATTCCATACCACAAAGTATAAAGGGTTGGGGTAAGGGAGTAACAGGTCACCAAAGCTTACCTCCTGTTCTCTCCTTTCCAGATAGGCTAGCTCCTGCTCAGACTGTTTTATCTTCCGATGGATTTCCAGGTTTTGCTGAGAAGAGAAAAAGTTCTAGGAGTACAGGTCTAGAAAAAGTGGACCTAGAAAGTGCTTCTAGGCCCTTCCTAATAGCTGTTTTAGGACTGTGGCTCCTTTCACGGACCAACTTTCCTGAGTGATCACTGTAACCTGTAAGCAACAATTCTTAGCTAGACTGGCTTTAGGCTCACAAATGAGAACCCCTAGTTCAAATGCTGGCTTGTCACACAGATTAGTTTTGCAGTGTAGCACGAGAGACCTTATTCTACTACTCTCTAAAACATAGAAAACACAAATCTGGGTTATAAAAATTATGAAAGAGTGGAATCTGAGCACACCAGTAAAGAAAATGAAATGCCCACAATGCTCTGCCTACCGCAATCCACAGCGCCCCCACCATTCTCAGACACTATTCACTTTTTCAACCCCCCAGAGAAACATGAAAAGGAGAAACCAAGGTCCTAAAAGAACAAACAGACTGCTCTGAGAGTCCTGTATTGCTTGAGGGTTCTACACTTCTCAAGCGTGGCACTATTACACAATACCCTCAGGCATATATAAGAAACTTGAGATGTCCAGAGCAGCTCTTGTATGGACAGGGGATTCTTTGCACTGGATCACTGCAAGGAAAGGAAAAAGTACTACGGTCCACTTTCTATGGTCCCAGGGTCAGTTCACCAGACTTCTGGCTCCTCTTTCCTGACATTAGCCATTTAATAGCATTTTCATCAGAGAGCTTAAATTTATTTTTATTTAAAAAAATTGTATTTATCCTTTTATTTTTTAAAAATTATGTCCAATGTGGGGCTTGAACTCATGACCCCAAGATCAAGAGTCACATGCTCTACTAACTGAGCCAGCCAGGCAACCCCAGAAAGCTGAAATTTAAATGTGTCAGTCTCATAAGTCAGAATTCTAGAAGGTCAAAGGGACTTGGGAAGTAATCTGTTGCAGGGAGTGTCAGGAGCTTCTCAACCCCTAGAAACTTTGCAGAGCCTCCACAGAGGCAGCTGGGAAAAGAGGTGTGCCTATTACCAAAAGCAGAGCTTCTTAACTTTTAGCTCCATAAGACTGTGTTTTATACTGAGGCAAAGTCTAAATCCAATCTCCTCACTAGCTCTAGCAACATCTGCTAGAGAAGGAGTGTGAAATAAATCACCCTATACTGAGAACACGAGTCTGTCTATGGGCTTTGTCCAGAATTTGGCTCCTTGGTCAGTATATCTAAATGGAAAGACTGCAGGGGAGGGCTGGTGTAGGTCAGTTTAACACCCCACAATAGACGTTGTGCCATTGCTTATAGCAATGCCTCACCACATGAAGAGATGGCAAAATGTACCCAGCTTTGGGGAAAACTGCACAGTATCAGAGCTAGACAGAACCAGGTGAAAGCACCAAGTATCACAGAAGAGGCTTATCTGAGGTCCAACTGTTAGCATAATTGAAGAGCTATGATGAGAAACTCAGCCAGTTAAGTTTCCTACTCTACGACCCCCTTTCCTCCTGTCTTCAGTGCAGCCTCCATGTTTGGTGCCCCAGTCCCAGCCATGCTGCTTGCCTTGGGTCTACACAGTGAGGCTTTGGAAGGTGAGCACAGCCTTAATGCAGAGCAACTCATAACAAAAGCTGGAGGAACAATTCATTTTGATACTGGACTGTGATGCTCATTGATAGTAAGGGTCCAAAGTCTGAAAGGTCAGAGCCCCTTCCCTATACCTTGTGCAGATCTGAGAGCTGCTGGTGTTTGATCAGGACTTCTTTGTTGGGAAACTGCCTTCTGCAGAGCAGACAAGCCAGTTTATTCCAGTCAGTGAGTTTGTCTTCTTCGTTCTCCTTCTTGGTCAGCTCCTCCCTTTGTGGGGTCTGTGCTGTGCGGGGCTGTGGAGGAGGGGTCTGCTCCTCCTCCTCTTCCTCCTCGTAGTCACTGTCTCCTCCATATTCACCCAGGAGGCCTATGAGTGGGTTTATCACCTTAGGCTGGAAAGAGAAGGCCAGAGATTAACACTAACCTAAATCTATATCGTGGGGCCTGTTCTCTGGATATTCCAATATGAGTATATCTCATTTCTTCTCTTTTAATTTGAATAATGAACAATGGGCTCAAAATAGGCCCACTGACCACACTGGTCCTTTCCCATATGGAAGGCAACATGGTTTAAGCTTGACTTTTCTCCTTGATCACTGAGATAAAACCAGAAAGCTTCCCTTAGAAGTGACTGTAACAACAGAACAGTGAAGAAAAAGAAGGGAAAGAGGAACTGACACAGACATGGCAGTTATGAGTTACAAAGAGGAAGAGATAACAACCCCCAAGCCACTGTAATCCATGAATAAAAGGAAAGATAAACTTTATTAAGGCTCTAGTAACCCCTATAGCAAAAAGGATTTAGGAGGAGAATTAAAAAAGCAATGAAGGAGAAACTAATTTGACAATAAACTATTTGTAAAAAAAAAAAAAATAAAATAAATAAATAAATAAATAAAATAATAAAATTAAATAAATAATAATAAAGTGTAAAAAAAAAAAAAAAGCAATGAAGGATAAGTTCTCAGGTAGACAGATACAGCTCCTGAGTGAGCCAAAGGCATGGATTGAACTGATGCTACAATGAATTATACTAGTACTATGGTGCAGACAAAGAATATTTACCAGTAGTTTATAGGAGCTGTGAAATAATGATGCACGGTCATTGGCCTATGATCAACCAAAATAAAAATAAGGCATGGCCACCACTGTTGTATATTTACACTTAACCTCCTGCGATTGGAGAAGACCATCATTTTAATCATCTAAAAAAAATGGGTACCAATTTTAGCACTGTTTACTCTGGCCAGGCAGGCAAACTGTCAAAATGACTATGCATGCACTCCACATCTGCAATTCTTATCTGGCACCAAAAAGGCAGGAAAAAATGGAGTCAGGAAAATGGATGTCCTGGGTCATTTAGAAAAGAAGGATTAACAAGACCAAGATTGGGGTGCCTGGGTGGCTCAGTCAGTTGAGCGTCTGACTTCGGCTCAGGTCATGATCTCTCAGTTCGTGGGTTCGAGCCCCACGTCAGGCTGTGCTGACAGCTGGCTCAGAGCCTGGAGCCTGTTTCAGATTCTGTGTCTCCCTCTTTCTCTCTGACCCTCCCCTGCTCACATTGTCTCTCTCTGTCTCTCTCTCAGAAATAAATAATAAAAACATTAAAAACAAAACAAAACAAAACACAAGACCAAGATTATAACTTGAAAAGGGCCAGACACTCCCCTGTCTGGTGGGAATGGCACAGGGTACAAAGAAAGAGGACAAATAAATGCCTCTGATTCTTCAATTATATCCCTATTAGCAGATAGGAACATTTATCCCAGGCTCATATTCAAGAAAAGTCCTTGTTTGTAAGACAGAGAGAACAAAAGGACCAGCACCAAAGTGAGGTATCAGCCTTTAAACTTCCTTTCCCATTTGGAACCAGCCCCAGCCTCAGCCCAAGGCCTTGGCTTAGCCTTACCGGTGGAGGGCTCTCTTCTTTCTTCACAGTGGGAGGCAGGGGCTTCTTAAAGACGTCCTCTGCGGGGGCTGTCCCCTCACTGGCATTTTCCTGAAACTGATCAAATCCATGATAATTCTTACATAATATTCATAAAAGCTGGGTTAAGAGTTAATCCTGTTGAAATTAGTCAGATTTTCCAAACTTCCTAATATGTAATGTTGCTATAATGCTTTCAAAATTAAAAAAAAAAAAAAAAAAAGCCTTTAAAAACATAACATTCAGTGTATATTGAGTGGTCACTATATGTCAGGCACCAGATGAGGCACTTATATGCATTATCATCCTCAGCCTTTACTACAACCCTCCCAGAGAGGCATTTACATCCTTATTTTACAAATGGTTGGGAATATGGTTAGAAAGACTAAGTGGTAAAAGCAGTCTAGGTTCTCAGAAACACACACATACTTTCTCTCTCTGTATCCCTAGATAAACAACCAGCAGTATTAGAAGGGGAAAAAAAGACGAGTTATGAATTGAGCCACAAGCAAATTCATCCATTTTCACTAATGCATAATTGGTGCCAGGGCAAATCAATATAATTTTTTGAAAACTAATGTGGCTCTATGTTAGGAGACACAAAAATGTTCAACACCTTCTATTTTGAAAATTTATCCTAAGGAAGTAATTTAGAAGGAGAAATAAAATACTAATTAAATGAATACAACATTACATATTACATACTGCATATTACAACAGAATAAGACTAGAAAGAAGAGACAATTATCGCAGGAATGATGAAGAAAATGAAGGTATAGTTTTACTGTGAGGTTTTTTTTTTTTTTTTAACATATAGGCATTAAAATAATTGAGTGTTATAGAGCCAAGGAAAAGCTACTTATGATCAAATATTAACTAAGCAGAAAACACAGAATGGCAGGTAGCCCCTACCACAATTACACCCACAGAAAAGTGTACAGAATCAAGCACTGAAGAGGGGGAACAGGAGAGTGAAACTGTGCAGTGCCCAGGCGTTAGGATTTGAACTCAGCGACTTTGTTCTACTAGCCATGTTTTTGACAATTGTGAAAGTAAAGAGTTACCACTGCCTGTAAGAGGCAACCGGATTACCAGGCTTTTTGGTCACTTGCCTCCTCAACTCCAGATCTCCTCTAGGACTTTATTCCTTTATTTGAATCTGTAATTATCTGGTAAAGAGCGGATTCACAAATCCTCTTACCCTTGTCACTCCTCGGTCTTTTTTCTCCTTGCCATCTCTTTTAGATGCCTCCTTCTTGCTGGCTGACCTTCCTTGAATGGTGGATTTCTTTTCCTTGATCTCTTCCTCTTCAGGTGACCCAGGGTCCTGGGGCACATAGACTTCTTGCTGCAGTATGATTAGAAACTATTAAGTCTACAGTCTCACTTTCCCAGTTAATTCTAGGTCTAAGGAGCAAGTTTCCTTCTATGGGAAAGAAGAGCTCTCTTCCTCACAAGCCTAAGAAGAGACCATATCAAACAATCTAGAAAGTCTCTCCAGGGCCAGGATACATCCAGATCACTCACTGTCCATTTTTCCAAGAGCAGCACTGTTCTTATTATAATGTCACAAAGCACTGATTTCCCATATAGGCAGCAGTTAACAGAAAGGTCACCATCTTTAAATCCTGAATGAACACAACTCAATAAATACAGCATGATATAACATGTGGACTTTAAAAGACACCCCCACCTAGGCATGAGGTACACACAATATAACAGAGCAGCTGCCAGGAATGGAGAAATATTGAAATTTCTCTAAATTTCAATGTTACCACTTTTCATGTAATGAGCAACCAGAAAATCCAGGGACTAAAATCTTCAAAGTAACAAATTACAGGTACTTTTCTCAAAAGAATCATTGATAAAGTAAACAAACCAAAAACCCACCTGAGTGTTGGGGTCATAATAAGTCCCTGCCAAAGGGTCATAATAGTAGCCAGTAGCAGAATCATATATGTAGCAGTCAGATGATGCTAGTGGGAACCAAACCAGAGCCAATGTTAGTCCCTGTCCAGTGAAGCCCTTGTTGGGAACTTACCAAGAACAACCTAAGAATCAGGTTGGCCAACCCAAACAGGTGCAGAACCCACAGATGGCACTCTCTCTGAAGAAGCACCCCCAGTCAACAGTATCTCTTGCTAACTTTGTGACTACAAATTAATGAGTAGTCAAGACAAAAAGACAAAAAGAAATAAAACCAGTCACTTACACTGTTGTCCTTGTCGATTTGTATCTGAAGACCAGTCTGAATTTCTGCCTCCTCCTCTCCTATCTCGGAAATACTTTTTACCCTATCACAGAAAGGCTAGTTAAAATTATGGAGCTTCTGATAGCTCTTAACCTTAACAGTTATCTACTGGAGAGAAATCAAGATCACTCTTTCAGTAACTTGAGGATTTTGACAGAGTACTCCCCAACTGCTGAAGCCTACCTGATAGTAGTGCATGTGGTCAGAATGGTCCCCAGAATCGTTTCTGCAACAAATAATACAATAGGTCTTGAGTTTGCTACAAAAAAACCCCAAGGACTGCCTACAGATTTGCCAAGAAACTTTCTTTCCCCCATTTTGTAGGGAAAGCTACCAACCCAGACAGCAAGCGGGTCTGGCAGTACAGAGACTCTTACAAAGCTGCTACTGAAGCAAAACAGCAAAGGAACTGAGGGTGCTAGTGCAAGATCTGCTCCATCCCTGTAAGCCTGCCTCTCTGATGCAGCCATTTCCCAGTTGCCACTCCTGGGGCAAAATAAATATAGGAGGAAAGAGGAATTAGATTTCCTAGTACTGTGGGGGTATATGAACAGAGTCAGGGGAGTGGGGAGTCAGAACATCATTTTTTTAGGATTCCAAGGGGCAAGGATATATAGAGATTTCTCTGCACATCCAAGACTATATCATCATTTGGGACCCAAAGATACCAGGCAGTAAAGAGGGAAAGAACTAAAGTATCTAGTAGTGCTTTTTAAGGGAGGAAAATCTAGAGTCAGAATAAGGCAAGCTTCAGAAGAAGAAAACATGCACACATATCTGAAGCAACTCACATCGGAAGACTCCATGTCTTACTATGTCCACCGTTTATCAATTTCCTCCCAAAAACTTGTGTAGGGGAACCACAAAGGAGCCTGACTCCTCTGCCTTACCTTCGTTTTCCAGTGGCTAAGTTTACAGCTACCATCTTCCCATCAATACTAAATGGTGGATCAAGGTTCTGTAAGATCTTCACTACACGAAGAGCTTCCTGGAGAACCAAAGATACATTTCAGCACAAAGAGAAAGAAAAGGCCATGTCCTCTGAAAGAGAACTGAACAAGGATTTTCCTTCTCAAAAGAAAAAAATTATTGAACATTATGTTCTGGTCATAACTGTAGTAGTAAGAGCACACTGGCAAACACAGGCAACTCTTGATGAAGTATTGATCAGAATAGTGTAGACATCAGTTTCTGGTATTGGTATCAGAAATTCAAATTCTCTTCTTTTAGGCTACAATTGTCATTACAGCAGATCCAGTTTACAAAGTCCCTTATGATTTATGAGCATGAAATCTAAGAAATATCAATGATTTTTATTACTACCTTCACATTGTTATGTAGAAAAGGGCCCCACAACTAAAAATTCAAGCCAAGCAAACTTTTGAGGAAAAAGGAGGAAATGTCCTATTACCATCAAATATAAAACCATCTATGGTTAAGAAAAAAATTTTAGAAATTAAAAAATTCATGAACTCTTGAAAAATTAGGTACACAGATTCCTCACAAGTAATTATGTTCTTATGTTTATCTATGTATCTATGTATCTATGTATCTATCTATCTATCGAGAGCATGCCAGCGAGTGGACATGAGGGTAGAGGGGCAGAGAGAGAGAGAACCCAGAACAAGCTTTGTGCTGACACAGGGCTTGAACTCACAATCTGTGAGATCATAACCTGAACCAAAATCAAGAGTCAGACGCTTAACTGACTGAGCCATCCAGGTGCCCCAGTTCTCATGTTGTTTCAACTGGACATTGTAATGCCATAAGACAAAGCCAGATTTGGAAAAACACTCAAGAATTCTAACTTTAAAGGATAGTCCCTTCATCTGAATGAGCATTAAACCCAAACGAAAGAACAAGAGGGACTGTGATACTAGATAGCACACGAGAATTCCAACAATAAGGAAGCCCCTCAAACCTTAAGGATTCTAGAGCCAGCTGTCCCTTGGCTATCCCAAAACAGAGAAACTTACCGCATGGGAGTCAAGGTCAATAAAACCGTAAGTGTGGCCCATGGGGCCAGTTCTGTTCTTGATGATACGGACATTGGCAGTAGTAAGGCGGACGTAGGGCTCTAGCACTTCCACTATGACCTCAGGTGGAGTAGAACGATAGATGCGCTTTAGCATGATTGCTGAACAAAC
The DNA here is from genome assembly GCF_003009895.1 of Hyaena hyaena. NCBI lineage: Eukaryota > Metazoa > Chordata > Mammalia > Carnivora > Hyaenidae > Hyaena > Hyaena hyaena. The sequence goes on from NW_024080662.1 coordinate 695,249, forward strand.
CACGCACAAATGGGAAAGGAACAAAGAAAGCGTGAGAGGTTAATTTTCAAAGCCCTCAGAGCCTGAGTGTCTTATTTATTTGTTCATTCCTTCCTTCCTTCATTCATTTATATTTTTGAACAGCAGGCAAAAGTTTATTAGAGCATACAATAAGAAAGGATGAATAGTAGGAAAGCTCTCAGAGAGGGGACATTAGAAAGTGAATGCCCCTCTGATTATCTTTTTAAAAAAATAAATGCTTATTTCATTTCATTTTTTGAAAGAGAGAGAAAGCACGAGCAGAGGAGGGACAGACAGACAGATACACACACTGATCTGAAGCAGGCTCCAGGCTCTGAGCTGTCAGCACAGAGCCCAATGCAGGGCTCAAACCCATGAACCTGACCATGACTTGAGCCAAAGTTGCATGCTTTACCAACTAAGCCATCCAGGTGCCCCTAAAAAATGTTTATTTTTGAGAGAGAGAGAGAGGGAGAGACAGACAGAGAGCGAGTGAGCACACATGTCACGTGTGTACATACACATGTGAGCAGGGGAGGGGCAGAGAGAAAGGGTGACAGAGGATTTGAAGTGGACTCTATGCTGACAACAGAAAGCCTGATGCGAGGCTCTGACTCCTGAACTGTGAAATCATGACCTGAGTTGAGGTCGGGGAAGCTTAATTGACTGAGCCACCCAGGTGCCCTTTATTGTTCTGTTGTTTTTTTTTTAACTACAGATGCCATTCTGCTCTAGCAAGGCTGATTCTATAAAACAACACTGGTCATATACTTCAAACATTTCTTCACCAATATTCAGAAATCTAAAATGATACCTTGCCGCATTTGAATGGCAACTTACTATTTGGAGGATATAGATTACTTTGACTGGCATGGCAAGGCCTATAGAAAGCAAGAGCCTCTATCCTAACGTTGAGCAGTTTTAACAGGGTGTAAAAGAGAGCTGGTCCCTAGCCACACAACAGACCATCTATATTCCAACTGAGGTGGTCAAAATCTAGTACACCTCCTGACAAACCACTTACTTTTGCTCTCCCCATCCTGGCGTGTCTCCCCAGACCATGGCTCCTTCTCTCGGTCTCTTCGAAAGGTAAGCCCTTCCCTTCGAGAAGGAGGTAGATATCTTTCTGCTTCTCTCTTTTGATGTCCCAAGCGTGGTTCTTGTCCTTCTTCCCGCTTTTTAGATTCAGATTCCTTATCAGCTGACCTTGGAGACTGGCTGGGTTGTTTTTCTGATGGTGCTGGTATGGATGTTTTCTGAGGCTGAGGATAGGTTATTAATTCTTGTTTGGCCTCTGTCACTAGAGGAACAGAAAGAGAAAGAGAATCTCCATCAGGTTTCATCCAAAAAATACTACTGCTGTATTCCACCTTACCTGCATTGGAATGCTTTTAATGGTCTCAGAAATATCTACAAAAAAGTCCTCTAACAGATTTTAAGCAAGGCTAATGAGTCAGCACATGAAATACTTCAAGAAACCACTCAAGTATTGAAAAAATTTCACCTTACGAGTTCTCTATTACTTTCCAAACATTTAAATATAAATATAAGAAATCCTTCATGAGACTCTAGGCCTGAATATAAAACCAATGATAAGAATAGATTTGGCAACAAAATCACCAAAGATATGACCATTGCCAGAAGTTTGGTAGAAACAGACTTCCTGTTTATGTCTAGGAGCCTTGCTTCTTCCAGTGTTATGATACTATGACAGCTGCTTCAAATTCTCTACAACCATGGGCAGGCGGGCTCCCTCTTCTCTAGGGAAGTTAAGATTCACTTCAAATCTCTTTCTATAGCAGGACAATTAGTCCAACTAATTAGGAGCATAGTTTTGCAGTTAATTCATTCTTGGAGAGTTCACAAGAAGCCATGTGGCTCAAAAAAAAAAGACATTCTATAGGAGCAATGTAGACTTTACTTAATAGCAGTGATAGGCAACTAGTGAATACCTGCTTTACACGTTTCCAGGTTAAAGTCGTCTCAGCCCTCTCGGTGGTATGGTACCAAGGATTTTTATAAACCATCCATTCATTTGTTAGAATACATGGAGAAAGAAGTCTTTCTTGAGGGAGAAAACACAATTTTGCCTAATCTGAAGTAATACAAGTTAAAAATCTCACTTATTTACTCACCTTCTCATAGGTTGGTTTAGTCTCTACAGCATGTAGGGCCTTCCTTAAAGATTTTCAGAACACTTGCTTCACAGTCCTCACTAGAGAGTAGAATCTCCACTACAGCCCAAAATCCCAGCTAAGAAACTCTTTGAAGGCATACTAAGTTCTACACTTGGAACAAATAGGTCCTTCAGGCTATCAGGATCCGTACACTGAACTGTATTTTATGGCTGTGCCCTAGCTCTCCTGAAGGGGTAATATCAGAAACAGGCATATAACAGTCACTGCTATAGGACTGTTGTTAACAGATGCCTTTGAAAGACTCTTGAAAGCTGTCTTCCTAAAGGCTCTCAGCTCTCTGGAGAAATGTAAAGTTCAGGGGCTGAGAAGCTATTAGGTTTATCCTTCTATGAAAACCATATATACTCTCAATCCTATTTTCTCTTGTTCATATTTTTACTGTTATCTTAACAAATATTTTTCCGTTAAAGATCCTGAAATGTTTAGATAGAGTGTAAATAAGAACACCATTTCAATAAAAATGATCCCCAATAACTTCAAAGCAGTGGGGGTGAGGGTAACATGGACTAAAGCCACGTGGACTCTTTCTCGACATCCTTAACTGTATTCTAAATAGCATTACTACTGATCTCTGGTCAGCTGCTCACTTAGCCTCCTCAGTGTGAGGATCCTGCAAACCAAGCACTTTTCCCTAGTGGAACTCTGAGATCCAGTATCATTCACTAACAGTTCACATGAAGTCGGAGATCACAATGCACTTTGAAGAGCTTCACAGATCAACTTGTATTTAAGGATGACCACTCTTTCAAAACCTGAAATTTGTTTTGCTCAGTACACAAAATAGAAGCCACCACCACCGCCACCTCTGCCACAACTCACCTTCCCTTGGGCACTTGCAGAGTGAACATGAAGATCGGTACCCAGCTATGCTGGCCTTACACTGCATGGGAAAGGGAAAGACTTCAATTTGACCAAAGGCATTTTAAAAAATCTTACGTATATTGAACACAACAGTAACCTGCCAAACATGAAAGAAACAAACCATATCCCAGATCACCATAAAACCTAACAAATCTGACCCCCCCCCCCCCCCCCCCCCCCACCAGAGTGGGCAGACAGAATGTGGTGAGCTGCTGTTTGAGAGCAGCCTTCTAACAGAGCACCTAGCTCTGGAGCAAAAGCCCCAAATGCTTTTCCCAGAACAAAGACTTCTACAGGAAATAAATTTAACTAAGAAAACTGGACTGTTAGGGGCGCCTGAGTGGCTTAGTTGGTTAAGCGTCCAACTCTCGGTTTCGGCTCAGGTCCTGATCTCACACAGTTTGTGAGTTCGAGCACTGCACTGGGCTCTGCGCTGACAGCACAGAGCCTGCTTGGGATTTCTCTATCCCTCTCTCTGCCCCTCCTCGGCTTGCTGTCTCTCTCTCAAAAAATAAGTAAACATAAAAAAAGAAAAGAGAAGAAAAAAAAAGAAAACTAGACTATTAAATGGTTTATAGGATGGATACTGCCCCAAAACCATTGCCACTCACAGTGTGCATCCAACATTTCATCCTAAACTGCTTATGGCAGCCCCAACCAGGCTTGGCTGGAACTGAGAATTCATTTATCAATTCCCCCTTAGTCAAACACTGATTTAAAAAAGGGGCAACAAAAGAGGAGGAAGATACTGAAGTAGTGCCTCTGGCAGCTATTCTGAGGTTGTTGAAAAGGAACATTCATTAGCCGGAAAAGGGAAAAGACCCTTTGTAATGTGAATGTAGTTCTTCTTGTTTGAACCTATGAATAAAAAGGCAAGCACATGCCCAACCCAAAGACCCTGAACTTTTGCCAACGAGCTTCCACCAAGGAGTATGAGGACAGAGAACTGACTGGCAGGAAACCAAAGACCAGGAACACTGAAGAAAAGGCTGTTATTTGAGCAGGGCCTTGTAGGGCGAATAAGGGAATGCCAGATGGTGGAGAGAACAATAATCAGAGAAGCAGAAGCTAATGAGTAAACAGCACACACCAGGAATCAGGCCTGTTTCACACATCGTTACTTAAATGATTCGGACAACTATTATCTCATTTTGTAGAAGATGAAACTGAGGCCTGGAGAGGGTAAGTGACTTGAGTAAAGTCATTATAATCAATTATTTTGTTGTTCCCTTCTCTGTGAGCGCCACATTCCCTGTCCACTCTCAGGTGACTATGATACCTCCCTGCGGCCTGAGTGCACTCCCCTCTCCCTTCTCTATTGTCAGCTTTGGCCAACAGTGTGAGTGGGCCTGGCAGAAGCTCTAAGAGCCATCACTTTGTGAGAATGAGCCTCTCATCCTCTCCCTCAGCCAGGGGAAGAGTAGTGCAACATTGGGACTGTTCCATACACCTGAGTTCCAGAATGAGGCTGTGGAGCAGAACAGAAATAATAACCCATAGCTCCAAATATGTAATTTAAATTAACAATATGCATATCAATTTAAGTCACTGGTATTTGGAGGCTGCTTGTTATTACAGAAGAGTTGTAAGTGGTAGGTCAGGAACCTAACCTTGGTTGTTTTTTTGTCCCCCCACTCCCACACCCACTGCCTTGGTTGTTTTCAAGTACCATAACCTTCACCTGTTTCAAATGTCCAGTAATTTCAAGTATATGAGGGAGTGCAACGATCACTACAATCTAACTTTAGAAAATCTTCATTGCCTCCATTCTCACCAGTCCCATGAAATGGGACTATAAGGTCTTTTGTGTCTGGCATAGTGTTTTCAAAGTTCATCCATGTTGTAACATGTTTCAGTATTTCATTCCTTTTAATTGCGAAATAGCATTCCACAGTATGGCTGTACCATGTTGTCTATCCATTCATCAGTTATGGACATTTAGTTGTTTCCACTTCCGGGCCATTATAAATCATACTGCTATAAATATTGTTTTTATTATTTATTTTATTATTTTTTAGTGTTTTATTTATTTCTTAGAGAGAGAGAGAGATAGCGTGAGCAGGGGAGGGTCAGAGAGAGAGGGAGATATAGAATCCGAAACAGGCTCCAGGCTCTGAGCTGGCTGTCAGCACAGAGCCCGACGCGGGGCTCGAACCCACGAATTGTGAGATCATGACCTGAGCCGAAGTTGGACGCTTAACCGACTGAGCCACCCAGGCGCCCCTATCACAATTAATTTTTGTGCAAAAATCACTATAAGAAAGTGAAAGTCAGGAGGCGTCTGGGTGGCTCAATCAGTTGAGCATCCAACTCATGATTTTAGCTCAGATTGTGATCCCAGGACCCTCATGATCAAGCCATGTCATCTGGCTCTGTGCTGAGTGTGGAGCCTGCTTAAGATTCTCTCTCTCCCTCTGACCCTTTCCCCTGCCTGTGCTCATTTGTGCTCTGTCTCATAAATAAACAACTAAAGGGGCACCTGGGTGGCTCAGTCGGTTAAGCTTCCGACTTTCGCTTAGGTCATGATCTCACGGTTCGTGGGTTCGAGCCCCGCGTCAGGCTCTGTGCTGACTGCCGGCTCAGAGCCTGGAACCTGTTTCAATCTGTGACTCCCTCTCTCTCTGACCCTCCCCTGCTCACGCTGTCTCTCTCTCTCTCTCTCTCCTAGAAATAAATAAAACATTAAAAAAAAATTAAAAAATAAATAAATAAACAACTAAATAAAAATAAATAAAATAGAAAGTTAAGGACAATACAAAGGATAGAAGAACATATTTGCAAATCATATATCCGATAAGGGATTTACATCCAAAATGTATAAAGAACTCTTACAACTTAATAACAAAAAGACAACTCAGTTAAATATGGGCAAAGGACTTGAATAAATATTTCTCCAAAGAAGATACATAAGTGGCAATAAGCACATAAAAAAGATACTCAACATCATTAGTGACTACGGAAAAGCAAATTAAAATAACGGGATACTATTTCACACCCATTAGGATGGCTATTATCAAATAAGGGTTGGGGTGCCTGGCAGGCTCAGTTGGCAGAGTGCCTGACTCTTGATCTTGGGGTTGTGAGTTACAGCCCTACTTTGGCTGTAGAAATTACTTAAAAATAATTTTTTTTTAAAAAAGGGGGTTAAAAATTACAAATGTTGGCAAGGATGTACAGAAATTGGAATTCTCATTTATTGACGGTGGGCATGTAAAATGGTGCAGATGCTATCTATAGAAAACAGTTTGGTGATTCCTCAAAGAGTTTAAACATAAAAGTACCATATGACCTGACAATTCCTGGGTATATACCCAAAGAACTGAAAATGTGTGTTCAAGCAAAAACCTGTACATGAATTAACATTCACAGCAGTCTTATTCATAATAGACAAGATGTGGAAACAACCCATAAATTGATGAATGAATAAACAAAATGTGGTAGTCAGATAATATTATTCAGCCTAGAAATGAATGAGGTGCTGATACATCACAACATGGATAAACCTTGACAATATGCTGAGTGAATGAAAGCAGATACAAAAGACCACATATTATATGATTCCACTTAGATGAAATATCTAGAATAGGCAAATTCACAGAGCTAGAAAGTTAATTAGTGGTTTACTAGGAAGTGAGGGAAAAGAGAATGAGGAGTGACTATTGAATAGATAAAGGGTTTCTTTTTGAGGTGATGAAAAAGTTCTAGAACTACATAGTGTTGACAGTTGTACAGCATTGGGAATGTACTTAATGCCACCGAATTATACGTTTTAAAATGGTTAAAATGATAAATTTAATGTTATGTGTTAAGTTAAATGTTTTCAGAAAATGACACCATAAGGCAATATATCATGAAATATGATACTTTGGTTAATGACAACCACAGCTATCCAAATTATTTTTCACTGAGATTAACAAATTGTCAAGCTAAAGTTTTTACTGAATTTTATCAAGTTCTATAATGAACTTTTAATGAATCATGGTTCATGAACTTTATAATTTTTTAAAAAGTTTATTTATTTATTTAGAGAGAGAGAGAGAGAGAGCGAGTGCATGCGTGCGTATGTGAGCAGGAGAGAGAATCCCAAGAAGGCTCTGCACTGTTAGCATAGAGCCCAAAGCAAGGCTTGAACCCACGAACCGTAAGATTGTGATCTGAGCCAAAATCAAGAGTTGGCTGCTTGACTGACTGAGCCACCCAGAAACCCTGAAACTATAAATTTTTCATAATTATTTTTGAAACTAAGTAGGAATGAAAAATGACAAATTTTATTTTCATGTTCATTTATAATCTGGTTAGACTCCTCTAAGAATATAGCCTAAAATCTTTAAATGTGCTATTCAAGAAGAATATTAGAATTTAACAGAGGAAAGATGCCACAGTACCTAAATTTCTATATCCTTGGAAACCCTTTAATATCCAAAAAAATGTATACCTCCCACAGAACCAGCCTTTCCAAATACTAATTATCCTGTAACCACCCCCAGGAAGGGTAACCAAGGAGAGGCTGTAAGTCTAGGCACTGCTTTCAATTCATCATTAATAGAAAAACATGGCATATGTCCCTTGAGAATGTGTCTCCAACAGGCCAATAAGAACCCTCTATGGCCACAGAGAGCAGCTGGGACGTAGGAATGATGGCTGACCTTGCTCTGACCCTCAGTTCATCTGAACTAAGGAAGAAGAGCTCAGTCCTCAGCAATGCATACTACCAGGTAGCATCCTAGAGACATGGAGAAGCTATGATGCTGGATCCTTACTTCTAAGGAACAGAATTCCAGGCACTTACCCGTTTGCAGTACCAAAAATCCGGGCCTGATATATACTCAAGGATGACTTCTTTGTCATGGATCATTAGAGTTCCCTGTGAAGACAAAGACAGAAGCCATCAACGTCAACCCTCAGAGAAACCAAGAGACAGGAAGGCACAGCCATGCCTTTCCAGTCCCCAAGCCGAAACATTTTACAAAGAGTGACCTATTCATCGACAAAAGGAAATGGCTGTTTTAAGCCACAGACTTGGGGCAGTGTGGCACAGCAAGCTTAAGCTTAGGGAAAGGGTGTGGCAGAAGGTGAGATCAGTCTTCAGCCTTGGCTCCTGTGGGTCAGGGTGCTGTCCTTGGGCAGGTTAGGCCCAGTCTACTTCTCCAGAGGTCATGTAGTGCACTTTCACATGAGTCCCAGCAAGTCTCCCCCACCTGGCTTGGAGCTAGAACACTATCAAGAAGCAAACTCTTCCTTCTGCATCACAGAGGCACAGGAGCCCTCTCAATTGTCTTCTTTTCCATGGCTAACTTAAAAATCTCCTTGGGAGAGGTAGGTGGGGCTCTTAATTTAGGTGCCTGAAAACTTTCTTTGGAACACTGGCCGCATGGCAAAAGCACCAGGAAAAAGAGGTACAACCCCAATGACAGGCAGAAAGGAGAAAGGTGAAAGCTTCATAGCAGGTCACATCCTTATGGCAGGAACCTGAATGGCTGGTGGTGGCAGCACAGGTGCTGGCGGCAGTGGTGGCAGCAGCATCACTCTGGCTTGGAGCCTACGGAGTGAGCTAGCCATGAAATCTGAGGAGCAACCATCGGCAAATAAGCACTTTGGGGAAGTCTGGCACAGGAACGGGTAGGGAAAGGGGCTCAGTAAGCCTACAGTTACAGAGTTCCTTTGCCTCTGCATTTTAGAAAAGTCACAAATTCTATATCATATCAAGAAAAAGTTAAGTTTTAATAAACACTAGCCAGCAGATACGTGTTAGAGTAGAAGAAAAAAATCTCTGCCTACTGACAAGAGACCCTCACCCACACTGGTAAGTGAACTAACCGAGGATGCGACTCTGGAACTAGCCCCTGCGCTGTGTTCATTCTCCGCCCTCTAGGGTCCTCTGTGTCTCCTCAGACAGGGCTCTGAGTTCTACAAGGCATTTCTTTGCAATTGGACCTCAGTTTCTTGCTTGAATCCATACATCTGTCAAATAATGCTTTACCTCTCTGCTTTTCACACCAAAAGAGTCAAGAGAAATACATAGAATAAAATTATTGTCTTGTCAAAACCAAAGGAAATCTGCCCACCTGCCTAGGTCCTAGAATCTGGTCTCTGAGAAATTGTGTCTTGGCTTGTTCTCAAGGTTAGAGGATGATGATAATAAAAATTTGCTAACATTTATTAAGCACTTACTCAGAACCAGAAACTGTTAAGTATGTTATTTTATTTAATCCCCTAAACGATCCCATAAAATAACATTATCTCCACTTTACAGATGAGGAAACATGCTCAGAGCCAAGGTCACCTAGATGGTGAAAGGTAGAGCCAGATTCACACGTGGGGCTGTAGATAAGGGACCTCCTGCTGCATTCAACTCCTGTTCTGTGTTAGGGACAAGGAATCTGCTCTCAGAAACCAATCCAGAAAAGAGAAGAACTCTGCAGGCACGGAGGGTCAAGGAACTATCACTATGCCAAGCTCTACTCCTACAGGAGGTTGGTCAAGATAGTACCCTTCCACGCAGAGACAGTATGTCATGTCATTTAAGAACATGGACTCTGGGACAGGTGCCCTAAATCTGAATCCTGCCTCCACCTCATGACCTTTAAACAAGAACCTTAATTTCCATGTGCTTTAGTTTCCTCATTTGTAAAGTAGGGATAACAGTATCTATTTCATAAGGTGGTTATGAAGATTAAGTACATTAATACATGTAAAGAGCTTAGCATGGAATATAGTGAGGGCTTAATAAATGTATTTCAACTCCTAAGTGCTAAAAAAGGACTAGAATCAGCAGGCGAGATGAGACAAGGTCAAAATGCCACTGACTTCACCTCATTTGCTTGACAGGTTAATATTTCACAACCCATTTCAATCTACTAAAAGACCAAAGCCTTCACAGGAAACGGTCACCACAAATCAGAACCTCTATCTTCATGACACCACTTAGTGTTGGTTGTCAACTGCTGGGCCAGATCTTAGTGTCCAGGCTAAATCTTGCTGGCCTTTTATTATCAGTACCAAGTGCAGTACTTGGTACAGAAAAGAAACTAAAGCCCTTGGGGAATGAACAAAAGACTGGATCCAACCACCCCTCGACGGCTGAAGTGCTTAGCACACAATGGCTCCAAAGGAGGTACTGCTGTCATAGTGTGCATCTGTACACCCAGTCCACAGATGTGTGGGTTGCCATTTGAAGACTGAACGGTGCTGCAGAACAAGGCACTACTGTGAATACGGTCAATTGCAAATTTTGATTTACCACTTGAAGGCATCAATAAATAGATTCAGGAATTCCTAAGGCAAGGAGTGTAACAAATATGCCACTCCAGGAATCACGGATGACATTCTGTCTGGGGTAGGAAACTCCTTCTGCCAGGAGCACTCATTAGCATATCAACTTTGAGAAAATTGCCTTCACCTCCTCTATTACAAAGGCAATGATTTCCAATCCCTCTGAGTTCCATACAGGTAGGAAGACTCTTTCTTTTCAACCTGCACATTGCTAGACATAAAGCTGCCAGAGGAGACCACTGCTAAAGAATATGAAATGGTTTTAATATCACTATTGAAGAACAGCCAATTGTTTTGATAAGAATAAACTGACACAGAAATCACCTGAATGAGAACAATCAGGTTTATCTATGATTATCTCCCAGCTGCTATCATACTTAGGCTGTCCACATACACCAAGCACAGGTGTAACACACACTATACCCCTTCCTATCCTGGCCAGGCCTTTCTTCAGATTGCATAAACATCTGCCAGTGTCTCCTAGGGAAGCAAACTGTGGGGAGGTGGATTAATAAATAAGTTAAATATTAATAAGTAAAAAAGTAATGTCATCAATAAATGATTTAATCACTTTTGGTTGTCTTTTAATTGTCTATTATCTACCATCTTCACACATTAGGGTTTTTATTCATCATTTGAATTATTGGGTTGTGATTGTTAAACTACTAAAGCAAAGATACCATGAAAACCAGGAGTCTAATTAACCAGGACTGGCTCCCAAAGAGGAATTTCAAATTTTACATTTGAAAGTAAAACCGTAAAACCAAAGACAGACACCTCCTTTCTCAGTAGTGTTAGATTGGGCTCAAATTAGATTAAAACCTGTTAAAATTCTCCAAGCCTAAAGCCCTCCCTTAACCAAGTCACCTATAGATGTTCCTACATATAATCTCAAAGGGTTTTAATGTGAAGCTTCAGGAAGCTAGAGAAAACTGCGCTCCTGGAGAGTAAAGCAAGTCCTTATTCTCCACCTTAGGGACACCATACAGGAGAATACTCTGGGTCTTAGGGCTGTTGAACTCAACACAAACACTTCCATTTCCCTTTTCAGCTGCTGCTCCCAGAGACTTCATTCATAACTTCATTTTGTGACTGTCAACTTGTGAAAAAGACTTGGGTCAGAGATTTAAATAAGAATCTACCATATGGTCCATCTGGCTCATAACCAAGCCCCAAGAATTCTTAAGGTCCTGGGGAGGTACAAGAGCACATGTAAAGGAAGAACATTTCTGACCAGCAGCTCAGCACGTGTGCTGAAGATCTCCAACACAAGTGCAGTCCCAGTCACACTGTACTGACAGCATAGCTGCTGTGTGGCAGAACTGGTCATTCCATTAAAGCACGGAGAGGCACAGAAGGATCAAAAGGCAGGGAGAATGTATGTGAGCCTTGTGAATACAACTCACACTGAAGCATCAGCAATCCCTCCTCGTAGATTTGTGCTTCTTCCAAACTCAGGATGGGAGAATCAGGTTACTGGTGGCTGAGAACTGGTACTGTTTATCAGAGACAGTAATCTTAATTCACAAGGTAATTACAGTTTACAAAGGCATTTTTCACAAAGTCACCTTGCTCAATCCTCACATGTAGGGCATATGTAAAACTTACTTCCACATGGGAAAGAATGGATGGAATATATGGAGTATCCTGCCCAACGTTACAGAGCTAGTTAGCAATATATAAAGAACCAAATAGAACCAAAGGTTGGGTGTTCTTTTCGCCATACTGCTTTTGTTTTTAAACTTCCAGGGAGTCAGCCATCTCAAAATACTTGCCACACCGAAGAGGTGGCTTCTGATGAAAAGATGCATAAAGTTTAAAGAAATTTGCAGGCAATGGCCCCAAAGGGATTTCTTAGAGAGACTGTCGTAAAGACCCTGCTCCTTGACTACGTTGCCAATCCCCCCAAACTGGCCTGCTCAAGTGATCTTTATGTTCTTAAAGCACCACAATTACTTTAGGCACACGGCCTAGGACAAAGAGAGTTGGTAATAAGTTGCTACTACCAGCAGTTTCAACCACCCAGCAATCAAATGGTCCTGGAGAAAGAATAAAGCAAGAGGAACAAAACAGGTTTAAAACAGATGTATGTCATTCTTCTTAGTATAAAAGTGTACCTTTTTTTTTTCCTGTTAAGTGTAGTTTTTATAGAAATCTTTTGCAAAGCAGACAGGATCATTCTTTCTGGTGCAAGGATATGCTCTAGTTCAAACATTTTATAAAACTCAGTATTTCCAAAGGTCAAAACCAAAATGAGACAGGAGGAGGAAATGGAGGAAGGAGGTAAGTAGAGGTAGAAATCCAAAGATGAAATGCTCTGTGACAACTCTGTATTAGCTCTGTCCAGTTATCCCCATACCCACTGTCAGACTGGCTTTTCATGGAGCAGAGTCTAAGTGCCCCTCTGAGCAGCCAGGAGATGAGGATCCGATGGGATGTCCACCTGAAACAGAATCCTACTTCAGAGTCCAAAGTTGAGGAACAACATTGCCTGGCTAGCTCAGTCAGTAGGGCACGCAACTCGATCTCGGGGGCGTGAGTCTGAAGCCCACATTGTGTGCAGAGATTATTTAAATAAAAAGTAAAATCTTTAAAAGACACTTCACTCTCAGCTACTTCTTTTTATCTTTTCTTGTCTAGATGAAAGCACATCTTTTCCCCTAAGACACTTCCTAATAACATATTTCACTACCTGACCAGTTTATCTGTCATTTCCTAAGAGGACACAACCAGCATCTTGCTAAAACCTTATCTGTATTCTCTGAAGCAATATGGCTGACCTTGTTTCACTCAGCCCAATACACCAGGCTCAGCAAAGTCAGGGGCTCAAGATGAACTATGCTCCAGAACACAATACACTCTCAACCAGGCCCTGACAAAATATATTCTACCCGCTTTATGACCCCTCCCTGATAATCTTTGGTGCATTTTTTTTTTAAATTAGAGAGAGAGAGAGCATGGGTGGGGAACAAGGGCAGAGAAAGAGAGAGACAGAGAGAGAGAGAGTGAGAGAGGACAGAGACAGAGACAGAGAGAGAGAGTTTCAAACAGGCTTCATGTTCCATGAGGAGCCCAACAGGGGGCTCGATCACATGACACTGGGATCATGACCTAAGCCGAAATCAAGAGTCAGATGCTCAACGACTGAGCTACCCAGGTGCCCCTCCGTCTTGGTTGTATTTTTAAGTAAGATCTCAGTTCTTCTAGAAAATGCCTCTTGTCATTATGAAAGAACACCAGTAATCTACAGTCTTAGAGATAATTCAACAACTTAGCTCCTCGGAAGACTTAAGGAAGACTTGTTTGCCAAGGAATCCACAAAACTCTCCTATTCTAAGAGTCATTTGGGTCAAAAACAAGGATGGAAAATATAAACAAATTCATGAGTAAGCAAATAAGTAAATAACCAAAATAGCCCAGTTTTTTCTTTCATTGTGAGAACGTGAGGTTCTATCACAGAGGCTAAGACCAGGTAGATGGTTGGGGTACTCAGCAAATTCCTTCACCACAAACATATTGCTACAAATAAATAATAACTAGATCCACCTATTGGTACTTAGAATAATTGAACAATTGTGAACCACTAAAATGCAAATATTTTTGAAAATTTCACGTAGTTATAATTGTATATATTTTAAAGCAGTACTTCAGTCAATGTTGATAAGGACCTCAGTCTAATCAAACAATTTCCCTGGTTAATCAATAACTTATTTCCAAACAATTCTTAGTGGAAGTAGAAGATCACATTTGAACAGATCTTACTGATAACCCTCAGAATTTCCTTCAAAATTCAGGTTTCTATAACCTGTTTTATTTTTTTTTCTCAGTTGGTTTCAAGTGCATTGTAATGAAATCAAAGTACTCATAAAGTAGAACAGATACAAAAACAAGTTACAGATTGTTTCTTCCTAAGGATTTTCTCAGTTAACCCTAAAATAATTGTGAGGTATGCAGAGCAGAGGTTTTAATCCCAGATAAAAGAGGAGCTCTCTGCCTACTGCAGTTAGGGCCTTTTTTTTTTTTTTTTTAACATTTATTCATTTTTGAGAGAGAGAGAGAGACAGAGTGTAAGAAGGAGAGGGGCAGAGAGAGAGAGAGAGAGAGGGAGACACAGAATCCAAAGCAGGCTCCAGTCTCTGAGCTGTCAGCACAGAGCCTGATGCGAGGCTTGAACTCACTAAGTGCAAGATCATGACCTGAGCTGAAGTTGGACGCTTAACTGACTGAGCCACCCGGGCCCCCCAGTTAGGGCCATTTTCTCCCCACACTGCTGAATACTAGAACACTATATATAACACTCTTTCATATCCTGAGATGACTATTGCTCTAGCTCCCCCTACTCATTTCTCTGGAAAGAGTGGACCCTAAAGTAAACATCTACTCATGCTTCATTGTCTAGGTCTCTAAATCGACTCACTGTAGGGGAAGAAAAAGGGAGTATCTAAAATCAGTGTGGTAAATGTAAAGCTTCTTATTTTGTTTATTGAGTAACATAATCAAAACATTTCTCATTTCTTTTCCTGTATACAGAGCTCATGCTGGAAGGCGGGAGGGAAAGCCAAGAGAGAAAATGAGGCACACAGCTCCTAAGAAACTGCAGATCACATCCTGTGCCCACCACAAAGGCTAGAGTATTCCCCAGGTATCCCCCAAAGAGCCAGCAGCTATTCTTCCAGCCTCCCATTGAAGACATTATTTCTACTGCTACCTCCCACCCAAGAACCTTAGCTTCTTAAAGGCTGTCTCTATTATAGTCTCTCTCCCTTCAATGTCCTTCCTCGGCCATTTCAGAAAACCCTGCTGACATATTTTCTGCAGAAACAATGTCCTTAAAAGATGGGAAAAAAAACAAACAAAAAACACAGTGCCAGACTTCTGAACACACAATGTTCAATGGCCACTTCAGGAAGGTAACCACCCACCGTTCTTTTTTTCTTAGACAAAAAGCTACAGATCCAAGGTACAGAACCAGGCTAGCTCAGTAGGAAGAATATACGACTCTGGATCTTGGGGCTGTGAGTTTGAGCCAGCCCCATGTTGGCTATAGAGATTACTAAAAAAAAAATTAATAATAATTAAATAATTATTTAATTAAATATTAATAATTTAAAAATATTAATAATTACATAATTATTTAATAATTAATTAAATATTAATAATAATTAAAAAGAAAAAAGAAGTGCTACAGACCCAATGCCACTCTTGACAGTTGCTACAAGACTAAGAATGGAAGCTGAGTCAGAAAAGGTCCAATGGGACAAAAGATTAAGTGCCTAATCCTTTTTGGTCTACTCATTCTCACTTGCAAATAACAGAATTATCACACTTCAGTTCATAACAAAAACGAGGGTAGCTTTTCACATGTAAGGCATGCTCAAGTCAAATTAGTCCATACTGAGGAAGCAACATTTGCTGAGCTATATAATCGCTGCTATTGCAGCAGGTACACATTGAGAATGAGGGAATGATCTCTGCATAGGGCAGAAATCTCAGGTAATCCAGGAATTTGAGAGAACACAAAGCTAAGAGGTCTCTAATGATGTCCCAGCCAAGTGCTACAAAGGCAGAGCCCTCAGCCATCAAGAAACTCTCCCTGAACAGACCTGAATGCTCTGTCTGAAAATCTAACACAGACTTAACTCTTGAATACCGTTAAACACCCTCAGGGCTAAGATATACTATCCAGTGTATGAAAAGGCATCCTGGGATGCCTGGGTGGCTCAGTCAGTTAAGTGTCCAACTTCGGCTCAGGTCATGATCTTGCGGTTCATGAGTTCAAGCCCTGTGTCCGCTCTGTACTGATAGCTCAGAGCCCAGAGCCTGCTTCAGATTCTGTATGTCCCTCTCTCTCTGCCCCTTCCCTGCTCATGTTCTGTCTCTCTCTCTCTCTCTCTCTCAAGAATAAACATTTAAAAATAAATAAATAGGGGCGCCTGGGTGGCTTAGTCAGTTAAGCGTCTGACTTCGGCTCAGGTCATGATCTAATGGTTTGTGGGTTAGAGCCCCGTGTCGGGCTCTGTGCTGACAGCTAGCTCAGAGCTTGGAGCCTGCTTCAGATTCTGTGTCTCCTTCTCTCTCTGACCCTCCCCTGCTCATGCTGTCTCTCTTTTTCTCTCTCAGAAATAAATAAAACATTAAAAAAATAAAATAATAAAATAAAAATAAATAAATAAGTAAATAAAAGGCTGTCTAAAGAAGATCAGGGGTGCCTGGGTGGCTCAGTTGGTTAAGCATCTGACTTCGGCTTAGGGTCACGATCACAAGGTTTGTGGGTTTGAGCCCCGCATCGGGTTCTGTGGTGACAGCTTATACAGCAATATAAACCAATCTGAGGTTTTGTAGATTTAAAAAAATTTTTAAATGCCTTTACCCTTTCCCTACCACCTCCTCATCCTCCAAAAACATTAACCAGAATAGGATATGTATTCTTAATCAACAAAAACATTTTTTTATAGCTGACTAGGTGTGTTCTCAGTAGTGAACAAAACCTAATAATGCTCTCATGCAGATGATGTTTTAAACCACAAGGACAAATAAACAAGTATACTATTAAACAAATAGGAAACACATAATTCTTAGAGGAGAAGTACAGAATGGAAAGAGTTCTTTAAAACTGCTAGAAGTGAAGAGAGACAGAAGGAGAGTAAGAAAGTTTATGCTAAGAGGTCAACTGTGCTCATGGTTCAACAGGTATAAAGTACATTGTGAACAGCACGTATAATGGGCAAAGCTGGACATGACCCAGAGAGGAGAAAATGATCGACCACACTTAACAAAAGTAAAAAAGCCCAGAAATAGGTAAGATCAATATATACTCTTCTTCTTGCTAAGAAGGGCCTAGTAGAAATGCTGGTGCTTTCAGAGGCTAGTTTCTATCTTCTTTAATAACCTGTATATTTATATGTAAGACTCAGAACTAATGTAGAAAAACTACATCCAAAGCTGCCAGGGTAAAACATGGTCTTTATCACACTGTAACTTCTCTAGCTTCGGGATCTATTAATTTTACATTCATTCTTTTTTTTTTTTTTTAAATTCAAACTTTAGACATTGACGCCAACAATGGTCCATTCCATAGCATATGCTATAGCTGCTAACCATCAGTTTATGTGGTTTTAAAAAATTTTTTTAAGTTTATTTATTTAGAGAGAGAGCGTGGGCTTGAGCAGGGAAGGGGTAGAGATGGAGAGAGAGAATCCTAAGGTGGCAGCACAGAGCCCATTGTGGGGCTTAAACTTACAAATGGCAAGATCATGGGGCGCCTGGGTGGCTCAGTTGGTTAAATGTCCGACTTTGGCTCAGGTCATGATCCCACAGTTCGTGGGTTCGAGCCCTGTATCGGGCTCTGTGGTGACAGCTAGCTCAGAGCCTGTTTCAGATTCTCTCTCTCTCTTTCTCTCTGACCCTCCCCTGCTCACACTGTCTTTCTCTCTCTCTCAGAAATAAATAAAACATTTTTTAAAAAATTATAAAAACAGGGGCGCCTGGGTGGTTTAGTCGGTTGAGCGTCCGACTTTCGCTTAAGTCATGATCTCGTGGTTCGTGGGTTCGAGCCCCGCGTCGGGCTCTGTGCTGACTGCCAGCTCAGAGCCTGGAGTGTGTTTCAGTCTGTGACTCCCTCTCTCTCTGACCCTCCCCTGCTCACGCTGTCTCTCTCTCTTTCTCCTAGAAATAAATAAAAAACATTTTTAAAAAAATTATAAAAACAAACAAACAAACAAATAGCAAGATCATGACCTGAGCTGAAACCAAGAGTCAGGCACTTAACTGACTGGGCCCATAGACTAGGTGCCCCAAGTCTACATGTTTTTTTAAAGAATACAGGAACAGAAGTGTACATTATATTAAATTTATTAAATACATTTTACTATTATTTAGTATATATTTTATTATTATAAGGATAATTAAGGTTTGGAGAAACAAAATTCTATAACCTGAAAGAATTTGGAATTTGGTTCTTACTCTGGATAATTAAGAGACTTC
The DNA here is from genome assembly GCF_003009895.1 of Hyaena hyaena. NCBI lineage: Eukaryota > Metazoa > Chordata > Mammalia > Carnivora > Hyaenidae > Hyaena > Hyaena hyaena. The sequence continues at coordinate 713,563 of NW_024080662.1, forward strand.
AGGGAGTCTCCCAATGCCTATTTGCTTCCTTTTCCTTGGAAACAAATCCTTGATTTTTAACTGAGCACATGGCTAGCTGGAATAAAGAAGTCTCTCAGAGCCCCTTGCAGTTAAGCATGGCCATGATTAAATTCTAATTACCTGGACATAGACAAAAACAGTGTTTGCAAAGTCCAGTCAGTATTCTTAAAGCGGCGGGGGGGGTGGGGTGGGGGGTGCACATGTACATTTTCTTCCTGCTTCTTTCCTATTGGTTAGCAAGTCAAAGTGATGGCTAATACTCAAGCAGCCATCTTGAAGCCATCACTTTGGCTTGACAAATCTATGAACAAGATATACAATAGTCTTCAGAGTTATAGAATTTCTTCTTGTTCTCAGAACTGTTCAGTGCAATAAATATTATAATAAGTACTTATTATATACCTTCCATTTGCTTGTAAGAACTTCTCATCCACACCAAGGTACAGAAAACCAGTTTTTAAGTGATTCTGCACTTTCTCGGGTAGTTTTGAATACATTTTTAGTGCATGTAGATATTTAATACTATACTAAAAAGAAAAAAGCCATCATAAAGTGGTCATATGTTGAGGATGAAAGGGCTACATGACTGAAGGAGCCTGGGTCTCTGAGGTTCATGAAACCACCAGAAGATAGGCTGGATAGCTTAGACTTCATTTACATTAGAAAAAAATAAACTCATTTAAGCCAATCTAATCCTAACTGGTACAAATGCTTTTGGAAATTAGTGGGGACAGGGGTGCCTGAGTGGTTCAGTTGGTTGAGCATCTGACTCTTGTTTTGGCTCCATCATGATCCCAGTGTTGTGGGATCGAGCCTTGCATCAGGCTCTGTACTGAGCATTGAGCCTACTCAAGATTCTCTCTCTCTCTCCCCCCATGCTCCTATCTCCCCCAACTGTGTGTGTGTGCTTGTTCTCTCTCTCTCTCACACACACAAAGGATAAAAACTTTTAAAAATAAAGAAATTACTGGGGATAGGCAAAGGTAGGTATTTTGCTCAAAAAATATCAGACTATGAAATAAAGGGAAAGCTGTAGAATAAACTAGTTAAGTAGTGGAACAAAAGATGGCAATGGAAAAACCTCATGATTTTTCTGCTAAGCTACAGTGTTGTAAGGTTCTGATGCTACCTCACACTCAACATATCTAAAATAATCATCTTCATCCCTCCCTCCCAAATGCATTCCTTCTCCACATGCTTTATTTCTGTTTAAGGTACTACTTCTTCTGACCTGAGTGGCCCTTTGAATCTGCCCTCTTTTGGCCTTTCTGTCCAACATTCAGTGTTAACAGACATTAGAGATTCTTTGTGCAAACTTTTTTTTCAAACCTGACTTTTCCCTTACATACCTGTTGTCAGCCCTTAGTGGAAGCCACCACCTCTTCACATCTCTGTCCTAGATCTGCAGTTTCTCCCCGCTAGTCAAGACTATATACTATCACAAGAAGAGTTTCCCTAGAGTGTCATTTTGATTTTGTTTCACTCTTGTGGTTCTCCTATGTTTTCAAATTAAAGATTAAATGCAAGGCTCTTGATTACCTACCTTGCACTTTCCAAGTTATTCCTTTCATTACTCCCCAGCGTATGAGGATAAGAATCAGACAGGAGTTTGGAAGCTGTAACAAACAAGATGTGGCTACCTCTGGCAAAAGCAAAAACAGCATATTACTATTTGGTATTAAAGATTCTAGGGCAGAAACCTAATAGAGGTACCAGAATCTGGCAAGTCAAGAGGTTACTCAGGTAGGAAGGAGAAACTAAAAAGATCACTAAGAGCTTATGAAGAAGGAATATGGAGTCAGATACTATTCAACATTTATTAATCTAGTTAACAAATATTTATTTAGTACATCATATGTTGCCAGGTATAGCTCTAAGCCATTTGGGTAGTGAAGGGGAAAAAAAGATGAAAAGAAGAAAAGAAACACTCCATGCCTTCTTGAACCTTTCAATCTAGAGAAGTTCAATTACACCTGGTGGCATTTGCTTTACTGTACATAGACCTTTGCCAGTCATTACTCAGGTACTTTGTCTGATTTAGCAGTTTACCCCTTTATTCCATACTTCTAAAGATTCTGGTACTACCTTTAAAATACCTAAGAAATGCCTGACAATGGAGAGCCCCTTCATTCAAGCACTCAGAAGAGCCACAAGAAGCATTCTTCTAGGCAAGGTGGCCAATATAATGTTCCCTGATCTTAAAGAGATCTCCTGAGCCTGGAACCTTGATAGGAACAAACATAATATGTCTCTGAGCTGGCGCGCCTCCAGATTGCAGGGAACCCAACATATCCTGTATTGCTGTAGATTCACAGTATACAAGAATCAAGTCAAAGAAAAAAAGGAGACTTTTACTTTGTAACTTTAAATAAATACCTCAGGAATTAGGCAACATAAGCATTATTAGATGCATAGGTAGAAACAATAAATGTGCAACTTAATAGTTGCAGGAGAACCTATAAGGAATGGAAAGAAGAAAATTAGCTCTTAAAATGTCAACTGCAAATCCTGGATATGCCCAAAACCCAAATAATAAAAACAGATCCACATCTAGGGCAGCAAGTACTCGGAGACATCCCGTAAACAAAACAAAACAAAACACCCAACCAACCAACCAACCAAAGCACCCAACCCAAAGGAGAATTCAAATGGCAACATGAATGTCCAAAATAGAAATGAAACCTGGCCACTGGAACTGTGAGTATTCCATGTTTTTAATACTACACCACTCTAATACTACACCACTCTAATATGGGATCTAATGAGCTATCCATTTGGAGTAAGCTCCTGAAAAAAACAAACAAAAGCTTTACATTTCCACTCCTAGATATATAACCAAGAGAAATGAAAACATATGTCCACACAAAAGTGTGGACATGAATGTTCATAGTAGCATTACACACACACACACACACGCCTGCGTGTGTGTATAGCCAAAAGTGGAAACAACCCAATGTTCAACTAATTAACAGATAAAGAAAATGTGTTACATCCATATGATACTCAACCATAAAGAGATGAAGTACTAATTCATACAGCAACATGGATGAACTTTGAAAACATGATGCTAGGTGAAAGAAAAAAGTAAAAAAAAAAAAAAAGTTTATGATCCCATCTATATGAAACATCTTGAGTAGGCAAATGCATAAAGACAAAAAGTAGACTCATGGACATTTAGAAACTTTGGGTAGGGGAGAGTGGAAGGAAATGGAAAGTGACCGCTAACGGATACATGGTTTCTTTTTGAAAGGAATACTTATTTTCCCAACAAACAGATGGCCAAAAAGCAATATGACTAATTCTGAATGAATGAATTTTTAGTGATGTGAATGAAATAGACAAACATCCACTTATACTTAATTTATTAACTTAGTTTTATACATTTAAATTATAAATAATAAAGTCTTTATTATGACTATACCCCCAATACCTACACAATAGCAGACATATAAACATAGTGGGGGATCAACGGCTATTGAATGATTATATCTAGGCAGCAATCAATGAAACTTTAGTATTATTATTGTTGTTTTTTATTTATTATTTTTGAGAAAGGGAAGCAGAGTGCAAGCAGGGGAAGAACAAGAGAGAGGGAGACACAGAATCCGAAGCAGGTTCCAGGCTCTGAGCTGTCAACACAGAGCCTGACATGGGCCTCAAACCCATGAACCATGAGATCATGACCTGAGCTGAAGTCAGACACTTAACTGACTGAGATACCCATCTGCCCCAATCAATGAAAATTTAAACTATTGGGTCATGGATTGGAGATAACACACAAAATCTAGCAAGTCTACTCATGAATTTATATTAAGAAAAATGAGTATACCTATTCATCAAGAGAATTGATTTTGAAATAACACCCCCTCCAAACTTACATGTCCTTTAACAGTGGAACTAATGAATAAACTGTAATATACTCTCTCTCTAAAAAAATTTTTTTATATAGTTTATTTTTGAGAGAGAGACAGAGCATGAGTGGGGGAGGGACAGGGAGAGAGGAAGACACAGAATCTGAAATAGGCTCCAGGCTCTGAGCTGTCAGCACAGAGCCCGATGTGGGACTCGAACCCACGAACTGTGACATCTGACCTGGGCCAAAGTTGGACACTTAACCGACTGAGCCACTCAGGCGCCCCCCCCCCCTCTCTTTTTAAGTAGGCTTCATGCCCAGTGAAGAGGCCAACATGGGGCTTGAACTAATGACACTAAGATCAAGACCTGAGCTGAGATCAAGAGTCAGATGCTTAAATGACTGAGCCACCCAGGGGCCCTGTGATATAAACTTATACTGTAAGACTGTATAACAATGAAAATCAACCCAGCTATACAGAAGATGAATTTAAAAAATAATACTAAACAAAAAAGTCAGGTAGAAGAATACATCCTGTGTGACTCCATATACATAAGGCTCAAAACCAAGTCAAAGGCCTCTTCAGTATTAGAACTTACAACAGTGACTACCTCTGGTAGGGGTAGAAAGGAAAAGCAAGAGAGGCAGGAGGGACTTCTACATATAACACAACATTTTGTTTATTAACCTGGGTGGTGGCTACAGGTGTTATAGACAGAATGTCTGTGACATCCCCCACACACTTTCAATTTACATATTAAAGCGTTAATCCCCAATCTGATGGTATCTGGAAGTGGCATCTTTGGGAAGTAACTGGGTCATGAAGGTGGAGCCTTCATGAATGGAATTATTACTCAAAGAGATGAGAGACAGAGATCATCTTTCTCTCCACTATGTGAGGATACACCAAGATAGCCATCTACAAACCAGGAAGAGGGCCTTCACAAGGAAACGAACTGGCACCTTGATCTTGGACTTTCCAGCCTCCAGAACAACAACAAACAAATTTCTACTGTATAAACCACCAAGTCTATGGTATTTTGCAACAGCAGCCCAAACTGAGACAACAGGTATATACAATTTGTGATTATTCACTGAACAGTAATGCTTATGATGTATGCTCTTTTCTGTATGTATGCAATACTGAAAGAGAGAGAGAAGGAAGAAAAGAAAGGACTAATGATTTCAAGACATTACCCTTCCCATGTGTACCCTTCTATTTTATTCAGGCTCCTTATATGTTGCAGTTCTCTCACTGATAGTGCCAATTTAGGTCATCTAGCAATTTTCTAGAGCACATCATTTAAAAAATTTATTCATTTGTTTATTTATTTGTGTGTGCCCGCGCTCACGTGCGCACGTGAGAGAGAAAGAGAGAGAGAGGGAAGGGGGAGGGAGGGAGGGGGAGGGAGAGAGAGAGGGGGAGAGAGAGGGGGAGAGAGAGAGAGAGAGAGAGAGAGAGAGAGAGAGAGAGAGACAGACAATGAATGAATCTTAAGCAGGCTCCATGCCCGGCTTAGAGCCTGACACAGAGTTTGATCTCATAACTGTAAGATCATGACCTAAGCTGAAATCAGAACAGGGGGACACTTAACCCACTGAGCTACCTAGGTGCCCTTGGAGCACATTATTTTAACTGCCAGTGAACTTGCTTAAGGTTTACCACTTGGAATATTCTTGGACTGAGAATAATGTCACTTGGGGAAAGTTTATCCTAAGCCACGAGTACCTTTTGGCATAAAATTACGATAGCAAAGGTCATTCTTTTGTTGGTCCTGTAAGTGAATATGAATACTTCTTTTATTAAAAATGTTATCCAAGGGATGCCTGGCTGGCTCAGTCGGTTAACTGTCTATCTTCAGCTCAGGTCATGATCTTGTGGTTCATGAGTTTGAGCCCCATATATGGCTTTCTGCTGTCAGTACAGAGCCTGTTTTAGATCCTCTGATCCTTCTTTCTCTGCCTCTCCCCCACTCACACTCTCTCTCAAAACAAATAAATTAATTTAAAAAAAAGTTATCCAACATTTTGTGTGATTATAACCTCAGAATCATCACTGAAATTGTTAAATTTCTTTACTTCTTTAAAAAACAAACCCCAGGGGCACCTGGGTGGCTCAGTGGGTTAAGCGACCGACTTCGGCTCAGGTCGTGATCTCACAGTTCGTGGGTTCAAGCCCCACATCAGGCTCTGTGCTGACAGCTAGCTCAGAGCCTGGAGACTGCTTCTGATTCTGTGTCTCCCTCTCTCTCTGACCCTCCCCTGCTCATGCTGTCTCTCTTTCTCTCTCTCACAAATAAATGAAACGTTAAAAAAAAATTAAAAACCCCAGAATCTAAAATTAGAATGGGCTGAAATAAATGATTAATATATCATCCTTAAATAACAGTGACTCAAAAGAATTCAGAAAAGACTCCAGAACAGCAGACTTTATAAGATCTTAAAAAAAAGGAGGGGGTGGGGTGGGGTGCGCCTGGGCGGCTCAGTCGGTTGGGCATCTGACTTTGGCTCAGGTCATGATCTCATGAGCAAGGGAGGGTCAGAGAGAGAGGGAGACACAGACTCTGAAACAGGCTCCAGGCTCTGAGCTGGCAGTCAGCACAGAGCCCGATGCGGGGCTCGAACCCAAGAACCGCGAGATCATGACCTAAGCGAAAGTCGGACGCTTAACCGACTAAGCCACCCAGGCGCCCCACTTTCTTTTTTTTTTTAAATGTTTTATTTACTTCTAGGAGAGAGAGAGAGAGAGAGACAGCACGAGCAGGGGAGGGTCAGAGAGAGAGGGAGTCACAGACTGAAACAGGCTCCAGGCCATGAGCTGGCAGCCAGCACAGAGCCCGATGCGGGGCTCGAACCCACGAACCGCGAGATCATGACCTAAGCGAAAGTCGGACGCTTAACCGACTAAGCCACCCAGGCGCCCCTCTTTTTCTTTTTTAAATGTATTTATTTATTTTGAGACAGAGAGAGAGAGAGAGAGAGAGAGAGAGAGAGAGAGAGAAGGGCAGATATAGAGGGAGAGAGAGAATCCCAAGCAGGCTCCCTGCTGTCAGTGCAGAGCCTGACGCGGGGCTCAAACTCACAAACTGTGAGATCATGACCTGGGCTGAAACCAAGAGTTGGATACTTAACTGACAGAGCCACCCAATCATTCCAACACTGGCAACATTCTTAAAAGATATAAAAATGTTTCTAACACACACAAAATCAGAGAACACAATAAAATATCCATGAACCACTAAGGAGTATAAGTACTTTGTTGTTAATGCTTGGCACTGGTTGGGATGCAGGGAGGACAGGTGCACTCAAACCCTGATGGTAAAAGAATAAATAAGGAAACTTCTAGTGGCAATGTGACTACATTGAACAAGTCATAAAACATGTTTAACTCTTAATCTGGGAAGTCTATCTGGAGGAAATTCACTTAAAGAAGTAATGAAGGATGTGTGATGTGACTATTTAGCTATGGGGGTATTCATCAAAGCATTATTTAAAATGGAAAAAAAAAATTCCATGCTCCTGGATTGGAAGAACATTATTAAAATGTCGATACTACCCAAAGCAATCTACATATTCAATGCAATCCCTATCTAAGTAACACCAGCATTTTTCACAGAGCTAGAACAATCCATTCCAAAATTTGTATGGAACCAGAAAAGACCCCGGATAGCCAAAACAATCTTGAAAAAGAAATCTGAAGCTAGAGGCATCACAATCCCAGACTTCAATTTGCTGGGAAAACTGGATAGCGACCTGCAGAAAGATGAACCTGGACCACTTTCTTACACCATAAACAAAAATAAACTCAAAATGGATGAAAGACCTAAATCTAGGACAGAAAGTCATCAAAACCTTAAAGGAGAAAGCAGGCAAAAACCTCTTTGACCTTGGCCACAGCAACTTCTTACTCAACACGTCTCCAGAGGCAAGGGAAACAAAAGGATAAATGAACTGTTGGGACCTCATCAAAATAAAAAGCTTTTGCACAGCGAAGGAAACAATCAGCAAAACTAAAAGACAACTGATGGGAGTGGGAGAAGATACTTTCAAATGATGTATCAGATAAAGGGTTAGTATCCAAAATCTATAAAGAACTTATCAAACTCAACACACAAAACACAAATAATCCAGTGAGGAAATAGGCAAAAGACAGGAATAGACACTTCTCCAAAGACATTCAGATGGCTAACTGACATGTGAAAAAAATGTTCAACATCACTCATCATCAGGGAAATACAAATCAAAACCACAATGAGATACCACCTCATACCTGTCAGAATGGCTAACATTAACTCAGACAACCACACATGTTGGTAAGGATGGCCACCCAGGTGCCCCTAAATTTTTTTTTTAATGTTTGTTTATATTTGAGAGGAGGGGGGAGGCAGAGAGAGACAGAGACAGAATCTGAACAGGCTCCAGGCTCCGAGCTGTCAGCACAGAGCCCAATGTGGGGCTCGAACCCATGAACCACAAGATTATGAACTGAGCCGAAGTTGGATGCTTAACTGACTGAGCCACCCAGCTGCCCTGAAACCTTCTTCTAAAATAAAGCTAAATGAGGAGTGCCTGGATGGCTTAGTTGGTTAAGTGTTTGACTTCAGCTCAGGTCATGATCTCACAATTTTTGAGTTCGAGTCCGGCGTTGGGCTTTGTGCTCACAGCTCAGAGCCTGGAACCTGCTTCAGATTCTGTGTCTCCCTCTCTCTCTGCCCCTCCCCCATTCTCACTCTTTCTGTCTCTCACAAATAAACATTAAAAAAATTAAAAAATAAAATAAAATAAAGCTAAATGAAAAGAAGATCCAGAGAGACTTAAAATGGTTAATATACTATAATCAGGGCTATGAAAATCAGCACCTACATTTAAAATATTTCTTGGAAAGCTATCTGACATGTTGACGGTCAATTTGTCTTGAGAAATCCCAACTTTTTTAGTTTTTCTAGTAACTGCTCCAAATGTGCAATGTGCTGACCCAAAACCCCCATATCCAGCAGATATGTCTCCTGAATTAACGGAATATCTTAGTCTTGTGTCTCAGACTGAGTCTAAAAATCAAGTTTGGTTATTTGATAGTGAATACATTAGACAGGTCTTATTCTAAAGTTCCTCTCCCAAGGGCACAAGCTGGGCTTGGGATGCTAGTCTGGAGGGGGAGCAGGAGCATTGTCTGCACTCTTGCTACACTTCTAACCCCACCCATCACTTCTACTCTGTTAGGACCAGGAGGAAGGCAAGGAGAAAGATGATTCATTAAGAGACAACCCATGGCAAGATGGATCATTTTCTCTTTGGCTAACCACAACTCCTATCCTTTTAAATCAGGGTTACTCAACCTCAGCACTATTGTTGATAGTTTGAAGCAGATAATTTCTATGGGGGCTGTCTTGTGTGTTTTAGGATATTTAGCAGCCTTTCTGGCCTCTACCCTGTAGATGCCAGTAGCAACTACAAATATGTCTCCAGACATTGCCAACCGTCCAATGGTTGGGGAGAGGAGGAGGGTCAAAACTGCTTCTCTCTCCATCCCCCCACTGTTAAGAACCACTGTCTTGCAAAAACATTATCAAGCCAGTGCAGGTAATTTTGTGTCCCCTTTTCTCTGGTTGCTGTTGCTTCTTGGTTTAATGCTGACTAGCATGTAGTCCCTCTTTGAGTATCAGACATCTGAATGCCAGCTCTCACATGGAGAAACACATTTGTTGGTTTACTGAAAAGCCCCACAAAAATCTTCACAGTGCCCAAGCGGGACATTTGAATCTAGCCCTATTTCCTATCCCTCAAATTCAACTCCAACCTCAGCTCATGCCCAGCAGAGGACCTTCTTGGGAGCAAAGAAAGAGGGAGACACAGATTCTGAAGCAGGCTCCAGGCTCAGCGCTGTCAGCAGAGTCCCATGAGAGGCTCGATTTCACGAACAACAAGATCATGACCTGAGCCGAAGTTGGACGCTTAACCAACTGAGCCACATAGGTGCCCCAAATTCACTTTTTTATTGTGCTTTATACAATCCAATGGGTTTTAGTATATTCACAAGGTTGGACAACAATCACTACTAATTCTAGAACATTTTTCATCAACCTCAAAAGAGACCCTATTACCCATTAGCAATCACTCACTATTCCTTTCTTAATGTTTATTTAATTTATTTTTTTAAATTTATTTTTGAGAGAGATAGAGACAGCGTGAGCAGGGAAGGTCAGAGACAGAGGGAAACACAGAATCCAAAGCAGGCTCCAGGCTCTGAGCTAGCTGTCAGCACAGAGCCCGACGCGGGGCTCGAACCCAAGAATGGTGAGATCATGACCTGAGCCAAAGTCGGACGCTTAACCAACTGAATCACCCAGGCACCCCTTTTAATGTTTATTTTTGAGAGAGAGAGAGAGAGAGAGAGAAAGAGAAAGAGAGCGCGCATGCAGGCAAGAGGCAGAGAGAGGGAGACAAAGGATTCGAAGCAGGCTCCATGCTAAGAGTGGAGAGATTGATATGAGGCTCAAACTTACGAACCATGAGATCACGACCTGATGATTAACTGACATAGCCACCCAGGAGTCCCAACTCACTATGCCCTCTTGAGAGCACTTCCCCCTAAGTGGCTGATAAAACCAATAATCTACTTCTGTGATAAACTTCTTCCTCCCCTACTGATTTTCCTTTGAAAATAACATTTATACAGATTAAACACAAATTTCACATAGTCACAGAATTTAGAAAAATATACATTAGTATATGTTAGCATTGCTAACCTCACATTATGAGATTAAAAATTATTGATCTAGATAAGCTAACCCATGATTATCAGTCATATCATCAATGCTCTCAATAAGAAATAAGTACATATTATATACAATATGTATCTATTTCCTAGGTAAAAATGGAATCTGAACACTTAGCCTAGGGAGAATGAGACACAAAGACACTTTATAACCTCCAAGTTCATCTCAGATGGACAAGATGCCTACTAACGTTGAATGTTACCTGTAGCCTAAGTGAATTCTGTGATGGGAGAACTACCAGTAATGCTAGCCTCAGAAACAAGGCTCCCCCCCTGCAGGAGTGGTGGTGTGGCCACGGTCCTCTTCCCTTACATACCTGGATGCCCGTGCAATTATCCCACAGATGCTTTCAGTCTATGCATCCTAGTCTCAAGCACCATCAGAACCAGCTGCTAAAGATCTAGCTGCCACCCAAAGCAGCAATGCCACTTCTCAGGCATCCCTGGGTCCCAAGAGGTGGATAAGTAGCCAAAGAAAAGAGGGACAACCAAGCAGGGTCTAGCATTATAGAATCGCTCTCCTTAGTACCTCTTCTGCTAGTAAGCACGCACCACATGCTGGCCACCATACCAAACACTTCACACACAACTAATCTCACAACTGCTCTGAGGTGGGTACTGTGATTATCCCCCCATTTTACAGATGAAGACACTGAGATTATGAAGTTACAAATGAACTAGGAGGTGACAAAGCTGGAATTCCAAACCTTTCAGTGCTCCTAACCCTATACTCTCTGGAGATATACAAAATCAGAAACTGGTGGGGGAACCTGGGTGGCTCAGTTGTTTAAGCGTCCAACTTCGGCTCAGGTCATGATCTCACAGTTCGTGGGCTGAAGCCCCACGTCAGGCTCTGTGCTGACAGCTAGCTCAAAGCCTGGAGCCTGTTTCGGATTCTGTGTTTCTCTCTCTCTCTGACCCTCTCCTGCTCATGCTGTCTCTCTTTCTCTCTCTCAGAAATAAATAAAAACATTTTTTAAAAAATCAGAAACTGGTGTTATAATAATCAAGATCACAAAGTGAACTGTGCTTTTGTATAACCCCCAAGCTAGTTAATTAGAATATAAATATTGGGTGTTTTTCCAATAACTGTAATCAAATTCCAAACACTACAAGGCTGAAAATTAGCATTTCACACAATGCCGTTCTAATAAAAAGTACAAACATTAACTAAAAATATCAGCTAAAAGAGAAAGGACAACATTGAAGAACAAGGTTGAAATATATAGGTACATTTCCAATTTAGAACAAATTAAGAACTAAATTACTTCAAGAAATGAACGGAAATTACTACAGAAATGAATCATGATATATATATATGTATGACAAAAATAATTATAAACCTCATCACAGGAGACACACTGAAAGTTTCCCCTTAAAACTGCCAAAGATTCGGGGTGCCTGGGTGGTTCAGTTGGTTGGGCATCCGACTTCGGCTCAGGTCATGATCTCACAGTTCGTGGGTTTGAGCCCACGTCAGGCTCTGTGCTGACAGCTAGCTCAGAGCCTGGAGCTGTTTCAGATTCCGTGTCTCCCTCTTTCTCTGACCCTTCCCTGTTCACTTTGTCTCTCTCTCTCAGAAATAAGTAAAACATTAAAAAAAATTTTTTTTTAACTGCCAAAGATTCAAGAAAATTAAACTGAATCCAATTCAAACACCCCTTACAATTGTTGCAGAAAGTCTGAGATATGGCAAAGGCAAGGGCTGGTCATCAGAACTTAGGGTTTTAATGCCACAGGCTGGATTTCTGGTGTGGTCTAACTACACACCACATCCCTCGTATGGTGCATCTCCAGCTCTTTCTCTTGAGAGCATTTAAGATTTGAAGGTTAATGCAGCAGAAGCTCCTCAAGAGATCTCAAGGTGGTCTCCTGATAATCAATCCCGGTCAACAGGCTAAATGGGAAGTACCGCTGAGGTAAAAATAATCCTCCTGCACACTGCCACCAAATCCCTATTTAGCTAGATACTCCACGAAGCCAAGACTGAAGCTGCTGTACCTTAAGCTTTTCTTTCTTTCTACTCAGATGCGAAGTTGCTATGATAATAATAAATATACGCTCAATGTTACTGTGTGCCAGGCCCAGTTCTAATCATGCATTAACTCATTTAATTCCTGGAAGTGTGAGAGGACACTGAGACACAGAGACATTAAGCTACTTATCCAAATCACACAGGAAAAGGTGACAGAGCTGGGGACACAACACTAGGCAGTCTGCATCCATCTATTTAACTACTAGGATATAGGCCTCATGCCAGCCAAGACTCAGTTACTAGATAGGTAATTCTTTTACATATGCTGACAGAGAAAATCTTCAGTAACTAGTAATTTACACTCGGTTTAGAATGCACTTTCTTTTCTGTTTCCCACCAATAACCTCTGCTGAGGACAATCAGGAGAAGGCAATGAAATTGAGATTTCCAGGAAGAATGGCATGATTCAAGCCACGAGTTTTAAAGCTGAGCTCTGGCTGGGGTGCCACATTCTCTGCAGTGAAGTAGATTTGGGGTGTGGGTTTAGGCAACACCACAACCTTGCAGGAATTTATGATTATTACTTTTTTTTGTTACTTGGAATGTACACAACTTAAATACTGGAGTATTTCACACAGTACTGCTATCAACTTGAATAAGATTCCAACAAACGGGGTTTTCATCCATTTTTTTTCCATTGGGCTCACAAACAGTCTTCCTATTTCCCTAAATAAGCTTTTCCTATTGATCTCATTTTAATCATAAAGACAGATACCATTTAAGATTTGGCATCCTTCACATTACCGTCAGAAACACCCTGGACATCCTAGTATCTTTAAAAACCCAAATTCTCTTAACTTTGTTGACACAAAAAACAATTATTTCATATAACTTCATGTATTCTATAGCCTCCATTCCCCCTCCATGCCAGCAAAGGCCAGTGTCTGAAGGAATTTTCATGTTAGGGGATAATGGCATCTTTTCCTTACACTTCAGGCTAATTCTGTCATACAGACATGTCATCTTCAGCTAAAGAAGGCCACCGAAGCTAAGAAAGTTGAGTAAAAATTCCAGAAAAATTAATTCTTCCAAAGTTATCTTTTAAAAAGGCATTTTACTAAACATTTGGCTGAATGGGAACAGGCAACAAACACCACACCTACAAACTGAAGAAAATGAAATGCTAATTCCTTTAGACCCACTGACAACAGTTTCAAAGAGCTAATATATTCACAATTGGGCCGCTGATGAAAAGAATCAATACGCTAACAAATGCTCTTACAGCCCTCCTTCAAGTCCCAGTGAAATGGCACACACAGTAAGAGGAGACAATATTCACCCTCAACCTACAGGGACTTGGACAAGGAAGCCCCAGGTATGTGACACTGCTAGAAATACCTTTCCCAGTAGGGGTGGAATAAAAAACCCCACCTCACAGTGTTTCCTGACTTTCTACATCTCCTAGACATAAGATGGTGAAGGCATGAGCTGACAGATCTCTGCTAGAAATTACTTCCCCAGTCAGACAGCTGCCGGCTAAATGATGCCCTGAGGAGTCCTCTTGACCACAATGCTCAGTATTGCTGCAGAGTGTCCTACTGCTTGATGCCTCCATGAAGGCGCTGGGAAAGGGTTAGTGGGGCCTTGGTTATTATCCTGGACAACCTCAATAAAGAAGGCTCCTTTATTCCCTTCCCCTAGACTTGGAAGTATCAGTCAATGATAAATGAAAGGCATTTCACATCAAGAATCAGGATAACAAAGAATTATGAAACAAAACAACAAAAACAAAAAAAAACAACCCAAAGCATTTGATAAAAACCTCTTCAGAAGCATATGCACAGATTCTACTTAGGGGTGCCCAGTGGATGGTAACTCAGAATCTATACCAATTTGGACTAAAAATAAAACCTGGAGGGTAGGAGAATGAATGAAAAGAGAGTCATTCATCTTCCATAAACACTTGCTTTATATACTCTGAGAAGGACCTGTCTCACATTCTTACGTCTCTCATAAGATTTTGTATGGTGTTACTGAGAGCTTGAACCATATCCATTTTCTTAAAGAATATTCAGATAAAAAAAGTAAATTTATTTTCCTAGAATTATGATTAAAAATTACTTGACATGAAGAAGGGAGAGGGAGGAGGAGGAGGAGATGATCATCTAATTTCAAATGCTTTTATTAGGTACCAGATCCTATGTTAAGTGTTCTGTATACATTATTCACCAAACGTAATGTCACTCTTCAAGAAGCTTTCCTGATTACCCCATCTAAAACTGCCCTCATCATGCATTCTTTAATACCCTGCTTTGTTATCTTTACAGCACTCAGCACTTCATATATTATTTTAAATTTGTCTACTTGCTTATGCTCTGTCTTTAAACACTAAGACAAAGGTTATATAATCTGCCTTGTTTACTGCAGCATCTCTAGCATTTAGAAAGGTGCCTGGCACACAGCAGGCATTTGTGAATGTAGATCTCATTGAGTCCACACCAGAGCCCCAAGAATTATTGGTAACAGAGGGAACTGAGACTGAGGGAGGTAAAGAAACTTGTCAGAGAAAACTCAGCTAAGAAGAAACATCGGAATGCAGAACCTATACCCCTCTTTGTTGTGCTATACTACCTAGGTACAAGACCTCCCCTGGAGATCCCATTCTTAAAAATCTTTCCATCAAAATGACCTGCATACTCCCTAGGTTGTGGTAAGATTATTAGGAGGACGCTGAGTGGATCATGAAATCTATGCAGTTCAGCAAGAGGATTCTGTTGTGTGGCAGTGCTAAGCAGTATGCCCTCTGTCCCATGACTAGAGGAAGAATAAAAAGCTAGGAAAGGAGGCTGACTTAATAAGGATACGGTGCTACTTTATTAAGGAATAACTCCAGTGAATATTAAAAATGAGATCACACAAAAAATTGGTATTTGAGAGAATACTCTATGGGATCTATGAATATCACATAATGTCTGTCACCTTTCTTAGTCTGCTATAAGTTCCTAGAAGATAGAGCCTGTCTCTTACTTGTACTTCTGCACAGAGTACCTCATGATACCATATGCATAAGGATGGCTACCTGTCAAAAAATCCTATTTCACCCGGAAAGCATTTTGGCACTGTTCCTCCTTTGTTCTGGTATCTCATTCACTGGGCAACGGTCGGTCATCAGGGACCTAGGAGCCCTAAGAATGTTCACAGAATGTGTGGGGAGGCTGGGAGTAGAGATGTCTAAAGGCCACTCTCTCTCCATACTGCCTGTGTAAATGAATGTTTTTCCAGATATGGCTCCAAAAGAAACCCTGCCTCAGGATAAACTGTTTTTAAAGAAAGTTATCTTAATTCTATCTGACACTCCTCTTCAAGGGGCTAGAAATTTCAGACAGGATTTATTGTTGGGATAGAGGGAAAAGGCAATTAAGACACAATATTGTTATTTTTTAAGATCAAAGATTAAATAGCTCTGATAAAAAGTAACACCCTTCTAGGAGACACACACAGTTGGGAGATGGTATAAAACAGAATGGCATCTGCCATGGCTCCCTCATTTATGTTTCCACCACTCAGAGTATTATATAGCACAGTGGCAAAAGGACTTACTCATTATTCACTGATAACAAGACGTTCATAAATTAAATGAGTGTTCTCAAATTAGGACAATCAGAATAGAATCTAATAGGCAGAAAGATGAGGATCTTCATTCTTCTCTCAAAATATCGTTAGGCAGCACAGTTTCTAACACATAATTATTATCTATTAAATGACTGGCTTATTGGGCAGTGAACAAATCAGTCAACAAGAACTCTGTCACAGGGATATGGTCCTAATCCAGTCATTCTCTGAGGATCTAACAGTATTTATACTACTAACAAAAGGTATGGATACATCAAGTTTCCCCTAATTAGTGCTTGCCCCCAAAGGATTACAGTAGGTCATCTCCATACCCATAAGGGGAGAACATGGCCAAAGAAGGGAAAAGGTGAAGTGTATGAGCCATCCTGAATGGAACAAAGCTGATGAAAGGACATCGAGCTGTAAGAGAGGAAGAGTTCTCATACACTACTACTCTTCTCTGGCAGAGCCTTAAGATCTTGGACATACAGCTGTTGAGTCACACTGTTAAGTACAGGCAGTGAGTTCACAAAAATAAAACTGTATCATTAAGCTTCTTTCTCCCTAACAGAGAAACTAAGACACCACTTAGCAAATAACTTTCCCCAAAGAAGCACCATGACAAGAAAGACAATCCATTTCATAATTCCTTCCAAAATTATTAAAGATCCAGATGACAGCTCTAGGTGGCAAGCTGAATATATCTAGATATTTCAAACATAAGTTAAGTCCAGATTCAGATTCACCAGTTCTGTCTACATGCAGCCAAGAAGTTGAGTAGGAAACTACAGATTTGTAAAGAACCATGATGAATGCAATACACACGAAGAATCTACTCCTCTCTCCTCCCTGATGGCTCTCTTTAGAAAGCAGCACATGCAGGCAGGACCTGAGTGCCACAGGAGTTGCCATCAGTAGTCTTCACCCTAGGTCTGGGTGTAAATATTGACCTAGAATTCCTGTGCCAGGCAAATCCTTGAGATGACAGTCAAGGATTGTTCTTTGCATTAGGTTCTCTGGATCAGTCACACTCCAGACCTGTCATTTTTACTCATCTACTGTCTTTGGCATCTAGTCCGACTGCAATTGGGCTCTAGTTTTTAAAATGTACTTGTGCCCATTAACTCTTCTAGAGAAACTTTCCCAGCCTCTTCTGGAGTTTCTCCTCACAACACTTTCTGGTTGGAATGTGGTATGCTCGAAATACAGATTTCTGGTATCTTTCCAAAGTTCGATCAGGTGAAACCCTCCCTCCCCATATAGAAAAAATATATCCTTCCAGCATCATTTGACCGAAGTATAAAGCAACCTGGTTGGCCTCCATGCATCCGATGGCATCTTCCAAGAGTGAAAACTCCACGCAGACATAGCCATAGTCGTAACCTGGGGACAGCATTTAAATACAGACGGGAGTGGTGTTAGTGCCTTGCAAACACAAAAGACACACTTAAATCCCCTGTTTCTGAACCCCTTAACACAAGCCCTCCCAACTAGCCCCTCCCTCCCCTATACTAGGCAAAGCTGCTACCCCAAACAGAAAAAAGTACTGGAGGAAATCTGGATGTTTCTGGACTTTGAGAGTCATTCCACAATGGCTTTTTCTATTAACCGAGAAGATCCTTTGCCATCTTTAGCACTGATGGTCTGGTGAGGGTGTCCCAGAATTAGGTAATCCCACAGTAAGTTCAAGTGGGTACCTGAAACATTTTAATTACAGGCTGAATCTTCTGGGAAAACAAAGTCAAAAAGAACAGGGAAATATCTGGAAAAAAAAATGTATCCCAAGAGAGGAAGAAGAAGCAATTATCCCAAAGCTATGCTAATAGTCACCACTTTTCAAGCAGAAACCACCTTCAAACACAGAAGTGCTGACAGATTGAGGCAACTATTCTGTTTGGATACCACAGGAGGCTTCTGGTTGGCAGGGGACAGACCATTTCAGGTCTCCTCTTTTTTTCCTTGTTTCAACTCAAGTCATAAACCAGCTTAAATCTTTATGAAAGGAAGAAGGTGTAAAAGCATAAATAAGTTCAAATAGCTGGGTCCAAAACTGTGCTTGTGCACAAAGACTGGCGATGGGGTAGGCTGGGGGAGAGACAGCAGTTGTTAGCAATCAGTACATGTTCAAGAACTGTATGAACCATCAGAGTTACAGAATACCTTTACCTTTCTCCTAAGCAAGTGTCATTTGCAACTCTCATGACCCATGAGGTTGGAGGCTCATGGGATTTACAGGCTGCTGAGCTCTAATACTAACCCATCCTATCATTTCCCAGATACTGGCACCACATGACTACAATAACACACTTGGCAATGCAATGCTCCACCTTGGCTTCCATGCTTCCTCCACTGCCTCCAAGGATAAAGAAGCTCAATCTTTAGGAGCAACGCTGTGCAAATGAACAGCAAGAAAAAGATGTGACTTTTTCAGATGAGAAAAAAAAATCAGGGAAAGAGAAAGAGAAACAACACAAACCAGGCCAATTCTGAGCAGTAAGTATATATAAAAATAGGAAACTGAGTATCATTAAATTAAGGTATCAAAGACCAAAAAGTAAAATAAACAAACAAAACAAAACAAACAAAAACTAGAGCAACAGAAAATGTAACAAAAAAAACAGACCAAACTTGGTAAGATGGGCTAGGTTCTTTGTCACCTGGATTGAATGGCCTGAAATGTTTTATTATGATAATAATAAAACTGTGACTTCAGACTTGTTAAATACTTCAAATTCATTATGAAATGCTACAATGATATAGGCTGATTCTTGCTTAGAACTTTAGGAGATAACCAGGAAGAAGAAAACAAATCTACTAGAAATCTCAGCATCACCTTAGGCTGAGAGATTTTCTATTTGATTTCATATCTTTGACCAACACTAACCCCTGCAACCTCTACTAAAATTTACCACAAAATCAGCCTCCTCTGATTAGTAACTATTAGAAAAAATGAAACTACTTTAAAGAAATGGTGTATGTATTTATATATACCCTGTTAACAATGGAAAATGTTTTGTTATTTAAATCCTTTCAAGTGACTTTTCTTTTTTTCTTTTAATGATTTTATTTATTTCTGAGAGAGACAGAGACAGCGTGAGCAGGGTAGGGTCAGAGAGAGAGGGAGACAGAATCCGAAACAGGCTCCACGCTCTGAGCTAGCTGTCAGCACAGAGCCCGACGCGGGGCTCAAACCCACAAACTGTGAGATCATGACCTGAGCTGAAGTCGGATGCTTAACTGACTGAGCCACCCAGGCACCCCTCAAGTGACTTTTCTTGATCAAACTCGGTGAACATTTACAGAAAACATTGGGAATTTTGTAAAGGGCTCTGGATATTCTTAGGAAACACTGTAGAATAACAGAAGCAACTAAGGTGACTTTTATCACCAAATATTTACTACAAACACTGAAATGCATGTCCACAATCAGAAGGGGGTACCCAAGGAATAAGCAGATACACTTTCAAGTATGGGGGTCACCTTTACAGAGCATATCAAAGGTCAGGTGTGTGGAAAGCAACTGTCTCTACAGTTGCCAAAATGGACAACACAGGGAACTAACTCCAACTGGGAAAGCCCTGAGTTTCCTTTCTGTATTTAAAGAAGTAATTATTGTGGCCCAGAAGGGCGTATAGAATCCGTACACAGAGAAAGAGAAGATTCATGACAACATTCATACTTTGCTAAAGGACAGACAAGACTCTGATACTACACTCACTGGAAAAGAAAAGATAAAGTCTGCAAGGGACATTATGAGCATCTTTATACATCAACACTGCAATACTGTAGGTTTACAATGTGCTTCAGATTTAATATTAAAATCACAATCTCAACATTTCATTTCTTTGTTTGAAACATTAGCTATTACACAGTAACAAAAATTTAAAGTTTAATTATAATGCCTAAAATTTAAAAATTAAAAAAATACCCAATCTTGATCCTAGGCATTTTGTGTGTGTATCTCACAGCTATAGAAGGATTTTTCAGGAACTGCCAAAGTGGACAATACTAAGTAATACTTACATAGCACTTGTTGGTGCAAGGTTGCATTCTAAACACTTTACATATACTAATTTAATCCTCACAAGATTACCTTATGCGGTAAGTACTATTAATCTCATTTTACCCACAGGGAAATAGGCGAAAGAAGAATAAATAATTTGCTCAAAATCACCTCAATAGTAAGGCGCCTGGGTGGCTCAGTTGGTTAAGTGTCCGACTTCGGCTCAAGTTCTCACGGTTCGTGGGTTCGAGACCCACGTCAGGCTCTGTGCTGACAGCTAGCTCAGAGCCTGCAGCCTGCTTCAGATTCTGTATCTCCCTCTCTCTGACCCTCCCCAGCTCAAACTGCCTCTCTCTCTCTCTCTCTCAGAAATAAATAAAACATTTAAAAAAATTTTTAATAATTTTTTTTAAAAACCACCTCAATAGTAAGTAGCAATATGGGCTCAGAGCCAGGCAGTACAGAGTCAAATCAATGCTATTAATTAACTGCTACACTGAATAGCCTCTCACCTTTTAATAAAATCATAGAGTGATACAAATAATCTGAGTTCTGAACTTTACAGAGCCCAATCACAGAAAGGGCACAGACAGATAAGACTATGTCTATCGTTAAGAAATACTGAGATCTGGGGGTGCCTGGGTGGTTTAGCCGGTTAAGTGTCCGACTTTCGCTTAGGTCATGATCTCGCGGTTCGTGGGTTCGAGCCCCGCATCGGGCTCTGTGCTGACTGCCAGCTCAGAGCCTGGAGCCTGTTTCAGTCTGTGACTCCCTCTCTCTCTGACCCTCCCCTGCTCGTGCTGTTTCTCTCTCTCTCTCCTAGAAATAAATAAAACATTAAAAAAAATTAAAAAAAAAAAAAAAGAAATACTGAGATCTGGATGCCTGGGTAGCTCACTAAGGTCAGCATCCAACTTCAGCTCAAGTCATGATCGCAATGTTTATGAGTTCAATAACTTATATCGGGCTCCATGCTGTCAGTGTGGAGCCTGCCTGGGATTCTCTCCCTCTCTAAAACAAACAGAAATTGAGGTGCCTGGGTGGCTCAGTCAATTAAGTATCCAACTCTTGATTTTGGCTCAGGTCATGATCTCACAGTTTATGAGTTCAAACCCCGCATCAGACTCAGCACTGGCAGTGTAGAGCTTGCTTGGGATTCTCTCTCTGCCTGCCTCTCTCTCTCTCAAAAATAAATAAACTAACATAAAATGAAATGAAAGGAATACTGAAATCAGCATACCAGTTATTCTTATTCTAAAATACCTGTAGCAAACCTTTTGAGTGTGCCTGAGTAAGTTAGAAAGCATTCACAC
The DNA here is from genome assembly GCF_003009895.1 of Hyaena hyaena. NCBI lineage: Eukaryota > Metazoa > Chordata > Mammalia > Carnivora > Hyaenidae > Hyaena > Hyaena hyaena. The sequence continues at coordinate 735,115 of NW_024080662.1, forward strand.
TCATGGACTGCTATACTGGCTACCAAAAGTCTTCTGCAAAGACAAAAGCCCAAAATTCTTATTGTAATGATGGTTCCAAAAGTACAATACAGTAAGATACTTGATACAGGATACTTAATATAGCATATTTTAAAATCTTTAAAAATGAGGACAATTATTTAAAACATGTATAGGAAAAAACTAGAATTAAACACAGCGAAGTCGCATCTAACTCCTAGGTTAGATATAAAGTCCGCATATGAGATGAAAACCATGCACTGTCAAAATCATACTCAAACACCCCAACATGAAGAACAACATACCATCTCTCAATATAGGTTAAGTCCAACACTGCCAGTTTTTCCTCCAGCGTCGCAACAGATCGCTTTTCTTTTGGTTGACACCAGATGAAGAGGCTGGCTTGCATTTAAAGGCCACAATGTATGAAAAACATATCACTATAAATAACAGAATTACAGCTAGCATATAGTGAATGCTCACACTTAGAGAAACGTGGAGACAGAGACCAACTGAAGCCATGACCAAGTCACATCCCACCTCTCATGCTCACTTCATGAAAGGAAGATGGGGTTGTAGACAGGGGTTGAGCAAGCACAGGTGAAATCTGAAAATGATGTAATGCAACACAACTGTACATGAACATGATTACAATGGTTGTATTGTTATAGTGGGATAATAGGGGATTTTTTAAATAATTCAAAGAAAGAAAAAGTTCTAGTAGACCTGTTCCACCCATAGATCTAAACATTCTGAAACCAACCAACCAACCAACCAACCAACCACAACCAACCAACCAACCAACCAACCTTGCATTCAGAATTGCTAGGCAACATTTGGAATAATTAAGATGATAAACTCAGTGTTGTTGTTTTTTTTAATGTTTTTATTTATTTCTGAGAGGGGGATGGGGTAGACAGCGTGAACAGCGTAGGGTCAGAGAGACAGGGAGACACAGAATTTAGAACAGGCTCCAGGCTCTGAGCTAGCTGTCAGCACAGAGCCCGACACAGGGCTCGAACTCACGAACCGTGAGATCATGACCTGAGCCGAAGTCAGACGCTTTAACCGACTTAGCCACCCAGGCGCCCCGATAAACTCATGTTAACAGTCCCACAGAAAGATTCTTACCTAAAGCGTAAAAATTCTTTTATTATGTTTTTCTTCTGCCACCACATGCTGGAAGAAGTCTGGTGAGCTGATGAGTCTTTGTGCTTATTTACAGGACTATTAAAAAGCTTATTTTACTCCATTTTCTAACCTAAATGTATAGATTTCTCAAAGAAATGTGAATTTGGGTTTGTTTAGTTTTTGGGGCAGCTGAGGAGGATGAGAACAGGGAAGGAGAAGGAAATCTATAAAGGTAACATTAAAATTTCAATTCTTGGGGAGTCTGGGTGGCTTAGTCGGTTAAGCATCTGACTTTGGCCCAGGTCATGATTTCACGGTTCATGGGTACAAGTCCCACATGGGGCTCTGTGCTGACAGCTCAGAGTCTGGAGCCTGATTTGGATTCTGTGTCTTCCTCTCTCTCTCTGCCCCTCCACTGCTCATGCTCTGTCTCTCTCTCTCTCAAAAATAAATAAATATTAAAAAACAGGTTTTTAAAAAAATATTTTTATTTATTTCTAGGAGAGAGAGACAGAGAGACAGCGTGAGCAGGGGAGGGTCAGAGAGAGAGGGAGACACAGACTCTGAAACAGGCTCCAGGCTCTGAGCTGGCAGTCAGCACAGAGCCCGAGGCGGGGCCCGAACCCACGAACCGCGAGATCATGACCTAAGTGAAAGTCGGACGCTTAACCGACTAAGGCACCCAGGTGCCCCTAAAAAACAGTTTAAAAAATAAATAAAAAAATAAATAAAATTTCAAATCTTCATATTCATTAATCATGTGGTTGTCTATTCTCCAAAAAAGTATCTGTGATAAAAACTAACTAGGTGCTTAATGGGGAACAAAGTACAGAAAACAAAGCCCTGATAAATAATACCCAGTATCTTTTAGTCTCTACTCCTAAAAAAGCTGACTCAGAGATGCTGACAAAGATGGCCCTCAATTGTTCAAGTGTAATGTCTATACCAAACCTCAGTTTTATAACAATTACAGAGCAATATTTACTTAAGCAAATGAGAAGAGCAGCCCTACGTTCAAACTAGTCTAGAAAAACTCAAATAACATAGTCTGGCTCAATTTCCCAACAGGAGGACTAACTGATTTTGATAAAACCCAGAATATACATACCAACTATGAAACGTAAAAAGAAATCAGGATTTTAAAGGACATAGGCAGAGGGAAATCATGATGAACACTGAGTAAGGTACAGAAATTGCTGAATCACTGTATTATATACTTGAAACTAAACTATACTGGGGTTCCTGGGTGGCTCAGTCGGTTGAGTGACTGACTTCAGCTCAGGTCATGATCACGTGGTCCATGAGTTTGAGCCCGCGTCGGGCTGTGTAATGACAGCTCAGAGCCTGAATCCTGCTTCGGATTCTGTGTCTCCCTCTCTCAAGCTCTGTCTCTCTCTCTGTCTCAAAAATAAATAGATGTTAAAAAATTAAAAAAAAAAAAACTATACTGAAATAATAATTAAAAAAAAAAAGACATACAGGGACAAAGAGTTCCTTTATTTTACTGGGTATCACTGAAGAAAAAGAAAACACAAATTTTTTTTCTCTAAACAAGGATTATTATTTCTGTGGGAAGAAAGCATTATGAATATAAAAAGCACCATGAAAAACCTTAGTTAAGATTCAACAGGACTAAGTTCTATAGGTTCTATTTTTGTAATTCCATTTCATTGGGGCTACAGGCTTTTAGAAGAAAAGTAAAATATTATCAAGTTAGAGACTTTAGCAAAAACTAAAACAATTTATCCAGGTATCTGAATTCCTATCAATGGGAATAATACAACAAAGGAGGCCGGTGTGCAAGATTTCTAAGAGGTACTTTGCCCTATTAAACCTGCAAGTGAATATGCACCTGCAGCTTGCATTATGAAAATTAAGAAAATATCTGATTTACGTGTCAACCTACCATGTGGGAAGAATAGAACTGGACCCAGGAGGGGCCCCTAGGTGGCTCAGTAGGTTAAGCATCCAACGTTGGACTTTGGCTCAGGTCATGATCTCCTTTTCCTGAGATCAAGCCCCACCTAAGGTTCCGTGCTGAGCAAGGAGCCTGCTTGGGATTTTCCCTCTCCCTTTCTCTCTCTCCCACCCTCAATCGTGTTCTCTTTCAAAATAAACAAACATTAAAAAAAATAATTGGACCCTATGAAATTCATTACTTTGACATCTTACAAGCACTTTCAATCCTTTCCCCCTCAACTATGCACATAAGGGTCGCTGGTTTCTAACAAAAAAAGATGAAACAAGGAAGATACACACTTATGACTACTTGCTAAATTTTTGAAAACTGCATATGGGGGCGCCTGGGTAGCTCAGTTGGTTGAGTGTCTGACTTTGGCACAGGTCATGATCTTGCATTTCATGGGTTCAAGCCTTGCATCGGGCTCACTGCTGTCAGCGTGGAGCCTGCTTCAGATCCTCTGTTCCCCTCTCTCTCTGCCCTGTTCCCTACTCATGCTCTCTCAAAAATAAACATTTAAACAAACAAACAAACAACTAAATAAAAGCTTAGAACTTTTGGCTCTAAAGCCTCTGTCCCTCAATTTGCAGGGAGGGGAAAGGAGCTGGAATTTAAGCTAATCACCAGTGGGTCAATGATTTAAACAACATGCCTGCATAATAGAACCTCCATATAAACCCCTCAATGATAAGATTTGGAAAGTTTCCAGGTAAGTGAAAGGATCCACATGCATCTGTGTGCAATTTTCTCTACTTTTTGTCTGATTATTTCCTATAACACCCATGAAAAGTCCCATTTTATTTTACCTCCTCTGAAAATCAAGGGACGTCATTAACAATTATTTACTGACCTCTCTAACCAATAATTATCTCTGAGCATTCATTTAGGTGTTACTCTTTTTGAAAGCCTGTTGTCTCTAAAATTTCTGTTTGCCATCTTCTAATGACTTTAGGATTAAAGTAACTGAACATTTTTCATCAAGTTATCCAGAGTAGTAAACTTCAATCTTAAAGCCAAAAAAGAATCCATGATGCATGAGAACTCCCAAATTCCTTTACAAAAATTGATTTTTAAGATACTGTAGCCTATTCAGAGGAGGAATACAGAACACTCATCCCATATGTCCATTTTTCACAGAAACTAAAGTCTCTAAGGTCAAAGATTATAGTACTAATGATGGCCAGCATATCCTCTGCACAACACACCATAGGTATTGGTTGGATAAATAAATCAATAAACAATAACATAACTCTGTCCAAAAGTTTCAAAGGTAGAGCCATACACTAAACAGAATGGCACAGACATAATCTGGCTGGCTCATCTGGTAGTGTGACTCTTGATTAAAAGGGGGGTGGCTCAGTCTATTCAGTGTCTGACTCTTGATTTCAGCTCAGATCAAGCCCTGCTTCAGGGTCTGCTCTAGGTGTGGAGCCTGCTTAAGATTCTCTCTCTCCCTCTCCCTCTGCCCCTCCCCTGCTCGCACTTGCTCTTGGCAGTTAACATCAAAAAATGAATCGTAAGCTTTTCAAGGCTATAGGGTGTTGTTTTATTTTTAAATGATGAAAAAAAGAGATGAAAATATAATAACATTTTCTAAGCATAGCATAATGAACTGAACTGAGACGAGGGACAATTAATTATCAACTCTACCAGTAAGTACCAGTTAGTAGGCCATTAATATCTGTGCTAAAACTTGGTAAATATTCTATATACTCAGGAAAATGCTTTTTAAGAAATCAATCTTTATATGACTTGTCAACCAATTTCCAAGAAGGCTTATCTTCTAAAATTGAGATGTAATTCAAACCATAAACTACACCCTTTTAAAGTATACAATTCAGGAGCTCCCTGGCTTAACTGGTGGAGCATGCAACTCTTGGTCTCAGGGCTGTGGGTTTGAACCCCACATTGGCTGTAGAGATTACTTAAAAAAATTTTTTTTAAAAATTAAAATAAAATAAAAGTAAAATAGGGGCGCCGGGATTGCTCAGCCAGTTAAGCGTCTGACTTCGGCTCAGGTCATGATCTCATAGTTCCTGAGTTCGAGCCCCACCTCAGGCTCTGCGTTGACAGTGTAGAGTCTGCTTGGGATTCTCTCTCTTCCCCCCTGCCCCTCCCCCAATGGCACACTCTCACTATCTCAAAATAAACTTAAAATGTACAATTCGGCAGTATGTATATTCACAAAGTAGTGCAACCATGACCATTATGTAAGTCCAAGGCTTACGTGTAAATTAAGACCTAAGTGATAAAATAGGAAACAAAGAAACAGGTAAATATTGCTTTAATTTACATTTTAAGTGTAGAGAATTTAAGCTAGAAAAGGTGAGCACAGATGAGATGTTCTCGTGCAAGTGGAAAGTTAAAGGAAGAACCCGATGTACTTTTTAAAAATTTTATGTTTATTTATTTATTTATTTTTTTTTATTTTTTGAATGTTTTATTTATTTCTAGGAGAGAGAGAGACAGCGTGAGCAGGGGAGGGTCAGAGAGAGAGGGAGTCACAGACTGAAACAGGCTCCAGGCTCTGAGCAGGCAGACAGCACAGAGCCCGACGCGGGGCTCGAACCCACGAACCGCGAGATCATGACCTAAGCGAAAGTCGAACGCTTAACCGACTAAGCCACCCAGGCGCCCCTATGTTTATTTATTTTTAAAAGAGAGACAGAGTGTGAGTGGGGAAGGAGCAGAGAGAGAGGGAGATACAGAATCCGAAGCATGCTCCAGGCTCTGACCTGTCAGCACAGAGCCCAATGCAGGCCTCGAACTCACAAACCACAAGATCATGACCTGAGCCAAAGTTGGACGCTCAACAGACTGAGCCACCCAGGCGCCCTGACTATGTATTTTTATATGCTGTAAAGAGTTTGTATGGATGGCCTCTATCTTCTGCCTATTGAAGGTAATTATATAAATGACTTTTCCTACCTAGACTGAAGCTGGGAGTCAACCAGGCTGCTGTATTCAGGCTGATCAATGACCCTTTTATTCCTGCTACTCCAGCGGAAGAAACTCTTTCATGAATTCTTCTAACCAACCAAAGGCACAGGAAGTGCCATCTCTCATATGACAGGTAACCACTTCAAATGAGGGTAAGAGTCACAAACCACTCATGCTCTCTAATAGAACCTTCCAATCAGTTTTTAGGGTGGGAAACTTTAAAGAATGAAATAAGGCAGGGGAGCCTGAGAGGCTCAATTAAGCGTCCAACTCTTGATTTTGGCTCAGGTCATGATCCCAGGGTCAAGGGATTGAGTCCTGCTCCATGAGGAGCCTAGTTAAGATTCTCTCTCTGAGGGCACCTAGGTGGCTCAGTTGGTTAAGTGTCTGACTCTTGGTTTCGGTTATGATCTGATGGTTCATGAGTTCAAGCTTCAACGTCTGGCTCTGCACTGACAGCAGAGTCTGCTTAAGATTCTCTCTCTCTCTTTCTCTGCCCCTCCCCTACTGGTGCTGTCTCTCTCTCAAAATAAATTTAAAAACTCAAAAAAAAAAAAAAAAAAAAAAAAAGATCCTCTCTCTCCTCTCACACGTTCTCTCTCCTCAAATAAAAATGAAAATAAAACAGACAAATCTCAGGTAATTCCAAAGACGAAAATTAACTAGTTGCATTCACCTCTCCCCACACTGACCTGATCCTTCCAGCACCACATGGGATTTTTCTCTAAGGTGTGCTGTTTGCACTTGGCCACAGGGTCTATCCAATTCCTCCACAAGACTCACCCAGCCCTAAATAAAACGTGTCTCTTGGCTTCCTAGACATTCTTATTTTTATTTATTTGCTTATTTAAATTTATTTCTGAGAGAGAGAGAGAGAGAGAGACAGCGTGAGCAGGGGAGGGTCAGAGAGAGAGGGAGACACAGAATCTGAAACATCTCCAGGATCTGAGCTCACTGCTAGCACAGAGCCCGAAGCGGGGCTCAAACCCACAAACTGTGAGATCGTGACTTGAGCCGAAGTCAGACGCTTAACCGACTGAGCCACCCAGAAGCCCCTAGGCATTCTTATTTTTAAAGATCTGCCACATTTGCTTAAGGCTTCTCTGTAAACATCCTCCCCAAATGTGGCACCAAACCTAATTAAGACTCCTGGCTGAAGACAACACCTTCTTCAGTTTTAGAAATTGACAAATGTGATATTTTCTGATTTGCCTATGATATTTCCCTAAAAACTAAAAATATTTACTTGTCTATTCTATAAATGCCAAAAAATAATGTAAAAAATGTTCACTTGCATTTTCCAACTCAGTTTTTTTCTAAGAGATGTTAAACTATTGTGTCCTTAGCTACCCCATTTGGATTATCATAAACTATGCATGTTTTGTATCTTCAGTGTCAATACATTTCACGATGGACTTCTGCCCCTAAAGTGACAGATTCTCTCTGGGTTTTTCTTTTCTTCAAACTTCTATTATATCAACATGGTCATAAAAACTAAAACCATTTCAGGTGGCTCAGTCGGTTAAGCATCCAAATTCAGCTTAGGTCATGATCTCACAGGTCTTGAGTTTGAGCCCCATGTTGGACTCTATGCTGACAGCTCAGAGCCTGGAGCCTGCTTAGATTCTGTGTCTCCGTCTCTCTCTGCCCCACCCCTGCTTGCATTGTCTCTCTCAGTCTCTCAAAAACGAATAAATGTTAAAAAAAAACAAAAAAAAAAAACTCGAACTATTTAAATTGTGAAAAATGAAAGGATAGGATATGAGCATGTCACAGAAACTGTACCCATTCATTATATGAATGAACACTGAAAGAATCAAAGCAAGATACTCCTTCTTCCTAATACCACTTACATCAGCCATCTAACTTTGCTACGCTGATTAATAAAACAGTACAATACTGTAGGGGTGCCTGGCTGGCTCGGTCAGAGAAGTATGTGACTCTTGGCCTCAGGGTCATGAATTCAAGCTCCATGTTGGGTGTAGAGATTACTTAAATAAATATATATATATATTTTAAATGTTTTATTTATTTCTAGGAGAGAGAGAGAGACAGCTTGAGCAGGGGAGGGTCAGAGAGAGAGGGAGTCACAGACTGAAACAGACTCCAGGCTCCAAGCTGGCAGTCAGCACAGAGCCCGACGCAGGGCTCGAACCCACAAACCGCGAGATCATGACCTAAGCGAAAGTCGGACGCTTAACCGACTAAGCCACCCAGGCGCCCCAATAAATATATTTTTTAAAGTTTTTAAAACAATAATTCTGTAACACTTCAGTGAATTGGAGAATTCACTTCTATGAAGAAGTGAAGAATTACTTTCTATATTTGAGACTTGTTAGGAAACAATCCAAAAACGATGTCATTTGTTGCTTAAATAACACAAATTCCTTTGGAAAAAGCATCACAGCAAGCTTATATACCATATAGTATGTAGTAAGTCCATCTAAAAACCAGGAGCAATTCTCTCTATATTCATAAGTTACAGAAACACTTTGAGAATGAGAACATCTACAACCATTCCAAGATCTCTGGAGGAGATATGCTACATACACAGAAAGTACAACAAAGGTCATAGAGTAGCATCAGCCCTACTCTAGCATCAGGTAGGCAAGGCAAGTGTTTCCCATAGGCTCCTAAAGCACAAAAGCATTATTCTTCTTTACTTAAAGTCTAAGAAGACTAAGTCTCTTTTAGAGACTTTCGGCTCACCAGGTCTCTTTTAAACTGTGCCAAAAAGTTCTAGAATAAAGAATATAAACATAGTCAATCTAATGCAGTGGTTCTCACAATTCAGGGCACATCAAAATAAAGTCGAAGATCTGTTAAAGCAGAGATAGCTGGGCCTCACCCGCAGAGTTTATAATCTGGCAGGTCTAAAGCAAGGTCTGAGAATTTTTATTTCAATAAGGTCTGAGGTAGTACTGACACTGAAGGTCTAGAACCCACTCTGAGAACCACTGCTCTATTGTTCACAGAAGCTGTTCATTATAATCTTTATCTTGCAAGATTTCTAATCACATAACAATAAAATACATCAGCTGTATGCCAGTTTTTAAAAATGTTTTAAATATTTTATTTCTGAGAGAAAGCGACAGAATATGAGCAGGGGAGGGGTAAAGAGAGAGGGAGACACCGAATCCAAAGCCGGCTCCAGGCTCTGAGCTGTCAGCACAGAGCCTGACATGTGCTCAAAGTCATGAACTTTGAGGGGCGCCTGGGTAGCTCAGTCGGTTAAGCATCAGACTTCAGCTCAGGTCATGATCTCATGGCTCATGGGTTCGAGCCCCACATCGGGCTCTGTGCTCACAGCAAGCTCAGAGCCTGGAGCCTGTTTCAGATTCTGTATCTCCCTCTCTCTGACCCTCCCCTGCTCATGCTGTATCTCTCTCTCTCTCTCTCTGTCTCTCTCTCTCTCTGTCTCTCTGTCTCTCTCTCTCTCTCTCTCTCTCACANTCTCTCTGTCTCTCTCTCTCTCTGTCTCTCTGTCTCTCTCTCTCTCTCTCTCTCTCACACACACACACACACACACACACACACACACACACAAGTCATAAACTTTGAGATCATGACCTGAGCCAAAGTAGGATACTTAACCGATTAAGCCACCCAAGGCACCCCAGTTGCTTATGTTTTTCAACTTTTTATTGAAAATAATTTCCAAGTTACAAAAAAGTTCCAAGAATAATAGCACAAATATATGCATACACCTGTTACCAAAATTCAGCTACTGATATATTCTGTTGTATCTACTTTATCATTATTCTCTTCCTCCCTTCTCCATATGCATCAAATATTTTCCCTAAACCACATGAGAGAAAAAAGTATACACCATGGTCCTTCGCTCCTAAAAAACTTTAGGAAGTTATTTCTTAATAAGGATATTCTTATTAATAAATTCTCTTAAATACAGTAGTTACCAATTTCAGTGAATTTAACATTGATGCACTACCACAACGCAGACACAGAACAGTTCCATTGTACCCCAAAACTCCCTCATGCTTCCACTTTCCAACTCCTCCCCCAACACCCTGGCAACCACTATTTTCTATTCCTATCATTTTGCTTTTTCCGGAATGTCAAAGAAATGGAATCATGTTGTATATAGTCTTTTTAAAAATTATGATTAAATACATAAAACATAAAATATACCATTTAATCATTTTAAAATATGCAATTCAGTGGTAGTAAGTACATTCACAATGTTACATGCCTATCCTCACTATTTCCAGAACATTTTTATCACCCAGAAAGGAAACCTTATACCCATTAAGCAGTCACTCCTCATTTACTCCCTTTCCAGCGCCTGGTAACAAACAAACTACTCACTCTGCTTTCTTTTTCTATGGGTATGTCTATTTTGGATAGTTCACATAAATGGGATCATGTCAGGGGTACTTGGGTGGCTCAGTCGGTTAAGTCTCTGGCTCTTGATTTTGGCTCAGGTCACGATCCCACAGTTTGAGGGATTGAGCCCCATTATTGGATACTGCACTGACAGTGCTAAGCCTGCTTGGGATTCTTTCTCTCCCTTTCTCTCTGGCCTTTCCCCACTCCTGTGCGCTCGCTCTCAAATATATAAACATTTTAAAAAATGGGATTATGTGAGAGTATGTGCTCTTTTGTGCCTAGCTTCTTTCACTCAGCACAATATTTTCAAGATTCATCGAAATTATAGCATGTTCCAGTATTTCATTCCTTTTTATGGCAGCACATAGCCTTCTGAATTTGATTTCTTTTACATAATACCTAAAATTTATCCATGTTGTTACATATATGTGTAGTTTCTTCGTTTTTAATGCTGAGTAGTATTCCACCATATGTACATACCAAAGTTTATTCATTCAGTCACCAAAAGACATGTCACTCCTGATACTTTTTCCAGGAATGTAATCATGTTACTCAAGGCAATTTACACCTAATGGGGTTATAACATATTTGCAAATGGTAAAAGAAAACCTCAAATATACACAATATTATGTAGGTTCACGATTCTTAACTGCAATTCTAAAATCCTAAAATTTCTTAAATATCATTTTTTTTGGTAAATTTTCAAGTCATGTGAAGTCATTTGGAGACAAATCCTGACCAGTCTATTTACTGTCTTTAGTCAGTCCTCTTAGTGAGAATATTCATATATTTTGCTGCAGAAGTATTACTATGTTTGATATATATCCCACCGGGGATAGAATTCATATATGACCTATGTATCACATCTTTCTATATTCAGAAAGTTATAATTTTGACTTTTGCCCCCACATATCTTGGATAAAAGTTGTAACCCTGTACTTACAAAGCTCTAAATGAAACAAAAATTAAATTCATAATTACTGAAGTCAGTGAGCAGGCATTAATCTTTTTTCTGTTACAGACTGGCTCCCCCATTACACCAGTGAAAAGGATGAACTCTACAGTCCCCTTAGGAGCAATGTCCATCTTGCAAGATCAATGTAGGTTATCACACAACCTAAAAAAATGGACCGCCATTTATAAAAGTCACCTCTTCCACTAAAATCCACATACAGTCTTTTAACAAGCAACTGTTAAAGTTGTTAAAACATCTGATTGGTCCAAGGCGTACTCTTCAGCAGATGTAAGACTGCATTGCTATGGAACCTAAATAACCCTTTACTATTGGTCACCTGAGAGGAGATCATAGCTGCTCTCTGTACACATAATAGATATTCACTCATTCCATGTGTACTGGGAACACATCAGTGCCGGACAGAGTGGCAAGCATAACAGGAGGGAACAAGACAGACAAGGCTCTTGCTATCACGGAACTAACTTTCTAGTGGGAGGAATAAGATACACAAAACCACTGGAAAACATCAAAGTGATAGATCCTATGACAACAAACAAGAATATGATGAAAATAACCAAGGAGTGATTTTGGAGTGGATGGTGAGGCAAGGCCCTGAGAGGTGAAACTAAGGCCAAGAACTAAATCCCAGAAGACAAGTGAGGATCAGAGGGGAAAAAAGTGCAAGAGTCCTAACAGAGAAAGAAGTCTGTATTTGGTCAAGTCTCGAGAAAGGCTCAGTGTGGCCAGAGCATAATAAGAAAGGTGGAGAGCAGTATAGGATGAGGTCAAACAACCAAGGGCCACCTCATGCAGGATTCTGTAAGTCAGAACAAGGAGTTACGAATTTCTTGCAAGGGAGATGGAAAACCATTAGAGGATTTCTGGCATGGCAATAACATGATCTGACAGGTATTTTCAAAACTTCATTCTACTTGCCATGAAGAAATGTATGATAATGTGGGACTGGTAATCCAATTCTCTCATTAAAAAAAAAAAAAAAAAAAAAGAGCCAAATATCTACTTTTAATACAGCATCACTTCATATAATAAAACGCCAAGAAAATATTTTATTTCCTGAAAGGTGGTTTTTTTTTTAACCACGGTCTTGAATGATTTTACATGAGTATTAATGTCTCACATCTGCCAGTTACTATTCTAACAGCTACTACAATAAGCAAATTTAAGAACAACTTCTATGGACCTTATACGTTAATGTAAGTATTACTCTGCTAATAAATCTGATAACATAAAGTCCGTGAGTACTAAAGAAATGAAGAGTTTAAGGTGCTATTTATACATCAAGACATCTCCTTTCCTAAATATACCAATCCTTAAGGAAAACACAGTTCAGGAAACAAGGCCAAAGCTGAGGTTACTGCTGTCAGCTGAAAAATAACTGCAGCCTATAAATTCTGCTTTTAGTTCCTAAAGATAATAGTGAACTAAGAAAGTGTGCACGAAACACGCGCACAAAAAAAAAAGACGTGAATGTGTAAGAACATAACTACTCTTCTGTTTCCACAAATTCAGAATTGATGCTTTTAAAACAAAAAAAAATTAGCTTTCTAAAAGATAATGTTTCTGAGTTTATTCTCAAATTACAGACCAACTATTTCTAGACATGACACAAATGCCAAATTATTTCAAGCACAAAAACTGATTTTTATGGATAGTTTCCCTCTGCAGAACCAAACTGAAGAAGAAGCTAACTAGTAAACACAAAAAATTTATTCCATATGAATTGTTTAGAAGTAAACTATATCCTCAAAATACAGCACATTCTTTCTTGAAGAGTTCTTTAATTTGGATTACTAAAATTCTGTAAATAGATTAACGCTCTACGTTTTTCAATTTAAAATTCTGCAAAAGAGATCACTTAAAGATTACTTTCATTTTTAAACCATTTCATATTACGTAACCTAAAAACATCAGTCAATGCCTTGAATGCCTAACATTTCACTTCCACTTTTTCTGTAATGTATTAAGATTTGAAGGAACTGACTGAACTTGGTACTCTAAAACACTAGGAGGATATTATGAAAAGTTTAATCTGCAGTTCAGACCACAGAGCAGAGGTCAAAGAGAAAGCTCTTCTGGATCTATTCGTGGATTTCAACAAAACAGCTGTTGCAGGACTTCATTCTCAGAGCAAGACTAAAAATTCAAGAAACCACTAAGTTGTACAATTTCTCTGCAAAGTTTTAAGTTTCACGCTGAAGTAATGAAATGTAAATTTTTAAATATAGTAAGTGTATTAAAATCTATGGGCTTAAACATAAAAACACCACCACCATGAAGAACATAAATAGCCAGTTAAATGATTATATAAAATATATTCAGGGATAAATGCTACAACACTCACTTTATATCTCATAGTCACCCAGAAGAACTGGAACATGCATCCTCATCGCCCACGTGTGGACAAAGCCACAAAGAACCACAGCTAAGACTAAGCTGGCTGTTATTTGAAGGCATCAACAGGAGGCTTCTGGAAATCTTAACTGTGGTTTCTTAAAAAGATTGAGTAGCACATGATGCAGAGATCTGACAAATACCCTTTCTAACCCAATGCCACATGCATGTCCAGAAACTCACCTGTGTTATACTCCTTCAACTGCAAGTCCTTTACAGGCATGCCATCAGGAGTCCGAAAGGCATTAAGAATCTGCAAGAACACGGTGTTTACACTGATGACACAAATCATTATCCGACATGAATATTTAACTTTCCCTACTGGTTTTTATTCTACGTAATTTAAAGCTATCATTACTTTATAAAGGCAAACTTAACCCATGCGTACTCTAGGCATTCAAACTGTTAATGAGTAGAACATAATTATTCAAAACTTCCTAAGTATGTAAAAAAGGCAGAAAGAGCATAACTGTCAAGAACTTGGGCTCTGAAATCAGACTGTCTACATTTCAAGCCTCCCCTGCTCTCTTGCTGTGTAACTTTTCAGTGCTGAGTGTCTCATGTGTTAAAGAGAAGATGATGCCCTGGGCTCAAGTCAGTACAAGGCAAAGGCACTTAACTTCCTCATACCTAATCAGTTCTTTTCCCCATCTTCAAATGGATTGTTCTCTCACAGCATTCAAGCTTGGCTCAAATGTTATTTTCTTAGTGATGCCTTCCCCAACTACCCAATCGAAAACAGCTCCCTACCCCAGTTACGCTCTACACTTTTATTTTAGTTATCTTCAGAGCATTTATCACTGCCTGAAATTATGGGCTTTTGTTTACTTTTTTATTATCCATGGAGGCAGTGACTTTATAATATCCACGGCTATATTATTCAGGGCCCAGCATATGCTTAATATTTGGAGGGAATGAATAAAGAGTACCTATTCATAAGGTACTGTGATAATTAAAGAACTAATGCATGTAAGCATCACATAATGTCTGGCACAGAGTATGCAGTTTGCTCTTCTTATTGTAATATTCTGACCAGATTTCCCTGTACATTCAGCCATAATTTAGTCAGCCTGTTCTTTAACAATGAGGAGTTGTTAGGCAGCTACCAGTTTTTACTGTTGTAAATAAACTGCATCTTTATGTGTGCAATCCAATCCTCCCTCTTAGATTATGCCCTAAAGGATGGTTATCAGGTCCAAAGACAGCAATCATGTCTTTTTTTTTTTTTTTTTTTAAACAAACCCCACCCCAGTGAGTGAATGTATAACTGCTGAAACCTAAATAAGTTCCATGGATTGTACCAGAGCCAATTTCCTGGTTTAGCTATCGTACCATAATAATACAAAACGTTAACCCTACAGGAAGGATACCCAAAACTTCCCTGTACATTTCTTTGCACCATCCTGTGAATCTATTAACTTTTCAAAATAAAAAGTTAAAAAACATTTTTTAATTGACGGAAAAAAAAGGAAAAACAAAAAAGAAACTTACCTCTTCTTTTGTGGCATTTTCAGGCACCCCACTTAATCGAATAAGCTTGCTTGGTTTCTCCTCATTTGGGCCAGTCCTATAATCTTGATCCTTGAATCCACAATAAAAGATTATTTCAGAAAAACGTATGTTAGTATGCAAATGAAAGTAAAGGTTAAATACAGGTTCTAAGGAAAAAATTACCTTATCATATTAAGAAATGAAAAATTACATTTTTCTCTGTTTTTTGAGTTCCAAATTTGATTTCAAATCATTAGTATGTAAGTGTGCTAAAGCCAAGGCTCACTGAAGAGTCTTGAAATAGTAAAGCAGAGCATTAAAAGAAACAACACTGAAAGGACTTATAATCAGGAAAAAAAAAACCCTAACATATTCTCATAAATATAATTTTCTTTTCCTGAATGAGAAAATAGAAAAAATATTTAAACCAGATGCTACTTGTCAAAGATATCAACTATAAACAAATTTCAGAACAAGATCAAAAGGTATCATCTGACCATATAACTTAACAGTACAATTCAGAGAAATCTTCATTTTCCATATTCACAAAAGCTCAAAACTCTGATGTCTTTTACTCTTGAAAGTATCTTGAACAATAAATTATATAGTCAATGAGTTCTAACATTCTCAAAATCCATTATTTGGTTAGCATGTTTTAGGATTACTGTCCAAAATAATAAAAACCTGAGTACAGATTAGAAAAATCTATTTCAAAAGATAGTATTTGCATTAACCAACTGCAAACATAACTCTCTTCTCTTAGATTATATACACATTAGATTATATATTATATATATTGAAATTCAACAATTAAGTCAATTAAGTTAACTGTAAGAAGATACTTGTAACATTACCATCACTTCCTCATGACTAGGAAAAGACTCGTAGGTATTCTGTGTATCCTAAATGAGTTTAAACAAGAAAATGCACCCTACGGTGTCTGGGTGGCTTGGTCGGTTAATCGTCCAACTCTTGGTCTCAACTCAAGTCATGATCTCTCGATTCGTGGGTTCAAGCCCTGCATAGGACTCTGGGCTGACAACGCAGAGCCTACTTGGGATTCTCTCTCTCCATCCCTCTCTCTGCCCCTCCTCTGCTCATTTGTGCACATGAGTTCTCTCTCTCTCTCTCAAAATAAATAAACAAGAAAGAAAGAAAGAAAGAAAGAAAGAAAGAAAGAAAGAAAGAAAGAAAGAAAGAAAGAAAGAAAAAGAAAGGAAGGAAGAAAGAAAGAAAGGAAGGAAGGAAGGAAGGAAGGAAGAAAGGAAGAAAGAAAGAAAGAAAGAAAATGCACCCTATATAGCCACAAGGTCTGACTAGCAAGAATTTAGAGAACCAACTCCTGAAGACATACTTTCTAACTAAATCATCCCAATGCATTTCAATCAGCACCATAAAGCAAAAGAAGTATGATCACACCAAAAGTATGATCCTCAAGCTGAGAGCCACTGCTCTAGAGACGTACATTCCATTCCTGAATATACATTTTGGGGTTTTTTTTAAGGGTTTTATTTTTAAATAATCTCTATACCCAACCTGGACTCAAATTTACAACCCCAAGATCAAGAGTCACATGCTCTACTGACTCCCATTTGTTTTTTAATAGTTATACAAGAAGGGTCCCAGGACCAAGGATCCTAGACTTTACACTTCATCCAGCAGAAAAGGAATCTACTCCATTAACATACCTGAAGGTCTCGTTGGGCATCTCGGGAAGTTTTGCCCTCTGGAAAAGACTTGCTCTGGCCATAGCCAAATATTTGGCTTCCTGGCAGCCTGTGATCCACATCACGATACTCCATGCTTCTGTAATCAGTGTCTTCTCGGCCAAGAAAGTCTAGACCACCTTCTTCTTTAAACACACCAGCATTTGAACTCTGTTGTTCACCTCCAGAAAGCTGTGACTTGTCTTGGTCTTGAAGTGGACTTTCGCTGTTTTGAAAGTCCGATGAAGACTCATGTTCAAAGGCTACATCTTGTTTTTCTCCTTCTCTTGTTTCTGAATGTTCAAATTCTCCTTTCTGAATGCCAAAAGCAGGCCTTTCTGTTGTATGGTCATGTGTGGATTCTTCTCTCTTGTTCATGTTCATACCAGAATGTTCTCTATCTTGTGTAGAGGGTTGTATGTAATCCAAAATATTTGGATCCACAGAGGGCATCTCCCTATCTTTAAACTCCATACAAGGTCCCACCTCTCTGCTCCTAAAATCCTGATCAGTCCTGGACCTGTGTCTACCTCTGAAATCTGAATGTGGCATATCCCTGTCCCTAAAGTCTAGATCACTAGTACCTGAACCTCGGCCTCTAAAGTCCACCTGTGTTCCATCTTTGTCCCTGAAGTCCAAATCGGATACATCTCTATTCCTAAAATCAGAACGGGACTGGTCTCTGGCCCTGAAATCCAAATCTGACAAATCTCTTGCCCTAAAATCTGCATGGGATCCATCCCGACCTCTAAAATCTAAATCATAAGTGCCCCGGCCCCTGAAGTCAGATGAAGGAGCCTCCCTACCTCTGAAGTCAACAGTGTGAGCATCCCTGTCTCTGTAATTCATGTGAGATGTCTCCCTACCTCTATACTCCATAGAAGTACCATCTCCTCCCCTATAGTCCATAGGTGGTCCTTCTCTATCCCGAAAATCCCCAGAATGTATATCCCTACCCCTGAAGTCCAACTGTGATGAATCTCTGCTCTGGAAATCAGAAGATGAAAAATCTCCCCCCCTGAAATCATGTCCAGGTCCCTCCCCTCCTCGATAGTCACCATGTGGTCCGTCTCTAGCTCCATAGCTGAAAGAATGCTCCTCTACATTTGCAAAGGGAGGCCCCGAATGCCCCTGGAAATCAAAGGGAAGTGAATCTCTGCCAGGAAAGTTGCCAGAGTGTCTCTCTTGAGCATGACTCTTAAGGGGAGGAGGAGGATAATCCCTGTTCCACCCGGGAGCAAACCTTTCTTCTTGGCTCCCACTGTAGAAACAAAGACAGTGTTATTCATATTGTCCAGAGAGTTTGAAATCTACACACCAGCATATTCTTCTCTAATCACAGCACATTCTTCTGCAAACATTTTTTTTTTTTGGCAGAGTTCTGTAACAAGGTCCTAGATCTGCAGAAAACAGCAATGTTTTGCTATTTTAAGACGAAGTGGCGGAGTAACTTTAATGCTCCCATTTCAGAACACGAGGAAAGTCAACACAAGGTTTTCAACATGACTGCTGCAGAAAAAGCTTTCACCCAGTCCTGCAACAGGGAAAATCCGCAACACCAGATAAGCTAGCAATGGTGACATACTACAAAAATTTCCATTTCCTACAGCCAGGGAACTTAGAATTCCAAGATCAACATGATGATTCCTATATATCAAATAAATCAATGCACCATAAATGTATGACAGTAAATTTTAGGAGGTGTCTTTGGCATTTCAGTATACAGGGATAACATTCCAAAATATCTGATTACAGCTACAGCATAGCTGGACACTATTTAGATCAGAATGGATGCAGGTCCAAAATGAAGGAACACTGGCTGTAAATCACCAGCAGGAGCACACAAGTGTATATTAGCTGAGCATCAGCCCTGGCTGCATCTAAAATCCAGTTCTACAGTCGCTCCACCTAGAAGCACTCTCACTTGGATCCTATTATTAATACTATCCAAGAGTATCACAAAAGGCAGCATGAATCATGCCACAAAGTGTTCATACATCAACCTAGCCAAGCAACAGCATCCAGAAGCTTAATGCTGAAAAGGACTTAGAGCATTAAGGCCTTCAAGTATTATCTCCAGGTCCCAAAGAAACTGATATCCCAGATTCTAATGTCTCATGCTAGTTTTTAATAGTAAAAAAATATATTTAAAAATAAGCAAAGTAATTTAAATTCACATTCTCAGCTTACAAAACTCAAGAGATAAATGAGAACTGTCCTAGTCTTTCATTCTACCCAGTTCTTCCCTAACCTTCAGAGCATTTTACATGCTTTGGCTTTGGTAAAAGGGAATTTAAATCTGCAATTAGATACCTAGATCCTAAGCTTAAGGGAAAGGGGAGAGCATGAAAGAGGAAAACATGAAATGATCTGATGAGTTATCTGCTATTTTGCAGTAAAACCAAGTATTATATTAGGAAATCAAGTCCAAATCAGTTATCTTCTTCCAGAATATATAGGTTCTATTATATGGCCCTTCTGAGCGCATACCATACCAGAGAAAGACTTAAAGGACAACTGATTCTAGGTCACTCAGTTCGGGAGAGACTGTTACAAGGCCAAATCCTCTCTTAAAATAATAGGACTTTAACAACAGTAACCTGAAAATTAGAATGATGCATATTTAATGGATTTTCAGAACATGATGATTTCTATTAGCTCCCATTAACATTAGTTATGTCTATGTGGTTCACCATAAGAGGAGAAACTTTAAATGTTCTTCATAAGTTAATACAGTATTGTACTAAAACTGAGACATTACCACTAACTCTAGTGTCTTATTTACAATCATCAAATCCCAATAATTAGCTTGCAGGAAGATTTAAGCCTCAGTAAACACTCATGGGTGCTGAGGCATCTAAATCTACATGTTTTCTGAACAAATGCATCTAACACTATCTTTAAATACTGCCCTAAAGATTATCTTACTCTCTTAAGTTGGGAAGATCAAATTGATCTAGAATAACCTACTATACTCTAGGGTTCTTAGAACTGTATTTTATGCAGACTATTCAAGACACATTTCTATTAACATAAATTAGCAGTGACTATGAAAATCAATTTCAACCAAATAAAATAAAATCTAAGAAGTTAAAATGAAATACATAATCATTTTCCTGCAAGATATCTTTTTAAAAATCCAAACTAGTTTCCCAAAAACTTATGCTATATAACTTATGTCTCCCTTTTAGTCAAAGATCTTAAAAATACCATGTAATAACTTATTTAAAATGAAGGTGGGGGAGGGACGCCCGGGTGGCTTAGTCGGTTAAGCGTCCGACTTTCGCTTAGGTCATGATCTCGCGGTTCGTGGGTTCGAGCCCCGCGTTGGGCTCTGTGCTGACTGCCAGCTCAGAGCCTGGAGCCTCTTTCAGTCTGTGACTCCCTCTCTCTCTGACCCTCCCCTGTTCACACTGTCTCTCTCTCTCTCTCTCTCGCCTAGAAATAAATAAAACATTTAAAAAAATAAATAAATAAAATAAAATAAAATGAAGGTGGGGGAATAGAATTTTAGATAATAAATTGGTCAAAGAAAAAATGTTCTGAAAGTTTTTTTTTCCAGTTATGCAATAGAGCTAAGGTTACCCAACATTTCTTAAGGCTTACCCAAACAATTTAAATTAAATTAGGTATATTTCTATACGAAACAGCCTTATTTACAAAATAGTCATCCATAAACATAGGTAAAAAAAGATAGATTACAATCTAAATATTTAAAAATGTTAAAGTATAAACTGATCTAGATTAGGGACTGGCGAAGTTTCCACAAAGAGCCAGACAGTATTATATTAGGCTTTGTAGTTTTCATCATAACTATTTAACTTTGCCATTGTAACATGGAAGCAATCATAGACAATTTATAAACAAATGATTAGGCTGTGTTCCAATAAAACAAAAGTGAGCTGCAGGCTATAATTTACTACCACTGACACACACCTTAAATTTTAAAAAGAAAAACATATCCAGCATCACCACCATTGCTTTAATTTAGACCGCTGAGCAAGGTGCCTTCTTAGCGCAGCGGGCAGTGCGTCAGTTCATAAAGACTGCTGAGCAGAAAGACCCAATCATTTAGTATTTATGAAACACTAGCTTTACTAAATATTATATGGATTTTAAAAACCCAGTTCTCAACCTAAAGTTTTCATTGGAACCCCAAGCTTAAGAATAGTGAGAACGCTTTTTGAACTGGCAATCTTGCAGATTGCCAATCCAAACGAAAATTTACTAGTAACAGAAGTTTCAAGGGCACATCAATACTTTTTAACATATAACCTTAAAGGTTGGATTTCTTTGCCATACACCAAGTAAAACAATAAAAATCACATTCCTTTGGCACTTTACTGTCAGCACAATACAAAGGTTTTATAAATACAATCATGAGGGGCGCCTGGGTAGCTCAGTCAGTTAAGCATCTGACTTCAGCTCAGGTCATGATCACATGGTCTGTGGGTTTGAGCACTGCATCAGGTTCTGTGCTGACAGCTCAGAGCCTGGAGCCTGTTTCAGATTCTGTGTCTCCCTCTCTCTCTGCCCCTCCCCCACTCATGCTCTGTCTCTCTCTGTCTCAAAAATAAATAAAACAAACAAAAAAAATTTTTATAAATACAATCATGAGAGTTTATTATATTGGCTATAAAAAAATTAACTCCCTGCAAATCTAAAATATAATCTACTAATCTACTAATAACTGAATCGTACCACTTTCTCAACTACTTTTTGTACCCAGTAATCCCTAAAATTGAAATATACCTCAGAAACTTGCATCAAGTAATTTTTTTTTCTGAGAACTATTTTTGGTAAGTGAAACACAATGTAGCATGGGCAAAACACAGTTCTGGATTCTAGATATAAATTAGTGAACTTAATAAAACGCTTATGTACATATATGTTTATGTACGTTTTTGCTAACTTTCCTTATTAGCCATGTATGTATTATTTTGTTAAAAGAATCTTACAAAAATAATGAGGGGATTCTTTTTTAATGTTTAAAAAAAAATGCTAATTTGTTAGCACATGGGTGGCTCAGTCAGTCAACTCAAGTCATAATCTCATGATTCACGGTTCAAGCTCCCTGTTGGGCTCTGTGCTGACAGCTCAGAGCCTTGAGCCTGCTTCGCATTGTGTCTCCTCTCTCTGCCCCTCCCCTGCTTGTGCTTACTCTTTCTCTCTCTCTCTCTCTCTCAAAAATCAACATTTTTTTTAAAAAGGTGCTAAAATAAAAAACACTTGTATTGGCATGCTTGGTATTCAACCTCACAATCACTTTGGAAAGGAACAGAAAAAAATTTTTATGTTTATTTATTTATTGCCGGGGCGGGGGGCGGGGGGGAGCAGAGAGAAAAATCCTAGGTAGGCTCCGTTCTGTCAGCAAGGGGTTTGAACTCACAACCCTGCAATCATGACCTGAGCTGAAACCAAGAGTCAGTCGCTTAACTGACTGAGGCATTCAGGCACCCCAGTTCTGGTTTTTTAAAAATAACAGAAACTATTTAAAAATTTTCTAGAGGCTCCTGGATGGCTTAGTCAGTTAAACGTCCTACTCTTGGTTTCAGCTCAGGTCATGATCTCATGGTTGTTAGACCAAGCCCTGAGTCAGGCTCTGCGCTGAGCATGAAGCCTGACTGAGATTCTCTCTCTCTTCCTCTCGCTCGCTAGTGTGTGTGTATTCTCTCTAGGTAAATATACAAACAAACCAGAGCTGGGTTTTTTTTCCCCCAGAGCTGTTTTTATACAAAGAAAATATCCCCCTTTATGCCGACCGAAAAATGTTATCATTAAAAATTTCAATATTCAAATTTCAAGACTTACCGAAAAGGTCCTGTTCTATTAGCAGATCGAGAATCCCCCCACATCTCTATGTCAAGAGGGCCCAGTAAGTAGATCCTTTTGCTACCAAACTGTGGTTATAGTAGTACCTGTATATAACAAACCACAAAGACAAACACATTAGAATATGAAGTAAAGGCTAAACTAATTTCCACTACCTTGGCTTATCAGGAACAACAGCAGAGACATTTTTGGAAGTCACTTTATAAAAATTTTTTTTATACAGTGTTTACTTATTTTTGAGACAGAGGAGACAGAGCATGAGTAGGGGAGGGGCAGAGGGAGACACAGAATCCTAAACAGGCTCCAGGCTCTTAGCTGTCAGCACAAGGCCTGCCACGGGGCTCGAACCCACGAACTGTGAGATCGTGACCTGAGCCGAAGTCAGCCGCTTAACCGACTGAGACACCTAGGCGCCCCTGCAAGTCACTTTTAAACATTTACTTATTAATTTATAACAAGAGAAATACATTAAAAATTTTTTTAGAGCAAGGAGAGAGAAAATGCACAAGGGTAAGGGAGAGGAGCAGAGGAGGGTGGCGGAAAAGGGGGGGAGGGAGGGAATCTCAAGCAGGCTCCACATCCAGTGCATAGCAGATACAGGGCTCGATCTCCTGACCCTGAAATCATGACCTAAACCAAAATTAAGAGCTCAACCAGACTAAGCCACAAGTACCTCAAGAAATACACTTTTAATTAAAAATGTATATTATGGGGCATCATAAATTCCTCAATGTACTAAGAATGCATTATACTTACTAAATACTCAATAATTTTTCCAGCATTCATTCATCTTCCTTTTTGGAAACAGCATCTTAATATTAACACCATTTTCAGTCTGTAGTTGATCCCACACAATCCAGCCTGGCCAATCAGAATAGTCTACCACCCTCATCACAGTGATTGCTCAAAAAATGGCCAGGCAATGGGGTCTGGGTGACTCAGTTGTTAAGCATCTGATTCTTGATTTTTAGCTCATTTGAGGTCATTATCTCACACTTGTGAGATCAGCCCCGCATGAGGGCTCCACACAGGGCATGGAACTTGCTCCCTCTCCCTGTGCTCCTGCCCTGATCCTGCTCCCAAGCTTGCTCTCTCTTAGAAAAAAAAAAAAGGGCGGGGGGGGGAGAACACATACTAAGATATACCACTATGGTATAAACATTATTTTGAATTAAAAGAAATCAAAACCTATCAGGAAAAGGTTTTTACCTCCTTAACTGCCTGATTACATCAGGAAGAGAGCTCCTAAGAGACAGAGCATGAGCAGGGGAGGGGCAGAGAGAGAGGGAGACACAGAATCCGAAGACAGGCTCCGGGCTCTGAGCTGTCAGCCCAGAGCCCGACGTGGGGCTTGAATCCATGAACCGTGAGATCATGACCTGAGCCGAAGCCAGACGCTTAACCGGCTGAGCCACCCAGGTGCCCCGAGATTCCTTTTTACTAAAAATCTTATCTGCATAATAGGGCAAACTTTGTTTCCCAAACATCTCTTCTCACCTTCCTGCTAATGGTCTTCCTACCTAAGACTCCTACCCCTCTCCTTATTCAGTATGTCCTCATTTTGCGATACTACTTTGAGAATTTCATGGCTGTATGGATTCCTCATATCTATGACACTAAATTTAATTTTCTACTGTTAAAAAAATAAATACAAAATAAAATTAAAATGGGTATGTAACCCAAGTCAAGCCATCTCCAGGATTTTTGAGGCAGCTACTAAAAAAGATGAAGGAACTCCTAGGTGGCTGATTCAGTTAAGCCTCCAACTCTTGATCTTGGCTCAGGTCATGACCTCACAGTTTCTGAGTTCGAGCCCCATGTTGGACTCTGTGCCAACAGCACAGAGCCTGCTAGAAATTCTCTCTCTCTCTCTCTCTCTCTGCCCCACACACGTGTGTGTGGCGCTCTCTCTCTATCAAATAAATAAACTTCAAATAAATAAATAAGATAGAAACTTTCATTACCTTGGATTTAGCAATGGTTTCTTAATATGACACCAAAAGCACAAGGAAAAAATTAAAGTAGACTGCATCAAAATCCAAACTTTTGTGCAAAGTACACTATCAAGAGAGAGAGAAGACAATCCATATTTCAACAAAATGGCAGATGAGGAAGTTCCAAAGCCTCATCCCTCCACAGAAATATCAAATAACAACAGCAAGTGTCTGAACCAGCTCTGTTGGAGCTTAGAAAACAGCCAAAGGTATACAACAAAGTGAAGGCTCGATCAAGAAAAAAATCTTCAAAATAATAGGAGGCTTTTGTAGTGTTTTTATTCATTCCTATCCCAACACATCCTTGCATGGCAATGGTTTTGGTCTTGAGAAAGTGGCAGCCCAGGGATGCCTGAGTGGCTCAGTGTGTTGAGGGTCTGACTCCTGATTTCAGTTCAAGGCATGATCTCAGCATTCATAGGTTTGAGCTCCGTGTCGGAGTTTGTGCAGAAAACTCAGAGCCTGCTTGTGATTCTCTCTTCCTCTGTCTCTCTGCCTGTCCCCGGTGCATGCTCCCTCCTTGGGCGTGCGCTCTCTCTCCCTCCCAAATAAATAGACGTTAAAAAAAAGAAGAAAAAGTGACAGTCCAAATTCCTGTGTACATCTGTTCTAATCTATCTGGGAGATCATCTGAAGGACTGTTGCAAGGTGCTGGTGTTTGTTGCACCTAACTCAGAACTTCAGTGGCAGGTGGGGGTGGAGCAAGCACTGCTAATAAAAGCTGAAAAGCCTACTCAAAGATAATGAAGAAGTTGGGGTGAAAATACTGGTAAATTAGGACATTTCAAAGCAACAAGTATGTGGGAAAACTTAGAAAACTACACACCTACCCAGGCAAGACATATGATGAGACAAGACCTGAAAAGACCTTTAAGCTTTCACCTCAGGCTGATCCCAATGCCCAGAGCAAACCCATGAAATGCTGAAGGAGTGCCTCAGCACAGAACCAATCTGCAAAAACAGACAGAGCTGGTTGTTCATTTTTCTGCTTTTCTCTTTTTTTTATTTTGTTGGTGTGTTTTTTGTTTTTCATTTGTTTGAGCTGGCATTCACAGAAATCTTGGTCTAAATATTAGATGAACATGAGCAAAAGGAACAGAGACATCAGTGATCACAGAGGACAAAGAACAGTCTTGGCAGAATAGTTTATGAAGAGACAGAAATTTATACAGTGGAATTAAAAAAAAAACAAAAACCTGGAGCTGAAAAGTACAATAAGTGAAAAGTTCACTAGAAGGGTTCAAGAGATTTGAGCAGGCAGAAGAATTAGCCAATTTAAAGATCAGCTGATTGAAATTATGTCTGAAGAACAGAAAGAAAAAACAATAAACAAAGGTGAACAAAACCCAAGGGGCCTGGAGATACCATCAAACAGACATTGATTATGGGAGTCTCATAAGGAGAAGAGAGAGAGAAAGGATAGAAAGATTATTTGAAGAATGGCCAAAAAAAAAAAAAAAAACACAAAAAACCCCAAATTTTATGAAAGATATGAATATATAAATCCAGTAAGCTAAGAGAAGTACAAGTAGGATAAACTCACATGACACATTATGCTCAGTCAAAAGACAAAGAATTTTCAAAGCAACAAGAGAAAAGTGACAAAAGAGCCTCAATAAGATTATCAGCCAATTTCTTATTAGAAACCTTAGAGACCAGAAGGCAGTGGACGATTTATTAAAATACTAAGGGAAGAAGTGATGAATCAGTAAATTCTACCCCTGAAACCAGTATTACACTGTTAACTAACTAGAATTTAAATAAAAACTTGGGGGGAAAAAAAAGAATATTTAGCAACAATAAATAAAATACTAAGGAAAAGAACCCAACTGTCAATCACACGTTTTTTTCATTTTTAGAGAGACAGTGCATGCGCATAAGTGGGGAAGAGGGACAGCGAGTGAGAGTGGGCAAGAGAATCGTAAGAAGGCTCTACCTCACGACCCTGGAATCATGACCCGAGCTGAAATTAAGAGTTGGACGTTCAACCAACTGAACCACCCAGCTACCCCATCAATCAAGAATTCTGTATCTGAGAAAACTGTCCTCTAAGAAATGAGGAATCTCCAGATAAACAAAAGCCGAGGCAGTTCACTATCACTAGATGAACCCTGCAAGACATGTTAAAAGGAGTTCTTCCAGTTGAAATGAAAAAGAAGCTAAATAGTAATCAAAGCCATAAAAAGAAATGAAGGGGGCGCCTGGGTGGCTTAGTCGGTTAAGCGTCCGACTTTCACTTAGGTCATGATCTCGCGGTTCGTGGGTTCGAGCCCCGCGTCGGGCTCTGTGCTGACTGCCAGCTCAGAGCCTGGAGCCTGCTTCAGTCTGTGACTCCCTCTCTCTCTGACCCTCCCCTGTTCACGCTGTCTCTCTCTCTCCTAGAAATAAAAAAAAAAAAAAAGAAATGAAGATCTCTGGTAAAGACAAATACAGGGGCAATTACAAAAGCTAGTATTAATATAACTTTGCTTTGTAACTCCACTTTTTATTTTCCACATTATTTAAAAATAATCTCTCAAAAATAAACATTAAAAAAAATTTTTTTAATTAAAAAAAAAAGTCAAGACAACAGAAGCAGCAGCTTCTCCAACCAGGAAACAGCAGGTGAGTTCTCAAAGCCACTAATCACTGAGGGAAAAAGAATATCTGAGTTATAACAAAGATGAATGGGCCCTACTGTAGGGGGGAAAAAATACCACAAAGGACATCTATTAGTATGGAAAAGAAGAGAGCACCAAGATATAAGGCAGGAAAATATAGGCTAACTCTACATTTTGAGCCAGGCTCATGATTTGTAAAGCTGTTTACCCCTGAGCCAGTCTTTTGGTTGTAAAAAGGAAAGTCTGAATAAGAATGCTTTTCCTGGACTTTCACTGATGCCATGTCCCTGAAGTCTGGAAGTATCTGGCTGGTAAAAATTGACTTTTCAAGTTCTTTTCAGGGGCACCTGGGTGGCTCAGTCGGTTAAGTGTCCGACTTCGGCTCAGGTCATGACCTCACAGTTCGTGGGTTCGAGCCCCGCATCGGGCTCTGTGCTGACAGCTAGCTCAGAGCCTGGAGCCTGCTTCAGATTCTGTGTCTCCTCTCTCTCTGACCTTCCCCTGCTCACGCTGTCTCTCTCAGAAATAAATAAAACTTTAAAAAAAAAAAAATAAAGTTCTTTTCATATTGGACAATGCCCTTGACCACCCAGAACCCCATGAGTTCAACACCAAAGGTGCCAAAGTAGTCTACCCCCCCAAACACATCTCTAATTCAGCTTTTAGATCAAGGGATCATAAGGACCTTTAAAGTTTATTAAACATGGTACTCTATGGAAAGGACTGTCAGTGCTATGAAAGAGAACCCTGACAGAACATCATGAAAGTCTGGAAGGATTACACCATCAAAGATGCCATTGTTGTAGAAAAAGCCATGAAAGGGGCACCTGGATGGCTCAGTCAGTTAACGGTCTGACTTCGGGTCAGGTCATGATCTTGTGGTTCCTGAATTTGAGCCCTGCATCAGGCTCTGCACTGACTGTGGAGCCTGTCTGGGATTCTCTCTCTAACCCTCTCTGCTCCTCCACAACTTACAGTTTCTCTAAATAAAACAAACTTAAAAAAATAAATAAACCTATCTGTTGTATGTGTGTGTCTTTGGATGAAAATGTAATAACTGTATGGCAAGCACCACATGAGATGTTCTGTGTTGTCACCCAAGCATTTATTGTGTAGAACATCAAGTGCAAGACTTGTATGGAAGTGGACAGTCTATCCTTACATAGTCATAATGTGGGTGATACTTAATAGAAAATTAATAAGGTGCTAGTTTTCTTACTGTTTTGTAAATATTTTTTCAAAGAATTACATTACCATACAGTATGCCTCTCTCTCCCATTACTGGAGAAACTGCCTATCAGCCTATCATCACAGGTAAGCATTTTAAAAATCTGTTTCCAATACTATATTATAAATATGACTGCAACACTGTATGCCACAAAAGTTTTATAATGATTCATTCACTAGTGTACAGGTTAGGCTACCATAAAGCAATCATATTGTTGTTTCCTTGGTATCACTGCATGAATCGTTAATACCTGTAAATAAATATGAATCCTCATATATTTTTTTAATATTTAATTTTTGAGGGACAGAGAGAGCATGAATTGGGGAGGGGCAGAGAGAGGGAGACACAGAATTCAAAGCAGGCTCCAGGCTCTGAGCTGTTAGCACAGAGCCCGATGTGGGGCTCAAACTCACAAACCATGAGATCATGACCTGAGTCGAAATTGGGACACTTAACTGAGTGAGCCAGCCAGGGACCTAGTTAACTTCTCACTTTTGATATCTAGTATTAGTAATATACATATACATCTACAGTGTTTTTAACATATAAGATATGATAATTGATAAAATATGACAATATTGATATCGATACAATTCATTTTTGTAAACAATAGATGGTATTGATTAAAAAAACAGCACTGTAAATGTATTTTCTCTTCCTTAAGATTTTAATAATACTTTTTCTCTAGCTTACTTTTTCATTAAGAATACAGTATCTAATACTGCGGCGCCTGGGTAGTTCAGTTGGTTAAGCAGCCTGTTTCAGCTCAGGTCATGATCACCCCACAGTAGGCTCTGCACTGACTGCATGGAGCCTGCTTTAGATTTGCTGTCTCCCTTTCTCTCTGCCTGTCCCCAGCTCACACTCACTCTCTCAAGAAAACAGTAGTATATAATACATATAACATACAAAATGTGTGCTGACTTTTTATGTTGTCAGTAAGGCTTCTGGTTAACAGTAGGCTATTAGTAGTTAAGTTTGGGGGATTTTAAAGTTATACATATGGATTTTCAACAGTGCATGAAGTTGGCACCCCAACCCACCATGCTGTTCAAGTATCAACTGCATATGCTGTATACGCCATATAACTGTATCAGCTGTATATATTTAAAGAGACTCACTTTAAATCCAAACACACAAATAGGTTGAAATGTTTATTTCTGAGATAGGGAGAGAGAGATGGCACATATGTGTGGTGGAGGGGCAAAGAGAGAGGCAGAGAGGGAGAATCCCAAGCAGGCTCCTCAAACTCAGTGCAGAGCCCAATGTGGGACTCGAACTCATGAACTGTGAGATCATGACCTGAGCCGAAATCCAGAGTCGGATGCTTAAGCGACTGAGTCACCCAGGCACCCCTCAGACAAAATAGACTTTAAATCCAAAGTTTATGAAAGGCAAAGGAGGAATTAGTTATAAATAAATAAACATATTTTAAAAATTAACTTAAAAGGGATCAAAGATCTAAATGTAAGAGGTAAAACTACAAAATTCTTTTTTTTAAATGCCATAAAAATGGCATAAATCTTTATGACCTTGGACTAGGCAATGGTTTCATAGATAAGACAGATACTAAAAGCAACAAAAGGAAAAATTAATTGGATATCATCAAAATTTAACACCTTTGTGCTCTAAAAGACACCATCAAGAAAGTGAAAAGGCAGCTCACAAAATGGAAAAATGTGTGCAAATCATATACTTGATAAGGGATTTGTATCGAGCATATATAAATAACTTTTAAAATAAATGTTTATTTATTTTGAGAGAGAGAGAGAAGAGTGTGCTCATCAGCGGAGAAGGGGCAGAGAGGGGGACAGAGAGAATCCCAAGTAGGCTCCACACTGTCAGCACAGAGCCTCACGCAGGGCTCGATCTCAATGGTGAGATCATGACCTGAGCCAAAATCAAGAGTTGGGTCCACCCAGGAGTCCCTATATAAATAAGTTTTACAACTCCATAACAAAAAGACAATCCCATGTACAAAATGGGAAAAGCGCGTGAGCAGACATTCCCCTAAAGATGACACAGAAATGGCCAACAAGCTTAGGAAAAATGTTCAACGTTACCCATAAAGGAAACGCACATCAAAACCACAATAAGATACCACTTCATATCCACTAGAGTGGCTATGAAAACAGGTAAGTTGGTGAGGATGTGGAAAAATTAGAATACTCAGACACTGCTGGTGGGAATGGGGCAAAAGATTTGTCAAACCATCTAGTAGTAGTTTAGTTCCCTCCAAAGTTTTACTCAGGAAGGATGGAGTTCTTACAGACAGACATGCAGCTTAATTCAGCAGAGCAAATGATTATGGGTCTTGGGCTGTAAGGATCTCAAACTGTTCTGAAACTTTAAATAGACAAAAACGGGTGGCGCATGGGTGGCTCAGTCAGTTAAGTGTCCGACTTTGGCTCAGGTCATGTCTCATGGTTTGAGTTCGACCTCCACGTTGGGCTCTGTGCTGACAGCTCAGAGCCTGGAGCCTGTTTCAGATTCTGTCTCTCTCCCTCTCTCTCTTTGCCTCTACTCCACTCACATTCTGTCTCTCAAAAATAAACAAACATGAAAAAATAAAGAAAAAAAAGAAAAAAGAAATGAAAACATTCTTCAACAGGCAAAAACTGTTGAGCTGGGGGCATGAAGGCAGGGCCACTTCTGGTAAGCAGGACTGGCACTGGAGAATGAACCCCAAAGCTTTAAACACTGAAGCTCATCAGATCCCAGCAAAAACACTAGTTGATATACACATAAAGACAGTAGCCAAGAAAGTCAGAATCTCCTAAGGAGTATATAACAAGTTAACTAACATGTCATTTAACCCTGAAAATAAATGGTACTAAAACATCAATTCCATACAAACTGTGGCTGGCCATAAAACATCAAGTGGGATTCAGAAGGGTCTACCACCTCAACTGCCTGGATCCCACCTCCAACACATGCTACCTACCAATCAGTAAAAGAAGGGCCCTTTGGTGAATTCTCAAGACTAGCATATGAAACCAATGCAAGTACACATCCGGATGTAAGTAGTAAATAGTCAAATGAGAGTTTTGGAAGACTGAAGTGAAAAATGGTTCCACATGAACAGCAGTTGAACAGGGTCACCTGTTCTGGAGCTGGTGAGCATTCCTAAGCTTTAGGCTATACTCTTAGTGACAGCCTTCCATCAAATCCTTTAAGTTTCAGTTTTGCAAACACACTCCCTTAGAACCTAAAGACAGGTTTCCTGGAAGCTGTTTGGCAGAAAAGCTTCTCCACTGTAGGTCAGCATTCTTTATGGTTGGAACTATGATGGTAGCTGATTGTCTTCAAGCTTCTTCCGCCTTTCTTTCTTAATAAAAATATTCTTGGCAAATGCTTCCACTCTGGTCTATCTTGCAAAAGTCCACGAATTTCACCTCTAATGGCCTAATTCCAATACCCAGAACCACCCTTTTAAGTCATGACTTCAGTTCCAAAAGCCAACAAAGCAGAACCAGGGTCCTACTCTATTAGTTTGCTATATGCAGCAGCTTGATCCTGCATCAAACACTCTAATTTTTTCCAAAGTAAATGCTCTGGGCCCCAGAGGACATTCAGCTCAGAACATTAAGGGGGCATCAATAGCCAAAGGTTGGTCTGAGCACCTACCAAATAAAATCCAACTAGAGTTGTTAAATAGTAGCAACTTTAAAATGCACTATGGGAGATGGAATTAGTAACTACTGGCAGCACCCTTGTCCCTCATAAATTTTCCATTAAAAGATTTAAATGTATTAATTACAATTATGGGGCCTCTAAAGAGTCTCAGATTTGGAATGGGAATTTACATGTCTGCTGCCATCCCTAGATGACATCTGTTTCTCAGGCTTCCTCTCCAGATTCTCCTTTGATGGCACTTGCCTTGCCTACCATTGTACTACACTTAAAAGCTAATTAAAAATGAATCAGACATAAATGTAGAAACTAAGACTATAAAGCTTCTAAAAGAAAACACAGGAGAAAAAAATTCTTGAGAGAGAGAGAGAGTGCGCACACGAGTGCACCCCGCTCACAGGAGGAGCAGAGGGAGAGAGAGAGAATCTTAAGCAGGCTCCATACCCAGCACAAAGCTTGAAGCAGGGCTCAATCTCATGACCTGAGCTGAAATCAAGAGTTGGACACTTAACCAAATGAGCCATGCAGGTGCCCCAGGAGAAAATTTCTTTGAGCTTGGTATCAGCAAAGACTTCTATAAAGGTTCTAGAAAGCATTAACTATAAAAGAAAAAGATTAAAATTAAAACCTGTTCCTCAAAAGACACTGTTTAAAAATGAACAGGCAAACTAGGGAAAAGGAGTAAATATTTGTAACATAATTGACAAATGCTTACTATTATTAGTCATAAGGAAAACAATAAAACCACCAAAAAAATGAGATACTAGTACACACCCACCAGAACTGCTAAAATGAAAAAGACTTACAAAAGGAAATACACAAGAATTTTCAACAATCAGAACTCTTATACATTACTGGAAAGAATCCAAGATGGTACAACCACTTTAGAAATTGGTCAGACAAACACTACCCTGACGCGGCAATTTCATTTCTAAGTACAATATTTACCTAAGATAAGTGAAAACAAAAGACTTGTACAAAAATGTTCACAAAACTTCTATTCATAATAGCTTAAAAAAATGGAATTAACCCAAACATCCTTCAAAAGGAGATGAAATAAACACATAGAATGATGTCCGGAGGGTTTCTGTCCCTGGAGTAGTGTACTTTATATAGTTAGATTTCAAGTGAAGAGAGGGGCGCCTGGGTGGTTCAGTCGGTTAAGCGTCATGATCTCTCAGTTGGTAGGTTCGAGCCCCGCGTCAGGCTCTGTGCTGACATCTAGCTGGAGCCTGCTTCAGATTCTGTATCTCCCTCTCTCTCTGACCCTCCCACGCTCACGCTCTCTCTCTCTCTCTCTCTCTCTCTCTCTCAGAAATATATAAAACATTAAAAAAATTTTTTTAAAAAGATTTCAAATGAAGAGATGCCTTTTTGGTAAACTGGAGAGAAGGGTTAGTAAAAAAGGGGAGGTGGAAAAGGAGAATCAACAAGATCCAAAACTTTATAAAAGTTATTTTTACAGGGGCACCTGGGTGGCTTCAGTTGGTTAAGTGTCCAACTTCACTTCAAATCATGATCTCACAGTTTCTGAGTTTGAGCCCCACATGAGGCTCCGTGCTGACAATGTAGAGCCTGCTTGGGATTTTCTCCACCCCACCACCCCCACTCCCGGCTCCTCCCATACTCATACTTTCTCTCTCTCTCAAAATAAATTTATAAAAATTATTTTTACAAACTGTTGTAATATACATAATATAAAATTTACCATTTTAACCACATTTAAGTGTACAATCCAGTGGCATTACATACATTCACACTGTTATGTAACCATCATCTCCATCTATCCACAGAACTCTTTTCATCTTCAAACTGAAAATCTGTACTCATTAAATAGCAACTCCTCATTCTTCTCTCAACCCAGCCCCTGGAAGCCACATAATATTAGTGGAACCATACAATATTTGTCCTTTCATGATCGGCTTACTTCACTTAGCATACCTTCAAGTTCAGCCATATTGCAACATCTATTAGTATTTCATTACTTTTCAAGGCTGAGTAACATTGCAATGTATGTATATACCATATTTTATCCATTCATCCACTGATGGACACTTGGGTTACTTCCATCTTTTGGCTATTGTGAATAATGAATCTGGGTGTACAAATATCTCTTTGAGACAGTGCTTTCAATTATTTTGGACATATACCCAGAAGTGGAATTGCTGGATCATATGGTAATTATATTTTTAATTTATGAGGAATTCCTATACTGTTTTCCACACCAGTTACACAATTCTACATTACCAAAAACAGAGCACCTTCAGTCATGGCCTGAATTGCGCCCGCACCCCACTCAGAGGCTTAACTTCCAGCCTCAGGGGAAGAGAGGCCCTTTAAGGACATAAAGTTAAAACAGGTCTTAAGAGCGGGACCCTAATCCAATAGGTCTGAGGCCAGAAGAGGAGACACTACGAATTATGTACAGAGGAATGTTTGTGTGACAACACAGCAAGAACACAGCCTTCTGCAAGCCAAGGAGAAAGACCTCACCAAAACCCGACCGTGCTGGCACCTTGAGCTTAGACTTAGCACCATCCAGACTAGGAGAAAATACATTTCTGTTGTTTAATTCACCCCATCTGTGGTATCATTATAGCAGCCCTACCAGAATACAAGTTCTAATTTCTCCACATCATCACCAACACTTGTTATTTTCTGTTTTAGAGGTATTTTTGTTATTTTGATAATCACCCTTCTAATGGATGTGAAGTATAACCTGTCAATTTGATTTGCATCTCCCCTAATCATTCATGATGTAGTGTGTCTTTCCATGGGCTTATTGGCCATCAGTATATCCTTCTTTGGAGAAATATCTATTCAAGTCCTTTGCCCATTTTTAAATTGGGCTGTATTTTTGTTGTTGTTGAATTTAGTTTTCTATATAGTCTAGATGTTAATTCCTTACCAGATATGTGATTTACAAATATTATCTCCCATTCTGTGGGTTGCCTTTTTACTCTGTTGACAGTGTTCTTTGATGAAAGGTCTTTCATTTTGATAAAGTTCAATTTGTCTACTTTTGATTTTGTTGACTATGCCTTTGGTGTCATATTGAGATCATTTCCAAATCCAACTTAAACATGTTCAAGGTAGTAACATGTTTTTCAGAATTTTAGGGGGGGAAATTCTTAAAATTTTAAGTGGTCCAAGAATAAAAGGGTTTCAAGCTCACTGCCTACTGTATGTGTTTTAGAGTAGAATGCCAGGTTTGAATCGCAACTCCAGTTTTGTGGTGCTCAGTTGGTTAAGCATCCAGCTTTGGCTTAGGTCATGGTCTCTCGTGGTTCACGAGTTCGAGCCCCATGTCAGGCTCTGTGCTGACAGGTTAGAGCCTGGAGCCTGCCTCAGATTCTATGTCTCCCTCTCTCTCTGTCCCTCCCCTGTTTACACTCTGTCTCTCTCTCTCAAAAATAAATAAACATCAAAACCATAAAAAGTAATTTTAAAAACCACTCCAGTTTTCTAACTACTGCACCCTTGATAAGTTATTTAACTTCAAGCTCTACTATACAATAGGAATAATGGTACCTACTTCATATGATTACTATCAAGAGTAAATGATATCATGCCTAAAAAACAATCATATTCATAGCCCCATTGTTCATAATAGCCCCAAACTGGAAACGGTTCAAATGTCCCTCAACAGGTAGATGGACAAACAAAACAAGATATATCCATAAAAAGGAATGAAAAAACATAGATGAACCACAAAAAACTTTGCAGGTGAAAAAAGCCAGACATAAAAGACTGAGAACTGTGTGACTCCAATTACATGCAATTTCTAGAAAACATAAAACTACAGAGACAGAAAGCAGATCAGGGGATGCTAGAACTTGCAATTGGAGTGAAAAGTAGGGATAAACAACAAACAGGAACTCAAGATTATTTTGAGGTGTTAGAAATATTCTAATACTGAACAGCAGTGATGACGACATCAAACTGAACACTTACTACGGAGGAATTTTATGATATGTAAACTACATCTCCAAAAAAAAAAGTCTTAAAAATTCTAAAACAACGTTTTGAATATTAAAATATTATTACTGCCACTATGCCCCAGTTTTAAAATCGTAACAACATTGGGTGCCTGGGTGGTTCAGTCAGTTAAGTGTCCAACTCTTGATTTCAGCTCAGGTCATGATCTCAGGGTCATGAGATCCAGCCCTGTGTTGCGCTGGGCTTGAAACCTGCTT
The DNA here is from genome assembly GCF_003009895.1 of Hyaena hyaena. Lineage (NCBI taxonomy): Eukaryota > Metazoa > Chordata > Mammalia > Carnivora > Hyaenidae > Hyaena > Hyaena hyaena. The sequence continues at coordinate 771,537 of NW_024080662.1, forward strand.
AAGATTCTCATTCTCATTTTCTCTCTCCCCCCCCCCGCCGCCTTTAATCACAAGTCCTCTATGGGATAAACTCTGTTACTATTCCCACTTTATAGACCATGAAGCTGATACTCAAACAGGTTGAGACTTGCCCCCCCAAAAATTAACTGATAATGAGGAAAATATGCAAACTCAAGACCATTTAATTCAAAAGCCAATGTTTAGGGAAAAAAAAACCTAGGGGCGTCTGGGTAGCTCAGTCTAAGTGCCTGACTTCAGCTGAGGTCACAATCTCATGGTTCATGGGTTCAAGCCCCGTGTCAGTCTCTCTGCTGTCAGTGCAGAGCCCCCTTCAGATGCTCTGTCCCCTTCTCTCTCTGCCTCTCCCCTGCTCTCTCTCTCTCAAAAATAAATAAACTTAAAAAAAGAAAAGAAAAACCCATCCTGAAATTCATACGGAATTTCAAAGGTCTCTAAATAGCCAAAACAATCTGTAAAAAGAACATACTTGGAGGACTTACACTTCCCAATTTCAAAACTTACTACAAAGCTACAGTTATCAAAACAGTGTAGCATTGTTATAAGGACAAACACAGATCAATGGAATAGAGAACCAAGAAATAAATCCTCACATATGTGGTCAGCACCCTTTCAACAAGGGTGCCAAGATTTTTCAAGGGGAAAAGACAGTCTTTTCAACAAATGGTCATAGAAAACTGAATAACCAAGTGCAAAATAATGAAGTGGGACCTCTACCTAACACCACACAACAAAATTATCTCAAACTAGATCAAAGACCTAAATGTAAATGCTAAAACTATAAAATTCTTACAATAAAACATAGGGGGAAAGCTTCATGCATTGGATTTGGCAATAATCTCTTGGCTATGACACCAAAGGCATAGCCAACAAAAGAAAAATAGAGAAACTGGACTTCAACAAAATGAAAAACTCTTCTGCGTCAATAAAGTAAAAAGGCACCCTGACAGGATGGGAGAAAATATTTGCAAATCACATATCTGATAAAAGGTTAATATCAAGAAAATGTATAATGTATATATTCACCTTCATAACAGCATTATTCTCAACAGCCAACAGGTGGAAACAACACAGTTGTCTACCAACAAATGAAGAGATAAACAAATGTGGTCTAGTCACACCAACAGAATGTATTCACCCATAAAAGAGAATGAAGATGTCAATTATATCTTAATTAAAAATTTAATTTGTAAAAAATGAATGAAATTTGGATATATGCTATGACATGAATGGATTATGAAAACATTATGGTAGGTGAAAGAAGTCAGACAAGAAAGGACAAATACTGTATGATTTCACTTATATGGAGTACCTTGAACAGGCAAAATCACAGTGACAAGACTATAGATTAGAAGTCACCAGGAGGGGTGTCTGGGTGGCTTAGTTCGTTAAGCGTCCGACTTTCGCTTAGGTCATGATCTCACGGTTCGTGGGTTTGAGCCCCGCGTTGGGCTCTGTGCTGACTGCCAGCTCAGAGCCTGGAGCCTGTTTCAGTCTGTGACTCCCTCTCTCTCTGACCCTCCCCTGCTAACGCTGTCTCTCTCTCTGTCTCCTAGAAATAAACAAACATTTAAAAAAAAAAAAAAGTCACCAGGAGCTGGAGGAGGGGACAATGAGACTTAATGGGCAGAATTTCTGTTTGGGGTGACGAAAAATTTTGGAAATACAGAGTGGTGATGGTTGCACCACAGAGTGGATGTAATTAATGCAATGGTTTTAAACTTAAAAATGGTTTAGGGAAACCTGGCTGGCTCAATCAGAAAGAAGAGTGTGTGCCTCTTGATCTTGGGGTCATGAGTCCAAGTCCCATGTTGGGTGTAGAGATTCCTTAAGCAAATAAACTTTTAAAAAATTAAAAAAAAATTTTTTTTGGATACATGCTATGAGAGAGAGATTTTTGTAAATAGGTTTTTGTGTATATACCGATTTTCTTTTTTTCTTTTTAATGTTTATCTTTGAGAGAGAGATCAGGGGAGGGGCAGAGAGAGAGGGAGACAGAATGCCAAGCAGGCTCCACACTGTAAACACAAAGCCCAACGCAAAGCTTGAACCCACAAACCATGAGATCATGATCTGAGCTGAAATCAAGAGTCAGTCCCTTAAGGAACTGAGACACCCAGGCGCCCCTTTTTTTAATAGTTTAAATAGCAAATTTTGTTCCGACATATGTAACAAAGCGTATTCACTGCAACTTTGTAAGAAATCAGCAATATATAAAAAGCATTGAATTATACACCTTAGTTAACTGCATGGTATATGAATTATGAATTACATCTGAACAAATCTGTTTTAAAAACAGAAACTAACATTTAGTGACCACTTTCTGCACACGATGCACTGTTCTAACGGCATTATATAAACCTCATTTCACATACGAAGTAAGGTAATTCACAAATTGAAGTAAAGTAATGTATCCAATGTCACTGTGGTTAGTGAAGGAGTCAGGGATTCAAATCCTATCAGATTCTAGAGCTCCCCTAGTCATTTGCTCTGCTATTCTGTGTCCCACAGTGTGACAGGGTTATAAAAGACATTCAACAGAAGCCCATTAACTAAGTGAATGAGATGAAGAAGGTATTGTGGGAGAGTAACAGAAAAATTAATTCTAAGCTCTTGGTATATACAACTAAAAAAAATCCATCAAGGAATGATTTATGATCTTTAAAATTTCAGAACTTTCTGGGACACCTGGGAGGCTCAGTTGGTTAAGCATCTGACTTCAGCTCAGGTCATGATTTTATGGTTCTGAAGTTGAAGCCCCACATGCAGCTCCCTGCTAACAGCTTGGGATGCTCTCCCTCTCTCTCTCTGGCCCCCTCTCACCCGTGCTTTCTCTCACTCAAAATAAACTTAAAAAAATTTTTTTCCAGAACTTTCTGATGGTTTCAATCTTTTTTTTACTAATGTTTTTTATTTATTTTCGAGATAGAGAGTGAGAGGGAAAGGGGAGAGAGAGAGAGAGAGAGAAAGAGAAAGAGAGAGAGACAGAGACAGACAGACATAATCAGAAGCAGGCTCCAGGCTCCAAGCTATTAGCCTAGAGCTTGTCATGGTGCCCAAACCCATGAACTGGGAGATCACCACCTGAGCTGAAGTCTGACACTTAACCGAATGAGCCACCCAGGCTCCCCGCTGATAGTTTCAGTCTTAATACAACCCCGAATCAGATGAGTAACAGCAGTTTATACCTTTAAACACTGGCAGAAGAGTAAAACCTTGCTCAAGTACCAGCAATAAAAGAGTTCTTTTAGTAACACACGCTCACCTCCCCCACCCAGGCCTTGACAAGTCTCCTCTGAAAGGCTTCAAGAACCTAGGATCCTAAAGGCAACAAAAATAAACCCAAGTCTGGTAACAGAATTCTATAAAGAAGGGTGCTACAGATGTCCAGGCCTAGTACCTATCCTATAGAATAAGTACCTAGTTAGGTGCTAATTAAATGAGACAAGGTTCAGGTCCAACTGTGTGTTTCACTTAATATGCCATTATAGACATTGCCAGTCCTACGGTCACGCATCATCAGTTCTTCATACCTCTCTCTACAATCCTCACAAGTTTGCTGATGTTGACATTATTAAACTATTCACACTGGTGGCATTACTCAACAGGAAGTTGAAAGCTAACAAACCTAGGGCACAATCCAGAGTTCAGAAAATGAGCCAGGTGATCAGGCACATCAGAGTCTACTGAACTCCTTCACTTAGATCCAGCAACTCTGACCTTCACAAGCAAACCTGGAATGTGTAAAATACAGTTACCCTTAAAAGTATTTGTACCTTACAAAACAAGGCCTTTTCTATTTATTAAAAAATGCACTCCTACAGTTGAATCAAATAGCACATCAATAGTAAAGTTAGAAGAAAAACAGATATACAACACCAAAAGAACTCTAAAGAGTAAATACGAAGAAACATCCCTCCCCATATTCTCCCAACGGGCACAGAACCCACCAGACCACTCCCCGGCCTCCGAGTTCTACCACCCCGCGTGCTGGGCTCCGAGATCCCTCGCCCGGTCTGTGGTCCGGCTGAGCCCACCCACTCGTGTCTGGCCAGGTCTAAGACGAGGCTTGAAGGCCTCCTTCTCGAGCGATGCCTCAGAACTGGATCAGATTCCTGCAAAAGCAGGAAAAAAGGAGGAAGAAAGGGCCCGCCTGAGGCTCCGCAGACCAGAAGCACCAAACCGTAACCACGCGCCAGCCCGGGACCCCCACAGCTAACAGCCCCGAGGCTGGACCGGTAATTCTACAGCCGCCGCCGCCGGGCCCCGCCCCGGGCCCGCGACCGTTCCGGGGCGTTCCTCCCGAAGGCGGCGCCTCCCTCACCACACCGCCACTTGGCTCTCTTCCTCCCGAGCGAGGCCGCGGCCACCCCGCGACACCGAAGCCGCAGCTTCCAGGCCGCGAGGACCCCCGACTTCCATAGTAGCCTGGCAGGCCGGCTCCTTCCCTGAAGGCTCCGGCACGCCCTCTCTATCGCCCTAGGCCCTTACCGAGGCAGCGCGGCCTCCGCGGCCCGCTCCTCCTAATCCTCAGCCGCCGCCACCGACCCAGCGTCGCGGAGACCGGAACTTCCTCCGAGCCGGGCCGCTGCCTCCACAAAGGCGCCGCGCTGCCGCTTTCGGCGCTCGGCCCGCCGGGAGATGGAGTACAGCAGCAGGTCGCACCGACTCCACTCCCGCCGTGCTCCGCGCGAGGTGGATGGGGAGGCGTGGCTGCCTACGGGAGCGAAGCGTGAGGGCACGCCGCTCGCCGGCGTCCAATGGGAGGGCGTCCTTCCCCAGGTCCGCGGGGTCGGCTGGGGATTATGGTTTAGACCCTGGCTAACCTTCCGGCCCTCTTTTTGGAGTTGAGAGAGGCGCGCAGTCTCCGGTTGACTTGGCCTCCACGGGGTTTGTTCTCTGCCCGAGGGGCGCAGGCAAGGCCCTGGTCGGCCTAGTTGGGGGCCGCAGTATTTTCCGTCGTTGTGAAGGCAGTGGAAGGGAGACTTCTTCTGTCGAAGCTTTCTGGGAAGGTGGCTGGTGGCCCACACAAGCGCCTGACTCCTGACCCCCTGAGTCCAGGAGCTTAACCCTTTTGGCCCAAGACCCGAGGATAGGTGCAAGAGAAGCACTTGAATTAGAGTCTGTCCCCTTTTCTTCTAATGGATTTCCAAATTAAGCATCCCCAGCTTAAGAATATCAGGCAAATACCATCTGTTAAAGGTTCAGTAGTCCTACTTAATGAAGGAAAGTTCACCCAGCTTCCCCAGAGCCTTGCTAGATCTCAGGCAATAAATCTGGTCAAGAGTGACTTGTGCAAGGTGTCAGAACTGGAAAGTTCTCTATTAATCTCCCAATCTAGCGAGAAAGCTTTCAGTTTGCAGCTCATTTCCAGAATCTCCTTCCAGCTAATATTCAAATAGCGAGCTCCAAGCTTCCAGGTGGGTTGTCTACACTGTTGATATGCTTTCTGGTTACCGGCACCTGATGTCTCTTCAGTGGCTCCTTAGGAAAGGTAACCTGATTTTATAGCCTAAGTTCAACATCATGGGTTCAAAGAAATTCACTGCAAGAAAAACCTATAAAGCATTCTAAAATAAAGCAATCCTTATCTGTAGTGAAAGGAGGTTGTTGGGTTAAGGAGACTTGAAAATTACCTTCCCACTTTCCAGCCATCTTGTCTGGAAGTCATTCCTTCATTCAAGGACTGTATGAAGGGCCTGTGCGGGCCAGGCCACTGTATCAGGTGCTGGTGATCCAGGAACAAACAAGGTTGATAAAATTTGCTGCCCAAATGGAGATAGGTGTGGGGTTATTATTGGAGATGGACAACAAGATATACACTCTGTGAAATGAGTTTGATTTCTGTAAAATGGGATATGGAAAGCTATTGGAAGGCTCTAAATAGAAAAATATGACTTGGCATCCATGTTTATATGATCCCTCTGGCTGCTATGTGGAAATAGGCCAAAGGTAGGAAGGGCAGAAGTAGTGCAGCTGGTTACAGTGTTGCAATAATACAGGCACAGAAGGATGGTACTTGTACCTGTGTGGCCACAGTGGAAACAGGAGACATGAACTGGGATGAGGGCAGAGAGGGAAGAATGTGGGAGAGGCAGTTTTGGTAGGAAGAGCAGGAGCTCAGTTTGTGGTAGGTTGAATTTTTGATGCCTCATATTCAAGTGGAATGTGGAATTGGCAGTTGGATACATCCCATCTGGAATTCAGGGTCAAAGGTCAGGGTTAGAGATACAAATCTCGGAGGTATCAGCATATTGCTGGTATTGGTATCTGAAGCCATAGGCTTGGATGAAATAACCAAGGGAATGAGGGAATGACTGTAGACAGGAGAACAGTGTTCCAGCCGTGAGTCCTGGGGCACACCAGCACCGAGGTTAGGAACTGCTACACAGAACTGTGGGTACTATGACTTTGCCTCCCAAACTGGACCGTTGTTGGTGGGTCTCTCCTTTATCAGATAATATTTTATTCTTTGAAGAAGTAAACCATATTAAGGCTAATTATTCTTGCCTTACATCCGATCTCATTCAGTAATAATAATTGCCCCTCTTTATCAAACTATAGGGCTGGTATTGTGCTGGCACTTCATTATCCCACTTAGTTTTCACAACAACCAGATAGGGAAACTGCTTTTATAGTTAAGGAAACCAAAGACCAGATAAAGTAAACACAGTAATTTCCACAGCTGGAAAGTAGGGGGTGGGGTGATTCCAACCCAGATCTGTCCTCAAGGTTTATGCTCTCAACTATTTTCCTCTTTTCCTTAAGGTGATTATTGAGGTCTTTCAGAGGAAGCATCTGGAATTTTCTTTTTTTTTTTTTTTTTAAGTTACAAAGGCCCTTTGTACTTGTAAGAATTTTTTTGTTTTGTTTTTTGGTTTATTTTTATTTATTTTTTACCGCCTTAGAACAGGAAGTATGATCTATTTAGAAGAACTGATCTGAACAGCATCCTCACCAGGAATGGGCAGTACAAGGTCTAGTCAGGGAGGTGCGCCCACTTTCAGCCCCTAAATGCTCACAGGAGAGGACTCAGCAAAGAAAAGACCATGTCCTGTCTGTTGTTCCTTGTTGCCTTGGTCTTATTTGGGTCCATGGCTCCTAAGCATGGAAAGTAGGATTTGATCAAATGTTAAAATGAGAGACAGGAACCAGGAGAGATACAGATGATAGAAGACCACAGATGAAATTTTCCAGCAGAACAAAAAAACCCAGCTGCCTTATCAGGAGCTGCAAAGTAATAAAGGCATGAAGAGAAACTTCAGACTTTCCAAGGAGGGACTGAATGTCATTATTAGCTCAGAGTATTTCACATTAAGTATCTTGTATTTGCAGGAAGGGGAAAGTACTGAAGGAGCTAGAAGGGTAGTTAAAGGGTTTTCCCCCATAGCAAAAGGGCAGGGAACAGATCCCAGGCTCAGGGCATAATCAGGGGTTTTCACTTTTGCAGCACATCAGGTTCTGAAATGTCCTCTAAAGCTATGAAAGAAAAGAGATCTGGGAAAGAACAAGAGGTCTTATTTTACCATTTACTAGTCCCCACTAGTCCTTGCTGCTACCATTATGGAGAGGACATGCTTAGTCCACGAAAATCACACACCCAGACAAAACAGAAAGCTGAGATTTAAAGGAATCCCCGACCTAGAGGGTGACAGCAAGGTGCACTGTAGTGTGTGGTTTATGGCAACACCCAAGGTTTGAAGCATTGACCTGCAGAGCAGCAGAATCATCATGGGACTGGCATTTATTATTCCAAAAGACTAAGATTTATTTCTTGGTAATTCTATCAGCAAAAAGTGACATATAGGAAAGGATTGTCCCAATATTCAAATATAAGTCAATAAGTGGATTAAAGAGAGTTTGGAATAATAACCTTAATATGTTTTACTAAGTAGCCACAATGGTTTCCTCTGTGAGTGTCCTAGGCACAAGTCTTAGCCAGAAGCACATGGATATAGTCACTTGCTTGGCTAAGTAGATGCATTACAATGGACCCCTGAACAGCCTAGGGGTTGGAACACCAACCCCACCCCATCCCCACCTGTGGAGTTGAAAATCCACGTAAAACTTTGGACTCCCCCAAAACTTAACTGCTCAATGGTGAGAACCACAAGAGGTCGCTTTTTACTGTGATATGCAATTTAGCAGAGAGACGAACTGCTCACAAGGAGATGATTAGCATTGCATGGGGTTTTAAGTGGATACTAGAAACACAAGCTCACCACAAAAGCAACAGGTGGCTAATTATCACAGTAGCACAGTATGTTCTATAGTAAATTGTACGCAGTTATAATTTAATACTACATCTTTATTCTTGTTTACATTTCTCTCTGCAAATGGTACCATGTACATACAGTCTATACTGTATGGAGTATACATACAGCATGGGAGGAAGTTAATAAATTTTAACTTTTATATTTTGTGTATATTTTTTGTGGTAGTAAATGGTAAGATGGACTAGTATGTGTATATATTTTATGCATTCATGACATACCTTTTTCTTAACTTTTTAATATTTCTAGGCCACATGGTTCATCTGCAAGGTTTTTCAAATTGTCACAAATCCCCTCCTCCAAATTTTCCAATATACTTATTGAAAAAAGTCTACATATAAGTGAATTTGCTGTAACAAAACACCTGTTGTTCAAGGGTCAGCTGTACTTCCAAATGACAGTGGTGCTGTCTGGTGGAGCTGATGTGCTTGAAAACAAGAGTGAGACTCTAGAAAAAACTCTGAGGTCAACCTAAACACTGTTGAGGAGACTGGTTAGGTATGTTAGGAAACTTTTAAGTTTGTCTTCAATAAAGATCAATTCTATGGAGTGCAATTTTTAGTTAATGGAATATAGCCAGGATACTTCTGTACCAATGTGAGAATATGACATCTTCTTGGCTTTAACTCTCTCTCTTTTTTTTAAATTAAATTACATTAAAAAAAATTTTTTTTCTGAGAGAGAGAGAGAGAGCGTGAGCAGGGGAGGGTCAGAGAAAGAGGGAGACATATAATCCGAAGCAGGCTCCAGGCTCCAAGCTAGCTGTCAGCACAGAGCCTGGAGCCTATTTCAGAGTTTGTGTCTCCCTCTCTCTCTGACCCTCCCCTGCTCACGCTGTCTCTCTCTCTCTCCTAGAAATAAATAAAAATATTTTAAAATAAAATAAAATAATAAAAAAGTAAAATTTCCCCAGATCATTCTATGTGCAAAGCTGAGAGCTGTTTTAGAGCCTCATACTGATAACATTAAAATGTAGCTAAAAAGACGTCTTCAGCAGCAATTGGTGTGCCTACATCCTTTACAACCAGTGTAGCTGGACCCACTAATTGCATTTAGCCAGCTCCCAAACTTGCACTGCCTTTCCACAATCAACAGAGGAAACAATCCCAACGTCTCTTCCTCTGCCTTGAAATAAACCTCTAGATGGCCCGGGCGGACGGGGCAGGGAGTCTTAGGCTTGCGATCCACCCTGGACTTTGGGTTCCGAGGAGGCATTTGAGCCAGGCCCCACGCAGGAGAAGGAGGTTCCAAATGAGACAAATCCTGCTCCGGGTGACGCCCCGCCCTCAACTTTGCGAGGATACTGTGCCCAACCCCGCCTCTGAGTGCCGCAGGCAGCGGTGAGCGCCGACTACATTTCCCACAATGCACCCCGGGACGGGCAGGGCCGGGACGAGCGGCTGGAGCTGGGCCTCCGCCACGAGAGGCCAGCGAGGGCTGTCTTCCTGGGCCGGCGTCTGGGTGAAGGGCGGTGGGAGGCGACGGTGGCCTGCGCTGTGGCCATGTCTGCGTCCGCAGGGGTCCGAGAGTCTGACCTGCGTCCTCCGGCCGACCTCGGCCGGACACCTGCGCCCTCCTGGGGGTCCGGCAGAGAGCAGTGACCGGCAATCTCTGTGCGTCCTGGGCCCCTCCGGAGAAACAGGTGAGTACGACTGCCAACCCACGTGGCCTGGGGGTACCGAGAGACTGGAGAGCTGTCATCCTTGGAGCCAGGGGCGTGAAGACTGGGAGCCCCTGACACCTATGCTCCACTTGAGACAGGAGGACTTAGTCTCTTTGGGGTGCCTTAGCCGGTTGTCCTCCAGCCAGAGAATATAAAAGGTGAGGACCAGAACCCTTCCTTTGGCTGGCAGAGCAAAGTCCTGTAGGAGGCAGTGGGCTGGTAGGACCCGCCCACCAAGGCATACACATTTCTCCCCACCCCACCCCCAGCAGAATCCTCTCAAAAATCTGCAGAGGTGACTGTGAGGTGAGCGGACAACTCCTGGAAGTGTCCTGGGGCTTTGGACTTTGCTCTCAAGGGTGCCCTGACTCAGATAACCAGTCTGCCCCTTGTACTGGGAAAGCAACCCTTTCTGGGTTCCAGTTTGCTGGGGGAGGGTGAGCAGCCTTTGTCAGAGAGGGGAGTGGCCACCAAGTGTGACAAGTACCAGGCCACGCTCACGGAGTAGGCATCCTGCTGAACCAGCTACAGCAGAGCTTCACCAGGGCCCTGTGTGCCACAGACCCATGCATTCTGGCACCACCCTCTCAGATAGCCCACTCCCAAAAGAGTCAGGGCAGGATGGAGCGCTATCCAAGCAGGAAGAGGGAGCAAGAGTGGTAAGAGCCAGTAGGGAGGGGCTCTTGAAGGTTCTCCCTGCTACAGGGTGGGCGCTGGAGGGAGGGAAGCACACAAGAAGGGTTGATTGAGCCAACCTGTTTGGTGACATTGCTTGTAGGCACAGCAGAACACTTCTAGAGAAAGTAGCATGCCCTAGGGGCTTCTAGAGAGGCTGTCTGAGAAGGAACCCCGAGAGCACATATGGAACTGGTTCCAGGAGACCTCTCTCGCTTAACTGCTTCAGGCCCAGTCTCCCAGGAGTTTTAGTCATGCACGTTATGGGATTTACTGTGAGTCACTCAGCCTCCCTGCCTAGTTTCCAGACTAAGTGTCCAGAGAACTGTTAGCTTCATCAGGACTTTTGGCTGGATCCCCAGATTGGCCTTGGAGATGCTGAGCTGCTACATGATCTCAGGTAGCAGGGGAACTATTGTGAAGGAAGCATCCACTAGCCCCAGCCAGCTGATCCTGCCCTCGTTTCATGTAGTTACCATGCTGGGTACCACGCAGCCATGCTGGGTTCAGTCACCTGAAGTCCACAAGGGATCAGTGGGTAGTAGGCCCCCAGGATGTTGGGTAAGTGCCATAGACCTTTTTTGGGTCTTTGAGCCAGAGGTACAAGGCCACAGAGCAGGAGCATGTGGCTGACCAAGGATTCAACTCGGGAGAGACTTCCAGGAGCAGCAGACAACCAATGGTCTGTACCTGCAATGTCAGGCCCAATGAATAGCCAGTAAGCCTGGAGGAACCCCCAGCCCGAGGCCCACAGACATGTCTTTGGCTGGACATCACAGGGGTCACTTCAGGCCAGAAGCTACCCAGGTACCTTCATGAGGTCAGAATCCAGTTTTCCCAGGCCAGGTCACTCAGGGCCTGGCTCAGGGTAGGCCAACTCTCAAAGGACTGATTTACATGGCAGAGACCACTTTTTGTGTATAAGTGCAGCTACATATGGTCTGAATGCTAAGTAAAAATAATCATGATATGTTAATGGCAGTAGCCATTAAGTGTACTAGTGCCTACTGTGTGCCAGGGTAAACAAATTACATGGATTATCTCTTAATCCTCCCACAATCCCATGAATCGGTACTATCATTACCCTCATTTTATAGATGAGAAAACTAAGACTTATGAAACCAAACAAGGTCCATCCAGGTCCCTCTGATTCCAGGACCATTGTTCTTGAGCACTTGACTACTACCAAAAACAAGTCTTCTCCACAGGCAGGGGTCTCCAGAGGCTGCATTATAACTGGATATTCTTTGAGAATCTTTCACCTTTTCCCTTCCAAAGTTATTTATCTGGAAAATGTTGATTAAACTCCACCTGCGTGTGGAGCTTACATATTGAAATTTGTGACTGACCTTCAGTGTAGAAAAATGAAGCAGGGCAAGAGAGGTAAGAATCAGGGATATTGCAGGAAGGCCTCTCTGATAACACTTGAGCAGCAACCTGAAGGAAGTGAGAGAGTGGGTCATGTCAATATCTAGCCCCAGCGGTGGAATAGGTGAATGAGGGGCAAAGGGAAAAGCAGAAGATGTGGTCCAGACAGAAAGCTCAGCAAGGACAAAATTCTGAAATGAATGAGTGCTCAGGATTTACATTTACATTATCCTAGAGGAAAGCCATGAGGTCAGTGTGGCTGGGCTGAGGTGAAGGGAGCCAGGGAAAGGATAGGAGATGAAGTCAAAGAAGTAATGGGAAGGGGTAGAGTGGGGCCTTGTGTGCTGCACTGAGGAAATTGGCTGTCTCACTGAATGAGTGACAACCATTATTGAGTTGTGAGAGAAGAATTAAACGACCTGACTTTGTTTTCAAGAGGATCTCTTTGAGTGCTGTGAGAGGGTTAGGCTGTGCAGGACAAAGGCAGATGTGGAGAGACTGGTTAAAAGGCTGGTGCATCACTCCCCTAGAGAGATAATGGTGACCTGGACCAATGTGGCAGTGTGGTGGTGATGAGCTGTGGTCAGATTCTGGATATGGGCTTTTCCCATATAACGTCAGTAATCTGTTCCACAAAAGTTGGACATTATGTCTGGAATCACTGACTTAGTATCTGTTTCCTGTTATTTTATTGTATTTTTTTTTAGTTTTTATTTATTTTGAGAGAGATCAGGACAACATGAGTGGGGAAGGGGCAGAGAGAGAGAGAGAGAGAGAGAGAGAATCCCACGCAAACTCTATGCTGCCAGCACAGAGCCTGACATGGGGCTCAAATACATGAAACCATGAGATCATAGATGACCTGAGCTGAAACGAAGAGTCGGACATTAACCAACTGAGCCACCCAGGCACCCCTTTTCCCACTATTTTAAATTTTTAAAAATGTTTTTATTTATTTTTGAGAGAGTGAGAGACAGTGTGAGGAGGAGCAGAGAGAAAGACAGAATCTGAAGCAGGCTCCCGGCTCCAAGTTGTCAGCACAGAGCCTAACACGGGGCTCAAACCCACAGACCACAAGATCATGATCTGAGCTGAAGTTGGAAGCCCAAAAGACTGAGCCACCCAGGCACCTTCCCCCCCCCATTATTTTAAATGGGAAAAAGTATAATGCTTCCCTCCTTGACCACAAACCCCCAATTTTCTAAAATGGCGCTAAAACACAAGAAAATATATACCCGATACATGCCCAGTAAGTTATAGTGTTAGATAGAAAATGCTGGTAACATTCCCTCCTGATCACCAGAGTTTGCTGCTTTGATGCATATCATGGCCTCTTTCAGTACCTGCAACAGGCATGATGCAAGTAAGCCCGTTTTGTTGCTACTTAGTGGGTGATGTTCTATCCAATTTGGAATGCAATTTGAGGATTTAAATGTACATCACTTGTTTAAAATATAGATCGGGTTTTGATGATGTAAATATGCATTTTTCTACATAAATATAAGCTGAATCAATACAAGTTTGTTGTATTAGTTATCTATTCGCTGTGTAACAAATTACCCCAAAACTTAGCAGCTTAAAACAACAATAAATATTTATTATCTCATGCAGTTCCTGTGGGTATTGGGGAGAAATTTGGGAGCAGCTTTGCTGGATGGTTCAGGATCAGGTTCTCTCATGAAGTTGCGAATATCTAAAGGCTTGACTGGGGCTAAAGGATTGCTCACTCACATGACTGGCACATTTGGTACTGGCTGTTTGCAGGTCTCAGTTTCTTGCCATGAGGTTCTCTCTGTAGACAGCTGCTCGAGTAGCCTCACAATATGGCTGTGACCTCCATCCAAGACAGCAGGGCAGAAGCCACAGTGTCTTTTATGACCTAGCCTCAGAAATCACACATTGTCATTTTCACATTATCCTATTGGTTACATAACTGCTCAGTGTGGGAGGGGAGTCTGCAAAGGCATGAACACTAGAAATTGAGGATCACTAGGGACCGGCTTGAAAGCTGCCTACCACAGTTGGGTATTAAAAACCAAAAGGAATTCTATAGGGAAAATATTAACTAGAGAGACATTTTGCTGTGTGTGCCTGTATTCACAAGTACAGGTGACAGGATTTGCTCGTGATTTGATATATAAGGTGTGAGGAAAAGAGACGACCCCAAGATTTTTTTCTGAAAAACTGAAAGGATGACATTGTCTTTCACTGAAATGGGAAAAAACTCTGGGAGGAGTAAATTTTTAAGAGAATAATCAGGAACTCAGTTTTGGACATATTACTTTGATATACTGTAAGACATCAAGTAGACAGTTAAATGTGTGTGCCTCTAGAAGTCAGAAGAGAGATTGGGGCTGGAAATAAAAATTGAAATCACTAATGTATCAGAGGAGTTTAAAACCATGCGTCATCTGGTTGGCTCAGTTGGTTAAGCATCCGATTCTTGATACTAGCTCAGGTCATAATCTCACAGTTATGAGTTCGAGCCCCATGTCAGGCTCTGCACTGGTAGTGTGAAGCCTACTTGGGATTCTCTCTCTCTCTCTCTCTCTCTCTCTCTCCTCCCTCTCCCTCTTAAAATAAACATTTAAAAAAATAATAAACGCACAAGACTGAATAAGATCACCAGTGGATTGAATGAAGACAGAGAAGAAATCCACAGGCTGAAATCTGGGTCCCCTAACTGAAAGAAGAACTGCAGAAAGGACTTAGCAGGAATGGTCTATGAGGTAGGTGGAGAACCAAGAAAGGAGGGTGTACAAGAAGAAAAGTGTTTTAAGAGAGAGGAAATCATCAAATATATATCAATTATTGGGGCACCTGGGTGGCTTAGTCGGTTAAGCGTCCGACTTTCGCTTAGGTCATGATCTCGCGGTTCGTGGGTTCGAGCCCCGCATCGGGCTCTGTGCTGACTGCCAGCTCAGAGCCTGGAGCCTGTTTCAGAGTCTGTGTCTCCCTCTCTCTCTGACTCTCCCCTGTTCACGCTGTCTCTCTCTATCCTAGAAATAAAATAAAAAATATTTAAAATAAAAAAATTTAAAAAAAAAAAAATATATATATATCAATTATTGCTACCGAGTGAGGTGAGAGGATCAACTAACAACCTTGATGGGAGCAGCGTTGCTGGAGTAATGGAGGCACAAGTCCAGTTGGAATGGCTTTAAGAATGAGTAAGAGAGGGGTACCTCGCTGGCTCAATAGTAGAGCATGCAACTCTTGATTTTGGAGTTGCGAGTTCGATACCCGCATTAGGTGTAGAGCTACTTAAAAAAAAAAGTGGGAGAAGTGGAGAGGCTGTGGCAGGTGTACTTCTTGATTACCAGATACCCGTGAGCTCCCCACATTTCCCAGTTCCTCTGGCCATGTGATTACTTCTGGCCAATCTATTTCTGGCCAATCTGGGCTTTGAAGTATTTAAGAGCTGGCACATGGCCTTCCTGCCCAATCTTTCACTGTCCAGTGATGTGGGAAAGGCATATATTCCAGATGGCAGAGCTATGAGATGCGAGTACCCTGGATTCCTGAATCACTGCTTGGAAGGGAGCTGAACTGCTACCAGACCCATGGTAAATTTTGTGTGAGCGAAAAATAAGCCTTTATGTGTGAAGCCTTTACAATTTTGGCATTCATTTGTTACACAGCATAGCCTAGTCTACTAATTATACTCCATGTATTATTTACTATTTTGAGGTCTGTTTGTTTTATAAAGAGCAGCCAAAAAAAATGGGGTAGAAACTAGAAGGGAATGTAGAGTTAAGGGGGGGGGATTCTCTTAACTTTTTAACTGAAATAATACAAACATAAAGTTCACAAATCATAAGTACAGCTCAGTGAATTATAACGAGTGAACACACCCAAAGGAAGGTGTTTTGAAAATGGAGGAAGCGTCAGCATTTTGGTGCAGGGTGGGAGAGAAGGGGAAACGAATGACCTGGGGGACGGAGAGGGACAGCTGCTGAAGCCATGTGCTTGTGCTCAAGAGCGAAAGGGACTGCAGTGGGGGAGTTTGCTCCCAGTGAAGCAAAGACAGCTCATCTTCAGTGAGAAGGAAGGCAGAGTCTGGCAGGTGAGACGAGGTGGTGGTGGGAATCTTGGAAGTTATCTTTTGCTGACTTCTGCTCTCTCAGTGATATCATGGATCGTGATCTATGAGTGAGCGTGGGAGAAGTAAGTGATGGAAGTCTGAGAAGAGAGAAGGTGTGAACTTATTGACAGGGAACGGGAAAGTGAGTCGACATAGAAATGTAGTAATTTGAAGCAATGGTTCTGGACCTACTCCCCGGAAAGAAGCACATAGTAGTCCAGGTCTCCATCCAGGGAGTCAGGTCCAGAAGGCTTGGCCACAACCCTGGGACTGTCAGTAGCAGCTTGCCCTCTGCCTGGATACAGACAGACTCGTCTGTCTCTCTGGGGACACTCCATCTTCACATAGCAGTGCAGACCCCAATCTCGCTTTTAGGTTAGCTTGTGAAATCATGCTGTGCGAGGTTCTCATGTGACCTGTATCTTGCTGAAAGACCTAGGCATGGCCTAGTTATGGTAGCACCCACTGCCCCAGCCTCTGTGGTGTTACAGTGCTTGTTTGGCCTGTTTGGGATTACTCCTCTTGGTCTCTGTTTCTGAGCGGACCTTTCTGAACTGGTAGCTGTTGAGGGCAAGTAGCCTTTTAGTTACTCTGGCCCTCTGTCAGACAAGGTGGCCCATGCCTTGGTCCTCTGGGCTCTGACTCACGCTAGGAAGCTTCACTCTTTTTTTCTTTTTTTTTTTTTTTAATGTTTTATTTATTTCTGAGAGAGAGAAAGACAGCGTGAGCAGGGGAGGGTCAGATAGAGAGGGAGATACAGAATCCGAAACAGGCTCCAGGCTCTGAGCTAGCTGTCAGCACAGAGCCCAATGTGGGGCTCGAACCCAGGAACCGTGAGATCATGACCTGAGCCGAAGTCGGACGCTTAACCGACTGAGCCACCCAGGTGCCCCTAGGAAGCTTCACTCTTGACTGTCCTAATGGATGAGGTTAGTGACCTAGAAAATCCCCAAAGGTAGATGTTCCCCCAAATTATCTTTCTTTGGTCCTACTCTAAGCAGGGTGCTACTATTGGCCAGTGGTGCCCAAATTTCACTTGTTCTGTGATGCTCCAGGTTTGGTGCAAGAGTGGCCACCAGGCTTCCCTGTCTGCTTTGCCCATTGAATTTCTGCAAAAGATGCATTTGAGAAAGGATTCCATAGCTTAGAACAAAGATGACCAAACAAACAAACAAACAAACAAAACCCCAAAAAACTTGAAAGTCAGTTCTTTGGGTATATACAGAAACTGCCTGATAGGAGCTCTGGTGGGATGAGGATAAGGGGTCTGAGAGAGTGACCGTGGACACAGGCAACCTGGGAACACACAAACAAGAGTGATGGGGATGCTGTCTCTTTTGTGGAGCTAGTAAGAAACAAGGCTTCATTTATTCCCTAGGACTCTGCCCTAGGAGGCCAGGGACAGGGTCTACTTTGCTCACACTAACACCAGTCCTTCCCAGGCCCTTGGCCTGCCTTCTTCATAAGTCTCTGACTGGTCTTTGCAGTCCTCTCGCCTATCTAGCCAGATTTGTCTTCGCGAAAGGGTCAGTGCCTCAGTGGAACCCCTCCCCTGTGAATGTATTTTGCCTGCCAAATGAAAGTGCTTCAGCCTGCCATTCAGGGGCCCTTAGAGGTGACTCCAAGTGAGCCATCCAACTTTGTTATCCTTGTCATCCACTCATCGCCACCTCCACTTGGCCCTGAGGCTGCCGAAGGACTAGGAGATCAAGCTGAGTCTGTTCTGGCATTCAGGTGGGCACTGACAACTGTTATGTCTATAGTTGTACAGCTGTATAGTTGTAAGGCAAGCCGTGGTGCCAAATTCAGAAAGTACAAAAGTGTACTCAGAAAAAAGCAAGCCTGAAGACAAGCCTGTTTGCTCTTTCTTTGCAAATGCTTAGATATTCAGAAAGAACTATTGGTCATTTCAGTTTTGAATGAGGAAATGTTCATGGTAGGATGTGTAGTGAAAGATACCAGGGTACAGAATTGTTTCAATTCCCAGCTCCCAGTGCTTCCACCCTGTTGTGACATTGGGCAAGGTATTTACTCTCTCAGCCTCAGTCACTTTATCTATAGAGCCAGCCTGAGACAGGAGCACCTGTCGCAGAGTGCAGTGATCAGGCTTAGATAACCGTGTCCACTTACACTTCTTAGCACACTACCTTGGTGCTCAGTGGGTGTTAACTGCTGTTATCAGTTTGTAAAACAGACAAAAAATTATTTACATTTTATGTGCAGTCAAAAAAAAACCTAGAGGGGCGCCTGGGTGGCTTAGTCAGTTAGGCGTTCGACTTCAACTCAGGTCATGATCTTGTGGTTTGTGAGTTGAAGGCCCACCTTGGGCTCTGTGCTGACAGCTCAGAGCCTGCAGCCTGCTTTGGATTCTGTGTCTCCCCCTCTCTCTTTGCTCCTCCCCTGTTCTCTCTCTTTCTCTCTCTCTCTCTCAAAAATAAACATTAAAAAAACTTTTTTAAAAACTGGAAAGAAATGCACCAAAATGTGAACAGTGAAAGATCCTGAATGGCAGGGAAATGGTGACATTTCTTTCTTTATCCTTTTTTGTATTTTCCAAGTTTTCTACAATGAATAGGTACAATGAATTCTTCCTTTTCTATTTAGAAAAAGAACATCATACCTCATTTTTTAGAGGGGAATACTCAGAACCCATTCCCCAGAGGTTTGAGCTAGCTGGATCTTGGCGAGGGATGCTTCCTGTACTAACCACTGTTGCTGTACTGGCAGTGACCCCTGCCAACAGCACCTCCCTCCTTACCCTTGACACTGCCTTTGTTTGCCCCACAGGAGAGCCCAAGGGATGGCTGCTGACATGGAGAGGAACAGGAGCAGCGAATGCCCCGATGGCACCCTGGCCCCTTCTGATGGGCAGAGTATGGAGAGAGCTGAGAGCCCCACACCAGGACTGGCTCAGGGAATGGAGCCAGGTATGGGCAGGGTGTGCAGCTCCAGGCAGATGACAGTGAGAGCAGCCTCCAGGGCAACTGGGATTCCCACCAAGTCTTTCATTCCCACTCATTCATGCACTTGTCCAGTCACTCATGGGCAATTTGTCAGGTGCTGGGGATACCGCAGGGCACCGGGCTCGGTCTGTGTCTGGCCTTCCTCTGCACTTCATGTTGGGCTACTCAGCCTGTGCTGTCTGGCTGCCAGCATGGGTTCTCCTCCTGTTCCCTGGGTCTACTGTGTGCCTTCCTGGCTCCTTTTCCCTCCCTCAGCTCTCAGCTTAAATGTCACCTCTGCACGAGTTAGGCCTGCCTGCTCTGACCATGCTCTGTATAGGACAGTAGTTATTTTGTCATTTTATTTGTTTCTTTTATTTTTATTTTATTTTGTCATTTTATTTGTTTATTGCCCATCTCTCATCCACAAGATTTTGAGCTTTTTGAGCACAGAGTAGTTGTATTCCAAATGCCTAGTATGGTACCTAATTCATCGTAGAGAGTCAAAAATACATCTTTTGAATTATTCTGTCAAAAAAAAAAAAAATCAGTAGAAAAAGACTGACATGGTCCCTGCCCTAGGGGAGCCACTCCTGGGCCAGTGGAGTGAGTTAGGAACTATGGTTTGAACAGGGTCAGGGAAACTGCTCACAGGGAGAGAGAGTCACTGCGCAGAGGAGGTATTCCACGCACAGGGCAAGGTGCTGGGCACACAGCAGTGAACAACCACCTTGCTGCCCCTCAGGAGGAATCCCACTGTAGTTGGGGAGAAGGATAATAACTGACTAGTGGTACAAGAGAAATCAAAGAGAGAGAGATGCTAGAGTGCCCCGGCTTGGAGGTCAGGTGAGGAGGTAACTAATGTCTTTGCTGAGAGCTGAAGTGTGACAAGGAGCCGGCCATGAGAGGAGGTGGGAGTGCTTTCCAGACAGAGGGAACAGCAGGTGCAGAGGCCCTGAGGTAGGTGGGGGCATGTTGAGGGTGTCAAAAGAGCAGGTGGATGAAAGTCAGTGTGACTGGACTGGGTAAGGGCTGTGAGATGAGAACGTGAGAAGCAAGTTATTCCTGCAGCCATGAGGGGTTTGGATTTTATTGCCAATGCGATGGGAGGAAACTGGTGGGCTGTAAGATTCAGGGATGCATAACTTGTAGCAGGCAGCAGCAGGAGGGAACAGTGGCTTGTCTCTCCGGGACAGGCGGCAAAGCTAGAGTGCCATATTACGCATCTTGCTGGTAAGACGGTCTGCCAGTGGCTATTGCTCTAAGCACCAGTGCTTTTGGCTGGCAGGTGCCGGGCAGGAGGGTGCCATGTTCGTCCATGCACGTTCCTATGAGGACCTGACTGAATCGGAGGATGGGGCAGCTTCTGGGGACAGCCCCAAGGAGGGTGTTGGGGGTCCTCCACCACTGCCTACAGACATGCGACAGATCAGCCAGGACTTCAGCGAGCTGAGCACCCAACTGACGGGTGTGGCCCGAGACCTGCAGGAGGAGATGCTGCCAGGAAGCTCTGAGGACTGGCCAGAGCCTTCAGGGGCAGCTGGCCGGCCAGCCACAGAAACCCCCAGGGAGGGCACAGGCGAGGGGGATGAGGAGGAGGCTGCTGAGGCATGGCGACTGCACCAGAAGCACGTCTTCGTGCTGAGCGAGGCGGGGAAGCCTGTGTACTCCCGCTATGGGTCAGAGGAGGCACTTTCCAGCACCATGGGTGTCATGGTGGCCCTGGTGTCCTTCTTGGAGGCAGACAAGAACGCCATCCGTTCTATCCACGCAGGTGAGCCATCTGGAAAGGGGGGCAGGGAGGGCTCCCCTGACCACGATTAATTCATAGCACAGGGTGAATTCATAGTCCCCCAGAGACTAGAGGGCTGGGATGTGCTGTATGACCAAGGGCAGCCCTTCCACCTCACTAGAGGGCAATGACCTCATTGTCATCTGAACATAGGTAGCAACAATGACTGCCTTACAGGGTATTGTGAAGGCCAAAGGTGGCTCTACGTGGGCTTTGCCCTTGGAGAGAACTAGAAGTCCTAGGTCCGGAGCCCCACCCAGCTCTTGACATTTAACACAAGAATGTTTTTCTGAAGTGCTCACTGCATTTTGGCTGGTGCCGCTCTGTGAAGCAAGTGGCAGGGACATCCTAGAATCCTCAGGGGAAGGGAACCGTGGGCTGCTGTTTTTATCTTCATCATCCTTAAGCCCCTACTGTGTGCAGAGATCTGAGGGAGGGTGGAGAGGATGTAGAAAGCTACAGGCTGCGTAGGAAGCCGGGGCTCCCAGGGAGCTGGGCAAGGCCAATCCCGGAGGGCTCCCCGGAGAAGCTGACATCCCCTCCCTCCACCTTCAGATGGCTACAAGGTAGTATTCGTGCGCCGGAGCCCACTGGTGTTGGTGGCAGTGGCGCGCACGCGGCAGTCGGCGCAGGAACTGGCGCAGGAGCTGCTCTACATCTACTACCAGATCCTGAGCCTTCTTACCGGTGCCCAGTTGAGCCACATCTTCCAGCAGAAGCAGAACTACGACCTTCGGCGCCTGCTCTCTGGCTCGGAGCGCATCACCGACAACCTGCTGCAGCTAATGGCACGAGACCCCAGCTTCCTCATGGGGGCAGCGCGCTGCCTGCCCCTGGCGGCGACCGTGCGCGACGCGGTGAGTGCCAGTCTGCAGCAGGCGCGAGCGCGCAGCCTTGTCTTCTCCATCTTGCTGGCGCGCAACCAGCTGGTGGCGCTCGTGCGCCGCAAGGACCAATTCCTGCACCCCATCGACCTGCACCTGCTCTTCAACCTCATAAGTTCCTCCTCGTCCTTCCGTGAGGGAGAAGCCTGGACGCCCGTGTGCCTACCCAAATTTAATTCCGCCGGCTTTTTCCACGCACATATCTCTTATCTGGAGCCTGACACCGACCTGTGCTTGTTGCTCGTCTCCACCGACCGGGAGGACTTCTTTGCAGTCTCTGACTGCCGCCGCCGCTTTCAGGAGCGCCTGCGGAAGCGCGGAGCCCACCTGGCGCTGCGGGAGGCACTGCGCACGCCCTACTACAGTGTTGCCCAAGTGGGCATCCCGGACCTGCGCCACTTCCTCTATAAGTCAAAGAGCTCAGGACTCTTCACCAGGTGAGGGAGGACCTTGGGAGCACTACTTGAGGGAGACGGGGACGGGAGGGGAAGCAGTTGGTCCTGAACCCTGATGCAGTCCTGGAGCTGATGAGCATCTGGGAATGGACTGACATGTTGGGTCTGTTTTACTCTGACATCAGGGACCCAGACTCCCTATCACTCTTCTCCCTATGGGCATATACCTCTCTACTTTGTTACCCAGAAAGCCTTGAAATGCCCAGTACACCAGAAGGAAGCTGTAACAGAGGTCTCCTGGATCTCCTGCTCTGGAGCAGGTCTGCCTTAGGGGTCATTTTGATACCATCCAGGATGCAGAACTCCTCCAACAGAGGGGCTGTGGCCAGATGTGGCGTCTTCTGCCCTCCCATTACCCCTTTTGGGTTCCCAGAGTACTTTTCCTCCACTTCAGACATGTCACTTTTGTCTTGGACACCTAAACTCAGATTGGCCTCTCCAAGGGAAGTTCACCAAAGATGCTATGAACTTGGGGGAGGGGGGAAGAACAGGGCTCCAGTCTGGGTGGGCCCAGCTCTGTCCTGGGGAGTCTTCTGTGGTAAGGAGACAATGCTCCATCCTGGGAGAACATTTGGAGGGTAGGACACATGGCAGAGTCTCCCCGGCTAGGACGAGTTTGTTTAGATCTCCAGAGAAGGCAATGAAGGTTATTTCTTTGCCAACCCACTCCCCCATCTCCAGCCCTGAGATTGAGGCCCCGTACACCAGTGAAGAGGAGCAGGAGCGGCTGCTGGGCCTCTACCAATACCTGCACAGCCGGGCCCATAATGCCTCCCGCCCACTCAAGACCATCTACTACACGGGCCCCAATGAGAACCTCCTGGCCTGGGTAAGGCAGCCCTGGGATGGGCTTGGCTTCATCGGGATCCCGGGCAGGGGCCCCAAGAGATGTCTAACCGCGATGACTACCCTGTGCCCCCTCCTCCAGGTGACAGGTGCCTTTGAGCTCTACATGTGCTACAGCCCTCTGGGGACCAAGGCATCTGCCGTCAGTGCCATCCATAAGCTGATGCGCTGGATCCGCAAAGAAGAAGATCGCCTCTTCATCCTCACGCCCCTCACCTACTGATGGGGATATGTGTGGGTTCAGCCCTCTTAGGCACACTGGGCCATGGAAGCTATGGGAGCCTCCACATGGGCTGGCCTCTCTTGCCCAGGCAGCAAACAAGCAGGGACTGTGGGTTGGGGCATGCATTAAAGTGCTCTGGGGAAGACACTCATTAGGCCTTGTCACTGGTCCCTTCACTCACACAGTCTCACTCCTGCAGATACCAGATCCCCCTCCTTAGTCCTTACCTGTGCTTCCCCATGCACAGGAGCACAGGCACTTAGAATCGAACCTTGGGCTGGGTCTTTTCACTCAGCTAAAGTCTTGCCATACATAAAATGCTCTCTAGCACCCCACTGGCCTTGGCCCCCACAGCCCCACCCCAGTACTCAGTCTGAGTCCCTGGTGCCTCCTAGAAGGGCACAGCCCCTCTCTCTCACCCCTAGCAGGGGCCCCCAGCTGTGTGCCCCAAAGGACCACTCATATACCCTGGGGGCTGTGGCTCTGCTTAAAGGGCTGCTGTAGTTCAGCAGTGACTAAGCTGAGTAAGAGGACAGTCAACTAGGGAGAGTCTGGGCCTTGGTACTGGTGGGTGAGATCCCTTGGTGAGGTGGTTGGGTATTCAGCACAGATAAATTCAGAGACCAGCCTCACTCCCTCAGGCCTCTGGGGAAATTGTCTTGGTCTTCCTCATGAAGAGCTATCCACCTTGGCATCTGTACTTTTGGCCATGCCTTCCTCAGAATGTCCCCAGGAGTGAGCTGGAGGGCCTGCAAGAAGAGCCAGCTGACTTCTGGGGTAGGGGTGGACCCTGCCCTAGGAAGGGCAGATGCCACTAGGCACACTGGGCCCTCTTCAGCCATGCTGGCATGGTCCAGCCCACAAGGGTCACTGTGGACATCTCAGAAGGCTCAACAGTGAAGGCACAGACCCCTACACTCTTATCATGAGACCCTCTTCGGACAGAGCCCAAGGCATAGTGCAGAAGGACTCTATCTTGCTGTTGGCGGGGGGGGGGGGGGGGCGCTTTAGACTGTCGAGGGAATCACCCTTATGCAGTCTCTGAGAGCTGGGCTAAGATACTCTGCCACTAAAACCAACCCATGTTGGAAAATATATTTGGTGGGCGGCATAGGCCAAGGGTACACTGGAATGGTTCTACTTACTATCTTAGGAAATGGCAGCATAGCCCCTGCCCTTGGCCCTATCCTGGATCACATTAGAATGTGTATGGCAGCAAACTGCCTGCCTAGGCCCCAAGGTGCTTGGGGAACAGCGATAGGCTTGGTGGTGCTGCTCACCCTGCACATGTGCACATTTCTGCCTGTTCCTGCTTCTGTTTTCTCCCCCTTGATCTTGGCCAGTGCACCAAACCACTGCCTCTGGGGCCAGGGTGATGCCGGGCCAGCAGTCCATGGCTGCTATTGGCATTCCTGTGGTCAGTGGTCAGTCCCTAGGTACCCTTGTGATTCTTGTAGGACTCTCAGCTCCTCTGCAGTTTAGCACCTATTCTGGGTGGGTGTGGAAATGGTGGTCACAATTAGGTGAGTGTGTGTACCTAGGACAGTAGGCACCTGGAGCGTGGGTTTATCTGTCTGGGGATCAGACAGGCCAAACAGGGAAGGTGTTCTAGTGGAGGAACCAGCATGTGCAAAGTGAAGGATCTGGTGAAGAGCCTGGTATTACTGGTTTACAGTGAAGCTGGAGAAGCTTTCAAGGCCTAGGGTTCTTCCAACTCCAGGAAGTCTAGCAGCGGGAAGCCACTGAACTTGTTTTAAAGCTGCAGAACGATATGGTCATATTGTAGTTAGAGAGATCCCCTGCTACCACTCAGATGATCTCTTTGGGTTGGAGAAAAAGGCTGGCAGTAGGTTTTTATTTTTTGGTTTTGTTTTTTGTTTTTTGTTTTTGTTTTTGTTTTTCTGAGTAATGTTCAGAGTGATGTGAGAACCCAAAAAGGGAAAAGAGGGCACTCCTTCAAGGTGATAGATACTGGGGCAGTTGGGCAGGTCGAAACCAAATATAGGCCAGGCCTTGTGAGTTCAACTTGGGGGGAGCACTTAAACTTAGCACTCCAAGGCCCCACTAGCTGACTTCCCCTACATGGTTTGCCTGCCCTGCTCCTGCAGAGTGAGCAGATGGGGAAGAAGGGAGGGGCGTTCCTGTGGATGCTGGTTCTCAAGGACTGGGCTGTCCATGAGGGGACGCTGTCCTGGGAGTAGCCAACATCTTGGCCACACGGTGGCAGCAGGGAATCAACTGTTGATGGCTGCACCCCACCCCCCAAATGAGTGGACAGGGTGATCAAGGAGGGTCCCTGAAGTCTCCTCCCAACCCACAGAAGTCTCTCTGAATGTATGACTAGGGTCCAAGAAACTGTCTTGGTGCCAGTGGAGAATGTTTCATTTCAGTTTTGCTGGGCATGATCTTTAATCATGTTGACTGTGGAACACAGGAGCTGTGCCATGACTTTATGGGTATTTATTCATTTCCGGGCCAATTCTGGTTAGAGAAGGGAGTGCCATTTATGTTGCCTGAGGCTCTGAATCCTCCCAGTACTGGGTGTGGCTGCCCACTCCTGCTGTTTCCTCTCACTACCTACCAGGTGCTCACTACCTACGTCCAGCCCCAAGGGGGAGGGGAGTCCAGCACTAGGAATGGGGAAAGTGGGAAGTCAGGTATTCAGAGTCAACTGTGCTGGGGTGATATAGCACATGATTTGTGGGACCCACAAAATGGACTGGGCATTGACTGGATCAGGAGGGCTTCCTGTAGGTTGTGCCATCTAAGCTGCAAGAGAAGGAAAGGGAAAAGGTGCTCCTGGAAGGAGAAACGAGTAGTATTGTCTGGATGGGGGAGTAGAGGGGATACAGCTCCAAAAGTCAGGCTGAATGAGTCTGCTGAGCTGAAAGCTCCTCTCTCCCCCACCCCTTTTACCCTCCAAAGCCCTGGGCCCCACAGTTCACAGATCCCTCAGACCTCAACCTCGGGCCACCCTATGAAGGTTGTCCTCCCACCAGGGTCAAGACCCACCTGACTAAGGGGGCTGTCAGGCTGACAAGTTCCCCCAGCGCCCCCTTTCAGTGTTAGGGAGAACCAGTTATCAAGGAGCAGCTGCTGAAGTCCACATGCAAGAGGCAAACTTGCCTCTCCTCCCCCTAATCCGAGATGCTTCAGACTGCAGAGAGAACTCTGGGCAGCCACCTAGTTAGAACTACATCCTCATTTCAGAGACGGAGAGACTGAGGCCCAGCATAGCTTACAGAGCGGGTTAGAGGTGCCCTGTCAAAGCCCATGTTTCCCCCATATCAGGCGGGCACAGCAGCACAGCCAGCAGAGAAGGCCAGCACTGTGTGTTTTGTTAGCCCCATCCTGCAGCTTCTGCCTATTGAGGCAGTGGTGGAGGGACCACAGCTAGGTTTGGGCCTCCATATAAGCAGCCTCTCCTTTGTCTCTAATGTCCAGCCAGCAGGCTGGCCCTAACTCATAACCTCTACCATCTTGGGCAGGCAGGGGGCAATGCGCCTTCCTTTGACACCATCTAGTCACTGACATTCCAGGGCAGGCCCATAAAAGGATGACCCTTGACCTCAGAGGGTACCCTTCAGGTACAGATTCTTGGTCTCTCAGGGGCCTCCAGGCCCTGTTCTGGAACCAGCGTCTGAGTGTGTTGGCTGTATACTGGTGCCAAGGGAAGAAATAAGCCAGGTGGTCCTCAAACCCACACTGGTGCTGGGGTGGCTTCTGACCCCTCCTCACTTCAGCCCAGTCGGTCGTGAGCGGCAGGAAGGGATGACTCAGACCTGCCTACCTCTCTCTGGGCCACTCCACACAGGCTCACCACTGAAAGAAACGCCCCCAAGAGAAGGTGTAGGTGACAGGCTTGCGAGGGCCTGGAGAGTCCCGCGGAGGAGCTGGCTAGGCCCCGCCTTTAGCAGGCCCCGCCCACAGCCCCGCCCACACGCCCTGGCCCCGCCAGCCCCACCCGGCGCCCTCCGGCCGACTTTGCTCTGAGCGCCTGCTTGGAGTAGCAGCTCGGGCTGCAGGTGAGGGGGCCTCTCCGTTCACTGGCGGTGTGTGTGTTCTCCTGGTGCCAGGTGCTCAGACCCGAGGGCAGGGGAGGGCGCTGGGCGTCACGCTGGGTGTGGGTCAGCTGCCCGAGGGCTCTCAGGACCGGCTGTGGACTCAGGTCCCAGTCGGGACCTCGAGTCTGCTCCCAACCAGGCCCCGGCCTCCCTCCGGAAATCCCTGTGGGGCCCCAGCTGGGCCTCGATGGAGCTTCTCTCGCCGCTGTCGCAGCCTTCATTGTTACTGCTCCTGCTCCTGCTGTCGCCGCTGCTGACCGGAGGGTCCTGGCAGTGCCCGCGCACCCCCTACGCCGCCTTACGCAATTTTGACGTGGAGTACAAGGTGCCCAGCTTCTCGGCCGGAGGTCCGGTACAGGCCATAGCGACCTACGAGGGCGGCAGAGATGGGAGTGCCGTGTTCGTGGCTACACGCAATCGCCTGCACGTGCTTGGGCCTGGCCTGCAGCCAATAGAGAGCCTGGCCACAGGCCCTGTTGGGGACCCTGGCTGCCAGACGTGTGCGGCCTGTGGTCCGGGCCCCCACGGCCCACAGGGAGACACAGATGCACGGGTGCTGGTGCTGGAGCCGGTGCTGCCCGCACTAGTCAGCTGCGGCTCCAGCCTGCATGGCCGCTGCTTCCTGCACGAGCTAGAGCCCCAAGGGACAGCCCTGCACCTGGCACCGCCAGCCTGCCTCTTCTCTGCCAACCACAACCAGCCCGAGGACTGCCCTGACTGTGTGGCCAGTCCTCTGGGCACCCTCGTGACCGTGGTTGAGCAGGGCCATGCCTCCTACTTCTACGTGGCATCCTCACTGGACCCGACGATGGCCTCGAGCTTCAGCCCCCGCTCAGTGTCCATCCGGCGCCTCAAGGCCGATGCCTCAGGATTTGCACCCGGGTTTGCGGCACTGTCCGTGCTGCCTGAGCACCTCGCTTCCTATCCTATTGAGTACGTGTACAGTTTCCACGCCGGAGCCTTCGTCTATTTCCTGACGGTGCAGAGGGCCCGCGTGACAGCCGCCCCGGGAGCCTTGCACACACGCCTGGCACGGCTCAGCGCTGTTGAGCCCGAGCTGGGCGACTACCGCGAGCTGGTCCTCGACTGCCGATTCGCGCCCAAACGCCGGCGGCGCGGGTCCCCCGAGGGAGGGCAGCCCTACCCGGTGCTGAGGGTGGCCCACACCGCTCCAGTGGGCAGCAAGCTGGCTGCTGAGCTGAGCATCGCTGAGGGCCAAGAAGTGCTATTTGGCGTCTTCGGGACTAGCAGAGACAGCAGCCCCGGTGTGAATCCCAGCTCTGTCGTCTGTGCCTTTCCCATCGACCTAGTGGACACTCTCATCCAGCAGGGTGTGGAACGCTGTTGTGAGCCTCCTGTACCCCCTGGCATCCGGCGAGGCCTCGACTTCTTCCAGTCGCCTAGTTTTTGCCCCAACCCGGTGAGCAGAAAGAAGGGGCCTTCACCTGTGAGCAGGTGGTAGAATCCAGTAAGAGGGTCTGGGATGGAAGGACAGGGGGGAAGAAGTTTTCTCTTCCACCCAGTTCCATAGTGCTGGGGGGCAGGGTGGGGGAGTGGAGGGTGTGAGAGAATCAGCCAAGCACAGGCCAAACTGGGGGCTCACCTACTAGCCAGACTAGCCTCTGTTTTCTCCTCCATTTTGCTCTTTTCACTCTCTCTCTTAGGTACCATGGCCTCTGATTTTTTTTAGGTAGTTTCCCAGATTGTGTGAGAACCAGACTGCATCACAACTGTCTCTGGCAGAGACACTGCCAAACTCCTGGTAGAATGATGAGATCCCCTTATCTGCCCACCACACGTACCCTCAGGGACATACACAGAGAAACAGCCTCCTGCACAAGCAGATGCTAACAGAGTCACACAGATACAGCTGCTCACCAGCACAGTTTCTCTTTTCCTTTGGAAGCACTTGTTTTGTTCTGCTTTCCACAGAGGGTGGGGCAGGAGCTGTTAGAGGATGCCCCCACTCCACCCCCATTCCAGGGAGCCTCCTGGGCCTTGGAAGTTTGGGAGCTTGTCAGAGAGCCTGCATGGCTTGGGCTTCACAGACAAACTCTTCCCTATTGTTTTCTGTGGGGTGACTGGGGAAGAACTGAGGACATGATGGTAAGGCGACTTGGCTCTAGTAGATTCCAGGAAGCTCACCCAGTCTTGTGCAAGCAACTGTAAACATCTGGGGATGAGTAAAGGCTTAGGAGGGGCTGGTTGGGATTGGTTCACCATGAAAGAGTCCCAGACTTTCTTCCACTATGGTTGGGGTCCTGCTCCAGCTCACCATCTCACCCCAAGCAGGAGGTCTCCCAGCCATTGCTAAATTGGGGGCTCTTTCCAGCAGACTGTACCCAGGTTCTCTCCATCCATGGTGTCAGGGATCTGGAGCAGAGTTAAACAGGACATTCCTTAAAATGCTAAGGACAAAACCAAAACCAACCCTTTCGAGCCATTGAAATAGTCCTACCCTAGCTTGTAAGAGATTAAACCAAGGCAATGGGTGAACAACGTTGGATGAATGGTCTTTCAGTGAGCTGACTCACAGTCACTGCTCTGTGTCCTTGGCTGCACTGTGACCCTGATACTTCTGTGATGTTCCCCACTGACTCCTTTCTAGCTCTCATTAATGCCTCAGAGGTGGAAGGAGAATGTACAAACAGTGAGGAGTAGGGCATCTACAGCCTCCCTCCCTCAGCTGGGTCCATCTGGGTTGAGGAGGCCGTATGGGTGGGGAGCCCTCATCTGGGCCTGGACAGCCCTGTCTGCCCTCCTCTCTTTCCTTCTGGGGAATCTGAACCTCTCACAGACTTGGCTAGTGGTCAGTGGGTCAGAAGACATTCAGCATGAGTTGGCAGTGCTAGATTTGAGGAAGACTGATCTCAAGACGGCCCACAAGCTGGCCAGGGAGGTGTTGTGAACCAGCCTGTACAGTGTTTGTCCAGTGACTGGGCCTGTAGCCTCCAGGGCAACACCCACTGTGTGCTGTTTGTGGCTGGCCTAAGGAAGCCCGTGGGGCTCTGAGCTGGCACCTGCCTTCCACGGGTTCAGGTGGGATTTGACTCTGGAGCAGTCACCCTCCTCTGTGGGGCACTGGACACTGAAGTCATGTTCTCAGGAGCCACAGGCTCATAGACAAACCTGAAAACCCAGAGATAAGGCCCTGGAACCCGGGGGCAAGCAGACAGGGGTGTGGTCCTGACTGGGGTAGGGCCTCTTTGCCAACGCTCAGCCCCACCTGTCCCTGAGTCATGCTAAAAACACCTAGCTGGCTTCCGGCTAAGGCCAGGCCCCTTTCCCACCTCAAGTGAGGACAGAGTCCCAGTTCCCACCCAGCCAGGCTACAGACCTCAATCGTGTGGAGTTTCTGTGCTCTGCACCCTCAGGGCTCCTGATCAGCACTGAGGTCTGAGGACTAAGTTAAGCATACTTGGTTTGATGGGAGCTTCAGGGCTGGCAAGGGAATGTCGCAAGCCGCTAGGGCTACTGAGCCCTGCCTGTGCTTTGCACCCAGCTCCAATACCTTGCGTTCATACCCTGATCTGATTTCCCAGAAGCTTCCACAATCCTGCCTTGGGACCTTGAGTGCAGACCCCCAAAACACCCTCCTGTTAAGAGCAGGTGACAGGTGTTTCCCAATCCCTGGGGCCTAGCCTTCAGGCCTTGGTTTTTCCCTTTTGTACCCTGAAGGAGATACAGGTAGCAGCTTGAGGTGTAGGAAGATCTTTGGAGTCTCAGGGAGAAGGACCATGTTACCAGCTCCATGCTGGCCAATTAAGTTCAGAGTTTAGCCACCTTAGGCTGGAGAGAAACTGAAGCCCAAAAAGGGGACAGGGTTTGCTGCAGTGCAGGGAATAACCAGCAGGGGGCGGAAGAGGACTCTGGTCAAGACTGACTTCTTACCTGGCTCCTCTCCTGAAGGCCTATTAGGCCTTGGACAAGTGACCAAATGCTTTCTGAGCTCATTTCCTTATCTGCAAAATAAGGGTGTTGAGAGCACCCACTTTACATAGCGGTTGTAAGAGAGAATGAGGTTGGGTCTGTGAGACTCTAAGTCATTATCAGAATAGACATGGCAGGTCAGGGCAAGACATAGGGGAAGTTGGCTTTCTAGCCTGGGCTTTCCTTCCTGGCCTTACTACCTCTAAGAGCCCCACAGGTGGGAGGAGGTGGGTAAATGACAGACTTGGGGCCTTATCTAGCCAAGCCAGATAACAGATGGGGGTTTGGGCTGCTGTGGTCACTGACAGAGATCTCAGGGGGTGAGTGTGTGGGGATGAGCCCTGACTCCTTATCTGACACTCCTCAGCCTGGCCTGGAGGCCCCCAACCCCAACACCAGCTGCCATCACTTCCCTCTGCTGGTCAGCGGCAGCCTATCACGTGTGGACCTCTTCAATGGGCTATTAGGACCAGTGCAGGTCACTGCACTGCATGTGACACGCCTTGCCAATGTCACAGTGGCCCACATGGGCACAGCTGATGGGCGACTCCTGCAGGTAGGACCCCCATCTCCACAGCTCCATGTTCCTGGGTCCCCTTCCCTGTTACAATTTTGCTCACAGCTAACCTATCCCAGGTGGAGCTAGCCAGATCTCTCAACTACTTGCTATATGTGTCCAACTTCTCACTGGGCAGCAATGGGCAGCCCATACAACGAGATGTCCGTCGCCTTGGAGACCACCTGTTCTTTGCCTCTGGGGAGCAGGTAAGGTGGGACTGGGGTAACTGTGGAAACAAAGCCTCCCCATCCAATCCAGGGAGGCATTGATATACAATGCCTGACCTACAATGGGACCAGGCAGTCTCTGGGGCCTAGTTTTCCCTCCAGCCACCCCGAACCACCTGTCTGCCATTCCAAGGTCTTCCAGGTACCTATCCAGGGCCCTGGCTGCCGCCACTTCCTCACCTGTGGGAGTTGTCTGCGGGCACAGCGTTTCATGGGCTGTGGCTGGTGTGGGGGCATGTGTGGCCAGCAGAAGGAGTGTCCTGGCTCCTGGCAACAAGATCACTGTCCACCTGAGCTTACCAAGGTATGGCTTGCTTGGCGGGGCACAGGTAAGGGTGGGACAAGCTGGGCCTGGGGTGGGGGTCAGCATGTCTTGACCATGATTGTCAGGCCTGGAATGTCCTCAGTATCAACAAGGGGAGGATGGCACATGCAAAGACTTGGAGGCAGAAAAGTGCCTGAGTGAGGACTACAAGTGACCTGGGAGATTGGAGGGAGGGCAGGCAAGGGGCATGGCGGAAAACTCTGGGAAAAGCAGATAGCTGAGAGCCCGGACCCACACAGGGACTCAGGCTCTCTCCCCCTCTTCAGTTCTACCCCCAGAGTGGACCCCTAAGGGGCAGCACAAGGCTGACCCTATGTGGCTCCAACTTCTACCTGCGCCCTGATGATCTGGTGCCTGAGGGCACCCATCAGGTCACCGTGGGCCAGAGTCCCTGCCGACTGCTGCCCAAGGACAGCCCAAACATCAGGTACAAGCTGGTCTCTGCCCTTCCTATCCCTGACAGGGGTGACCAAGCGTCCCCTTCCCTGTGAGACACTGTCTTGTGCTTAAATGGGGGCAAGGAGGTATCAGGCAAGCTGCAGTGGCTCTGGTTGCCTGGTGTCTGAGGAGACATCTCTGTCCCTGCTTGAGCCTGCGTATGTCCTACCTGTCTGTTGAGTCTTGGGACTAGGCAAGATTAGTCCCTGCCTCACCAGATCCTGCTTACCCTGGAGGAAGACACTGGTGAAGAGATACCATCCTCAGACTCAGAGGAGACCTGTGGTATGTGGGAGGCAGGCAGCCAGGCCGTGTGACCCCTGGCTGACCTTGGGTTCCCCTGGTACCCTAGCCCAGTGCCCCGGAAAGACTTTGTAGAGGAGCTTGAGTGTGAGCTGGAGCCCTTGGGCATACAGCCAGCCGGGCCTGCCAACGTCAGCCTCACTGTGACCAACATGCCACCAGGCAGACACTTCCGGGTGGATGGCACCTCCATGCTGCAAGGCTTCTCTTTCATGGTGAGGCCACCTTGCCGTGTCCGTACCCTTGGCCAGCCAAGCAATATGGGCAAGGAAGGGCTTGGAGTGGAAGGCCTTATATGCCAAGCTAAGCCACCTCTATATCCTCTTAGGAGCCGGTGCTGACAGCAGTAGAACCCCTCTATGGCCCACGGGCAGGGGGCACCCGTCTCACCTTTGAAGGCCAGGGCCTGTCTTTAGGCACCAGCCAGGCTGTGCTGATCAATGGGACTGAGTGCCCGCTGGAACAGTAAGTGCCAACATGCAAGGGGAGGGGAGGCTACAGGGCTCCCCACTCAGGGAGCCCTTACCAGGTGGGACTTGGATCCTACCAGGGCAGGAAGAGAAGAGCTCAAATGGTCAGTGTAGGGAGCAGGTCTAGGAAGAAGGGTCTGTTGCCCCCTCCAGCCCACAGGTGATTTGGGGATGGTAAGAGGGCCCATCCCAGAGTTTGGCTCTCGCCAAGGCTGTGGGGAACCTATTCCCACCCTGCCTCTTTCTTGGAAGTTTTAATGACCCTATCTTCAAACAGACCCATTGATAATGGGCAGGTTGGGGAGATGACCAACAGAAGAACTGAGAGGGATTGGCAGACCCTTGGAAGAGGTGGGGCTGGCCATCATGTGGAGAGTGATCCTGAGACCATTCCCCCCTCCCACCCCATTCTGCAGGGTCAGCGAGGGGCAGCTCTTATGTACTACGCCCCCTGGGGCTGCTACGGCCCGCGTTCCCATTCACCTGCAGGTGGGGGGTGCTGTGGTGCCTGGCTCCTGGACCTTCCACTACCTGGAAGACCCCATTGTGCTGGGCATCAGCCCCAACTGTGGCTACAGGTAAGTGCCACCCCCTTGCCCTATCTGGTCTCTTAGGAATGAGGGAGCCAGCCTCAGAGAGCACCCCAAGCCCACCACATTCCTTTCCTCCACAGTGGCTCTCGTGTCATCATCTATGGCCAGCATCTGACTTCAGCGTGGCACCTAGTGCTATCATTCCATGATGGGCTTATGGCAGTGGAAAACAGGGTGAGTGGTCACTGGCAGCTGCCAAGTGGACACTAGCCAGGAGGGAGGAAGTTTGGACCAGTCCCCTGAGTTCCAGCTCTACCCGATGTTGGGCTGAGGAGACTGGGGTGGCCCACAGGTGGGATGCCTGGCTAACCACTCTTGCATGGGCCCCATCAGTGTACAGGGCACCTCTCGGAGCAGCGTTGGTGCCACCTGCCTGAATATGTGGTCCGAAGCCCCCAGGGGTGGGTAACAGGGAACCTGAGTGCCTGGGGGGATGGAGCTGCTGGCTTCACACTGCCCAGCTTTCGTTTCCTGCCCCCACCCCATCCACCTACCACTGGCTTGGCCCCACTGAAGCCTGAGGAACATTCCATTAAATTTGAGGTAAGTATGAGGGGTCGAGGGCAGGGACGGTGAAGGGTTAGGGCTGAAGCCTTGCCCAGAGGAGATGGGGGCACTGGCCAGTCCTCATGACTCTCTGCAGTATATTGGGCTGGGCGCTGTGGCTGATTGTGTGGATGTGAACGTGACCGTGGGTGGTAAGAGCTGCCAGCATGAGCTCCGGGGGGATGTGGTCATCTGCCCTCTGCCCTCCTCCCTGCAACTTGACAAGGATGGCGCCCCACTGCAGGTAGGCAGCTCAGCTGGCCCTCCACATGAGACATGGCCCAGGGCTTGCAGGCTGGGCCTGAGCTGCCACCTGCCCCCAGGTCTGTGTGGATGATGGATGTCACATCCTGGGCAGGGTGGTGCGGCCAGCCCCAGAGGGGGTCCCACAGAGGCTACTCCTTGGTGTCCTGCTGGCCCTGCTCCTGCTTGTGGCTGCACTGGCCACTGCGCTGATCTTCAACTACCGGCGGAGGAAACAACTGGGTGAGCTCTTCATTCCCCTCTTGACTCAGCCTATACCCTCCCAAACATGGTATCTCCAAGTTCTCTTTCTGCTCAGGCCTTGGAGGTCCACCCACACCTCCTGGGTACTGAGTTTGGATAGACTGGCCACCAGGGGCTGTCTTTCCACAGTCCTTTCTCCAAACCTAGATGACCTGGTATCCTTGGACCAGACCACTGGAGCCATCCCCTTGCCTGTGCTCCGCTCAGGCTCTGACTACAGAAATGGCCTTGGTGAGAAGGGGGAGGCGCTGAAAGTTGGGGCCGCACCCTCTGCTCTACAAGCCCCTCACTCCCTCTCCTCCACAGCAGCCCCTGCCGCTGATGGTCTGGACTCCTGCACAGAGGGCCACAAAGCATCCGTCTCAGACAGTGGGGATAGGTCCTGCATCCCACTGCTGCAGACAGAGTCCATCCAGCTTGGGGACTTGGACTCTGTGCTCCTCTCCGAGGTCAAGGATGTGCTGATCTCACATGAGCGGGTGGTCACCCACAGTGACCGAATCATTGGCAAAGGTGTGGGGGCCAGGCCAGGTGGGGTTGGGGCAGAGATGGAGTCCTGAGATGATATGGACTCAAAAAGTATTGGGCAGGACTCTGATCTGGCCTTTTCACCAACGTTTGTGACCTTGGGCATACCACATAACCTCTCTGAGCCTCCATTTACTCATCTGTGAAATAGGAATTAGATCTGTCTTCAGTGGATTCTGGTGCAGATCAAGTGGGCATGGGAGGGGTGCAAGCTCTGTCATTATGTAGCTGCTATTTGTTTTTAATGTCAGATTGGCCAGTTGGTGCTCTGAGGTTTGGATGCCGATGAAAGGGTGTGGTGTGCACCCTGGACATTGGGGCCCTCTCACCATCCCCCCCCTCACCAGGCCACTTTGGAGTTGTCTACCACGGAGAATACATAGACAAGGACCAGAGTCGAATCCACTGTGCCATAAAGTCACTGAGTCGTAAGTGGGGAAGAGGCTTAGGAGGGTCCCCATCCCTGCAGTGCTACCACCTTGCTGAGTAGCCCTGAACAGGAGAACTTTCTTCTCCATTTCCCCATCTGACCCTAGCAAAGGGTCTCCCTGCCCTGAGCCTGACTCAAGCCACTCCACAGGCATTACAGAGGTGCAGGAGGTAGAGGCTTTCCTGCGCGAGGGGCTGCTCATGCGTGGTCTGCACCACCCAAACGTACTGGCTCTCATCGGTATTGTGCTGCCCCCTGAAGGGCTGCCCCAAGTGCTGCTACCCTATATGCACCATGGAGACCTGCTCCAGTTCATCCGCTCACCCCAGCGGGTCAGTGCTCAGGGGGTCAGGAGACCTGGGCAGCAGCTGGGGATGAGTTGCTATGCCCTTGCCTACTGACCCACCTGCGCCCCTAGAACCCCACGGTGAAGGACCTCATCAACTTCGGACTTCAGGTAGCCCGCGGCATGGAGTACCTGGCAGAGCAGAAGTTTGTGCACAGGGACCTGGCTGCTCGGAACTGCATGTGAGGGGCCAGAGCATTTGGGGTGAAGCAAGGGGGGCAGGGCACCAGGGTGTGCAGCTGTCTAAAGGCACCTCAGGGAAGGGCCCATGCTCTAGCCCTTGTTGTGCAGCCCTGGGCATGTCCTCCCCTCTCTGGGCCTCAGTTTCCCTGTTTGCCCAGTGCAGGCTTAGATTGGACGCAGTGGCTCTGAAACCCTGTGAAGGCCTGGAGTAAATGGGTTTGGGGTCTGGTGGGGGCCAGTCCTCAGTGTGATCCCCCACTCCTCTCAGGCTGGATGGGTCATTCACAGTCAAGGTGGCTGACTTTGGCCTGGCCCGCGGTGTCCTGGACAAGGAGTACTACAGTGTTCGACAGCACCGCCATGCCCGCCTCCCTGTCAAATGGATGGCACTGGAGAGCCTACAGACCTACAGATTCACCACCAAGTCTGATGTGGTGAGGCCCCACCTGCCCCAGAGTCCCCATGGCCTCAGTGTCCTGGGACGAGCACTTGGCCTTGCCCTTTCAGCTCCAGATGATGATGTGAGCCCAGGGAATTCCTAAGCTGCGCAGCTCCCACAGCCCATTTGCCCACCTTTTGAGCATGTCTAAGATAGAGCCCTCTTCATAACAAGAGGGGACTGTGAACTAATCAGCTCCTTGCAGACAATACAGGGCCTATAGGCCCAACTCTCAGCAAGGTCTGGTGGAGAGAGGAGACTGAGGGAGGATGCTTGTGAGATACTGAGGAGTGGGCTCTGATTGATTTCCAGCTGGAGGACTCGGAGATAGAGGACCTGAGGGTTCCACCTGCCTGCAAATTTGGGGTAAGAATTGAATTTCCTTTCTCCTTCCTACAGTGGTCATTTGGTGTGCTGCTATGGGAGCTGCTGACACGGGGCGCCCCACCATACCCCCACATTGACCCTTTTGACCTCACTCACTATTTGGCCCAGGGTCGACGCCTGCCCCAGCCTGAGTATTGTCCTGATTCTCTGTGAGTATGTGGAGGTGGTAGTGGGAGGGAGCTGGGCCTTAGATATAAGAAAGATAGGAGACAGAGCTCTTGCCTGGTTTTCTGACTGATCCCCTGGTTGACCTGGAAAGGGACCCTCTCTGGGCCTCAGTTTCCTCATCTGTGGTCTGGTTCCACAGCCATTTGGGGCTAAATGCTGGGAGAAGATCATGGTTGCCATGGTAACAGTACTCCCCACTCAGAGTCTGGGTTGAGGCCAGTGATTTGATTTCTCAGCACTCTCTCACCCCACCCCCGCTAAGGGGGGCCTGTTTTCCATCTTTTCCATTCACTTAACCTCAAAGAGAGGTTCCATTAGCTCCCACACTAGCCCCCACCCCCAACATCTCCCTACTGGATATAGTTTCAGATTCCCTGTTCCCAAGGCATGGTGACAACTATGACACAGTCACGGTGCCTGCCCAGTGGGCCTGTGCCGGGATTTAGCTTCAGAAGCAGTATGTGTGCCTCATCTGTGCCCAGATCTTTGTGGTTAAAACAGGAAGAACCAGGTCACAGGTAAAGGTAGTTGATGACTCCTGTCTCAGGCTGTGCTCTAGAAGGGTACGAGTAACCCTTCTTCCCAGCCCCTACCTGCCTTGGGTTTGATCTTTATTATTCATTTCACTAATGCCTCTGGTTTGAAATAAAAGAAATCATCTTTACTACACGTCTGACCCTGGGTCAGGTTCCCTGAAACAGAGTCTGACCTGTAGCTATATATATGGGGGGTTTATTGGTAGATTGGGGGCCAGAGAGGCAGGACTCGGCAGGGGGGAGAAGTTCAGCTGCCATGCAGATGCCACAGATGCTATAGCCCATCCCACAGGGGCTGCTTGATCTGGAGTGACTCTTCGGAGTTTTAAGAAATATATGTATATATATTTTTTTTTTTTCTATTTTTTAATTTTTTTTTTTTTTTTTTTTGAGAGAGAAAGTGATAGAGACAGAGTGTGAACAGGGGAGGCACAGAGAGAGAAGGAGACACAGAATCTGAAGCAGATTCCAGGCTCTGAGCTATCAGCACAGAGCCCAATGCAGGGTTGGAACCCACAAACTAGGAGATCGTGACCTGAGCTGAAGTCAGACACTTAACCCCCTGAGCCACTCAGGCGCCCCAGAGTTTTACCAAATTTAGATCAAGGGGCCAGGTCCTTGTAGTGGACATTAATAAGTCACTGGTCACAGTGTGGGTTTAGGGGAGGCAGCAACTTTCTGCCTGGGGCAATTCCTAGGGAGGGCTTTTAGCCAAGAGTCAGCAACAGCCACTAGAAGAATGAAGGGGGATTTGGGTAGACCACCACAGCAGACCAGACCAAGTCCCTTCTCAGTTTGAGGCCTCAATTTCCTCAACAGTAAAGTTGGGATGATACCAGTACCACTCTCAGATTCTTGAGAATTATGAGATTATTGTGTGTAGGGCACATTTAAGTCAGAGGCAGCATTTCCAAGATGAAGAGGTTTGTATTGGGGCCCACCAGGTAAACTCAGAAAAACAATGGCTGGGAATCCCATATGGCCATGTCTCAGAACTTCTAATCCCCATTTCATTGGACATGGGCTTCCTTCCTAGAAGATATTAGAGGATAACCGTGATAGCCTATGAGCTGCGCCCTAAGCTAACTAAGCACTTCACAGGCATCCTCCCACCCTATGCCACCACAGCTCTGTGATCAGAGGAGGATCCAGAGACACAGAGAGGCTAAGGATCTTGCCCAAGATCACATTGCTCAGGTCACTGGTCTCAGGAGTCCAAGCTCTTAACCCCTGGGGCAATCCAGCCTCTGCCAGGGTGGGGAGGCAGGACTGGAACAGTGATCACAATGCTGAGAAGAGCTGTCCCTGAGAAGAGCTGTCCCTGACTGGGCAATGCTCTGCACTAGGCCCTGTCACCTGTCCTCATCCCTATGCTGCCTGCCAGGGGATTAAGAGCAGGTGGGCAGCCCAGAATCTCTAGGTGGGGATGTGCCCTGCCTCTGACATCCCCCTCTCCCCACAGCTATGCAGTGATGCAGCACTGCTGGGCTGCAGACCCTGCAGGGAGACCCACCTTCTCAGTGCTGGTGGATGAAGTGGAGCACGTGGCGGCCAGGCTGCTTGGGGACCACTACGTGCAGCTACCTGCAGCCTACGTGAACCTGGGCCCTGGTACCTTGGATGAGGCGACCATGCCCCCAGAACAGTCGCAGACCCCACCTGTGCACAGGATCACACGTCGGCCTTTCTCAGAGCCACCACAGCCCACATGACCTCAGCCCTAGGCAGGCCCCAGGGATTGGACCTGCCTAGCAACCAGGAAGTTAATCCCAAACTGCCTCTAGGCCATGCCACGCCAGGGGCAGCCCAAGCTGCCCTCTGCCCTGTCCCTGCCCCCTTAACCTTCAGTGGTGACAGGAGGGAGCAAGGCACCTTGGCCCTTCACTCTAGAGAGGGAGCAGTGAGAATGATCCTTGATGTGAGGAGT
Source organism: Hyaena hyaena (assembly GCF_003009895.1). Classification (NCBI taxonomy): domain Eukaryota; kingdom Metazoa; phylum Chordata; class Mammalia; order Carnivora; family Hyaenidae; genus Hyaena; species Hyaena hyaena. The sequence goes on from NW_024080662.1 coordinate 811,666, forward strand.
ATTTATGGCGTACCCGGTGTGTGCTTGACCTTCTGGGCACAGGGGACTCAACAGTGACCGTACAGACACTGGTCCTTGAACTAGTAAATGAACCAACGAATCATCAAGTACAAATTGTGGTCAATGCTGTGAAAGAAAGACAGGCTGCTTTGAGGGAAGAGAGGTCAGCTTTAGAGAGAGAAAAGAGGTGAAAAAAGCCTCTCCAGGAGGTGACATTTCTGCTATTACCCTGTCAGGTGGGAACTGTGCCAGAAGCAGAGGTGGGAGAAGAGAGTTTTGGGCAAAGTGAGCAGCACATGCAAAGACTCTGAGGCTGGAAAGGGATTGGGTCCAGAGAACAGGAAGGGTAGGGCAAAGCACTGATCCAGATTACAGGGCCCTGGCGACTTCTTGATGGAACCAAGAGGGTGGGTTGAGTTCCCAGGCTTGCAGTAGCCAGAATGGCTTCTTCCACTGCCCTGCCCATGCCTGTCCCTTTCTCCAGGCCCCAGACGCTCTCAGGGCTCCCTGCTCCACCTGCAGCTACCCCTCACACACACACGCGAGCGCACACACTGTCAGGGCCTAGAGACCAGCTCCCCTGCCTCAAAGCCTGCCAGCATTGCCCTGGCAGCCTTGAGAGAGATGAGCCAGCAGCAAGGCCTCAGCTCCATACTTTCAAGGCACCAGCTTCAAGATGCAAGACTGCCCAGGCTATTTATACTCATCAAGGCCACTGCACAATAGCCACTAGAGGGGCAGACTCCACTGGAGAGCAAGAACAATTTCCTTCTTGTACTACTACTCCCCCACACCCTTGATGCTGAGGGGGCAGCTTGGATGCCGGTGACCGGGCCCAGGGCATGCATCATGGTGGTTCTTCTCTCTTACCCAGGACCCCTATAGCCTCCATCCCACCAGTTGGGAGACCCCAGCTCACCCTAAGGGGAGCAAGCTTCAGCTCTTGTGAGTTCCCAACTCTTTGCCCTATCACACATGGAACTCTGGGTTTGGAGCAAGAGCTCCCTGGTAAATAGAGTGGGGGTTCTCTACCTTTACTGAGGCCTACTCTGTTACCTCAGGCCATAGGAGGCCCTGCCATGGAGAGACTAAGGACCCTGAAGACATGTGGGTAAAGCTTAAAAGAGAATCTTCTGCTCAAGCACAGGGTTCCAAAGATCAGGGGTCTATGATCCGGAGAGTTGGACTCTATCTGCCTGTTGACCACTGTCCCGCGGATCCCTACTCAGTCATAGAGGAGGTCTTATAGCCTTGCATGCTCAGCCAGAGACCCCTGGTCCCTGTGTGTGTGTGTGTGTGTGTGTGTGTGTTGTGGGGGGATCAGTTGTGTCACCCTGAGGCTACAGGAGAGATGAGTGGAATGTCCTACCTAGAGTACCCCTGACAGCCACAGTCCCCATACTAGTTGGAAAGCGCTGTCTTCACCCCTCCAGCCTGCAATCTTCCTGCTCTGACCTCATGCTGGGAATCTTAAGGTCACCCAGAGCCCCCTGCCCTGGGTGGGGAGTAAGGAGGGGGCCAGGGGCTGCTAGACTGAGGGTCCTTCCCCATTGAGTCCCTGAAGCTCATGGACCACTGTCTCATCTGCTCATGAGAGAGGGGCTTGGAGGGGAAGGGGGTCTCTCCTTGGGAGGGGAGCTTAGCAGGAGAGGGTTCTCAGAGAAGGGAGATGGAGGACAACTCAAGAGGTGTCAGCTTTCCTGTGCAACCAGAATGTGGGGCTTTCGACATATTTCTGAGCCAAGGGCCTCTGGGGCCAGGATTCTCCGGGGAAGGGGCCTACTTAAGCAGGTACTTGGGCTCCTGGGTCGTGGCACAGATGCACCCCCTCCCTCCCAGTGCTGCAGCCCCTGAGCTCTGAGCTCTGTTCTCAGAGCCACCCAAACAGTCACAAGCTCAGCTGGAGTGTCAGAAACTGGAACTGTTTCAGGGTTTCAGATTCCTGACTGGGGCACCAGGGAGAAGAAGAAGTTCTAGGCACCCAGATGGGCTGGGGGAACTAGAAGGTTTCTGAGTGGCTTCCAAGCCAGTGAAGTCTGAGCTCCTTTTCCCCTGCAGAGGCCTGAGCAGTATCTCAGGCATGGTGGGGGGGCTGGTGCAAGGGGAAGGTTGCTGGTGGCCATGGTGGGCCTAGACCTGCGACTAGGATGGGATGGGGTGAGCACAGGCTTCTGGGGTTTTGGGAGTCCAGTCTTTCCATCATGAGCTGCTGTGGAAAGAAGGTACCAGCTCCCCTGCCTCATCTCCCTCTATCACAGCCCAGCGGGGCTGGGGGCAACAGGTGCCAGTAAAGGCTGGAGGGAGGCTAGGATGAGAGCTGGGGCTGAGGAAGCTGCAGATGACTCACAGCCTCCTGACTGCCCATTGGTGTCACTGTTGTCTGGCACCTGGAGAGCACGCATGGGGTAGAACAACCTGCTTTGACAGGGGACAATGAGTCTGGTCTGAGATCCTCTTTATGCCTCAGTTCTTGCCTTTCAGAGAATTTTCTCAGGGGCCCAAAGGCCCTCTAGTGTCACGCCTGAGGGCTCCAGATATTGTCCCATTCCAAACTTTGGGATCTTCCTGGGACACTGGCCTCACCAATCACTCCCTCATAGCAGCCTGTGAGGCCACAGCTCCACCTACTTCACAAATTAACTCCCTTTACCTATAGGAGAGAGAAGGACCCCCCAGTGCCAGGGTGGGGTGGAGGAATGTGGGCACTGCTGGGAGTGTCTGAGGCTCCAGAGGCCCAGGTAGCATCTTACACTTACTGCCTCTGCCTGGGGAGAAGCAGTCCCAGGAATCAATAGCTGAGAATTGAGCCTTAACTACCAGGCCCTATGAAAAACACCTTTTACTCCATGCTGGGTTGGAAAACTCCCTTCTGTGAAGTCCCCAGGAACTGAGCATCTCTTCACTCAGAGCCTTTGCTCTGCCCATGTGAGGATCCTAGCCCAGAGGTGGAGCGCCGCCAGCCCCGACTCCGTGAAGAGCCCCCAGCGTTCCCCATCTGGCACAGAGGGGCCTGCTGAGCCTCCTTCTCTCCTGCTACTCCTTTGGGGTTTGCTCTAGCCAGAGTTTTTAATCCAATGAGTGTAGATGCCAGGAGAGCCTGGGCAGCTGTGACATTCACATCTGGCTGAGGTGGCCGCCTGGGTGGGCTGGGTTCTTCAGGTTTAAGGATGGTGACCTGGAGATGGCCCTCACACTTGGTCCTCCCCTGGTGGGAGTCCTTGGCCCAAAGCTAGATAGGTGGTGCCCAGCAGCTGGCAGAGTTTGCTTGACCCAGCTCAGAACATAGGTGTGGCACTTGGATCCCAGCCACCTCACACTGATAGCCTCAGACCCCCTGAGAAATGACCCTTTCTCTTGAACCCCCACCTCTCTCAATCAGTCCATCTCAGAACTTTCTGTTTTTAAGCCTCCCTGATAGCCTCTGCATTTTGTTCTCTATCCCCTCAGTGCCCTGAACATCTTCTGTCCCCGGTTCCAGGATATCCATTCTAGGTCTAGCAGGGATGGTAGTGCTGCCTGGAGAGGGAGGCAGCAGCATCACACTCTCTTCTTGTAGGATGAGGATCCCAGCACCTGCGTCTGTCCTACCACTGTGCTCATTCCTCTGCAACTTCTGCTTCTCCCTTTCTGGCAGCCCTGACCTTGTCAGGGAAGCAGAGGTACTTATGGCCCTGACAGCCTGGACAGAGGGCCCTGACAGGAAGCTCTTATATTTGGCCCTCACTAGTCCCTTTGTTGCTCAATGGAAGCTCAGAGGCAAGGCCCATGGTGGTTCCTATTTTGAACTCAGGTGGTGGCTGCTGAGGGAAGTTGCTCAGGAGACAGAACACCAGAGGCTCTCAATGCCAGGGGCATCCTTGCCTTCTCTCCTTTCTATTCCCTTTTATGTTGGTTTAGCCACCTGCACACTTGTGGAATGTCTTGGTCTGGGTGCTTGGGATCTGGGAACATATTCGGAAAGGCAAGGGAAGGGGCACCTGGGTGGCTCAGTCGGTTAAGCGTCTGACTTCAGCTCAGGTCATAATCTCATGGTGTGTGGATTCAAGCCCCGCATCAGGCTCTGTGCTGACAGCTAGCTCAGAGCCTGGAGCCTGTTTCAGATTCTCTGTCTCCCTCTCTCTCTGACACCTCTCCCCCCACCCCCACCTCCGGCTCATGCTGTCTCTCTCTCTCTCAGAAATAAATAAAAACATTAAAAANAAAAAAAAAAAAAAAAAAAAAAAAAAAAGGAAAGGCAGGAGACTCAAAGCAGCTGGTAGCCAGGAGCACAGGATTCGGTCTGCTTGGAAGCCAGTGCTCACTTTCTCATGTCACACGTCCCACCAATACAGCCTGGACTATGGAGACTTACAGGTCCCAAAGGAGTCAGCTTCACTCCTGGACTCTGTGGTAGTGCCAGCTCTAGCCAAGCATCGGTCCTGCTGACAGTTCCTCCAAGCTGGGGAGATCCCACTTCAAAGGGGGAAAGGAATCCTTCAGGCAGCCCCAGACACCCTTCCCACATGTCTCCTTGCCCATGGGCTCTGACCCAGCCATCTGTTCTTAAAGTTGCCCCCACCCTCCACTGGGTCTGGGTTCCCCAAGGACCCTGAGGGAGGGCAGATCTCACCTCCCCTCTGCAGATGTGGTTGGAAGTCTCTTCTCAATAGTCAGGAAGTTGTACGTGCTTCTGGCAGCACTTCCTCTGCCCCCACCTATGCTGGCTCCTGGCTGGGGGGTTGCTCCCAGGGATGGTGAGGAGCCTGCCCTGGCCCTGAGGTGGTCAGGGTGTCTCTGCCGTTGCCCTCCCTCCAGGCTGGTGCGGCTGGCCATCTTTCACGCAGAGTTACGTAAGCTTGAGTCAATTGGAGCTCAAGCAGTTCATTGTGGGCTATTTTAAGCTGTAACACATCACAGCAGAGGGGTCACTGCACTGAGGCTTGCAGGGAAGGTTGTTTAAACATCTGTTATTTAAATTTCCCTATGCCTTAGAGCTCAAAAGCCACTTCCTCCTTGCACTCTTGGATCTGCATTCCACATCCCAGATTAGGAGTAGATTTCACCCCTCCCCCCACCATTGGTTCCCCTAGGGCTGTTCTCTGCACTCTGGCTGTCTCCCTTTGGGGGCAGGCATAGGGACCAGGGAGAGGAGGGGTCTGCTGTCTCTAGGGACTGGGTGCACTCTGGCCAGGAGAGACTTCAGGAAAGCAGGAAGTTATTGCTCACGGGTCACTTAGATGGCCCCCCAGTGGAGGGTCAGGAGAGGAAAATACAGAGAGAGCACTGTGGAGCTGTTTGTGGAGCCAGGAGAGCAAGAATGCCTCCTTCCTTTTTGGGGGCCTCGGTTTCCCATCAGTACCCAGAGAGGGTTGGGTCAAAACATCCTTTTAGGTCTTTTCGGAAGCCTGCCTTTACGTGGGCTATGCTCCTATGTGGAATGCCCTCCCTTCACAGTTCTAAATGCCACTTAACTGCACCCTCTGGGGCAGATGGGCTGGAGTATGAGCCCCTGGACAGTGGGCATAAGCCTCTCAGGAAAGAGGCCTTGCTTTTTACTCCATTACCAAATGGTTGCCTCCACTAGGAGCTCTGTACGGTTCCTTCTGATCCTAGATTTTTTTGGCAATATCCAGAGTCTTCCTGGGGCACAGGGAGGGGGAAGACAGGTAGACTGGAGGAGTTCAGGGCCAAGGATTTGACAGAGCTGTTTCCTGAGAGCACAAAGAAGCCAAAAATACATCTGCATTGGAGAATCAGGTCTGGGAGACCTGGCTAGTCCTGAAACCCTCCCCTTGGTGCTCTTTCTGCCCACCACCCTCAAGACATCCTAGGTGGGAGGGTTCTAGCCTGATCCACAAGAAAGAATGGTTTCTCAGAATGCCCTGACTCCATCTCTTGAAATCTGACCCTGTCCCCCCGGGGTTGGGGCCTTTCCCCCCCGAAGTCTGCCCAGAGGTCGCCAGGTGAGGTATGAGAGGAGGCAATGTCAGGACCTGCCCTCCAGAGGAGACTCCTAATGGCCTTGCCCTCAGACTCGGCTCCTTCCAGTTCTTTCTTGGTCCCCGCGTCCCAGAGAGCTCTCAGCCTGGGGAATGGGCTTAGTCTCAGGGAGGGGCTCTCTAGTTTGCCATGGCAACATGTTGGCCCTCCTCACTTCCCAGAATCAGAAATAGAATTGGATGCCCTTCTTCGTGGTGAGAGACTGTTTAAAAACATGTAGGGGGAGGGGTACAGTGGCAATGTCCTTGCCCGAACCCTGGGGGCTAGGCAGAACGGGTCCAGCCTGGGAGCCTCTCTGGCTGCCCTGCTGCCCCTCCCCTTACCTGGATGAAATGCAGTGGGCTTTGGCCAGCCAAGAATTCTGAGTACAAAGGACTCAGCCTGGTTCGGCAGGGTGTGTAGCTGGCCCCTCTTCAGCACTGCCGGGCTCCTGGGAGGCCGCTGGATTATAGGCGCCATTAGGGGAAATGGTCCTCCCAGGCTTAAACCACCTGCTAAGCTATTGGGAGGAGGAGAAGGTTCATGTGGGACACCGCTTAGGCGGGGGCCTAGGACTGCAGCACTCAGAAGGGAGGGTCCATGTGTACAAGCCCTAGGCATGGTAACTAGTGGTGGCACATAGATTTCCAAAGTGTGGGGCCAGAGCCTGGTGGCCTGGCTTCAGATTCTGGCTCTACTACTCATTAGCTAAGACCCCTGTGAATTCTTTCTCCTCTCTGTGCCTTGATTTCTTCATTTGTAAAAATAGGGATGATAGTTATCATGAGGCTGGGTTCCATGCATTCAGCACTGCCTGGCTCGGAAGAAGAGCCCAATCACTATCAGTCACCGTTATTGTTGCTATAAGGGGTTTTGCTTCCCAGAGGGGAAGAGCTTTCTCCTCTCTCAGGACTGCTTCTTTGGGCCTTCCTTCACGGGCCCACATCCTTCAGCTGGCTCTGCTCCCTTCCCCCAGGACACCTCGGGAGAACATGCTCAGGTCAGTTGTTCACAAAGCTCCCAGCCCTGGAAAGGAGGATCATGCCTCACTTCTGTAGGAGAAGGGGGATGGCTCTCAGGGCCTCCCTCCCTGCCTCCCCAGCCCTCCCAGGTACAGCCCAGCTCAAGGCTTGCACGTGCACCAGAGGCTGCTACCAGCATCTCTGTTGTGGGGGAAAAATGTTTGCTCAGGGCCAGAGATGAATGACATTGATAGTGTTCGGCATGCACATGCGTGTGCATGTATACACTCGCAGGCCATAGACCCTTCAGCTCTGCCACCTTCTTGGGCCACAGTGTGTGGTGACACAGTAGTGTTCAGAGAAATCTGTGCCCATTCTTAACTGAAGGCAGCATCTGGGGAAGGGGGAGGGGGCCTGGGGGGCCTGAACATGGCTGAGTCAGGCTTCGCCCCGTGCTGCATCAGGAAGGTGCAGATGCGGCACAGTGCTAGCCTTGGTCCCTGGTCACATCGTTTCACACCCCACAGTCAACTGTAAGCACTATTTTTAACCTTTGTGAAAATGCTGCTTCAGAGGAAAACCTACAGCTGTATTCTCCACAAACCTGTTTCCTGGGCAGAAAGACTGAGGCCTGAGAGGATACAGCCCTGGGGACCAGACCAGGCTCAGAACTGACAGCTGGCAGGAGGGAGGAGGACTAAGGCAGCCCCAGGTCAGAACCTCTAGACTAGGCCTGTGGTAACAGGTGGTTCCCCAGACTGCTGCCTAGGCCTGTCTTCTGTAGCAGCAGGGCATATCTAGTGCTGGTGGTCCCACCCCAACCCATCCTACATTTATTTAACCACCGAAGAGATGAGGGTGAAAGTGCCCACCCAGTCTAATAGCTTACATTTCCTATGTGCCTACTCTATGTCCAGTCCTTTGTCCAGCTTGTCCTCACTGTACATAGAGCTGTGCCCACTGCGTGCCCAGTCCTGCACCAACCATACCTCCACTCTGTAGCCAGCCCTGTGCCCCCTGTGTCCCTACTGTGCCCCATCTGTAATTGCCACTTGGCTGGCCTTGTGTCCACTGTGGCCTAGCCCTATGCCAAGTGCCCTGCTCCCCTCCTGACCAAGGTGAAGTTGACACAATTGTGACAAGAGCTAGAACATTCTGACTTGAGGATTCTGAGCAAAGGCCCCGCCCCACCCCTGTGGCTCCCATAGCCACCTCTGTGGGATACTGACTGGTTCTAGGCTTCAAGGACATGTGGCTCTGGGGAGGGGGCTCTGTGAGGCACAGGCAGAGGAGAACCATCTGGAGCAGAAAGACTGCCAAGAAGCTGCTGTCCCTGGAGTGGGAGCCAGGGAACATGGGGGAGGGGAGCATGGGCCTGAGCTGGGCCTCTCACCCTCTCTGTCTCCCAGGACTAAGTGGTAAAAGGCCTTTGATGCCCCAAAGAGCCTTCTATCACATGCTTGGAACTCATCCCTGGGTCAGGCCTTAAGCCACAAGTTGACACATGAGAAATGAGGAGAAAGAACCAAGTCTGTCATCTGAGGTACGCTGGGAATCCAGAGTCTCCCCTGCCTACCTTTGATGGCCTTACACTGCCACTCCTAGGCCCTGCCACAAGGGGCACTGTCTTCACTCTACAGCTGGCCTGGGTAGAGTAGTCACCTGGCTGGTAAGGGGAAAGGAGGCTGGCCTAGGGTTGGTGGACTTCATCAAGGTGCCTGGGCCTTTCTGTTTCCCAAGATTCCCTGGGCAGGCTGCATTCCTCAAGGGGGTGGGGCCCCTGGTTTCCCATACTGTCACCACCCCCAGGTCACTGGAGGCTGTGATGTGTGGGGTCGCCATGGCAACGAAGTGGGGGCAGGGCACCTAGGGCATGGAGCAGGACTATGGAAGTCACCAAGAAGGTGGGGGGCCCTGATATATCAGGCCCCCAAGGCCACTCCTCGGCCAGCAGCCAGCAGCCGGGGGATGACCTCAGAGGGTCCCAGGGACCATGGATAAACTCAGGAACTGTATACTTCAGGCAGGGGTTGCCATTGTCCACTGAGGCCATCACTGATGGGACCTGTGGCCCTGCCTCCCAGGCTCATGCCTCTGATCCCATTCACCAGCTACACCAGGACCCTGCTGAGGTTAGCTCCCAGCGTGGCTATGAGCAGGCCTCCCAAGATACCCTGAGGCTCCCCTCTACTAGCCCATTTCCAAGCTCCATCGTGGGAACCCAAACGCATCTCATCGTGGAGAACAGGACCCTGGCCCTACCAGTGTGCACACGCAGTGACAATACCAGTGACATGGCCCAGGACGGATTCTGCCGCTCCCAGCTTCAGGTGCAGGTTGCAAGGCAGGGCAAGGCTCCAGCTAAAGTCCTGGTAGGCTGGGGCAAAGGCCCCTGCAGCCCTGACCAGATAGCCCCCTTGGGCAGCAGGAAGAGCCGGTGGCTACCCTATTTCCTTTCAGGGGAGGATGGCTTAGCTGTAGCCCAAGGTCCTCCTCTGGCTCCAACCCAAGGTCAGGGCCAGGGCAAGTGCCCATGTCCAGCCCAAGCTCCTCCAACTCTATCTCAGGCAAATACTTCAGCTGTGGATACAACCCCAATGCCAGCAGCAGCTGAACCTTGTACCTGCAACCCTGACCACTTGACAGATACCATTACCATCACCAAAGGCCTGTCCCAAGACCTTCTGCTCAGGAAGTGTGGCGACCAATGGTCAGTTGTCTTGGAGTCTTCCAAAGTAGTTACACCCTGCCAGGACAAAGTGGATTTTCATTTTCCGGAGGAGCCTCCTGCCCCAGCGCCCACTCCAAAGGAGTCCTCAGACCAAGAGCTTGAGGTTGCTAGAATGCAGGTGTTACCCAACCAGTCCAAGAACCCAGCAGAGAAGCCCCTGGTCTACACCTCCAGGCCAGGCAGCCCAACACCAGGCTCAGGACCCCTGGGGACCCCCAAGTCCCAGAGGAGTAGCCATGAGATCTGCAGCTCTCAGCCAGACCAGCAGCCTCTCAATGTTCACAACAAAACTTGTTCCAACGTGCCAGCGTCTGCCTACCAAGTATCCTGTCACAAGCAGTCCCCAGTCCAGTCTCCCAAGGAAGCCATACAGATTCCCCCTTCCAGTGCCCCTACCTGCCAGCTCCGTGATGCTGTGGAAGACCATGTGATGGTATTTGATATGGCCACGGGCAACACCAGGATGGGGCTGCTGTGCCATGACCCCATGGGTTCACGGGCAGTGCTGGTGGGCCTCATGCCTAACCACCCATCCATCTATGTCCCTGAAAATGTGTTGTCCACTCGACCGTTACCCATGCCGATCTTTTCCCCTGACAACAATTGCTCCAGATTCTGGTCCACTTCACCCGTGCTGTCCAGCCCTGTGCCCTCTAGCCTCTCATCGGGAAGCTATCGAGAGGTGGCCCTGGTTCCCAAGGAGGCCAATCTCAACTTGGAGTCACGGGGCTCCCCTGGTACTGAGACACCCATCAGACTGGTCACTGGGCCCATTCCACTGGGGATGCCCCTCCAATTTGGTGAGAGGATATTGAGCCATGTTCATGAGCCTGGCTTGTCCAAACCTGATGCTGAAAAAAGTGAAGCTAGTCGCACCATCTTGATGCTGGATACATCCAGGATTCAGGACACCTCCATGGTCCAGCCCAAGAAACTGCAGTGGGTGAACTCACAGCCGACCCCAGAGCCTGATCCACAAGCCAAAACCCAGGAGATGTCCAGATCCCTACTCCAGGTGGACATAGGCACCCACAACCAGAAAGCAGTCCTTACTGCTCACTCTGACAACCTTAGGGCTGAAGGTGCTGGGCAGGCCTCCCTGAGTGGTCAGCCCTCGCTAGCTGAGCAGTGTCCCCTGGCTGGACAGCCCCCTCCAACTGCTCAGCCTCCCTCCACTGACCAGTGCCCCCTCACCAGGCACACCCACCTTTCTGGTCAGCCACTCCTGGCTGAGCAGCCCCCTCCCACCAATCAGCTACCCCTTCCTGGTCAGCCCCTTCTCACAGGAACCTGTCTTGCCAGGCAGCTTTCTCTCACTGGGAAGCCTCCTTTTTCTCAAGAACCCCCCATTTCCAAAGAGCCCACCATCTCAGGAGGGTCCCCCATCCCCAGGGAGCCTGGCCAGGCCTCCACCTTGCACCAGGAAGGAGAGCCTTTGGGCTTGCTGGCCCATGTAGGGCCACCTCAGGTGCCCCTGGCCCCTGATGAGACCTGTGTCTATGTGAATAGAGAGAAGGTCAGTGTTGGTGCCACTCAAAGCGCCAGCACACATCAGCTCTCATCCTGGCAACCTGGCAGCCCCCCTGGGACCCAAGAGGAGCAGTTTTCCCTGGTCACATTCTCTACACCTGGCACTGGCTGCAAGGTCTTGCCCGTGGCCGTGGTGGGCACTGACCCCCAGGGTCTCCAGTTCAAGCTGATGGCTGAGGATATTACACAGTCACCAGTGGTTGCACACCTTGGCCTGCTCCGTGGGGCCTGCTGTGAACTGGTGCCCACCATGGATACTCTGCCGGTACAGTCCCCGGTGCTCTGCCGCCACTCACTGGGTCCCTACCAGGACATGGCGGCTGTGGTGATTGACACAGGCACGGGCTTCACCAAATGTGGACTGGCTGGAGAGGACCACGTCCTCAGTGTGGTGTCCTCACATGTCCAGCTGCTACAGCACCCAGCCCAAGACGAGCCTCGGTATGTGGTGCCTGAGGACCAAGAGGGCTCCTGTTCAGTGCTGAATAGAGGAGTGGTCTCTGACTGGGATGCACTGGAGGTGCTGTGGCAGCACTTGTTTTACTGCAGGCTGGGCGTGCAGCCGGAGGAGCTGGCTGTCCTCGTGGCTGACTCGCCCATTTCACCACGCACCAACCGAGAAAAGGTGGCTGAAATACTCTTTGAGCGTTTCCACGTGCCAGCCATGCAGACGGCGCATCAGGCCCTGCTGGCGCTCTACGCTTACGGGCGCACCACTGGGCTGGTGCTGGGCAGTGGCCATGGCACCTCCTATGTGGCACCTATCCTCACTGGGAATCTGGCCCCACTTGACACTTACCGGCTGGATGTGGCCGGTGCTGACCTCACTGAATACCTGGCCCAGCTACTGCTGGCAGGCAGCCACTTGCCACCCAAGGCTGGGTTGCTCAACCAGATTAAAGAGGCCTGCTGCTATGTGGCCATGGACACGAAAGCTGAGATGGCCCGCACCCAGGCTCAGGCCCCAATGGACTTCGTGCTTCCAGACAAGCAGGTCATCACACTGGGCTCTGAGCGTTTTTCCTGCCCTGAGGCTCTCTTCCAGCCCAATCTGCTAGGCCTCAACCAGCCTGGCCTCCCACAACTAGCCCTCTTAAGCATCAGCCGACTGGAGGCCAAGCAGCAGGAGCAGCTGCTGGCCAATGTGGTGCTGGAAGGTGGCACCACCCTGGTGAATGGCTTTCCTGAGCGCCTAAGACAGGAGCTGGGCCCCCAGGCCACTGTGCTGGGCTCTCCCCACCGTGCTGTTGCTGCTTGGCTTGGAGGCTCCATCATGGCATCCCGGGACTCCTTCCAGAGCTTGTGGCTCAGTCGCCGTGAGTACGAGGAGGAAGGCCCCTGGGCCATCTACAAGTACCATCTGTGAGCACATAAAAGTTCTGGTTCTGCTTACTTTGAGCACTGTGGCATGTTTTAGGCACAGAGTGGTGTGGGGAAGGACAGAAGTCCAGGCATGGAGTTAGAGATGGGGACCCTGGCGCTCCCAAGACATACCCTGCCTCTGCACAATGGAACTCCATGGGTCCTGGCAATCTTATCCTTTCCAGAGAACCTCAGAGCCCCTTGGCTGGCATCAGCTCTGGTTTAATCTGACCTTTACTGCACCCCAAGGGCAATCATAGACAATGGCTGCTGTGGGTTTTGCCCCGTTGCCCTGGCGATAAGTGCAATTACCCTTGATTGCCAGCTGGTTGCCATGGCAATTTCAAACATAATGTAATAACCCACACAGCCTGGAGTGAGTCATGAAGGGGGGGGACAGCCCCCTCCCCTAGCTCCAGAGGAAAAGATGGCTTGCCCTTCTCCATCTTGGACCCTCTACGGAGAGCTAAGGACAGCAACATGGACAACAGCCTAACAGTTCCAAAGGTGGCTGGGGATCTGGAACATTTGTTGCCCCCAAGGGAGGGTACCTGTCAAAGTCTGTGATTCTTGGGGTAGCTGGCCTGGTAAAAAAATCTAAACCTTGTCTAAAGCTCTATACTTCTGTGGGCCAGAGTATGAGGGTTTGGGAGTTCTGGCCTTTGGTGCCCTGGGGCAGGAAGTCAGGGTCATGCAGGGCGGCAGACAAGTCCTGGATCCTGGGTGGGAGGTGCAACCTGAGCTGGGTGATGAGGATCTGGCCTGCTTTGTGGGCTCTGTGGATAGGGAGGCTCACACTTTACCCTGCCTCTCTGACTGTCTAGCTCTGGTAGGAGCCAGAACTGTCAACCTTGGGCTCCCTTCCCCGCCTCAGCCTCCCAACCTGGGCTATCCCTGCCCACTGGCCTAGGACCTTCAGGATCTCTTCACAGAGGCTACTGGACAACACCAATGCAAACTGCCCATGCTTTTTCCCCCAAACTCTGCCCCATGCTAAAGGGCCTTCCACCATTCCTCTGGCCGGGGGAGTGGCTAGAAGCCATGGCTCCTGACCTTGTCTAGCTCTAAATAGTGGAGGTGGGAATAAAGTTCCATGTGGGCCCAGTCCATGGCCTGGAAAAGATGAGAGGATGGCATTCAGCTGGTATTGCTATTTTCTTGCCCAGAGTGTGGCTAGAGCTTGAAGCCAAAACACTGAAGCCCTATCCTGCCTGTGCCTCCCTGGCTGGGGGCTGAAGGACAAGCATGCCCCCACCTCAACACTGTGTTCTCATCTTTAGGTTGCTCTATCTACAAAGGGCAAAGATCTGGCTACTCCTCAAAAGCCTGAGAGTGAGGGGCTGTCCTGGGTGGGGAGACTGAAAATAGCCTGTGATATAGGGTCATAACAACCCCTGCCAGCCCTTGAACATGACCCAGCCTCTTCCCACATCCTGCTCCCATACCCTGATTCAGCCTCCACAGTCCTGAGGCCTGTGTCAGGCAGGAAGGGCACCGGTGGCTCCAGGGATCAGTGGCTCCAGGGACTAGCAACAGTGTCCATGTACATGTGCGAGCAAGCATGCCTGGTTGCACACAGAATGCAGATACACGTGCCACTGGGCACCACTGCACACACTGTGCTATTGTCATCTCCTTCAGCATAAGAGTGCGCACACACAGATACACTCACACGTGTACACACACACCCCACCACGTGCACTCACCCACAGGCACATGGAGTGTGCACACGACCAAGAAGAGGTGGAGCACTGCCAGCAGCAGGCAGGGCTCTAGCGAACCACCTCTTTCCCTGCCTCTAAATCCCCCATTCTAACTTCTCCTCAGCCCAGCTTCTTCATACCTAGAGAGCTGTGACCTTCAGGAAAGACAGAAAATGTATGTCACATGTGTGAGGTCAGCAAGCCATGGCTCAGCTACACTAAACAACTCAGAAAATCATTGTTTCAAGGACAGTGGGCAGACAGCATGAAGGACCGAATGCCGGGCGATTCATTCATTTTGCAGACATGAACTGAGCATATGGAGATGAAACACAGCCTCTGCCCTGCTGATGCCCAGCTTCCTTCCTACCCAGTGGTGGGGCTGCTGCTGTGACTGAGACCACCCAGAGCACAGAGGGCCCAGAGGTGGCATCAGCCTGGCCTGGAAGAGGTGACCCAAAGCCAGGAAGGATGTGAAGGGCTCCTTGACTCCCTTGTCTGGAAGAAGATATTGAGGTGCCTTGTTTGAATGGTCATTTCCCAGGCTCGCTTTCCCAATCCCAGCCCCAACTTCCTCATTTGAGCAGTCACTCCTGTCAGCAGCCATGGGGAGCCATGCAGGGAAGACTCACTCAGATCCAAGGGTTTGGAGATGACCTTACCCGGGATGGGGTCAGAAGGCTCACCAGGAGGTTTGGGTGGAGTGCAACCCAGCTCCAGGCACCAAGAAACCTGTCTGGTCTTCCAGCATGGGCCTCAGGATGGTTCTCAGTGTTTGTGAGAGGGAAGGGGCAAGCATTGGGTCCATGTGCCTGCCTGACAAAGGACAGAGAAATGGCCAAGGACTTCCTTCAAATCTCCTTCCTGGCAGTTCTTAGCCTCCTCCCATGAGAGGGCAGGGCTGATGGGACACCTTGGTGCAACAGTTCTCCTGGATCCCCATATCCCAGCCCAGGCTGCTGGGAGATGCTGCTCATAAAGCGTTTGAGGGCGACAGAACTGGAAAGAAAGCATTCACACCATGTCATAGGTGACTTACAGGCTGGGAAATTCAGTGCTGCACAAAGAGGGGGCAGACTGGGCCAGCCACCCTGGCTGGGACTTCGGGATGAGATAGGCTGAATTGCGATGGTGTGAGGAATAGAAGGTTCTGCCACCATGGTCCGGAGCCCTCACTGACCACTTGCCCGTATATTCAAACTTGTGCTTACCATTCTTAACTAGGAGGTGCCAATCTGTAACAGCAGCTTGCCCTAGTGACTGCCCACTTTGTTCTTGTAAGTAGGTTCCACCCTTTGGGTCAGGTTTTGGGAGCTAGGCAGAGCTCTGGTCTCCTGGGGACTACTACCTGCCAAGTAGATTCCTGTGCAGCTCCAGGACTCAGGCTTTCCCCACACCTCCTACTCCCCACTCCCTACCATGTGTACAAGAAGGCCCCTCTGGCCCCTGTTGCCCAGTCAGTCCCAGGGCCTAAGGGAATCAATCTTTCAGTGCCTGTCCAGCCCTAGGCAGGTCAGTGCTCAACAACTCATTGTCCCTGGTCGTCCGCCCCCCTCCGAGGGGCATTTTGGCCTCAGTCTCCTCAAGGGCCCGGGCGGAGCTGGCTGAGAGAGGCCCCGCCCCCAGCCCGCCCCCGGCCCCGGGTGCGAATCCGGTGCCGGCGAGCGGCGGGAGATGCTGGAGGTTTGCGAGCCCAAGCGGCTGCAGCTGGCGCCGCGTCTGCCCCGTGTGCCCGGAGCGGATTCTGCCCGCCGCCCCCGGAACCCTCGGCGCCCCACTGAACCCGAGATCTCTTTCTCCGTGTGATCGACCAGCGCTGCAGGTGCGGGGCGGGCCGCGCGCGGGGGGGGGGTGCGTCCCCCGAACGCATGTTGTGGGGGTCTTGAGGGATTGGGTCTCCGACTAAAGGTTCAGGTCGCTCAGTGAGCGGGGGCTCCGCGAGGTCTTAGGGGTCTCAGCGGGGGCAGAACACAAGAGATCTGCAGATCCGGGGGTCGGCGCAAGAGGTTGGGCTTAAAGTTCCCCGTCACCTCGCACGGCTCGGGGTCCCAGGGGAAGCCTCTGAGACTCAAGTCCAGGCGAATCTTCCCCCCCGACATCCCCCCCACGACCCCCCTCCAGCCCCTTGTCTTGCTGGGCTACTAATTGTGAAAACCTTAGCCCTCGAACATTCGTGGTGCCCCTTGGGGGTAGGGGCCGAGGGCAAAGCCGACCCTCTTGACTCCCAGAGCCGCCTTCAACCCCTCCTAACTGCCCCCGGGTCCCCTTCCTCCAGCTAAGCAGTCACTAATTTCCATGACAACGGAGAGTTCTTTATAGGCGACAACCTGAAGGGGGCTGGGCGGGGCTGCCGCGGGGTGGGGGAGGAGGCTCCAAGCCCCTGGGGGGCAGCAGCCCCCTAGCCAAGACCCGGCTTCCGAGCCTTAACGTGGGGGCCAAGTGGGGATTCAGGGCACCGACCCAGAGCTGCGCGGTGGGGGTAGGGGACGCACATGTTTCTGCTGGGAGGTGCGGGGCTTGGTGCTCACACGTGTGCCTCCCGCATGTGTGTTGCTGTGCCAGCGGGGGCGAGTCAGCAGCGCTGGGGAAGGGGGTCAGGGTGGCGCCACGTTGGGGAGCAGGGCCCCTGGCTGTGGGGGGTGGGCAGTTGGACAATGAACAAATGAATTTATGCCTTCTCCAGCTTGTAGTGTCTGGCAGAGACCCTAGGCTCTCCCAGCCCCCCACAGCTGTGCCAAACTGCTATTGTCCGCACCCCGTAGACAGAGCTTGCTCCACTAGGTTCCCTTTTGAGGAGCAGAGCCTTCTATCCTTCACCAAAAGCTTAGTCTGCAGCAGTCCAGCTCCCGTCCTACTGCCCCCCTCCAAGGCCCAGACTCTGAGCCCCCCAGGACCACCTAGAGAGACCCCCCCACACCTCCTCAGTTGTCCCCCTCCCCCCACCCCACACCTCCTCAGTTGAATTTTAGCCACCTGCTGGACCCCAGTTTCCTCCACTGGGAAATTGGTGTCTCTCCTTCCCTCAGTGTCAGGCTGGGCCTAGGGTGGGGCAGAGATCTCTCTGCCCTTTATAGAATTTGGTGTGAACCCCCAGGTGCCAAAGGCTGCCTTCCTGGTATCTGCTGCTGACCCTCCTCTCCAGCCCATGTCCTGGCCACCACTCCTTGCTCTGAAAGAAGGCCACAGACCTCATGATCTCCATCTAGGGAAACTGAGGCAGGGATTTGATGCTGTGCAGTTGTTCCGTTTCTGGGTTGTTTAGGGTGCTGTTTCTGGCCCTCCTGACAGGATCCACTGTTGGAAAGTGGGATGGCTGCAGCAGGAAATTAGCCTGAACTGCCAGAGGGGCCCTGGGGACCCAAGGCCTGGGGAGGATGGCAGATAAAGGGGGTGTGACTGAGGAGTCTGGGAGGGGCTGGGCCAGCTGAGAGAAGGGGCTATAAAGGGAAGCAGCCTGGTCTCTAACCTTCATTCCGGGCCCCCCCCCCTTTCCCAGGCACGCGCCCTCCACCTGATGGATCTGCCTTATCTATGCTGCCTAATGATTGGGAGAGGGGCCCTGGAATTGTTCTGAGGGGACTGCAACAGCTGGTCTCTTCCCCCAGGCTGTGGTTGTGCCTCCCACACCAAGTTCAGTGCATTTCTGAGGGATACAGGAGGGTTCAGGGTCAAAGGTCCAGGCACCATGGGCAGCTCATGGCCCAGGTGTTCAGCACACATGGCCATGAAGGCCTTTGGGCTCTGCTGGGTGCCCACAGGCCCCTTCAAAACCCCTGCCTACCTTTCCTGCCTGTGTCGTTGTGCCTGTGTCCTTTTTATTGTTACCTCTTTGCTTCCCTTCCATCACTTTTTGCCATTGTCCCTCACTGTCCCTGCCCCCTTCTCTCTTTTCTAAAGTCTCTCAATTCTCCCTCCTCCCCTTCCTTGATGGGGCTAGGTGCCAGAACTCATGGGGAAGGAGTTGGGCCAAAATCTCAGGGAATTCTTAGAAGAGGGGTTGGCCAACACCTCTCCCCTTCCCCTTCCCTTTGTTTCAAAACTTCCATCACCATAGCAGTCCTTTACTCTGGGGCCTTTCCCTGCATTTCCCTCCTCCCCCCATAGGGTAGCAGGGCCGCCAGTGGCTTTTCCTTCAGGGGTTCAAAGACTGGGACCCCAGCTGCTTGGAACGGGCCAGTTGATTCTTAGCCCTGCCATACCAAGTTGAAGGCTGAACTTTCTGGAGGCAGCACTGGACTGTATGTCCACTGCTGAGGCTGAGAGGCTCCCCTGTTCTTACCCCGTCATTAGATGGGGGAGTCAGCAGCAGGAACTATGGACCATGATTTAGCTAGAGCCTGAGGCCCAGCCACAGCAGCCCCTGCCCTTGGCCCTGAAGCAGTTGGACAGTGGGCTGGAAGCTTGGCTCTGCCTCCTGACACCAGACCCTGAGGGTGAAGTCTTTATTTCCCCCATCCTTCTAGTGAGACCTCAGCTGAGTCAACCAGGGAAGACTTGGGCCTAGGCATGTCCTTTGCAGCAGGAAACACAGCCCCAGTCCCTGAGAGAAGAGAGTAGGGGAGGGGAGGGGGTACCTGAAGGCTGGTGTTCACAGCTGCCACTAAATCAGGAGGTGTTGCCCACAGTTGTTGGAAGGTAGCAGGAGGCCTCTTGAGTCCTTCCTGGCCTCCCAAGATTTACTGCAAGCTCTGGAACTCCACATGGGAAAGAACCAGGGCAGCAGGAAACTTGTCTATTGCTGTGACAGGTGGGGCCTGAATCAGGCTGACCCCAGTGGAGAAGGGAACAAGACTCTGATGCAGGACCACAGGACTTCTGGAGCCAGACTTGTTTAAGGCTGCAGCAGGGCCCCTAGGGGACCCTTTATTACCAGGGCACCAACAGGTAGAGTCTCCCTCAGGGTTGCCTGAGGCTCGACTGCCCAAGCCCAGGGGTCAGACCTGAGGAGCAGGCAGTAACTGGGAGTGCTTGACCCTCAGGCATCCTTAGAGTCAGCTGGAGGGCACCAGCAATGCCAGGGTCCATGCTTCCCCGAAGCTACCTTTGGACAGCCCCCTGTGCACACCATTTCTCTGCAGAAAATGGAAGGATCCACCTCTCTAGGGAAACAGCCATTATAGGGCTTCTGTGCCCTCCCATGTCCCAGTGTGGACCTGGGCTCTGCCCCTGTATCAGTGGTAGGAGAGCTCTCCACTGTTAGGTATTGGGTCTGTGCTGACTGGGCCATGGGGGTGAGAAATGCAAACCCCTTTCTGCCTGGCTTTTCCACTGTTCTTGAAGCTGTCCCTTGACCACTCCCCCCTGCTTCAAGACCAGGGCCTCCCTTATTGCAAGCAGGTGCCAGGGACTTGGTACGCACACTGGTATCCTCTCAGGCAGCACCAGTGGGCGGCACATGGTAGGGGTAGAGGAGACCCCTTTTCTTCTTTTTTTGCCCTAGGGCTAGATTGGGGGTGGAGGCAAATGAGTGCAGTTTGGTGAGGGAAGCAGTAATTGGCTGAGATCAGGGCATCCACAGGAGGGAGAGAGGTACATCTGTCCCTGCCCCATTGATGAGGTTTTAGGATTTGGATCCAGGCTGATGTGACTGTAAGCAGAGGCCTGGATTTCTGTGGTGGAGGAGACCTCAGGACTAGTCCCAGGTCCTTGTGAGCACAAGAGCATATGTATGGCTAAAAGCTGGGCCAAATTAGGGATGGGCATATACAAAATCTCCCACACCTCACGGTACAGCAAGGAGCTGATGGGGTGGGGGGAAGTGAAGGTTGTGGAAAGTATCCCAGAGAAAGGCCATTTTGAGTCTAGGGCATCAGAATCATTTTAGACAGTTGGTTGCACAAACAACCTTATAATGTCAGAAATCACAGCAAACCAAGAAGAGATTAAGCACTGGTCTCAACACCTAGCTCATTGGGAGGCTGCTTCACAGGGAGGCCAAGGTGGGCAGTACCCTTGCCAGTGTCCACACTTCCTGCCATTGAATGGAGACAGTTGAGCTGGTTAGTCACCTGTTGTTGGATTTTAGGTAGTTGCTGATTTTTTTTTACATTATAAATAAATTTGCCGTGATAAATAGGATACTGATGGGAAGCTTTGGGGGAAGGGCATTCCTGCCACAGGGAACAGTGTAAGCAAAGCAACAGAGCTGGGACACAGCTGCCTCCCAGCTCTTCTGGGGGGCCCGCAGGCTGAGGTACCACCTTCCTGACCAGTACATGGCTCTTGGATTCCAGCCTGGAAAGTGCGTTAGAGCCATTGAGGGGCTGATGAAGGCCCCCTCCCCCAGATTGTTAGGGTGCAGAGATGAGTGGCCGGCAGTAGTGGGTGGTTGTGCCTCTGCTCTCAGCTGTAAGTGTGGGATTCCAGCCACATGCTCCTCTCCAGCAGACTCAGGAGCAGGGCTGTGACCATGGTGGCAAAGACATGCAGCCGAGGACAATCTTCAAAGCTTCTCTTGTTTGCCTCTGCAGTGCCTCACAAGATGGCTTAAGCCCTGGCTTAAATCATGCCGATGAAATGCATTTGCATTCCCTGAGCCCAAATAACCCAGATGAGGGAAGTATGGAATTTGTTTCCTAATGCTGAGGGCAAATTTGAGGGAAAACTTCCAAGGCTATGACCCCTGGGAGTGGGTGGCCTCTGCCTGGGAGGAAACAAGGAAAAGCCAGGGATGGCCATGGGGCTTGTGTGGGTCCTGGCCTTTGACCCTGGCTGGCAGAGTCCCTGTGACCCAAGCTGCTTTCTCTGGGATGGCTTCTTCCCTTTTCTACTATCATGTAGCTGTGAGTGAGTCCAGGTGGGGAGCATCTAGGTGCACAGCAAGTGCTAATTGGCATGGAGGGACAGTGTGCATAGCCAGCAGTGGCAGGGCCATTTGAATGCAGCCTCCGTGCAGCGCTTTTGCCATGGCCTTGGTATCATATTGACCATGCATTATGGAGGTCCAGACAGTCACCAGCTCCCCTTCTGAAGTTCACCTCTAGCAAGAGCTGTGAGTGCATTTTCCATTGGGTGCTGGAGACAGTCCACCCAGCACTGCAGGCGAGGATTGGGTTGGCAGGGTTGCAGACCCACGGGTGCCATGTCCCAAGTGCCAGAGTGCCTGGAGCCTGCTGCAGTCAGCTGCATGTGGTCACCTTTGTGATACCCACGCCTGGCCGGGGTCTTATGCCCTGAACCTGATTGCCCAGGTCTCCTGTGGGCCCTGGCACTGAGGCCCTGGCAGGCTTGTCTAGCTTTTCCGGATCGTTTACCCCAGCACGCCTCGTGGCAAATCCTTCCCCTCTAAGGCCCAGCCCTGATGCTGCATCTTCCTCAAAGCCTTTCCTCACTTCCACCCAAATAGGTGGCCTCTCTCTCTGAGGAAACTCTCCAAGGACTGTGCCTGAATGCAACTTTTATTAAATCAATAAAGGTAATCATAGTAAAAATCCTAACAGAAAACAAATACAAGATATAAATCTGCCCCTTTAACACCCAATTCTTTGCCCCAAAGAGCATTCTGATTTTCTTAGCTGTCTTTCCAGAATTGAGTTTGGAGTATACATTGGAATATAAACTTTAAAAAATTTACCCAGGGGTGCCTGGGTGGCTCAGTTGGTTAAGCGTCTGACTTCGACTTAGCTCACGATCTCATGGTTTGTGAGTTCAAGCCCCATGTTGGGCTCAGCCGGCTTCAGATCCTGTGTCTCCCTCTCTCTCTCTGCCCCTCCCCTACTCACGCTCTGTCTGTCTCTCGCTCTCAAAAAACAAACATTAAAAAATATTTTTAATAAAAAATTTACCCAAATAGGAGCACCCTTGACCCAGCATTCTGTCCCTTGCTTTTCTATTTAACATATCCCAGAAACCATCCAACAGCAGTGCATTTCCCTACTTTATTCTTTGTAATAGTTACCAACTATTCTTCAAAATGGAGAGCTATAATTTTATTTTTTTAATTAAACCATTTTTAATGCTTATTTTATTTTTGAGAGAGAGAAAGAGACAGCATGGGTAGGAGAGGGGCAGAGAGAGAGGGAGACACAGGATCCAAAGAAGGCTCCAGGCTCTGAGCTGTCTACATAGAGCCCGATGTGGGGCTGGAACTCATGGACGGTGAGAAAATGACCTGAGCCGAAGTCTGTGCTCAATCGACTGAGCCACCCAGGTACCCCATGGATGGCTACAATTTTTATTAACATGTTAAAATTGTGAAATATATCAAAACTCTAGAAATGTGCCCCAAACTTTTCTGTACATTTTTACAAATTATAAAGCAAACATCTGTGAAAACCACCACTCAGGTTCAGAAATCAGCCCTCCAGAATCTCCTATTGTGTCCTGACTCAGTTGCAACTACTCTCTTTCTCATAGAAGGACTCAAGGTACTTATTTCCTAGCTTTTTTTAAAAAACAGCTTCAGGGCACCTGGGTGGCTCAGTCAGTTGAGCATCCAGCTTCGGCTCAGGTCATGATCTCACAGTTCGCGGGTTCGAGCCCCGCGTTGGGCTCTGTGCTGACAGCTTGGAGCCTGGAACCTGTCTTCGGATTCTGTGTCTCCCTCTCTCTCTGACCCTCCCTTGCTCATGCTGTCTCTCCCTCTCTCTCTCTCTCTCTCTTAAAAATAAATAAAACATTACCAAAAAAATTAAAAAAACAAAAAACAAAAAAAACCCAAAAAACAGTTTCACCAGAATGTTTGTATCCTTAGTACAGGTTAGCTCTGCATGTTTTGAGCTTTGAATGAATAGGATTATGCTGTATGTATTATCTTGTGTCTCACTCAACACTGTATTGGTGAGATTCACCATGTGGTTGGCTATAGCTATCGCTCCTTCATTTCCATTGCTGTGTAATATTCCATTGTGCGACTATACCATAATACATCCTGCTGGTGGTAGTCCTGTGGGCTGTTTCTAGTTTGGGGCAGTTAGGAGTATTGTCACTCTGAGCATTCTTTTTTTTTTTTTTTTTTAATAAACTTAAACATTTTTTTAATGTTTTTTATTTATTTCTGAGAGAGAGAGAGAGAGAGACAGCGTGAGCAGGGGAAGGTCAGAGAAAGAGAGGGAGACACAGAATCGGAAGCAGGCTCCAGGCTCTGAGCTGTCAGCACAGAGCTGGACATGGGGCTCGAACCCACAAACTGTGAGATCATGACCTGAGCCGAAGTCGGACACTCAACTGCCTAAGCCACCCAGGCGCCCCGACTCTGAGCATTCTTATATGAGTGTCCTGTTGCACAAATGTATGCACTTCTGTTCATGTCTTTGCTAACACTTGGTATCTTCAGACTTTCAGAGATGGCTATCTGCTGGGTGGGTGGTTATATTTCCCCATCATCTGTGTAATGGCTGAAATTTAAAGAAATTGGTAAATCTTTTTGTTAATGTACATAATAGAAAATGATTCTCTGATATGTGAGTTTAATATGTTTTTTGTAAATAGAGGCTGCTGTAGTTCAGGCAGCCAAGCTGATGGCAGGAGCTATGGCCAGAAAAGCAGGGGTAGGAGGCTGACCACCCTCTAGCCCTTCCTACTACAGTCTCTGCCCCATGCTTTGGCCTGAGCCACGCTGGGGTCTCCCAGAGCCAGCCTCTATACTGTGGGGAGAAGCCTCCATGTTTGGTACAGCTGAGCCAGACTCCATCCTGCCTGCAGCTCAGAGCCTGGCAATGCCGTTTGGGTGTGTGACTCTGGGCGATAAGAAGAACTATAACCAGCCATCGGAGGTGACTGACAGATATGATTTGGGACAGGTCATCAAGACGTGAGTGCTGGGTCTTGTGGTCAAGGGTGGGTGGGCAAGGGCTTGGGAAAGGAGAACAGAGGGCAGCCCACATTGAGGCCAGGGCTGAGTGGGTGCTTGCTGGCTACAGTGAGGAGTTCTGTGAGATCTTCCGGGCCAAGGACAAGACGACGGGCAAGCTGCACACCTGCAAGAAGTTCCAGAAGCGGGACGGCCGCAAGGTGCGGAAGGCGGCCAAGAACGAAATAGGCATCCTCAAGATGTGAGTGTGAGGCCTTGGGGTAGGGTGGCATAGGAGGTAGCAGGGAACGGTTTTAAGGGCAGGTGGCCTCAAGCAGCACCAGGCTCTGGCCAGTTAGTTTGCTGTGGCCCACGGTAGCAACCAGAGCCTTTTTTAGAGGTTTATCCAGCCCTAACTGTTGACCCCTCTCTCTGCTGCCAGGGTGAAGCATCCCAACATCCTGCAACTGGTGGATGTGTTTGTGACCCGCAAGGAGTACTTCATCTTCCTGGAGCTGTGAGTGTGGGTCTGGGGTCCCCAGATTCCTCAGAACCCAGGGCCTTTCCCTCTGCAACCAGGGAAAACCCCCTTTCTGGACCCTTGGGGTGTTGGGTCCCCATGCCTTGCCCAGCTAGCAGCCTGCCCAAATACTCTGCCCCACCCCCGATCCTGCCCACGCGGGCTCAGGGGCTGGTGTCCCTCAGGGCCACAGGGAGGGAGGTGTTTGACTGGATCCTGGACCAGGGCTACTACTCGGAGCGAGATACAAGCAACGTGGTGCGGCAGGTCCTGGAGGCCGTGGCCTACTTGCACTCACTCAAGATCGTGCACAGGAACCTCAAGGTGAGGCCAGGAGCCAGGTCTGTTGGCACCCAGTTTGGGGCTGAGTTGGGCAGCACCTTGGGGTTTTGGTCTAGCCTCTGAGGTCCTCACGGAGTCTTTCTCTGCCCACCCACATGTCATTCCTGCCTGGAGCAGCTGGAAAACTTGGTTTACTACAATCGGTTGAAGAACTCAAAGATTGTCATCAGCGACTTCCACCTGGCTAAGCTAGAGAATGGCCTCATCAAGGAGCCCTGTGGGACCCCCGAGTACCTGGGCAAGCAGGGGGTGGGGCAGGGACAGGGTGGGAGATAGCCTTCAAGGAATGGCTCTGGGTAGGGGGGAAGGAAGTCTCCAGCCCACGAAGTGGGTATGAGCAGTCCCTGGCCTGGCCAGGCCTGATATTGACTACCAGATGGATACTGTGTTTGCAGCTCCAGAGGTGGTAGGCCGGCAGCGGTATGGACGCCCTGTGGACTGCTGGGCCATTGGAGTCATCATGTACATCCTGTGAGTGAATGGGTTTGCAGCCAGGCCAGGTGGGGTCCTGTGTCCATGGCCTTCCTAGGTGACCCTGCCCTTTGGCCCCCATGTAGGCTTTCAGGGAACCCACCTTTCTATGAGGAGGTGGAGGAGGATGACTACGAGAACCATGACAAGAACCTCTTCCGCAAGATCCTGGCTGGTGACTATGAGTTTGACTCTCCATACTGGGATGACATTTCCCAGGCAGGTGAGGAGGTGCCCAGTGCGTGGGTAGAGGGAGGGTTGGTATGGGGGACCTGCTCTCAGCCTTCTCTGCTGGACTCTGCTCCTACCTCCCAGCCTATTCATCACCTTTAGACAGTGAGATGCGGTGGCAATGCCTCACCTCTCCTTGGCTTTGTCCCCAGCCAAAGACCTGGTCACAAGGCTGATGGAGGTGGAGCAAGACCAGCGCATCACTGCAGAAGAGGCCATCTCCCATGAGTGGTGAGCAGGGCCCATGGAGGACAGAAGGAGAGGCTGGATTTCCCCTGGTCTCTGTCCTCCTCACATCTAGTAGCCCCCATCCTTGAGGCTTTGAGTAGGGGTTGGAGGTGCCCAGAGCTCAGGCCCAGTCCAGAGGGCCTGACTAGTAACTTCTGGACCTTAAGAGAAAAAGACTGGGCAGTCTCCATGAAGGCCTATACCACCTCAGATCCAGGTGCACTTGTACCCTTTCTAGGATTTCTGGCAATGCTGCTTCTGATAAGAACATCAAGGATGGTGTCTGTGCCCAGATTGAAAAGAACTTTGCCAGAGCTAAGTGGAAGGTAAGGCTTTCATGACTCCCTTTCCTGGACAGATCCCAAGTGGCACACACAGTTTCTTGCCTATATCACACCCCTGCAGCCACACATAGGCATTTCTTCAGCTATCAGGTGTGGCTGTAGCCACTGTCACTACTTTAAGTGGGTGTGTTGAATAGCTGGGTCCCTGGCCCTGCAGTGGTCAGAGGCAGCTAGGGATGCCATGGAATGGTCTGCCTTTGGCTTTTGCCAAGGAATAGATCCAGGTTCTCTGAGCCTCACTCTAAACATCTCTCCACTGCCCTCCTTTCAGAAGGCTGTCCGAGTGACCACCCTCATGAAACGGCTCCGGGCACCAGAGCAGTCCAGCACAGCTACAGCCCAGTCTGCCCCAGCCACAGACACTGCCACCGCTGGGGCTGCAGGCGGGGCTGCAGCTGCAAGTGGAGCTGCCTCAGCCCTCGGGGGCAGTGCCACCTCAGCCACAGCGGGTGATGCCGCTCTTGCTGCAAAGAGTGATAATATAGCCCCGGCAGACCGTAGTTCCACCCCAGCCACAGATGGCAGTGTCACCCCAGCCACCGATGGCAGTACCACCCCAGCCACCGATGGGAGCATCACCCCAGCCACCGATGGGAGCATCACTCCAGCCACTGACAGGAGTGTTACTCCAGCCACTGATGGGAGAGCCACACCAGCCACAGAAGAGAGCATCGTGCCCACCACCCAAAGCAGTGTCACACCAGCCACCAAGGCAGCTGCCACCCCTGAGCCGGCTTTGGCCCAGCCGGACAGCACAGCCCCCGGGGGCACAACAGGCCAGGCTCCACCCTCTAGTAAAGGGGAAGAGGCTGCTGGCTATGCCCAGGAGTCTCGGAGGGAGGAGACCAGCTGAGTGGGTAGTCTCACTGGTGTGGGGCAGGGGACGGGCAGGAGGGTGGGAGAGTGGATGAGGGGCTTCTCACTGTACATAGAGTCACTGGCATGATGCCCTTGCTCCCCCCTGTCCCTGCCTCCCAGTGTGGGGCATGTCTGGGGGCCATGGGAGAGCGGTCTCATCTCCTGTGTGTATGTGCGTGAGTGGTGGGCAGGCCAGAGGCAGGACCGGCCCCAGCCCCTGCATGGATTCCTTGTGGCTTTTCTGTCTTTCGCTAGCTTCACCAGTTTCTGTTCCTTGCGGGATGCTGCTCTAGGGATACTCAGGAGGTCCCTGCTCCCCTGCCCCTTCCCTTTTTGCCTCACAATTTCCCCAGGCAGGCCCTGCAGGTCCCATCCTCTCCCAGGCCCTAAACTTGGGTGGCCTTGCCCTGAGAGCTGGTCCTCCAGCGAGGCCCTGTCAGCGGTCTTAGGCTCCTGCACATGAAGGTATGTGCCTGTGGTATGTGGGATGCTGTAAGAATGGACACAGGCTTGTAGAAAGAATGCAAAAATCTAGGGCAGTATGCTTTAAGACAAGACTGGTCGCATGGTTGGGGGCACTGCTTGGTAGTTTTATGGGTCCTCAGAAGTGAGAGAGAATGAGTAGGGGGTTAGAAGCTTCCATCTTTGTCCCTGGAAAGTTCTCACCAACACCCTTGTGCTATTTCCTGCCCTCCTGGGTTCTGCAGTGGGTTGCCCTGTGCCCTGAGCTTCATGAGCCTGTAAGGGGAAGGAGGGACAGTTGGGAGGTGGCAGTGAAAACTGGGAAGGCAGAGTGCAGGCCCAGCACATAGTGCACCAGCCTAGCTTGGTCCTTACCCTTAGCCAAACAGGAAGGGCTCATATCCCCTGGCTCTTTTCTGATGGAGTCTCTTGGGTTCAGTGTACAGTCCTCTCCATCCCAGGGGGCCTGCTGCATGGCAGTGTCCCATAGTCTGATTTAGGGGGTTGTCCTTCACAGGGGAAGATTTCTGCCCTCCTAATTCAACAACAAAATAGAGAGGAACCCCCTCTATATCTGTGACCCACTTCCCCTTCTATCATGGCTTAAAGAGAGGCCCAGGTGCCTCTGAGCCATTCTGAGTTGCTTTTTCTGGGATGAGGAAGTGGAATAAGGCTCCCCCGTTTCCTGATCAAGGCTCCTGGCAGGTGCCCTTTGTCAGACCCCACCACAGCTTGGGCAGGCAGCCACACTGGTCCCGGCCTTTGCTCGGCACTCCAGTGTCAGTCCTGCCCTTCTCCCTGCATGCCTGTGGGTCTGCTCTGGTGTATGAAGGTTGGTAGGCTGTGTGCCTGCTGAACCTGGCAAATAAATGTCACCCTGCCAAAGCCTCTGGCCATCCTCTCGCCTTTGCTTCCTCTGTCTTACTGGGGAGGGGCCCCTGGAAGACAGTGGGGAGGGAAGAGGCTGGGAGCAGGTTCACAGGTATTGGTCTGTGCTCAGTGCCATGAGGATTGCTTGGACTGAGAGTGCAGATCATCCTTTGCCACTGTGTGTTCCTTGATGATGGTGGCACGTCCTCTGGACTCTAGAAATCCTTATGGATGGGGAGTCCTGTTCTGGGCTTGTGCCAAGGAATAACCTCTGGGCTGCTGTTCTGACAAGACCTGTTGAACAAGAGCCCTTGTCTTGACTTTGACATGAAACTGGAACCCACCATGGGGCAGCCACCATAGGGAGATAACTTGCCCAAGGCCAAAGTGGGTTTCCCTCAGTTGGGGAGAGGGTGCAGGGTGGGCATTGCAGAAAAGTTCTATGCTGCCCTTTGTGTTGATTCCTCCCTGTGAACAACACCTGTGTTTTCCACATAGGCTCAAAGGACTTCACTCTGGGTCTATTTCAGGTGGAAAAATCAGCTTTATATCATGGGGCTCTACATAAGGTTTCTTCTGGGGAGAGGGTAGTAACACTGCTAAAAAGAGTTAACCATGAAAACTCCTAGGAAGACTTGTTCCAGCTCTGACTTGGCAAGGTGAATTCACCAGGGATGCTGCTTACTCAGGGAGGACTCCAAAGATAACTTCTCTCATGTGGAAATCAGAAAAAGGGTTTGTTAGTCACTGTTCTGTGAAGCATCTGGGTTTCTAAAATTCCAACCCTGGTACAGTATGGAGGCATGCTGATCCTCTTGGGAGCTAAGAGCTAGTCAGGGTACTGGCCTTGCCACCTCCAAACTGAGGGATCATCATTCCTTGCTTGGATAAAGCCAGAGTGAGATTAGGATGTCCTGAGGGGTTAGGACCTGTGCCCATCTTTCTAAGATCACTCAGACCCGACGGCTGGGGGCGGGGGGGATAACGAGCTTCCGGTGTTCGGTTGCGCACTGCCCAGAGCCCAGGGGATTGCTCTCCATCGTCCCATTCCCCTACAGCTTCGGTCTTCTCGACACTCACGAAGTGCAGAGAAGGCTGTCCTGAGAGAAATGGGCTGAGGAGCCCGTGCCCGGCGCTCCTCGCACGAGATCTGGCTTAGGAGCATAATGCCGTGTCTTGCCCCAGAAAGGGCTTCGCCGACGCCATGGCTGCTACAGGTACCTGCCAAATCCTTAACGCAACCACTGGAGTTACCGCTGACAGACGCAGGTTCGCGCTCAGCCCCAGGATTCTCTACGGCCGTTAAGCCCCGCCCCCTATCGCTCGTCCAATCTGGACCCAACCTTCAGGCCCCGCCTCCATGTTGCTCCTACGACTTCCGGTCCACTCCCGGAAGTCCCGCAGTGGAGCCAAATTTGAAGCCTGCGGAGAGGTGGGGGCGGGGGTGCGATCGCGAAGCTGGACCCGTCGAGGTTTTCTTGGCTGCCTGAGCCTCTTAGGACCAATCAGTATGCCTATCCGTGCGCTGTGCACCATCTGCTCCGATTTCTTCGACCACTCCCGGGATGTGGCCGCTATCCACTGCGGCCACACCTTCCACCTACAGTGGTAAGTGAACGCTGTGTTGGGGCTGGACGCTGGGCCTAGGGCTACAGGACTGTGGGGTCTCTGGGCGGAGCCCAAAGAGGTGATTAAGAAGGAAATAGACGGAGACCCCAGGTAGGTTCCCTATCTAGGCAGAAGCAGGTCAGGGCAGGATTCCCAGAGGAGGTAACAACTGAGCCAAGTCCGGGGAAACAGAGTTGGTTCAGTGCGGATAGAGAGGGAATTTCTTGGTCGACTTGCAAAGAGATATCACCTTATAACTATTAGTGTGGTCGGAGGTGAATTTTTGCCAAAATTTTTATTAAAGATTTTTAAAACTTTTTTATTTATTTATTTAGAGAGAAAGCAAGCAGGAGATGGGTAGAAGAGAGAGAATCCCAAGCCGAATCCACGCTATCAGCACAGAGTCGGGTGCGGGGCCTGACCTCATGAACCGTGAGGTCATGACCTGAGGAGAAATCAAGAGTGAGACACTTAACCGATTGAATAACCTAGGCGCACAACTTTTGCCAAGTTAATGAGCCCTTTTATTTGTTTGAGATAACCTGGTTTGGTTAGCCTCTGGGTATCCGACTTGTTATGGTGTGCTTGATGGTTTGCCATTATTCAGAGTGATAATCTGGGTCAGACACCCCAAATTATTCGCTGATATCAGATAACTCAAGTTAACATCAAAGGGCAAGGAGATGCTCCCTGATCAAGTCCTGCTGACCCTATAGGACCATTTTATTGAATGTACAGCTGGTGAGGAAAGATTCCCCTAGCAGCTGTGGACTGGCTGATTCAAAGCTCCTTTTTAAAACTTGAGGTATAATTGATGTACCATATTATGTAAGTTTCAGGTGTACAACATTTAGATCCAACAATTGTATACATTACTTGATGCTTACCACAATAGTTGTAGTCAGCGTCTTTTACCATACACAGTATTACTGAGCATATTTCCTACGTTGTATTTGTCATCTCCCTTATTTATTTTATGACTGGAAGTTTGTACCTCTTAATTATCTTTATTTCACCATCCCCCCGCCCACCTTCCCTCTGGCAACCACCAGTTTGTTCATTGTATTTAAGAGTCTGGTTTTTTCGATTCTACATATAAGTGAAATCTCTGACTTATTCACCTAGCATAATACCCTCTAGGTCCATCCATGCTGTCACCATTGGCAAGATCTCATTCTTTTTTTATGGCTGAGTAATATTCCAGTGTGTGTGCGTGTGAGCTTGGGTGTGTGCATGCATGCTACTACTTCTTTGCTCATCAATCAATAGATATTTGGGTTGCTACCATACCTTAGCTATTGTAAAACCTCCTTTTTTTTTTTATTGTGGTAAATTATATATCACGTAAGATTTCCCATTTCAGTTGTTTTTGACTATCACAAGAGTTTATTTAACGAAGTTCAGGGGTACCTGGGTGGCTCAGTAGGTTAGGCCTTCGACTTCGGCTCAGGTCATGATCTCACAGTTCGTGGGTTTGAGCCCCGCGTCAGGCTCTGTGCTGTCAGCTCAGAGCCTGGAGCCTGCTTCAGATTCTGTGTCTCCCCCTCTCTCTGACCCTTCCCCCGTTCATGCTCTGTCTCTCTCTCTCAAAAATAAGTGAATAAACATTAAAAAAAAAAAAAAAGAAAGCAAAGAGGTTCAATATGAAAATGTACATGACCCAATTTTTCTATTATAGTAAAATGGACCCTTTGGAGAGGGAACAAGTGGAAGGAGTTGATTTCTCTGGTGAACACAGCCATTGTTTATACTCATTCCAAGGCTTCTAATATGATTATACTATTCTCACCTATTACCACTATTCCAGTATTCTGTTGCCTAGTAGTTGTCGTCTGTACACACCTATCTATCACAAGATTCTTTTTTTTTTTTTAATGCTTTTTCTGAGAGAGAAAGAGAGAGAGAGAGTGTGTGAGCAGGGGAGGGTCAGAAAGAGAGGGAGATACCGCGAGATCATGACCTGAGCTGAAGTCAGACCCTTAACCGACTGAGCCACCCAGGCGCCCCTATCTATCACAAGATTCTTATAGGGATCAAATCCTTGCATCATTCCTTGGACATATGGACGAGAATTTCTTGTCCATAATTTTTTTTAATTTGGGAGGTTAAGCCTTGCTCATGATGTTTAATTGGTAAACTCAAAGATGCCTTTGATTTTAACCATTTTTAAGTGTACAGTTCACTGGCATTAAGTATATTCACAATGCTGTGTAACCATTACCACTTTCTATTTCCGGAACTTTTCCATCATTCCAAACAGAAACACTGTGCCAATTAAACAACAATTCTCCATTCCCTGCCCCCCACAGCCCCTGGAAACTTCTATTTTACCCTCTGTCTCCTTTTTTTTTTTTTTTTTTTTAAGTTTATGTGTTTATTTTAGCAGAGAGAGCAAGTGGGGGAGGGGCAGAGAGAGAGAGAGAGAGAGAGAGAGAGAACGAGAGTGAGCAAGAATCCCAAGCAGGTTCTGTGCTGTCAGCGCAGACCCCTATGTGGGGCTCCATCTCATGAACCATGAGATCATGACCTGAATTGATATCAAGAGTCAGAAGCTTAACCAACTGAGCCACCCAGGCACCCCTGTAGTCTTCTTGAATTTTCCTATTCTAGGTGCCTCATGTAAGTGGAATCACACAATATTTGTTCTTTTGAGTTTTGCTTACTTCACTAAGCATAATGTTTTCTTTTTTTTAATAATAATTTCCCTTTTTTTTTTTTTCTTTTAATGTTTTTTTATTTATTTCTGAGAGAGAGAGAGACAGCATGAGCAGAGGAGGGTCAGAGAGAGAAGGAGACACAGAATCGGAAGCAGGCTCCAGGCTCTGAGCTAGCTGTCAGCACAGAGCCCGACTCAGGGCTTGAACCCACGAACCATGAGATCATGACCTGAGCCGAAGTTGGATGCTTAACCTACTGAGCCACCCAGGCGCCCCAAGCATAATGTTTTCAAGATTCATCCATGGTGTAGCATGTATCAGAATTTCATTCCTTTTATGACTAAATAATACTCAATTGTATGGAAATACCATATTTTATCTCCTCATCTGTTAATGGACCTTGGGTTGTTTACATGTTTTGGGTATTATGAGTAATGCTACAATGAATTAGTGTGGAAGTATCTGTTCAAGTCCCTGCTTTCATTTCTTTTGGGTTAGACCCAGAGGTGGAATGAATGTTTAATTTTTTGAGAAACTGCTTCACAGTTTTCCAAGCCAACTGCACCATTTTACATTCCTACCAACAATACACGAGGGCCCAATTTCTCCCCATCCTATTAACTCTTGTTATTTTCTGTTTTTGTTTTGTTTTTCATAATAGTTATACTAATGGGTGTGTGTGTGTGTATAGCTATCAGTTTCCCTCTTAGCATGCTTTCACTGTATTCTGTAAGTCTTGGTATGTTGTGTTTTCATTTTCATTCATCTCAAGGTATTTTCTGATTTCCCTATGGTTTTTTCTTTGAGCCATTGGTTGTTTAATAGTGTGTTGTTTAACTTCCACATATTTATGAATTTTCCATTTTTCCTGTTACTTATTTTTAGTTTTGTTTCATTGTGATCAGAAAAGATGTTTTGTGGTGCACCTGGGTGGCTCAGTAGGTTAAGCATCCAACTTTGGCTCAGGTCATGATCTCGTAGTTTGTTCGTGGGTTAGAACCCCACATCGGGTTCTGTGCTAGCAGCTCAGAGCCTGGAGCCTGTTTCGGATTCTGTGTTTCCCTCTCTCTCTGCCCCTCCCCCACTCATGTTCTGTTTCTCTCTGTCTCAAAAATAAACTATTAAAAAAAAAAAAAGAAAATGGGGCACCTGGGTGGCTTAGTCGGTTGAGCGTCTGACTTCGGCACAGGTCATGATCTCATGGTTCGTGGGTTCAAGTCCTGCATCGGGCTCTGTGCTGACAGCTAGCTCAGAGCCTAGATTTCAGATTCTGTGTGTGTGTGTCTCTCTCTCTGACCCTCCCCTGCTCACGCTGTCTCTCTCTCTCAGAAATAAATAAAACATTAAAAAAAAATAAAAAAAAAGAAAAGATATTTTGTGTAATTTCAATCTTTTAAAATTTATTAATACTTGTTTTATGACCCAACGTATGGTCTGTCCTGGAGAAATGTTTCATGTGCACTTGAGAAGAATGTGTATTCTGCTATTATTGGATGGAGTATTTGTCTGTTTGATCTAGTTGGTTTATAGTGTTTTTGAAGTCCTCTATTTCCTTATTGATTATCTGATTGTCCTATCCATTATTAAAAGTGTGGGGTATTGACCTCCTCAACTTTTATTGTAGAACTGTCTATTGTTCTCTACTTCTGTCCAGTTTTCTTTCATATATTTTTGTTCTTTGTTGTTAGGTTCATATATGTTTTATTATTTATTTATTTTGAGAGAGAGAATGGGAACAAGGGAGAAGGGCAGAAGGAGAGGGAAAAGGAGATCATTTATTTTGAGAGAAGGGGATGCATGGGGGGAAGGGCAGAGAGAGTGGGAGAGAAAGAATCCCAAGCAGGCTCTGCACTGCCAGTACCAAGCGCAACTTGGGGCTCTGTCTCATGAACTGTGATATCATGACCTGAGCTGCAATCAAGAGTTGGAGGCTTAGTGAACTGAGCCACCCAGGTGCCCCTTTTAATATATTTTTGGTTTTGTCTCTTGTAACCTTTTTGATTTAAATAGCCACCTCAGGTCTCTTTTTGTTACCATTTTTACTTATACTGTTTGGGATTCCTTATATTTCTTTAACTTATGGAATGGTTTCTTTAATTTTGAAAAGTCATCAGCCATTATTATCATCTTCATGTATTGCTTTTATCCCATTATCTCTTTTCTTTTCATATTAGCTTCTTATTTCTGTTAAAACAAATTACTACTAACTTAGTGCTTTTAAAAAAGCACAAATTTATTATATTGTAGTTTCAGGGGTCAGAAGTCCAAAATGGGTTACTGGGTTATAGTCAATGTGGGAATATACCTTTCTTGGCTTATGGCTCCATCTTCAAAGCCAGCAATGTTACTTCTTCAGATTTTGTATGATTCTGACGCTTAACTTAAGGACCCTTGTGATTACGTGGGGGCACACCTGGATAATCTCCCCATCTCAAGATCCTTAATCACATCTGCAAAATTACTCTCGTCACGTAAGTTAACATTCACAGGTTTGAGAAATTAGGACATAGACTTCTTCTTCTTCTTCTTCTTTTTTTTTTTAATGTTTTATTTATTTTTAGGAGAGAGAGAGAGACAGCGTGAGCAGGGGAGGGTCAGAGAGAGAGGGAGACACAGAATCCAAAGCACGCTCCAGGCTCTGAGCTGGCAGTCAGCACAGAGCCCGACGCGGGGCCCGAACCCATAAACCGCAAGATCATGACCTAAGCAAAAGTCGGATGCTTAACCGACTAAGCCACCCAGGCGCCCCTCTTCTTCTTTTTAATGTTTTATTTATTTCTGAGAGAGAGAGAGAGAGAAGCAGCGTGAGCAGGGGAGAGTCAGAGAGAGAGGGAGACACGGAATCGGAAGCAGGCTCCAGGCTCTGAGCTAGCTGTCAGCACAGAGCCCGATGCAGGGCTCGAACCCATGAACCATGAGATCATGACCTGAGCCGAAGTTGGACGCTTAGCCGACTGAGCCACCCAGGCGCCCCAGGACATAGACTTCTTGGGGAAAGGTTATAATTCTACCTAATACTTTCTTTTTGAAGCTCTTTATCATATGTATGCTAGATCTCACAGTATCTTCTATATCTTTTATAATATTTAATATATTTTTCTATCTTTAGGCTCCATGCTCAATGTGGAGCTTGAACTCACTACCCTGAGATCAAGAGCCACAAACTCTACTGACTGAGCCATTCAGGCACCCCCATTTTTCCATCTTTTTAATTCTCAATGTTTTCTCTAACCTATCTTTTCATTTTACTAATTCTTCAACTGTGCCTAAAGAGCTATTAAACTGATCCATCTAATTCTTGATTTTGGCCATTTTTTGTTTTAGTATTTCTGTTTGGTTCTTATTAAATTCTGCCATGTCACCTTTTATTTTGTAGTTCTCTACTGATATTTTCTTTTTTCCCCCCTTTGTGTATTTATTTATTTTTAATTAATTTATTCTTGAGAGAGAGAGAGAGAAAACATGCATAATTGGGAGAGGGGCAGAGAGAGAGGGAGAGAATCCCAAGCAGGCTCTGCACTGTCAGTGCAGAGCCGGATGTGGGGCTCAAACCCATGAACTGTGAGATCATGACCTGAGCTAAAATCAAGAGTCAGATGCTTAACCAACTAAGCCATCCAGGTGCCCCTTTTTTTCCTTAAAAAAATTTTTATTTAGATTTTTTATAGTTTATTTTTGAGACAGAGAGAGACAGAACATGAGGGCAGAGAGAGAGGGAGACACAGAATCTAAAGCAGGCTCCAGGTTCTGAGCTATCAGCACAGAGCCCGACACGGGGCTTGAACTCATGAATCGTGAGATCATAACCTGAGCTGAAGTTGGATGCTTAACTGAGCTACCCAGGCACCCCCTTTTTTTCCTTTTTTAAAGTAAACTCTACCCCCAACATGAGGCTCTAACTACAACCCCAAAATCAAGAATCACATGCTCTACTGACTGAGCCAGCCAGGCTCCCCTCTAATGATATTTTCAATTTTGATTTTTATTTCTTTAGCATAATGTGTTATGTTGTATCTGACAATTCCCATATCTGAAGTCTTTGTGGATAAATTCTGGTTTGCACTTGTAATGCTCTTTTCCTTGTATGACTTTACTTTTAAAAAACTAAAGCATTACTTTATGTAAATGGAGTCATACACAGTATACCTTTTTTGTATTTGGTTTTTCTTCTTCAATGTTATGTATATGTGATTCATCTGTAATATTGTTCTTCATCGTAGACTCAGTCATTCTCATTGCTGTATTGTATTCCACTGTGCATGGCTAGCTTTGATTATAACTTGCACATAGTGTATGAATTTTTTTTTTTAGAGTGCACAAGTTGGGGGTAGAGAGAATTTTAAACAGGCTCCTCCACATTAAGTGTGGAGTCTGGCATTGGGCTCGACCTCATGACCCCGGGATCATGACCTTAGCCGAAATCAAGAGTCAGGTGCTCAACTGACTGAGCCACCCAGACACCCCTATGAAAAATTATTTCCAGAAAAACTTTGAGGACTGGGATGATGGTATCATCTTCCAGAAAGACTTCTGTTTTCCCCTGTTCCCAGGTGGGAAAGTCTACTTGTAGGAGACTAATTAAAATTTCAGGCTTGAGGTTTTGTTGGACTGCTCAGATCGATGACGAGAAGCTAGACAGTCTTTTATTTTTACCACTACTTGCATTTACTTCTAGTTTACCCTTACTCTGAAAGTGTAGCCCTTTGGAATCTAGCTTAAAGTGAACATGTTATTAGAATCCCCATCTCTGAGGGACCCTGTGCTTTGACTGCTACTCCCTAGTCCAAGCCTAGAATGTTTTTAAATGAGCAGCTGAGGGATAATGAGGGCCACACCAACAGGGCCAAAAACAAAGGGCCAACTGGTCAGAGTGCTTGTCCCAGTCAGGCCTCATGGGATGTGCTATACCACCTGTGGTAACTGCCCTCCTATGTGGGCAGGCTCTGGGTCAAGAAAGAACAAGTCAGACTCTGTTGTGGTTGGAGTGGCTACCTGGTCTGTATGTCTCTACCCAAGCAAGGACTCACCAGTCTGCTTTTCTGCTTTTCATTCCAGCCTAATTCAGTGGTTTGAGACAGCACCAAGTCGGACCTGCCCACAGTGCCGAATCCAGGTGAGGGTGGTGGGGTGAAAACATCTCAGCTGAAGATATCTTTTCCTTGCCAGGGAGCAGGAATAAGGAAAGATCTCTGAAACTGAGATGTCTTTGACCTTTTTGGACCCTCATGGTTTGAGGCTAATTAAACCTTACTTGTGCTTTTGAATGACTCCGGAGGCTTATGCCCATGAATGGCTGGCAGATGGACTCATTGCCTGGCCCAGGCTTCACCTAGGTAGATCTGGCCTCCTTCCCTGCCTTTCCCCATTTCCTCAAAGCACTTAGAGTTGGGGTATCTTTTGAGCAGTTACCACATGGGTTTCTGGTGGCATGACTTTAGTAACCACTAAAGCGGTGGCACCAGCTTAGGGAAACTGTAGGGTTAGGGAGTTCATGTGATTCCAAGGGGAGTGCTGTGAAAAGCTGGGCCCGAGAATAGGCCTGGCTGCATGTTAGGTTGCATGTATATCCTTGTCTTTGCTAATGACCCAGCTATACACTCATACTCTATTGTGTCCTTCCATCCAGGTTGGCAGAAGAACCATTATCAATAAGCTGTTCTTTGACCTTGCCCAAGAAGAGGAGAGTATCTTAGATGCAGAATTCTTAAAGGTACCTGGGATTTATGTCATTCTACTGAACTCCAAGTCCTCTGAGAATTTGCTTTCTGCTCCCACCCAGGGTGGGTACCTAGAGTGTCGCAATGGAGTCTGGAGGGAGATTTTGTAGAGTTTTCAAGGCAGAGGGGAGGAGAGCAGAGGAAAAGTGATGATAAGACCCAGTCATTGGAGAAATACACTGTTAGGGAAGAAGGGAGCCTCTTGACCATGAACCTTCCCTTTGGGATTTCAGAGCAATTCCCATCAAAGGCCAAAGCATCTCTCCTGAGTTTCTCTCACCTTGCAGAGGTTCTACAGCCATCCTTCCCAGCCGACTTTGCTGCTTGGACAGATTAGAAAACTCCTATAGTCCACACAGGGAAGATGTGTGGACCCACTATTCACAAACCTGGCTGTGCCTCAAAACTGTGAGAAAGCTTGGTATATATCCAGATGCTTGAGTCTTTCCCAGACCAGGAATAGAGGGCAGAACACCTGGAATCAAGATGTGAGCCAGGGTAGAAACCCACGCTGCAGGGGAGAATGGGTGGATTCCCTCCTATACTTCTTCCCCTCAAGTCCAAGATTTAGCTTTCTTTGTGTACCAGGGGGCTAGATTGGCAGAAACCTGGGGTTTGCAGTGAACCTGGACTCTGAGGGTTAACTTGCTGGGCATCTGTCAGTCCAGGGTTCATTTGGCTTTGGCCCCAGGGTACTATGATGTCCTTGGAACCTCATTGCTTCAAGAATGTAGAGCTTTTGTGCTTAAAGCAACATGTTCATTGTCATGGTAACTGCTCCTGGTTTTAAGCCGCATCCTCCCTGTGATAAAGACAACAAAGGCAGCTTCGTTTCTTTCTGGCTTTTAAAGCCAGATCTAGGAGAGAGAGAGGCAATGTCTTGAGTAGTTTGGAGCAAGGGCTTGGAAGGCATCCTGCCAGGTGTAAAAAAAAAGAAAAAAAAGAAAAAAAAAAAGCCAGGGGACTTGGAGGAGCTTTGGGCTGGTGTCTGTTCTCCAGCAACCCATGCATGCCCTTCTCTACCCACCTCTTGCATTCTAGGCTGTTCTTCCCACAGTGACCAGCCCAGCCACCAAAAGCTTTTGCCCCAGAGTCCCCAGAGTGCTGGGTGAGGATTTTTGACAGCAGGGGGCTTATCCACCCACCTGGGGCTGGGTTTTAGTATTGGTCACAGGGAAAATTCTGAGTCTTGTATTGACCCGAGAAAGGTGATCTGGAGGAAGATTTGCCTGGATTTCATCCAGCTACCATCCTGAACCGTTGGCCAAGCCTTTCAGTTCTGCAGAGTCTGGTCTTCTTGCTTATGCAGTAGGTACTTCTCTTGCCTACGGGGATGTTGAGTGCTTTGAACTCCTGAATGGAAACTGGGCTCAGTTCTACCCCAGCCTCTCAGTGGTTCTATGGCAGTAGCTGTGTAACTTATGCACAGGCTTTGAGATCTTCATTTGACCCTCAGAATAGTCGGGTTAGGGCCTAACATATGTGAGGTTTCATCCAGAGATAATAGAGTTGTCCCAGATCATCTACCTTATTGGGGTTGGAAGATTCGTGGTACACAAAGCCAGCTTAGAGCTTGGAGAGAAGCAGACTGTGAAGCAAGGGTGGAGAGAAGGAGTGACGACCCAAGGTCCCTGGCCATCCCAACTCTGTGTCCCAGTGAGTGCAGCTGAAGCCCGGAGAGGGGAAGGGTCAGGCCAACAAGGGTCAGGGCCAAGGAAATGATGGAAGCTATTGCTGTGAGACTGATCACACAGGTCCATCTTCACTCCTCTTGCCCCTGTTCTGCCTCGCTCCCTGTCCCAGGGTTCTCTACCCGAGATTATTTTCCTTTACCTCACCCATTCTTCAAAAAAGGATAGAGATAAAGCAAGGTGTATCTCTACACAGTTGGCTTAGCTTGCCCAGGACATACAGCAGAGTCTGTGCCTCCCTGGACCTACAGACCTCATTGTTCCCTCCTGGATTTCCCTGCATGCCTTTTGGGGTGCTGTGTGGAAGCCAGCTTTGATGCCTTCCTGCTGCTTATTGTGGATATTGCCTTGCAGAATGAACTGGATAATATCAGAGCCCAGCTCTCCCAGAAAGGTGAGTTACTAGGAGACTGGGGGCCCTGGGAAGTCCCTGACCTAGGTGCTGGAGGGAGAGGCCCTGGGAGGAAGGCCTCCAGCCTTCTGGTGGAGCTAGGACCTCTCCCTGTTTTGTATTCCAAGAGTTTTGCCAGGTCTTGTGATTGGCAAGAAAGGAGAGGAAAGGGAGGTGCCTAAAGCTGTCCACCTAGATTAGGTGGGCTTCTTCTTGTCTGAGGCTTCCTGCCCAGGACCCAGACTGGGAGGGAGCTACCTAATGGGACAGAGTATTTGTAGGAGAGGGTTTGGCTGCTGAGTTTGGCTGGAATCCTGCTTGAGTTCTTAGATAACTACACTCATGGGAGTGAGGAGCACTGAAATCTTTACTCAAGTAGTTCCAAGTAGCAGAAAGAGGGTCTCATCCCCTGAATGAAGAAACTCTGGCTCAGCTTCCCTGGTTTGGTGCATACCAGAGAGAGAAGCAGGCCATCCAACTGCTGACCTGAGACTTGTTCCTTACCTGGCTCTGAGGTGGGGTACTGGAGCCTTAGGTCTCAGGTTCTTATGCTGATGGGTAAACGGGCCTCCCCTCCCCCCTCCCCCCTCCCCCCTCATTCCAGAGAAGGAGAAAAGAGATAGCCAGGCCATCATTGACACTCTGCGGGACACGTTGGAAGAGCGCAACGCCACTGTGGAATCTCTGCAGAAGGCCTTAGACAAGGCCGAAATGCTATGCTCCACCCTAAAGGTTGGTTCCCAGGTTCTATGGGCATAAGTCGGTTGGGAGACATAGCTTGATCCTGGGCTTACCACTTTAGGCTTAGCTTCTGTTTCTGCTTTTGTCATTACCTTCATTTATGCAGTTGTAATATGAAGGCAAATCCCTTTTTTCCCAGGCCTCCCATATTGTACCCATCCAGCCCATAAGCAAAGGGCCAGATTGGGTGTACTCCTGGATTTTGTACCAGGTAGTTTGAACAGCTGAGGACTTCCCAGTGCTTTGTGGAAGGGCTGCTCAGTCAAGACCTCAGTGAGGCTGGACCTTGTTTCCAAAAGTGGTTTGTACTCCACTGATGAAGCCAGACAGAAGAACCTTCCATTAGCATCTAGTCCTTGGCTGGGCTGCTCTCTGGAGCCAGATCAAACAGCATCCCAGGGAGGAGCAGGGGCCCTTTGAAGTAGGCTGTGCTGAGCTGACCAGGCAGATCAAAGCCTGCAGAGCAAGCAGCTCTAGACCCAGATGAATTTTGTATCAGCCTGGGTTGGTGAGCCACTTGCTCTCTAAGGGGCATGAGGCGATTGATCTGAACCCACAATTGATATGCTGGCCTCGTAGGAAGGAGCAGTCCTTGCTGGATGCCATTTGTAAGGGAAAGGGAGCCATCTTTGTGAATAGACAGGGCCCCAGGGTTTTCGTTGTCTCTGTTCCTGCTTGGTGGCTGGGCTGGAATCACATGGCCTGGCCAGTGGGAGGGAAGGAGTGAATCAGTACCTAGCTGCAGAGCAGGATTCTTTGATGACATTCCCAGGTCAGAG
This sequence comes from Hyaena hyaena, assembly GCF_003009895.1. Lineage (NCBI taxonomy): Eukaryota > Metazoa > Chordata > Mammalia > Carnivora > Hyaenidae > Hyaena > Hyaena hyaena. The sequence continues at coordinate 853,552 of NW_024080662.1, forward strand.
ATGGAGTGGTTTTGTGCTGAGAACAGGCTGGCCAGCTGCTTCTGTCTCATCTCTTCTACCCTGATAACTGTCCAAGGGTCTAGATGGTGGATAGTGAGGCCTGGATCTGTGTTTCTTCATATTCCTATACAATATGCACCATGAGCCCTTAAGTCATAGGACCTTGGCAGCCCACAATGGGCCTGTAGATGATGGCAGTGGGCTGTGCCTGCAGTAACATATTTCAGGAGGAGGCAAGCAGGGAGGTGAGGAAACAGTTGGGCCTAGGGCCTCATAGCAGAAAAAGCACAAGCCAGAGTGGGGCCCAGGCACCTTCTTCCCTGGGGGCTAGGTACACATGGTTATCAGCATTTTGAAAAGGAGACAGTTCTAGAGTAGAGTTCTCCTAATGACTTTAGCTGTGGTCCCTGGGATCGTCCAAGCAACAGGTTTGTGTGGATGTGTTTGCCCTTCAGAAGCAGATGAAGTACTTGGAGCAGCAGCAGGACGAGACCAAACAAGCACAGGAGGAGGCCCGCCGGCTCAGGAGCAAGATGAAGACCATGGAACGGTGAGCTAGGACCTGGGGACCGCCCTCTGCCCTTGCTCCTATGGCTCCCAAGTGCCACAACTCTCAGGACTACAGGGGGCTTGGGTCACCTCTGTGATTCAAATCTCCATAGGCCACATGGGGCTCAGGCAAGCTGGGTATGGGTATAGGTCTCCTTGCTCGACCTCTCCTTCCCATGGGGGGGTGCTTGCCTCACTCCTTCCTGTTCCTGTTGCCTGTGGCCTGATGACCTGGCCGGTGTTTTGCTCCAAAAACCTTTCTCTAGGGATCCCTGACCTTGAGGACCCGTCAGCACCCATTTTTCCCCAGCAGCATCCCTGCAGCTGTGTTCAGCTCTGCTGTGGGGCCTTTCTTTGGGTAGACCCGCCTGCTAGAGCATGCTGACAGCCCAGGCTGTCACCATAGCAACAGCAGCAAAGGGAAGCAGAGCTGTACTGGGTACCTACCCATCAGCCTCCAGATTTTAAATGCCGTGGGCTGGGTGTTTTTCAGGATTGAGCTCCTACTCCAGAGCCAGCGGCCCGAGGTGGAGGAGATGATCCGAGACATGGGTGTTGGACAGTCAGCGGTGGAGCAACTGGCCGTGTACTGTGTGTCCCTCAAGAAGTGTGTACTCTGGCCCCTCTGACCCAGCCCAGGAGCTAAGCCATGGCATCTAGTCCGTCTGCTGTCCATCTCTTGCACAGCAGGGCAGGCAGAGTTACGGAGCAAGCTCAGGAGCTATGCTGCCTCAGTTTGCACCCTGACCCTACCTCTCACAATGTGGCCAGGAGCCAGTTTCTTAGCCTCTGACCCACAGCTTTCTGAATGGAGATAATAATAACTTGCCACATAGGGTTATTGAGAGAATGAGTGTGAATTAGAAGTGTTATTTCTTTCTTTTTTTTTTAATGTTTTATTTTTTTCTGAGCGAGAGAGACAGCATGAGCAGGGGAGGGTCAGAGAGAAAGAGGGAGACACAGAATCCGGAACAGGCTCCAGGCTCTGAGCTAGCTGTCAGCACAGAGCCCAACGCAGGGCTCGAACCCACGAACTGTGAGATCATGAACTGAGCTGAAGTTGGATGCTTAACCAACTGAGCCACCCAGGCGCCCCTAGAAGTATTATTTCTAAGAGGCTCAGCACCACTCTCTGAGCTCTGTAAGCCCCATCATGATAAATGGAGCCTGTTTCCCACCAGCACTTATTGACTCTGCCTGATTTGCATCAGAAACTTGTTTCAGATTCTCCACTATTGTGGAGGTGAGGTTGGGGGAAAGGGGCAACTTGGCCTACAAACACGGAGATCCCAGATGTCCCCTGTGAGGGGACAGATGAGGTAGGGGGCCTCTTTGTGAGGCCTTAATGAGGGCAGGGCTTCCTGCACACCCTCTCAAATCACCAGTGCCTGCACGACAGGCAGGGGACAGGACTCCCCAGCTCTCCTTGCAGGATCTTCCATGACACCACCCTATTGTGCTCAGGTGCTGGCCTAGAGGACAGCCCGGGCTTTATGTTTGCTTGGTGCTATGGCCCAGTCTGACCAGCAGGGTGTCCTATTCTGATGTCTCTTTCCCTGGCCCCCTTGTAGAGAGTATGAGAATCTAAAAGAGGCACGGAAGGCCTCAGGGGAGCTGGCTGACAAACTGAAGAAGGACTTATTTTCTTCCAAAAGCAAGGTAACAGTGGGGAGCAGAGGATGAGGGGAGAGGTGGCTTTTTGTCATGCTCATTCCTGTCTCCTGAGCAAAGCCATGGGGCCTGATGGTGCAACGGACTCCATGGGGCTGTTGGGTGATTCACAGAGACTGGTTACCGGGCCTTGCTGGGCTCGGGCTCTGGCTCTGGCTCTGTGGCTTGTCCACCGAGGGTGGCAGGTCACGCAGGCATCGCTCCCGATACGTGCACGCTTACGCTCCCCTATATTCTTCCTGGTTCCTGGGCACCTCACAGGTGGCTGGAGAGCACAGATCCCTAAGGTGACAGTGTCAGAGGCCTGTGTTTGTACTGGGCCCCGAGTAGGAGGAACCTACTTGGAATCTGGTTCAGTCAGCACAGCTGTTTTATTTATGGGCCCAGTACATCCATGGGCTGTTGGGCATAGAACGAAGCCCTTGTTCCTGGGTAGCTCCAGAGGGACATTGACAGTTTAAAGCCGTGCCCCATAAGGCAAGGGTCTCTGCATGTGTCCTCAGACTCTTCTGGACCCTGGGCTCCTTTGAGCATGCACTGGTGGCAGCAGGTGGGGGCAGAGCCTAGGGCCACCTGTTGGCTTGTCCTTTACTCCCTACACTTTCTTGCAGTTGCAGACAGTCTACTCTGAACTAGACCAAACAAGGTTGGAACTGAGGTCAGCACAGAAGGACTTACAGAGTGCTGACAAGGAAATCGTGGTAAGTGACATCCCTGGCCAGACGGGAATAAGGAGTATTTCGTGTTTCCTCCAAGAGCCTGGGAATCTGTGTCCCAGTCAGTGGCAGTGGTTCTGGGTTCCCTTTATCCTGCTGGGTCAGAGTGGGTTAGGATACGCACCTTGGCCCTGATTTGGAGCCTGGGCCTCCTTGGTAGGGGACAGACACCTGTCCTGTACCTATGTCCCCAGGGTCACCAGAGGAGAGGCTTCCCCAGAGAGGATTCTGAGGCTGGGTAGTCCTGGCCTCCTGAGCCTGATGTTGGGGGTTCAGGCCTTGGTCTGTTCCCAGCAGGCATGTTGCTCATGTCCTTGGCCGTCTCTCCGGACTTCCTGCTTCAGCCTTCCTTTCACACTCTTCTCTTTCCTTTCCTAAGAGCCTGAAAAAAAAGCTAACGATGCTGCAGGAAACCCTGAACCTGCCACCAGTGGACAGTGAGACTGTAAACCGCCTGGTTTTAGAGAGGTTTGTTGACCTTCTGGGGTGGTACAGGGGTCATAAGCTGGAAGAACTCCCTGGTAAGGGTCTTCATTACTTGTGGCTTTGGTCAGGTGGGTGGTCCATGTGGGCCTGTAGGCTGTGGGCCTTCTGCCCTGGGACATAGCCAAGATTTAGTGGGCTTTGAGGCAAGTTCTGGGCTCTGACAAGAGGCCAGGATAGGCCACAGAGGACCTAGGGATGGGCAGGGAAGGGGAAGGAGCATGCACTGTCTTCAGGAATCCTGTTTATGGAATGCTTACTAAATGCATCTGTCCACCCCAGATTCTGAAACAAACACAAAACCAGTTATTAAAATAATTCCCCTGTGGGCTCAGGAATGTGTGCATTAAAGCTTCCAGCAGAGGGAGCCAGGAGGCAGAGGGATGGGTGTCTCTGCCAGGACTGGCTGCCCATTCCTCCTGGGTATTTCACAGAAGCCAACTGGGTGAGAGCATCAGGGCTGTTCTACCTAGATGCCCAGCTGATGGTCCAGACAGAAAACACGTTAACCCAGTGACCCAGCCTTTTATTTGAGCCACTTTTCAATGTCCTTTGGGAAATCATTATGCTCCTTCCCCGTATCGAATGAGGTGCTGGAGTCTGCCCATCTAACCTGTGGGGTACTTCCTGGTCCTATCCCTTGCCACCACCTCCATGTGAGGATTGTGACCCATCTTCCTGCTCCTCTTGTCTGCCCAGCTAATCAACACCTGGGTATCATGTCATTCCTCTCCCACCAAACACTCCTAGACCTCTTTGCACTATGCCAAGGCACTCTGAGAGCCAGACTGGGAGCTATAGTAGATCTTAGGCTTCAGCCAAATAGTACTGTCAAACCTAGAAGAATATCCCTTGCCTTCCCATTTCTGGGCCTCTCTGTATATTAGCTCCTGTCCACATTGATGGGTCAGTTGCCCTGCAGAGGCTTCCCTAGCATCCTCAGCAGGATTAAGCGCATCCTCTTCAGCACAGGCAGAACCTATTTAGATGCTGTGTCAGGCACCATGGCGTCACAGAGGTGCTCTAGAGTCCTGCTATGACTATGAGTAGACAGCGAGCCACATCTTAATCTGTGTCCCTCACCACCAACCTCCTTACACGCACCATCTTTTCCCTGTACCATAGCACCTGCACGGAGGAGTGGGTGCCAACAAGCAACAGCAACACTTCTTATTCTCATTGGACCTTTAGTTCCTCAACCTGTCCTTTCTTTCTTACCTTTCTTACCTCAGAGCCTCCCATGTCTCTTTATAGAGCCAGAGCTGCCTGCCCACCTCAGTTTTGGCTGGACTGAGAAGCAGCTGTGGGGGTGTGATGGACACGTGACTGTCTGTGAGGTCCAGTGTGTGGCTGATTTTGATGAATTAGCCTCTGTGTCTGAACCTTCCTTCGCACTCCACCCTCAGAGCCCTTTGGCTGTGCCAGCTTGGAAGCCCCAGGTAGCTCAAGAGCCCTGTCAGGAGCTTGATTCTTAGGGAGCTGATAGTCTCAAAGTGGTCAAACATTTAGAACTTAAGCTTCCTCAAGGCAGGGAGTAGAAATCCTTCTGCTAGGATATCACTCAGGGCTGCTATCTACGAGCTCTACGGTGCTCCCTCCACTTCCCATTCCATGGTCCTCAGACTATTTCCACACACTTGTCCTCTGTGTCCAACATCCACAGTGAGGGATGCCTCCAAACTCCCAGAGACCTGCTTTTGCTTACTTTCATTACCACTACAGGCTGGAGTGAGGCCTAGACTTCTATAACAGGTTCTTACTGAGCGTATGCTGCATATCAGGCCCTCTCGGTCCTCTGGGAGCTTGTGTTCTCGTGGGGTAGACAAGCTGGGGGGTTAGATGGCTAAGCCCCAAAGCCCCCTGGCCACACAGCATGACAGGCTAAATCCCATGGCAAGAAAAGTAGCGCTTGTGCCATTTGTACCCAGAAGTTTTTGTGAGGGGTGAGCCCTGGCTCTCAGGGATGAGGCATGCAGGAGCCGCCAGGGCATCAGCTCGGGCTGGCTGGGGGTTGTCACTTGGTTGCGGAGAGCAGGGTGTGATGAGGTTTGTTGGCCCTCTGGGGTGGTAGGTAGTGGCAGAATAACAGATACTACAAAAATGTTGTCATGACTGCTCGCGGCCGCTGCTTTATGCTGTAGTTCTCAGTGGGCTGGGAAGCAAAGCAACCAACATGGCGTTGGTTTGAGGTGTGTTTGTACGACATTTCTTTTCACTTGCAAGCAAGAAAGGGTAGAGTGTCCAGGGACCTGGCCAGGGAAAGGAAGAGATAGTCCAGTTTTCCCACATTGCTTAGCCATCCAAATCAGTGCGGGTAGTTAATTCCCTTTTCTCTGATCTGCATGACCCAGTGGGCTCCTGGCCAGTGACTAATACACTCACAATGGATCCCCCTGTCCTTGAGCAGTGGGCATAGGGCTTTGGGCAGCCCTAAAAAGGTTCCTTCCTAAGGGAAGGAAATAGGGATGTTCTTGGGACTGCCCTGCCATTCCCCCAGAGTTTTCTGACCACAGGAGCTAGGGAGCTCCACCAGGTCTAGATGGGCTAGAAAAATCCTATTGGCTGCAGTTTTCTTTTTTTTCTTTTTCTCTTTTTGTTTGTTTACTTTGAGAGAGAGAGAGAGAGGGGGCAGGAAGGGCAGAGAGAGAAGGGGAGAGAAAGAATCCCATGCAGGCTCCACACTGTCAACACAGAGCCTGATGTGGGGTTCGAACTCATGAACTGTGAGATCATGACCTGAGCCAAAACCAAGAGTCACTTAACTGACTGAGCCACCCAGGCAGTTCTGTATTACTTTTTATTATTTTATTATTATTATTTTCTTTTTTTTAGAGAGAGAGTGCACAAGTTGTGGAGAGGAGCAGAGGGAGAGAGAGACAGAGAGAGACAGAGACAGAGAATCTTAAGCAGTCTCCCTGCTGAGAACGGGGCCCAACACAGGGCTCGATCCCACACCCTGGGATCATGACCTGAGCCAAAATCAAGAGATGGATGTTCAACTGACTGAGCCACACAGGTGCCCTCATCGTACTTTATAAATGCAACATAGGAGCATTTCCCCATGTTACTTAGCTTACTTTCCAGAAAAACTACTGTAATGCCTGTATCATAGTCAGGCTATGAAAATGCCAGTCCCCTAGGGGAGTCATTTTGATCATTTCCAATATTGGGCCATGTGCCATCTACATCAATCTGTGGTCACCTCTCTGGCCCCTTGCACTGCATTCTGAGCAATGAGGCTGTTTGGTCAAAAGGCAGTAACCTTTTGTTTGTACGCTTGGGTTTTGTGTGTGGTTTTGCTTGCTTCCGTGTCTTGAAGACTTTCACTGGTCCCACCACTGTGTGAAGCACTAAGCCAAGTGGTTTTTTTCTATAGAGATTCAGGCTTCCTTGCAGGGTGGCCCTGAACCATGTGTGGCCTCCAGACCCTTGGAACCAAGCCATCTCTGATGCTGCAGGGGCTGTTGTCCTTCTGGACTGCCACAGTGGTCTAGAGTAACCAGGCCATCTCTGCCTATAGCCCAGCCCCTATGGATATGCTGAACCTGAAGCTTCGCCGACCAGCCTTTGGTGATGAAATTGACCTCAATGCCACCTTTGATGTGGACACCCCTCCAGCCCAGCCTGCCAGCAGCCAGCGGAGCCGTGCCAAGAATCTCTGCCAAGAGATAGCACAGTAAGTGGTAGTGCCTGGCTCTGTCCACAGCCTGGAGGGAGGATACCAAGAGGTGTCCACAGGCCCTGCGCTAGTTGCTCTGAGTGGCTGATAGGGCAGTAAGGGTCACCTGGGGTTGACTATTACTTTGGCTCTAGCCACCTCTTCTTCCCTTTCCTGCGTACTCACTCTGTGCGAAGCCCTTCTCTTGCTTCTTTCAGTCATCACTATCACCCTTCAAGCAAAAGTGTTGGGATGTGAGTTGGAGAGCACACAAGTGTCCCACTAGGGGTAGGACTGGGTTGATGGTGTTGGGGTATGTGTGTACTCCCCATACCTTGAATGCCTGCCCACCAGAGTCCTGAGTCAGGGACTCTGAAGTTCTTCTTCCATTGTGTGCCTCTCAGGTTCATGCTTGAGGACCATCTCAAATCATGGTGACCAGGGCCCCAGCATCTAAGGGGGTAGCCCACAGGGGCAGGCTTGAGAAACTGTGGGGAGCTATAATGGGATGGGCAGGACCTGTACTGGGGACACAGTGGGACTGGGAATGGGGAGGTTGTCTCCTTGGCCACACAGACCAAGTATAGTTCATCAGGGAGACAAGAACTACTCCCCTACGTACATGTAGGTATACATTGCTAAGGTGAGGGGGTCAAGGGCTGAGCAGTTCCCTTTTAATCAGAAACCTCGGACATGAGAGAAAGAAATTGAGGTGTTAGGCAATGAAGATGGAAGAGGCCAGGGAGAGAGCAAAAGGGAAAGCCATCTGAGCTTCACCCCTCCCCATCCTCAGTGGGAAGCAAACCTTGGGCATGTGGGCTGCAGTCAGGGGGCCTGATAGCGCCTGCTGCACAGCCTGGCTTCTTCATGTTGTCTCTTCTTTAACTGGAAAGGGTGAAAGTGGATACCTGGGGCCTGCAGGCTGCCAGGTCTTTTAGAGACATTTTTATCATCTTTAGGGCATGCACGGACTGTGAGGGAGCCCAGGCTGCTTCTACCCTGCATCAGCCTCCCGAGAGCCAAACTTGCAGCAAGCGGAGAATCTTCCCATCATCTCCATGTAGCCTCACCACAGGCTATGGGGACAGGAGTGAAGGGATCCAGAGGTGATAGACCTGATCCTGCTCTTGTCTTCATGGCTATGAGAAAACACAGGGTCAGCCTTTAGGTCAACCTCCTTCCACCTACCTGGGAAAATACCAGGAGAGGGTGTTCATCTGGTAGTGTCCCCAGGGATTGGATGGAAACACTGTGTCTAGCTCTGGAGCTGTGAGTGAAAGGCCAGGACTTGGAGCTGTGATCCATTCTGCCCCTGACTATGCCTACACAGATTACCTAGGTAGATGGCCTAGTCCTGTGTTGTGAGAGTACTTTATGGACTATCTACTGAAGGTATTATGGAGATGGTGGCCCCCCTCTGGGCAGATAGGGCTAAGTCTGAGCTCATGAGGTGCCTTCTGCCTATATCAGGACATGACTGGCTTTCCCCTGTGGTTGGTGAATCAGTTGGGCCTCCAGCCACACATAGAGCCCAGGACATAGTGAGACACCTAAGGCTGTGAGGAGGATTGGAATTGGCTTGGCCCCAAGTGCAAGCCACAAAATAAAAAATGGGCCAACTTCCCCTTCCTCCTCCACTCTGGCAGCTGTAACAAACAGCTGTTCATAGACCTGCACTCGGGGTGGCACTCGCCAAGGTCCCTTGCCCAGGATACAGCCATTGCAGCAGCAGTGCCACATGGTGGATACCCAAGGGCCATGTGCTGAGCCTGGCTTGCCCGGCCTTGTGTCTTGCTCACCTGCCTCTTGTCTTTGTGTCTCATTCTCACAGCTCTCCTGTTCAGGACATCCCTAAGAAGGTGCCCAAAGGCCCCAAGCAGGTAAGGCTTCCCTGAAGAGGTCAGGCAGTCCTCATCCAACCCTTGCCAGGACTGAGTGTGAAGCTGGACTTCTGACAGGGCAGGGTGTTGCCAGAGGCCTCTCACTCCTGGCCTGGGACTAAGACATTATGAAGCCACCCTGGGAACTCCACTCACTCTCCTACCTGCCTCCTGGTGAAGCATCAGAGATCCTGGTCCTGCTCCACCACCCCTACCCGCCCCTTTGCTGCCATCTCTCTCATCAAGTCTGGCTTTGGGGTCTCCCCCCAGGAGTCCCAGCTCTCTCTGGGCGGCCAGCACTTTGTGGGAGAGCCAGATGAGGAGCTGGCTAGTGCCTTTCCCGTCTTCATCCGGAACGCTGTCCTGGGCCAGAAACAGCCCAAGAGGGCCACAGCAGAGCCCCGTCACAGCACAGATGCCGTGAGTATGGCTTCCCACAACTGGCAAGTGCCAGCCTTTGGCAAGGGGGAGGGGAGGGGGCCAGCTCCCCACCTTTTTAACCTGGCCCACTCACGTCTTCCTTCTGCTTTAGGTAAGGACTGGCTTCGATGGGCTTGGAGGTCGGACAAAATTCATCCAACCTGTATCCTTGTTCTGTGGCATTGGGCTGAGCAGAGCTACCCATACCATCCCTCAGCTGTACCTTCAAACCCCAGGCTGGCAGTGGCTGCAGCCTAAGGTGTGCAGAGTCAGACCTCACTCAGTATAGCAGAGCTGCCCACCTCCCACTCTGAGCCTTTGCCGGCCTGCATTCCAGTCTCTTCTTTAGGCTTCTTCCTTGACATTTTCTTCAGACTGACACAACTATGATCCGCCCACTGCCTGTTAAGCCCAGGCCCAAGGCTAAGCAGAGAGTCAGGGTGAGGACACCGCTCCCTCCCTCCCAGGCCAAGATGGATGCCTTCTTTTGGTAGTGAGAACAGTGAGTCTGCTCAGTGCCTATAGGCCAGGACTGCCTCCGCAGGAGGTTTTGGGGGCATAGCCCCTCTTCCGACCGGAGGATGGAACCAGCCCTGAGGGTGAGGGGAGACAAAAAAATGGGGGTAGGGGTGAGGCACAGGGATTGTGCTTTTCCAAACTTGCCTTGCCCACCCCCACCATACTGGGTCTACCGTACTGGGCCTACGTGCGACTGCTGATGTGAGACCAGCAGGACCTGCTCTTTGTTAAAGTTTCTTGTTCATGGCCAGATGTAGCTGGGCTGCTTCTGGTTCTCCAGATTAGGGTCTTTTTTGCTGACTGTATGGACCAAAGTGCTTGAGGCTTCTCAGGCAACTTCAGCCTGCCCAAACTTCTGCCAGCTTCTGACTTGCTGCTAGGCATGGCCAGAGCCAAGCAGGGTCAGGAATGAGGGGGTGGCAATGGGGAGAGGATTGGGGGGAAGACTTCTATGTAAAATAAAAATGATAGAACCCTGTCTTTCTGGCTCTGGGAGTGTAAATTTGCACCCAACACTTTAAAAAAGCATTTTGCATAATTTTCTAAAGTGGGACCTTGACCTCAACTCAGACTGAGAAATACTATCCTTATGCATGTGCCCCCTCATAGGACACAGGGACACTCTAGCAAGAATGCTATCACTGCAATTCTGTCCACAGCCTCTAACCTGAGCACAACCCAAATGCCATAGACAGGAAAGCAAATGGGTAAACAGGTATAGCCATACAGGGAACTCCCAGCAAGCAAGACAAATAATCAGTGACCTTTGGGTCTTAACTTCAAGAGCACTTTCTCCTAAAAGTCTTCCTTTCTTGACCTGCAGCTTGGGTGAGGCCTCCTGAACTTCCCCTCTCCCACTACTGCATGGGAGTTCGTCTGTCTCTGCAGGGCCCAGCATGGGGCTGGCACAGGGAATGAGGGTGAGCACCCTCATGCTTCAGGCTGAGCATGCCCAGCTGCCCCCAGTATATCTGGAGGAACGAGTCTCATGGGGAGGAAGTAATGCTCTTGGTTATGGGATCTGGACCCCTTTGCTGCTGCCTTGAACCAAGGAGGTCTGGTGACGGGAAGTGCAGCATCAAGTTAAGGGTGAAGTCAGGCTGGCCAGTTGCCCTCCTTACCAGCTGAGTGATCTTGGGCAAATTACCCAGCCTTTCTGTGTCCAGTTTCTTTAAAGTAGGGACAATAACTAAATTCCCAGTTGTGGGAACCTAATGCGTCAGCATTACAGGTTAGGAACTTATGACCCCTAAGGGAAATAAGTCAGACACAAAAGACAAATATTGTATGATTCCACTTAAATGAGGTATCTAGAATAGACAAATTCATAGAGACAAAGTAGAATATAATAGAAGTTACCAGGAGAAAATGGAGTTGTTGCTTAATGGTTATAGAGTTTTTGTCTGAGGTGATTTGTTTTCTCTCGACATAAATTCTTCCCCCTGTTTAAAAAATTTCAGTATAGTTAATATACAATGTTATGTTAGTTTCAAGTGTACAATATAGTGATTCAACACTTCTGTACATTACTCAGTGCTCACCACGATAAGGGTACTCCTGATTCCCTTCATTTATCTCCCCCATCCCCCTCTGCCTGGGGTGATTTTAAAGTTTTAGAAATTTTGGGGCGCCTGAGTGGCTCAGTCGGTTAAGCCTCCAACTTCAGCTCAGGTCATGAATTTGCAGTCCATGGGTTCAAGCCCTGCATCGGGCTCTGTGCTAACAGCTCAGAGCCTGGAGCCTGCTTCGGGTTCTGTGTCTCCCTCTCTCTCTGCCCCTTCCCTGCTCATGCTCTGTCTTTCTCTGTCTCTCAAAAATAAATAAACGTTAAAAAAATAAAAATAAAGTTTTAGAAATTTTAAAGTTTTTGGGGCGCCTGGGTGGCTCAGTCGGTTAAGCCTCTAACTTTGGCTCAGGTCATTATCTCGCAGTTTGTGGGTTCAAGCCCTGTGTCAGGCTCTCTGCTGATAGCTAGCTCAGAGCCTGGAGGCTGTCTTCGGATTCTGTGTCTTCTTCTCTTTCTTTCCCTCTCCTGCTCATACTGTCTCTCTCTCTCTCTCTCTCAAAAATAAATAAAACATTAAAAAAATTTTTTTAAATTTAAAGTTTTAGAAGTGGGCTGGCTCAGTAGATAGAGTATGATAACTCCTGATCTTGGGGTGATGAGTTTCAGCCCCACGTTGGGTGTATAGATTACTTAAAAATAAAATCTGTAAAAAATAAAGTTTTTGAAATAGCTGTGATGGTTACAAAGCAACAACAAAACAACTCTGGCAGACCTAAATACAAAGAGCTGGAAAAAGCAATTGTCATCAACTATTTCAGAACTCTGATGCCTGATCAGACAACAAGAAAAATACTTGAAGGAAGAGCTGGACTTGAACCAGCCATCATCCCCCATTCCTCAGGGTTATAGGGACAGCAGCTCCAGTTCCAAAAGGCGCTGACTGATTTCAAGGCAGACAGTGCTTCTGATGCTGTCTCCAGGTAGTTTCAGAATTGAGTTGAATTTTAGGACTCCCAGTTATTGTTGGAGAACTGCTTGGTGGCCGTGGAATAAATGCACACGTTGGAATTGGTGTCAGAATCCTAAAAAACATCAGAGAAAACCAAGAGTTGCTTCTCTGAAAAGGTCAACAAAATTGGCAAACTTTTAAATAAATTGATTAAAAGAAAAAAGACAAATTATCAAAACCAGAAATTAAAATGGGGACATTGTTACCAGTTTTACAGAAATAGAAAGGATTATAGGAGAATATTGTGAGCAACCGTACACCAACAAATTGGGTAGCCTAACTAAAATGTATAAATTTCTAGAAACACAGAAACCAACAAAATTGACTCAAAGAAGAGAAAGAAAACACGAACAGACCTACAACTAGTAAGGGGATTGAATCAGTATTCAAAAAACTCCCAGGGTGCTTGGTTGGCTCAGTTGGTTGAGTGCTGGGCTCTTGATTTCAGCTCAGGTTATGATCCCAGGGTCATAAGATGGCATCAGGCTCTGCACTGAGCATGGAGCCTGCTTAAGATTCTCTCCCCCTCTGCCCTACTTGCCCCTTTCACATGTTCTCTGTCTCTCTCTCAAAATAAATAAATCTTAAAAAAAGAAAGAAAAGCCCAGGACCACAAAGCTTCACTGGTGTTTCAACAAAACACTTAAAAAAAAAAAAAAAAGGCTGGGGTACCTGGATGGCTAGTGGGTTAAGTGTCCAACTCTTGATTTCAGCTCAGGTCATGATGTCACAGTTTGTGAGATGGAGCCCAGCTCCAGGCTCTGCGCTGACAGCATGGAGCCTGCTCGGTACTCTCGCTTTCTCTTTCTCTGCCCATCCCCTCTATCTCTCTCTCTCTCAAAACAGACAAACATTTTTTTAAAATTTAGAATTTAAAAAGGACAAAAAACAATTAAAAATGTTTTTAATGTTTTACTTATTTCTGAGAGAGAGACAGTGTGAGCAGGGAAGGGTCAGAGAGAGAGAGTGAGAGACAGAATCTGAAAGAGGCTCCAGGCTCTGAGCTCAGCACGGAGCCCGACGCAGGGCTTGAACCCATGAACTGTGAGGTCATGACTTGAGCTGAAGTTGGATGTCAACCAACTGAGCCACCCAGGCACCCTAAAAAAATTTTTTTAATGTTTTTATTTTTGAGAGAGAGAGAGACAGCATGAGCAGGGGAGGGTCAGAGAGAGACAGAGAGGGAGACACAGAATCCGAAGCAGGCAAAGGCTCTGAGCTAGCTGTCAGCACAGAGCCCAACGCGGGGCTCAAACCCATGAACTGTGAGATCATGACCTGAGCCGAAGTCGGACGCTTAACTGACTGAGCCACCCAGGCGCCCCCTAAAAAATTTTTTTAAAAGGACACCAAAAGACACTATCTGCATAGTAAAAAGGCAAGCCCAGAAGGGAGAAAGTATTTTCAAGTCATATAACTGATAACAGATAATATCCAGAATACATAAAGAACTAAAACTCAACAACAAAAATCCAATTCAAAAACAGGCAAAAGACTTGAATAGACATTTCTCCTAAGAAGATATCTGAGTGGCCAATAAACACATTAAAAGATGCTCAATATCAGGGTGCTTGGGTGGCTCAGTCAGTTAAGTGTCCAACTCTTGATATCACCCCAGGTCATGATCTCTCAGTTCATGGGATTAAGCCCCACATCGGGCTCTGCACTGACAGCTCAGAGCCTGCTTGAGGTTCTCTCTCCCTTTCTCTATCCTCTCCAAAATAAACTGTAAAAAATTTTTTTTAATTAAAGATGCTCAATATCATTAATCATTGGGGGAGTGCAAATCAAAACTACCATAAGAAACCACCTCACACCCACTGGAATGGCTACTGTCTAAAAAACAAAACAGGACTAGGGAGGATTTAGATAAATTGGAACCCTTGTGCACTGTTGGTGGGAATGTAAAATGGTACATCCACTGTGTAAAACAATATGGTGACTCCTCAAAAATTAAAAGAATTACCATGTGATCCAGTAATTCCACTTCTGTGTATATATTCAAAAGAACTGGAAGCAGGATCTCAAAGAGGTATTTGTACACCTATGCTCATACACCATTATTCACAATAACTAAAAAATGAAAGCCAACCAGTATCCACCCACTAATGAATGGATAAGCAAAATGTGGTATATACACATAAGAACTATTATGTGGCCTTAAAAAGGAAGGAAATTCCATAATATACCACAATATAGATGGACCTTGAAGAGTGTTGCTAAGTGAAATAACCCAGTCATGAAAAGATAGTCTAGCTGTAATTTCAATACCTAGTACATTTGACACACCCAGTAAATGTTTACTGAATGAAAACAAAATTATATACTATTTCATATTCATTAGGATGGGTATAAGTTTTCTTTTTCTTTTTAGGTTTACTTATTTATTTTGAGAGAGAGAGGGAGGGAGAGGGAGAGAAAGAATCCCAATCAGGTTCTGTACTGGCAGTGCAGAGCCCAACTCTGGGGCTCAAATCCATGAATAGTGAGATCATGACTTGGGTCAAAGTCAGACACTTAACCCACTGAGCCACCCAGGCACTCTGGGTATAAGTTTTTTTTTTCTTTTCTTTTAAAGGAAAAACCAATGTTGGCTACAATGTGAAGAAATAGGAATTTTGTACGCTAGTGGTAGAAAACACTCAAAAAAATTACACATTACTGTACAACCCAGCAATTCTACTCCTAGGTATTTCCCCAAAGAATTGAAAACAAGTATTCAAATACATTTTCAAGAATGGTCATAGCAGCACTATTCATGATATCCCAAAGGTGGAAACAACTCAAATGTCCATCAACGGGTGACTGGATAAACAATTCGTGATATATGCATACGATGGAGTATTATTCAGCCATAAAAAAAAAATTAACAATACATGCTACAGTTTGGATGAGCCTCAAAAGTAGGCTAAGTCAGAGAGAGAAGATATCAAAGGTCACATTTTGTATGATTCCTTTCACAGAAATACCCAGAATATGCAAATCCCTAGAGACAGAAAGAATCTAAGTGCCAGGGGATTGGGGTAGGGGATAAGTAGTGATTATTTAATGTGGTGGCAGTGTTCTTCAGTGGGTTATGAAAAAGTTTTGAAACTAGAGAGAGGTGGTGGCTGTACAACACTGTGAGTACACTAAATGTCACTGAGTTATACACTTTAGAATAGTTATTTTAACATATTAATTTTACCTCAACTTAAAAAATGAACCTATGGGGTGCCTAGGAGGCCCAGTTGGTTGAGCGTCCTACTTCCACTCAGGTCATGATCTCATGATCTCTCTTTGTGAGTTCAAGCCCTGCATCGGGCTCTGTGCTGACAGTTCAGAGATCACTTCAGATCTTCTGTCCCCCCCTCTCTCTGCACCTTCCCCTTTCATGGTCTCTCTCTCTTGCTATCAAAAATAAATAAACATTTAAAAAAAAAAGAACTTATGACCACATCTGGCTTAGCTACTGTACAGTTTTGTGAGAGAACTGTGGTCTGTCCTCTGGAGAACTGGCCCCAGCTTCCTAAGAAGGCCAAAGGACACATCTGTGGGTGAGGGGTACACAGGACCTCTCTACTTTTTTGCAACTTCCTTGGAGCCTATAATTATTTCAAAATAAAAGTTTAAATGAAAAGTGAGGACACATGTGATCATGGCTGCCCCATGTCTGCCACTCTTAGGTCTGGTGCTCAGAGACTGACCACCCTCTTTGAGACCCAAGACTCATCCCTGACTGGCCACCTAGGACTTCCATCTGTCCTGGGCTGGCAGCTGTGGGCAAGGGTTAGCCCAGGGCCAAGCAGGTGGGTACTCCCAAAGAGATCAGGCTCCACCTGGCTCTGGGGTTTGGGCCCCGGGGTCAGGACAATGTAACTTCAAAAGCTCCCAAAGCCTCTGGGATAGAACTGACTTTACTGTGTGGTGGACCAAGTGAGGCCTCAGGACATGGGGGTTCCTGCCAGCAGTCTGTGGGCCGGAAGCCCATTCAGGCAGCGACACCTGGGAGATGTGCTGGATAGCAGCTGTCAGGGGTTCTGCCTCTGTAGGGTCTTGCACGTGAGGTGTGGGACATTTAGGGAACCACAGGAGACCATTGCCTCCAGCTCACACGGATCCCTCCCGTGGCTCCCTTCCTCAAGAAAGACGCCTGCTCTTGCAGAGGTTGAATAGACCCAGGAGTCTGTTCCACTTTGCCTGTGCCCTACAGCTGCCAGAACTGTTCCGAATGGTCTGGAGGCGGGACTAGCAGGACTAAGCCGGCTCAGGCTAGTTTTACTTTCACTTTCATTTCCCCTGAAATGACAGAGGAGCCAGGAAGAAAGCTGTGACTGGTTGCATTCTTCAGTGCCGTAGACTTCGTGCCTGTGTACACTAGCCACAGTGAGGCACTGGCCTCTGCTGGCGCAGCCTCCCACACAGCGATCCTATCTATAAGCACTGCAGCCTGGTGTCCAGCCTCAGGATGACTGTCCCGGAGACCTCCAAGTTGCTGGATGAAGAGCTATACTCACGGCAGCTGTGAGGCCCGAGGTGGGGAAGGCAATGGGGAGGGCTTTCTGACTTCTGATCTCCGATTGCATACCTTCTTTTTCCCCACCTGCAGGTATGTGCTGGACTTGCCTGCCATGCAGAAGATTCAGGGAGCCAAGGTCCTGCTGTCAGGCCTTCAGGGCCTGGGGGCTGAGGTGGCCAAAAACCTGGTCCTCATGGGTGTGGGCAGCCTCACTCTGCATGATCCCTACCCTACCTGTTGGTCTGACCTGGCTGCCCAGGTGAGGGTCGGCGGGCACTGGGGGGAGGCTATGGGTTCCCAGACCAAAGACCAAGAGACATCTCCTTGCTCAAGCCAGACTGTGTCTCTCTCTAGTTTTTCCTCTCAGAGCAGGACTTGGAAAGAAGCAGGGCTGAGGCATCTCAAGAACCTGTGGCTAAGCTCAACAGAGCTGTCCAGGTTTGCATCCACACAGGTGACATCACCGAGGAGCTGCTGTTGGACTTCCAGGTACCCTCCCTGCCCCACTGTCCAGTTGAGCCCAGTCCCTTCCTCTAGCCCTGAGCTGAGTAGCAGTTCCGGCCCTGCTGATGACAGGGTCCATCCAGGTAGTGGTGCTGACTACCTCGAAGCTGGAGGAGCAGCTGAAGGTGGGCGCTTTATGCCATAAGCTCGGAGTCTGCTTTCTGGTGGCTGATACCCGGGGCCTTGTGGGGTGAGTGAGACTATCTACCTGCCTAGCCTACCACGTCACAGGCAGCAACTGGTCCCAGTGCTATTCCTAGCTCCAGGCTTGCTCCAGTGCCCCTCCACCCAGCCCCAGGCCTGTCCCAGCATCCCCTTCTCATTCTGGTCCCCACTCCCACCCCTCTGCTTCTTCCACCCTGGCTTCCAGACCCACTCCAGTAAGTCGCTCAAACTCTAGCTTCCAAGCCTCTCCCAGCATCCCTTCCCAGTGCTGGCTCTCTGAGCTTGTCCTAGTGTCTCCCACCCTTCACCACAAGCATGGTGATTAACCACTGAGCCGTCTCAGTGACCCCTACCACCACACTGCAGGCAGCTGTTCTGTGACTTTGGTGAGGACTTCACTGTGCAAGACCCTACAGAGGCAGAACCCCTGACAGCTGCTATCCAGCACATCTCCCAGGTGGGTGTTGCAGTGTAGGTGCTCACCTGCTGACCAAGGAGGGCACCCCTGAACCAAGCCACCTCTTCTCCAGGGCTCCCCTGGAATTCTTACCCTGAAAACAGAGGCCCACAACTTCTACGATGGGGGTTTGGTGACTTTCTCAGGCATTGAGGGCATGGTAGAACTCAATGGCTGTGATCCCCGGCCTATCCACTTGCAAGGTAAGCCAACCCTCTCCACCTCCAGGCTCAGCACCCAAGCCCCAACTGGGGGCACACACAGCCTGGTTCTGGTCCTTGGGGATAGGTTCTCCCTTTACCTTCCTCAGCATGGAGCAAAGCCAAGGACACAGATGCAAGACAGGATAGAGTATAAAGAACTACTCAGGGTCAGAGGTCATACTGACGAGGCTGGATCTCCCCTAGAGGATGGAACCTTGGAGATTGGGGACACAGCAAATTTCTCCTGTTACTTGAGTGGTGGAACTGTCACTGAGGTCAAGAGGCCCAAGACTGTGAGCCATGTGAGTGCAAGTGCATCTGAGGTAGGGGAGCTTGGGAGCCTCAAGGGGCCCACAGTCTTCTGAACCCGACCCTGAGCTGAGTACCTGCTACAGAAGCCCCTGGATGTAGCTCTGCTCCAGCCCCACGTGGTGGCCCAGAGTTCCCAGGAAGTTCACCGTGCCCGCTGCCTACATCAGGCCTTCCGTGCCCTGCACCAGTTCCAGCACCTCAACGGCCGCCTGCCCCAGCCCTGGGATCCTGTGAGTGGCCCCTCTGCTCTTCCCTTGAACCTCTGTCTTACTGGGGTCTCACCTACCAGGAGGCAACAATGATTATCTCACAGACCCAAGTTATAGTCCCAGAGGCAGTTTCCCATTTACATGTAGGAAATGATAACACTGTCTCTAGGCCAGAGAGTGGGTCCCTGAAAGTACCAGGCACAGAGGCTGGGGACCCCGCCACCTCCTAACCACTCAGTTTATGGCTGAAATGTCTACTCCCAGTGGTGAAGCCCCCATGGGCGTTGTCTGGGCGTTCTCTGGTGGGGCTGCACAGTTTGGCAACTGGTTTGGGCCTTCACATTCAGGTTCTGCTTCCTCTTCTGTGGAAATGGGGGATGGCTGCATGAAGGGTTTGAATAGGGGGTGGAGTTCAGGCCTGGGCTGCCATGCCCAAAGAGTTCTACCTCACAGGTTGATGCAGAGATGGTGGTGGGCCTGGCCCGGTCCCTGGAACCACTGAAGGGGACAGGAGGAGAGCCGCTGGAGGAGTCTCTGGATGAGGCTCTAGTGCGGACAGTCGCCCTGAGTAGTGCTGGTGGCTTGAGCCCCATGGCAGCCTTGCTGGGTGCAGTGGCTGCCCAGGAAGTGCTGAAGGTGAGCATAGGCACAGGCAGGGTGGGACTGGGAAGGGTGTGGAGATAAGTGTGGGTGCCAGAGGGTGCCCAAGTACCAGACAGTGACCTTGGAGGCTTTGCCCATCTGGTGAAGCCCAGCCAGGATCCCAAGGGGTTGGAGCTGGTAGGAGTCCCTACAATGAAATGCTGGCCTCTAGGCAATCTCCAGGAAGTTCATGCCTCTGGACCAGTGGCTTTACTTTGATGCCCTCGATTGCCTTCCAGAAGATGGGGAGCACCTTCCCAAACCAGAGGACTGTGCCCCGGTAAGAACCTGGGACAGGAGTGCAAGCCTTCTCCAAATTCAGGACTAGGGAAGAAACAGAAAGAATGGCCCAGAGATCCTGACCTGGAAAGTTAGTATAAGAGGGAGACACAGCATGGGACAGTGGCTATCACTGACCCCTGTTTGTGTCCCCTAGAGACACTGCCGCTATGATGGGCAAATCGCAGTGCTTGGGGCTGGTTTTCAAGAGAAGCTGAGCCGCCAGCACTACTTCCTGGTGAGCTTTGTGGTCCAGTTGGGAGATGTCTGTGGGAGGGCCAGGCCAGGCCCTCTGCCTAAGTCTGCTCCTGCTGGCAGGTGGGTGCTGGAGCTATTGGCTGTGAGCTGCTCAAAGGTTTTGCCCTAGTGGGCCTTGGAGCTGGCGCCAGTGGGAGAGTGACTGTTGCCGACATGGACTACATAGAGCGCTCCAATCTCAGCCGTCAGTTCCTCTTCAGGACCGAGGACATTGGTGTGAGTGCCAGCCCCTACCCACACCTTGCATCCTGGACTGTCCTCCCACAATGCCTCCCCAACACATCCAGCATCTTCCTGCTCTCTTCTCAGAGGCCCAAGGCAGAGGTAGCTGCAGAGGCTGCTCACCGCCTGAACTCAGACTTGCAGGTGATCCCGCTCACCTACCCACTGGATCCCACTACAGAGCACATCTATGATAACAATTTCTTCTCTCATGTGGACGGAGTGGCTGCTGCCCTGGACAGTTTCCAGGCCCGTAAGCACTCACCCTTGAAACTCAGCCTCTTGGTCAAGGCAGTGCCAGCCCCACTCCTGACCCTCTGGCCCCCTCACTAGGGCACTATGTGGCTGCTCGCTGCACACACTATCTGAAGCCACTGCTGGAGGCCGGAACAGAGGGTACCTCAGGACATGCTTCAGTATTCATGCCATGGGTGACTGAGACCTACAGAGCCTCTGCCTCAGCTATAGACTCTGAGAATGCTACCTACCCTGTCTGCACCCTGCGGCACTTCCCCAGCACAGTTGAGCACACCGTGCAGGTAGGAAGTAGCCCAGAAAGCCCTAGCCCACCCATCTCAGTCCTCAGCGGCAGACCGGTTACCCATGTGACACCTCATGGTTCCTCTCTCCCCCACAGTGGGCCCGGGATGAATTTGAGGGGCTCTTCCATCTGTCTGCAGAGACCATCAACCGTCACCAACAGTAAGGCCACCAAGAGAGGTGGATGGGAGGGGCGCCTGGGTGGCTCAGTCAGTTAAGTATTTGACTCTTGGTTTTGCTCAGGTCATGATCTCACAGTTCTTGAGTTGGGGCCCCACATCGGGCTCTGTGCTGACAGGCTCTGTGCCTACTTGGGATCCACTCTCTCCCTCTCTCTGCCCCTCCCATGCACTCTTTCTTTCTCAAAATAAATAAATAACTTAAAAAAAAAAACTTTTAAAAAAGGAGGAGCAGATGGGAGTCCAGAGCCCCTAGCAAGAGTCTTTAGGGTTTAGCCTCGAGGCCCCTCCTTTCTCCACAGGGCACCCACTTCTCTGGCAGAACCAGATGGGCTAAAGGTGCTGACCGTGCTGCAGGAGGTGCTGGGTGTCCTGAGAGAGCGTCCACAGACCTGGAAGGACTGTGTGGTGTGGGCTCTTGGCCACTGGCAACTCTGCTTCCATAATGGCATCATGCAGCTGCTGAATCGTTTCCCACCCAATAAAGTGGGTAGCTAGGTACTGGGGGGCTGGGGGCTCAGGGGGACCAGACTGAGCCCAGCAGCCTCGATTTCCCTAGGTGCTCGAGGATGGAACTCTTTTCTGGTCAGGTTCCAAACAGTGTCCCCAGCCCTTGGAGTTTGATGCCAGTCAAGTAAGTGGGGTCCCTTAGGAACCCCAAGATGGGGGTGTGTCCCCTCAGAGCAGAGGTGGGCCCCTGTTCTGCATTCTTCAGAGATGAGCAGATGCTGATGGAGATTGCTGTGTTTGTGTACATGTGGGTGTCCACCTGTGAGACAGAGGAGACACTCCAACATTTCCACAAATGGGTGGTGACCCCTACCCCATGTACCTGTACTGCTCAGTCTACCCATGCATCTTCCCATGCTTTTGCTCTGACTGCAGGACACACACCTCCTCTATGTGCTGGCGGCTGCTAACTTGTACGCCCAGATGCATGGACTGCCTGGCTCACGGGACCAGACTGCACTCAGGGAATTACTAAAGTCGCTGCGCCTGCCTGTCACCCAGCACCTGGCCCCCATCTTTCCTTATGACCTGGAGCTAGCTCGCGCTTCTGCTGAGTTTGGTGAGGCTCCCGACTCTGGCTCTCTATGCTGCCACCCAAAGTCATAGCCCTCAGCCTATGCTGCAGAAGCAAGATGGGGCCTGAGGACCCTGAAGTCAAATACTATCTCTCAGGCTCTCTGATTTTGCTTCTCTCAAGGCTTGGGCTCATCCTCTAGCCCCTCAGTAGGCCCTCTCCCTGCTACCCATATCCCTGCACCCCTGTTCCCATGGCAGATTCTCAGCAAAAAAAAGATCCCTACAAACCACTGGATGCTGGAGAGCACCTAGTTATGTTCCCCAAGTGAGGACAGAGATAATTGGTGCATGCATGCACACATGTGCACGCGCGCGCACACACACACACACACAGACGAATAGGGTTGGGGCTGCTGGAGAGGAGACTGCAGCATCAATCGGGGTCTCCCTGAAAGTGGTAAGTTTAGGCTTAGGAGAGATCAAGAATAGGCACCAGGCTCCAGGGAGAACATAGAAGGTAGGGGCTAAGAACTTCCACCCCCTTCCTCTGACAGGCCCCGAGCAATTGAAGAAACTGCACAAAGTTCTGGAAGTCTGGAGTGGGAGCCCTCCCCTCAAGCCCCTGAAGTTTGAGAAGGTGGGAGTCCAAGTAGGGGTGAAGGGCCAAGTTGGGGAGGTTGTTGGGGAAGGTCAAGAGCTAAGAAAGTAGCTTTGAAGTCCCTTGGCCTGAATTCTCCTCCCAGCAGGACCCCAAAAGCAGGTCACCTTCCCTGAGCCTCAGCTTCCTTATCTGATAAGCGGGGAGATGTAAGCATCCACCCCACAGAATTGTGGGAAGACCTGTACAGTGACACATGGTTCGCCATGGTGAGGGACTCTAGGGCAGTGTTAACACAACTGTGACTTGGGCCTCACAGGACAATGATAGCAACTTCCATGTGGACTTTGTGGCAGCGGCGGCAAGCCTGCGAGCTCAGAACTATGGGATCCCCCCTGCCAACCGTGCCCAGGTAACTCTGCCCCTTAGGGCTCAGGCCGAGAGGTGGAGGTCAAACCTTAACCCTACACCTTGGGCCCAGACCCCAAATCTCTTGTCCTTGGCAGAGCAAGCGAATTGTGGGCCAGATTATTCCAGCCATTGCCACCACTACAGCAGCTGTGGCTGGCCTGGTGGGCCTGGAGCTGTATAAGGTGGTGGGCAGGCCACGGCCCCTCAGTGCCTTTCGTCACAGCCACCTGCATCTAGCCGAAAATCGCTTTGAGCGCTGGGTGCCTTGTGCCCCAGCCATCCAGAAGGTGAGCCCTTGACACCCCCTCACACCAGGCCTGGGTTCTCCTTGCACTTACCAAAACAGGGTCTACTCTGGCTTCGGGTTTGTATCAGAATCCAGCCTCTGGGGGAGTCCTTAAGACTGCCTCCAGCCCCCTGCCTGCTGTGAAGCCAGACTGGGACCTGTCAGACACAGGAAGCAGCCGTCAGCCACCCCCACCCCTCCACTGCCTCGAGTCTGGGGGAGCTGCAGCTTTAACTCATTAGTGGAGCCAGACATCCCTCACAGCCTCCTCCCAGCAGAGCCCTAAGGGGGAGGTGGTAGGGAGGGGGGACTAGAGCCCTGGCCCCAAACAGAGCCTAACTTCAGCCTGCATGGCATGGGGATCCTGGCCCATCCTCTCCAAGCTAAGTTAAATAAAGGCTCACTACCGAAGGTGGGGTTGTGAGTACTTATGTCATAGGTGTGAGTGCACAGGGGTCTGGGCATCCCTGGCTCTGAGGTGTGTGGCCATGGAGGGAGGATGCTTGTACATCTGTGTGCCAGATGGGAGTACAGGACTCTTCTTCAATGTGGGCTTGTGTGGGTGTGCATGTGAGTACACATGCGGGCGTTCCCAGGCTTGTGTGCATGTGTGTTCCTTCCAGTGCAGGGCTGAGAATGCCCCTGGCTGTGTGCCCAGGCTAGAAAGTAGTTAGTTGGCATTTTATTGGGGCACAGGAGAGGGGATGGAGAGAATACCCTCACCAGGGGAGAGGGGAGAGGTCATGGGCCAGCACTGGGCTATTACTGGGGACCCTCAGGGCACAGTGCACAGAGCTCCTTTGTGAAGGGCCTCTCCTCTAGCACATAAGCTGCCTTTGTCTGTGGTAGAGGGGGAGGGATCAAGGGAGGATCCCCCCCAGCTCACCTCTGGCCTCATCTCAGCTTGACCCCACTGTGCTTTCTGGAGGTGGGGGTCTGCCCCTGGCTGCCTGCCACCCTCAGCTCTAGTCACCAGAATCCCAAGACTCTTGAAATGGGGAAGGAAAGGGGACAGGAAGAGGAGACCCCTGCCGACTGTGTTCCTGCTGGGGTCTCAGCCATTGGGGCCCTAGTGGTCGTTGTGCCCCTTGAACCTCTGTGCTCATGCAGTCCAAGGCCCTGGCAATACAGAATGAAGGGGCAGGATGTACCCCCCAGCTTCCAGCCTTGCATTTGAGGATCAAGCTGCTTTATCAGAGACTGCAGCGGCCCTACTCCTGTTTCCTCAGGAAGCAACGCCCCCCCTCACACACACACACACACACACACACACACACACACACAAAACCAGCCTGTGTGATGGATTGCTTGTTTCCCTGTGCGGGGGCCCCATAGCCCCATTTCCTGTGCTGGCCCCAGCATAGGCGGGGAGGGTATTGAGACTCTGGGCCCAGATCCCACCTTTCAACCCCACCCCCCTGGCTTCTGCTTCCTGCCTCTAGTCCAGCTCCTTCCCTAGGAAAGGGGCCATTAGCTGCTGGTAATGGAGAGGGGGAGGGGGTGTGTGAGAAGCTTCTCATTCCTCCCCCCCCACCCCGACCCCCAGTGCCATCACCTGACATGGACCTGGACCTGTTGGGACCGCCTGA
This sequence comes from Hyaena hyaena, assembly GCF_003009895.1. Taxonomy (NCBI): domain Eukaryota; kingdom Metazoa; phylum Chordata; class Mammalia; order Carnivora; family Hyaenidae; genus Hyaena; species Hyaena hyaena. Next base: position 878,342 of record NW_024080662.1, read on the forward strand.
AGGTGCCTGCTGGGCAGCCAGAAAGGACCCTGAAGTCGCTGCTGGCCCATCTCCAGGTGAGCCCCATTCCTACTCCTCGCCTTCAGGCTTGGCCCAGCCTGGCCTAGCTGGCACCTGATCTGACTCTCTCTAGGAACGATATGAGCTGAGGGTGAAGATGCTGCTGCACGGCAAGGCCCTACTCTACTCAGCAGGGTGGTCACCTGAAAAGCAGGCCCAGCACCTGGCCCTTAGGTGAGCCCACACCTGCCTTTAGCCAGGACTTGTTCTGTCCTTGGAGGTTGGAGGTGGGAGACATGCTGAAGTCTTTCCTATTCCCAACCCCATTTGGGCCTCTCACACCCTCCTGAAGCTTTCTTTTGCCAAATGGAGCCAGCAAATGGGCTGGGGGTGGGGTGAGGGCTGAAAGCCTGAGGAGTGGCCTCCAAGCTGCCTGCTTGGCCAGCCCCATCAGTTCCTCCACACTCTGTTAAGCCCCCCTTTCACAGCCCACTCCCAGGGGACTCACAGCTTCCTGCCTCCTGCCCGCCCTGCCTGCTGCTCCTAAAATAGTTTCAGATGTTTCCTGTCTTAAGCTGCTCCTGCCCCTGGCTTGGGCTCCTTCTGGCCCATCAGCACCATCTGGTCCATGTCAGGTCACTCTGCCTACCACTGCTTACCTACCCAATCTCCCCCATCCTCTTACCCCTCCACCCCACACTACCAGGGTGACCAAACTGGTGCAGCAGATGACAAGCCGGATGCTTGAGCCTGGGCAGCAGGTGCTGGTGCTGGAGCTCATCTGTGAGGGGGAGGAGGAGGACACTACCTTCCCACCCCTGCACTATGAGCTGTGACAAGGCAGCAGCCCTATCACCTGGTTCTATCGAGCCCTGTATCCTGAGCCCACAGTAGGCACTCAATAAACACTTGTTGAAGGAGGGCATAAGTGGAGAGGATGGATGGCAAAACATGGGGTGGTAATGCATAGGGTGGGTGATGCGGGCATGATGGGGACCCCTGAAGGGAAGGAAAAGGCTCTTTAGCTTCGCCTGCCTGGGCTGCATCTCAAAGGGCTGGGGCCACCTCCTAGAGCCTCAGGGGTATGGAATCAGGATAGACCAGAGAAAGGCCTTTATTGTCCCAGGCTGGAGGGCAGGGTCAGAGGTAGCTGACATCATTGCAGATGATGGGTTGGCGGCTGCGGCAGCTCATGAGGGCTGCAAATCTTGAGACATCTGCAGGCAGTTCAGGTTCCGGGCGAGGTGGGCACGACAGTCGCTTTCCCGCCATAGCTGCCCGGCGTGCCCTAGCCAGCTGGCGCCGCAGCTGCTCAGAGAGCCCAAGCAGGAACTGAGGGGGCCGAGCACGGACACGGGGCCCACCACTATCGTCCCCCTCACTTGCTGCCTCTGGTAGCTCCATCCAGTTGTGCACCAAGTCAGCAAAGCAGTTGTCGCCCAGCACTAGGGGCTGGCGACTGCGACCTCTGTTCAGCAGGGCTGCTGTCCAGTCCTCAGCTTCCAGGCCCTGCCAGTGCTCCAGGCAGGCATCTGGGGTAGACTTGGGCCGTGGTCGGTGGGCAGGTGGTGCACTGGCCACAGGAGCCCTGCTGGGCAGGGGAATGCCACTGGCCGAGAGACGCTGTCTGTGGGGGGGCCATGCTGGGGGTGCTGGGTGTTGGAGTACAGGCAGCTCATCCTCTCTCCATGTGCCGCCTGACACCTCAGAGAAGCCAGAGTCCCAGTCCAGGGCATGCTCCCTTGGGCTCCTCAAGGCAATACCTTTGTCTCCTGTCACCACACCTTCCTCTTCTTCCACACAGCCAACTGAGTCCTCTTCCAAGGCATCTGAGGCCCTGAGTCCATGGCTGAGCCAAACACCTGGGCCAGGTTTGGGTGGTGGTGGAAGGGGGCCAGACATGGGGGGTGAGCCAGTGTCCCGGCCACACAGCTGTGGAGGAAGAGAGGGTCCAAGTTGGAGGGGTAGTTGTCACCCTGCCTGTGCAGCCAGACTAGTCCCAAAGCAGAAGGCCCAGGAGGACTGGATAGGCCTGCAGGCCTGGGCAGCAAGGCCTCTAGTGGGCACAGGGCCGGCATGGGGGCGCTGGCACACGTAGCTCGTGTGACTCGCATCAGCCGACCTGGTGGCAGTCCGGCAGGCTGCAGCACGCAGAGCTGGGCAAGTTGGTACCCGCCACCAGGGCGGGAGGCAGGGTTGCGGGCCTGCCTGCATCGGGAAGTAGGTCCTGTTTAGGGCTGGGGGTGGGGGGGCATCCCCTGCTTCCTGAGAGATTCAGCTCCCCAAAGCTCACAGCGTCTTTCAGAGAAAGAGCACTTGCCAGGTGGGGGGTAGAAGTACAGGTCAGCCTGGGGTAGAAGGCATCCATAGTAGCGCTAGCACCTCTTTAGTCCCTCGCAGCCCCCTGCTCCGCCCCAAGATAAGTTTCTCCCCGCCAACTCCCTCCGCCGCCGCCGCCGCCGCCGCCGCCGCGGCAGCTCGGCCAGCTGGGCGGCTGTTACTTGATGCCCAGGGCAGCTCCCAACCGTCCGAAACCCGATGCGGGCCATCTGGGCCATCTGCGTCACCCCGCCCCCATCCCGCCTTGGATGGGCACTCGGGACGGCCCCCTACCCGTGTGTCGTTCGGGCCTGAAGGCAGCTGGGCACCCTACACGCGTCCCCACAAGCCACACCCGCTCGCAAGCCTCACCAGTTCCCAGCGGAGCTGGCCCAAGAAGCTGTCAAGCCGAGCGCTGTGCATGCCCGTGGTGGAGCCACCGCCAGGCTCGCCAGTTCCTCTTCGAACTCCAGCGGGACAAGCGCAGCGAGGGCCCAGCAGGCCGGCCAGCGGCACCCTGGCCCTCTGACTGGCGCCGCTGCTCTTTGCTCTAGGTAGCTCCCGCCGCCGCCGCTGCCCCAACATCTGGCAGCCGCGCCCCGCCCCTGGTGCCGCAGCCAATGGGGGCGGGGAGGGACTGAAGTGGCCCCGCCCCCCGGGCCCTGTTAGGTGGGTGAGCCTGACGCCCACTCCCCACTCCGCACCAGCTGGGGTTAGGGGGAGGGGCAGGGCTGTGGCTGGAAGCCCGGCGGGTCGGGCCCGGGACTCCCCGATACCCTGGGCGGTTGAGCTGACTCCAGGTTCGCTGCTTGAGCCAGGACAAGTCATTACCCGCAGTAGCCTTAGCTTCCCCTTTTTTCCCGAGATAGAACCACAGTCCCTCCCGCAGGAAGCCTCAAGAGCGTGCGGATCCCCTAGCTACGTCCACGTGCAGGCAGAGCGCCCCCAGCCGTCGGATCTAGCAGTGCTATGGCCCATTCAGGGCGCGACCCACTGTATACGTTACTGGAACCGGCCTCGACAGACCCTGGAAGTGAGTGATGGGAGGGTCCGGCCCCACAGAGGATTCCAGGAGCTCCGGACCTCGCGGCAGCGCAGAGGAGGGGCCTCAGACAAGGCCCAGCCAGCGCCCTCTCCGCCCCGCGTCTGGGCCAAGCAAGGCGTGGCCGCCCTCTAGTGGGGAGGGCTCGGTTAGCCGCGATTTCTGCGGCAACATCCGCATTCCCTCTGCTCGTACCACTAGCCTACCTAGAGTGAGAGCAGGGCGGGTAGGGCGGCGCTTTCTGTCCAGAATGGTCAGATCCAAGACTAGGTTAGAGGATACAGTCTAACTTGAGACAGACTAATCAGTAGACAGAAAAATACCGGAAATGGGGGCAGACGGCCTCGTTTGGGAGAGGGGGACTCACAGAGGCAGCGTTCTCTATGTAATCTGAATGGGTCATCATGGGAGATAAAGAAGGGTATCTTAGGTGCACCTGGGTGGCTCAGTCGGCTGAGGGTCTGACTCTTGATTTTGGCTCAGATCATGATCTTAAGGTTTGTGAATTCAAGCCGGCATGGGGCTCAGTGCTGGCAGCGTGCTGCCGCCTTGGGATTCTGTCTCCCTCTCTCTTTGCGCCTCCCCCGCTTGCTCTCTATAACTCTATCAAAATAAATAAAATTAAACTTTAAAAAAAAAAAAGAGAGAGGGGTATTCTAGACAGACGGATCAGCCAGTTAAAGGTCCCAAGAAGAGAGGATTTGGACAGGGCTTAACATAAAGGACCAAGTGTCTAGACAGTGGTGGGGGAGTGAGGAGATCAGCAAACCCAGGCTCCTAGTGACCTTAGATGTTCGTGGAGTGATGGGGAGCACTGGGACTTTTGAGCAGGGAATGACCTGGACTGGCTTCTCTTTAGATAATCCCTGCTGCTTTAGGAGAACCGCTCTGTAATCAGAGTGGAGGCTCCTGCCCTCATCCAGTAAGGGAGGGGAGGACCTGGGTCTGTGTAGGGCTGGGACACAGAAGGAGGTGTTTGGGGCATGTTCTGGAGCTAATATCAAGCTTTGCTGATGCATGAATATGAGTAGGGAAAGAGGAGCATCTAACCTGACTCCTAGATTTCTGGCCTGAAAAACTGGTTGGATGGAATTGCTGTGAAATGATCCAGGAAAGACTGGAGAAGAAAGGGTTTGGGGAGGAAAACCAAATGATTATTTGTGGACATGTGACCTTTGAGATATCTGTTAGACATCCTACATAAGATGCCGGGTCAGTCACTGGGTATGTGACTCTGGAATTTGGGAGAGAGATCAGCACTGAAGCCTTAGACCTGGGAGGCAAAGTGAGTAGATGGTATTTAAGGCCATTGGCTTCAGTGTGATGGGGGGAGGTAAGTGTAGACAGAGGAGGGCAGCAGTCAGGACCTGAGCCCTGGAACACTCCTCTGGGTGGTGGTAGGAAAACAGAACCAGCAAAGGGGCTAAGCAGGAGCAGCCAGGGGGGTGGGAGGAAACAGAGAGTGCAGGTACCTTAGGAGCCAAGGGAGTAAGTGTCAAATGCTGCCAAGGAGGTAAGGTTGGACAATGAACTGCTGTATTTGGCAGTATGCAGGTCTCTGAGGACTCCAACAAGGGCAGTTTCATGAAGAGAGAGATCAACTTGATGATAGTGGGCAGAAGAGAGTGAGTGATGAAGAATTGGAAAGAGCAAGTGTAAACAAATTTTAAAATTTGACATATGACTCTGGGGTGCCTGGGTGGCTCAGTTGGTTAAGTGCCTGACTCTTGATTTTGGCTTAGGTCATGATCTCACAGGTTTACAAGTTTAAGCCCCACATCAGGCTCTGGGCTGACAGTGTAAAGCCTGCTTGGAATGTTCTCTCTCTCTCTCTCTCTCTCTCTCTCTTTTTGCCCCTTCTCTCTCTCTCTCAGAATAAACTTTTTTAAAAAAATTAAAATTTGACATATAGTGTAAATATAACAAATGGGCAACTCTCAAAGATACAGCTCAATAAATGTTTTTTTAAGTTTATTTATTTTGAGAGAGACAGAGACAGTGCGAGTAGGGGGAGGGGCAGAGAGAGAGAGAGAGAGAGGGAGAGAATCCCAAGCAGACTCCATGCTGGCAGCACAGGGTCTGATACAGGGCTCAAACACACGAAGCCGTGAGATCATGACCTGAGCCTAAACCAAGAATCGGACTCTTAACCAACTAAGCCACTCAGGCACCCCCAGCTCAATAAATGTTAAATTCTTGTACATCTGTCACCTAGATCAAGGTATAGACTATCCCCAGCTCCTCCAAGGGGCCACTTTGTGCCCCCTTCAGATGATATCCCCCCCAAATAACCACTATTTTGATTTCTATCACCTAGGATTCTTTTTGCTTCTTAAACATAGACAACTTTTAAGAAATTTTGTTAATGGCTGGGCTCAGATTTCGTAGACAGATAACGTTCTAATGGTGAAGGGAAGTGGGCAACTGGAGTTTAGACTCTGTGGGGTAGCGAGTCCTGAGCCCAGTTTTCCTGGGTGCTATGCTTGTGCTGTCTCCAAGGACTGCATGACTGAGACTTACTTCCCTGAACTTCAGTTTCCCTGAAGCTTGATCCTTTTCTCCTAATGTTTCCTTTGGGTTGTAGTAATGAATGAGGAGAATTCATCAGAAGCAGTGAAACCTGGTGTTGTTCAGGCCTCTTAATGCCCGTCTGGAGTCTAGAGCTCAAGTACCAGGGATGGGCGGAGCTGGAATCTGGAAGGTCCAGGAGTCCAGCCTGCTCAGCTGTGTTTAAGCGACTCACCTGGCAACGGGGTAGGCCTGACAAACACGTCTGGTCTTCTGGAGTCTCCTCTGCTGTCTGCATCTTCAGGCCATTATGGTACTGCTCAGGCCCCTGGCGCTTCTGCTTGCTCTGACTGTCTTTGGTGAGGAGCTGGTGGGTGGGGAAATCCCAGTTCTCATTATCCTCCCCCCCCCCCCGCCCAATTCCTACACTGGGGTGGATTTGTGACCCTCCTCAGATAAGCTACCATAGAGTGCAGGGGCTGGGGGAGAGCCAGGAAAAGGGCAAAGATCGAACTCCTTGACCCTTATTTCTTATCATGGCTACTTCCTCAACCAAGTCCTCACTCCAATTCTGTGAAATGAACTGAGCCATAGTTGGATGTGGGGGACAAGGAAGAGTTTTTGGCTGCTTGGCCGTGAGATGTGACCAAGCCCTGAAGGAGAAGATCAGGACTATGCTCTGGGGGGAGAGGGGGGGTTCCAGCCTGAATTGTCTATTCCTCACAGAACTCCACTGCCTGCCCTGGTTCATAAATGTCTCTGAGAGCCAGGGACCCGGCACGATCCTTCAGTCCTTCTCCTTCAACTGCACTTCTCATATCCCCACCCTGCAGCTGGTCCACGTGCAGCCACCCACCACCTTCTTCAACCCACCCAGCCTGACCAGGTGGCAGGGGACCTATGTGGGCATGGTAGGATCATGGGCACAGATGGGAAGCACGGGCACAGATGGGAACCATGGGGGAACAAAGGCAGACCTTAATTCGCAAGGCCACAGGTAGTAGAAGGGAATGGAGAGGCTATAGTCCCACATGCACTGCCTACCTGGTACAGGTGACCTTAAGCAGCTTGGCCCGGCTGGATGCTCTATCAGTGAATCACTATCAGCTGCAGCTGCGGTTCACGTGTGGCAACCGTGTGATGGAAGGACCACTCTCTGTGAATGTGCAGCGGGACCCTGCTCATAGTGCATGTGCTGGCCGATTTGCCAGCCCAGGTGAGGCCAGGGGCAGCAAGCAGGGGGTGGGCAGGCATAGCCTGAACAGAGCCTCCCTGACCTCTCCTCTGGCTAGCTGGAGAAATAATTCAGGTTCTGGAGACAGTCACACCTGGGGCCCGGCTGTACACTCTGCTGCTCCCAGGTCTGGAACTCCAGCATGCCCAGGTGAGCCCAGCACATAGGCAGTATGGGGGGGGGGGCAGAATGAGGGAGGCACATGGAGAGACCAAGCCCAGCCCTTCCTGGCCCAGCCCTCTCTAACCAAACACCCCTCCCCTAGCAGAGGGACACTTTAGTGTCAGCTAATCCTCTACATGATGCCTATTCTTGTAAAGAGCCATTGATGGCTGCCCACTCCCAATGACCATGACTGTTTCTATAAGGGCATCTCAAGGGCTTGTTTTCTTTCATGTTCTCTGTGTGTTCTGAATTCTCCATGAAAACTGAGTCACTTTTGTAATCCAGAAAGAAATGCAGTTTAAAAAACAAAATAATTGGATTAAAACCAGAGAAGATTGAAGATCAGGGCCAGAGGTCAAGGTGGAGGTTGGGGACCCACCCTGCATCAGGGTATAGGAGGGTTGGGTGTGGGCAGGTACTTGCTATGTTGCTGGGGGATTTTGTCAGGGATGCTGTGGGGGCACTGGGGCCTGGGGCTGGGGTCTCCAGCCTCTCTGTCCTGTCAGATAAGTGTCATCAGTGCCCAGGACCCTCCATACTTCCCTGGACCTTTCTCCATCAATGGTCAAGGTTGGCTGCTGGCGCCATCCCAGGGCCTCAGAGGCCAGGCTCAAAAGGTGAGCATGACTTGGGATGTAGGGATACACAATGGACAGAGCCACACCACTTCCTGGAGGTTTGTTCTTGGCCTTCTAGATTTTGCTGCCTCATTCAGACATAGCCCAAACCTATACATGCTGCCACATTCTGGCTGTTCTTCCACATTGGCCTGGTTCTGTGCTGGGTTCTGGAGTTCTAGAAAGAGAAGGGATTCCTGGCTCTGGGAGCACCCAGTGCCTCTAATAGAATTGAGAATACTCAAAGCAGTCACACCGGAAGAGAAAGTTCTGGGTAAAGTGGCTAGTACAGTCTGGAGGAGGCTAGAGAAATTCCTTGTTTATTATTATTTTTTAAAACATTAGCAGTTTTGTTTTTTGCTTTTAAAGTTTATTTATTTATTTTGAGAGAGAGTGTGAGAGCAGTGGAGGGGAAGAGGGAGAGAGAAAGAATCCCAAGAAGGCTCTGCACTGTCTGCATGGAGCCCGATGCAAGGCTCATTGTGGGGCTCAAACTCACGAATTGACCCATGAGATCATGAGCTGAAATCAAGAGTCAGGTGCTTAACCAACTGAGCCATCCAGGCATCTGGAGAAATTCTTTCTTTAACATTTCCAAGTCTTTTTAAAAAAGTTTATTTGTTTTGATAGAGAAAGTGCAAGTGAGTGAGGGGAAGAGAGAGAGAAGGAGAGAAAGAATCCTAAGCAGGCTCTGCACTGTCAGCAGAGCCCTATGCAGGGCTCAAACTCATGAGTTGTGAGATTATGACCTGAGCCAAAATCAAGAGTCCAACGTTTAACTGACTGAGCCACCCAGGTACCCTGATAAATTCCTTCTTTAAAATTCCATGTCTAGTGACAGACTCTAAATGATGTCTCATTGTGAATAACTCAGATATCACACTTCTTTGAGCTGTTTGCATCCTAATGGAAGTATTTATGGCCCCAAGAACGGGACTCAAAGGAGTGCCTGTCTGCAGAATGAGAGATGATGGGGGGGGGGGGGGCTCCTTGTGGAGGGCCCCAGGCAGGGGGAAGGGGCCTATTTGAAGAGAAGACTGGCACAGACATACAGGTATACACACATTGTAGTTCCCTTACTGCTCTGTGTGCACTGCAGGTCTTCCAGCTTCAGATTTTGGTGACTTTTGGACAAAATCAAAGCTGCCTTGGGATGCTCAAGGTGAAAGTTTTGCCTGTTCCCTCCAGCCAGATCTCCTTCCTGTAAGACTCCCCTACCCTGGGTACAGTGAGGGAGGAAATTAGGAGTAAGGTTAAGGTGTGGGGCTGCTGGGGTGTCCCCAGAGAGCTGCGTATGAGGGAAGCCCCAGAGGGGCACGCGGATGGGGCCAGGGGTGGCGGAAGAGTGCATGGCTAGTGCTCCCTTTTTGGTCCAGGAAGCAGGCCTCGAATATCACCATCCTGGAGGACCTGCCCCCCGGGGGTAAAGTGGTTCAGGTCCATGCCCAGGGCTTCGATATACGCTACGAAATCCTCTCCCCGGTGCCCTGCCCGCTGTTCTCCATCGGACGTGGTGAGGAGCGTAGCGGGGCCTGTGCGGGATGCCTGCGAGGCTGGTCCACAGTGATCCGCACTACCTCGTCGCCCTCCTGAGAAATGGGGCTTAAGCCCAGACAGACGCCGGCGCGGTGCAGTTTGGGGGCCGGGCTACAATTAGAGGCGAGCCTTGGAGGAGGGAGCAGGGGTGGCCAGGCTCAACCCCCTCGCGCTGAAGGTGGATTAGGTGTGACCGTGGGGATCGAACTGACCTGGGGGCGGGTCTAAACTCAGCATTCCCCGCCCCTACCCCGCCCAGCCGACGGTGTGATTCGCACCACCGCGCCCCTGGAGTTAGCGCAGGCCCGGGGCTCGGCGGTCACCAGTCTGCGGGTGAAGGCCTACGAGCGGCTTTGGCCATGGGCCAGCGTTGACCTGGAGCTCACGGTGAACGTGCGCTCAGTCAACCGCTGGCCTCCACGCTGCCTCCCAGCGATGCTGGTGTGAGTATACAGGAGACTTACCTAAGCTACAGGGGTGAGAGCCATGGTTCTCCTGGTCCACACTGACTTTTGCCCTGCGGCCCGCACTCTGCTTTCAGGACCCAAATCCCCGAGACCACGCTGGTGGGCACCGTGCTGAACACCTTCACTTGTGCCGATCCAGACTCTCCTGGCTCCATCCTGGACTACCAGCTGCAGTTCCACAGCCCTCCTGGCTCAGCTCACCTCTGCCTTCGAGACAGGGTCCTAGAGGTGCCCAGTCCGCGCCTCCAGAACCACATGCAGGGTGCTGGGGACCCGAAGGTGGAGGGTTAGGGGGCAAAGGTCTGTGGGAGCTGAGACCGTGACCATGAGGGAGATGGTGGTGGAGCCAATCTGCACCCACAGAGCTGGAAAGCAAGAGCTCAGGGTTGACCATGTGTGGTTGCCCTGACCTGAGGCGCCCCAGTGTGATTCTAGACTTCTCCAGGCCTTAGCTCAGCCTCACTCTGTGGCCCCTCTGGCCAGGTGAATGCCACCCTGGACTGTGATGCTCCTGGGGCCTGCTTTCAGCATGCAGCCTCCATCCTGGTGCTCGATGGTGGTCAGCCCCTGATGACCAGTGAGTGACCATACCCAGCCCTGGACATCCAGGACAGGGCTGTTCTGTACCTCTCTCTTCTCATCCTCAAGATAGAGTCACCTATCCTCCCATAGAAATCAAAAGGGCAGGGTTGTCTCCCTAGGGTGGGGCATATCTCTCCTTGACACCTCCCCACCCAGCAAGAGATGGCTATTGTTTGCCCTCCCTCCAGACCCTCTCCATCCTTAGACCCCCAGAGCAGGGCCATGTCTCCCTCCTCAGACCCCAGGGAATGGCTGGGCACCCCACACCAGCTCCTTGACTACCAAATGGTCTCCAGCTGAGGTGCCAGTACTGGTGATGGTGACTCCTGTCAACGAGTTCTCCCCAACCTGTGTTCCACACAAGTTCCGGATCCGGGAAGATGCAGGGCCCCATACTCTGCTGGGCTCTGTGGTGGGCATGGACAAGGATTACCCACACAACAGCATTGAGTACTACATCTCTGGCGGGCCTACCATCTTTTCTGTGGATCGTCTCAGTGGTACTCCCACCCTAGGGCTGGGATGAAGGGGTGAAACCAGAGTTGACTGCAGGCTGAGGCTGTGGGCATCTCTTTCAGGGGAGGTTCACCTCCTGGGATCTTTGGACTATGAACTGCAGACATTGTACAGGCTCACTGTCCTGCTGATTGACCATAGCCAAGACCAGGACCCCAATCACCACCGTTCTGGTTCCTGTACCATTACCATTGAGGTTGAGGTAATTGAGCCCTGAGGCCTTGGGAAAAATCGGAAAGTGTTCACATCTTCCTCTGGCATTCTGCTTTTCTACACTTTGCCTAAATTTCCTCCATTGGTTGACTGGAGAGGGATGGTGCCTCATTGTGGAAAACTTTGGAGCCTGTTGCCTGACACCTTGGTTCTGGAGGAGGCTGAGGAGCTGGCCTGGGGATTTGGGGTGACCTGGCCATATTCCTGCAGGATGTGAACGATCATGCCCCCGAGTGTCAGCCTCCGTTTCAGGAACTCACCATCTACACTCTCCTGGGCCATAGTGTGGAGGTGACCAAGGTGTCATGTTGGGTTCCCCAGGAGCCACAGCGTCTGGCCTTCTCCTACAGCATTGTGGGAGGTGAGGATCATGGGGGGCCACCAGGCTGTTGGGGAAGGAGCAGGTCAAGGCCAACAATGGTCCCTTTCTTCTGCTTTCAGGGAATAGTCAGAGCCAATTCAGCCTGCAAGGAGACACCCTGGTGTACAACAACATCATTTTGGGGCCCTCCTGGCCAGAGCAGTTCTATACTTACGAGCTACTGATCCATGTAGCTGATGCAGGTCCCTCCATCCCCCACCTCAGCACCACAGCCACTGTCATTGTGCATCTAGTTCCCTGGAGCGCCAGCACAGTGGCCACTCACACCCACAGAGCCACAGTGAGGGGGGTCCTTGGGGCTTTGGGGGGTAGGGAGAAAGGATCTTGAAGGGCAAGGAGATCTAGTTTTCCAAGTGGAACTATGGGGGAAGGCATTCCAGAGGGAACCATTGAATGCATGGAGGCTGACAATACAGAAGAGCAACTCTGGGGTGCGGGGTAGCCCAAACTTTGGAGTGGTTTGGAAGCTGGATGATCAGGGCATTTTGGCAGGGCTGTGGCCCCCATTTCAGGTGCCTTCAGTGAGGACACCCTTGCTTGTGACCGACACAGAGACTTTCTGGCAGCCGGAGCCCTGGTTTGTGGTGGTGCTAACAGTGACCAGTGCCCTCTTTGTCTTGGCCCTGTGCTGGCTCCTCAGCAAGCTCTTCCAAGGGTAGGGCTCCTAACCCTGGGCTCTTACCCCAGCCCACTAATGGTCCCCATCTGTGATAGGTTCTTTCACCAAGATTTGATGACAATGCCCAAGTTGATGAGCAGGCAAACTGCTATTAGTGGGAGCTGCTCCCCCTCCAGAGGTTGTCAGGTTAGAGGCAGAGAGGCACTAGGGGGAAGTTGTCTCCATTGTTGACAGAGCTGGGTCTTGGAATGCAGTGGATGTGGATGAGGCCCAGTGCTTTAGACTCAGAGTCTATCATGCACTGGGCATTTGCCCCTATTCCTGACCCCTACCCTCCACTCGACACTTATTCTGCCCCTCGGGATGAGTTTTTTTATGGGCACAGGACTGACTCAGGGGAAGGTGGGGATAACAACGTGGGCATTGTAAATGGACATTGGCTATCTCCAGTATAAAGGGAGAGATGAATGGTGCTGGTTCCTGGAACCAGCAAGTCTGCTGCCCTCACTGCTTGGTCCCTCCTCCAGGCATTTTAGGCTGGCCCAGATGCATCAGACACCAAGCAAACCAGCCCAGGCTTTGCTACTAAGCAGGTCAGTTTCCTTTGCATACCCCTATGCTTGAGAGTCCATCTCTTAAATTCAGGCTGGGGCCAAGAGCCTTATCCTGTATTCCTGCTTTTACTTTACCCCAGCATCCAGGGAACTGAGGAGTCCTTTCAGGGATTCATGGAGGCACCCAGGATGGAGATGCCCCAAGCACCCAGCAATGTCAACCTGAGACTGGTATGTCAACCTACCATCCTGTATAGTGGGCACTGGGCTGCTCTAGAGGACTTCCCTGACAAGCCTGCCTCCTTCCTTGTGGCTGTCTACCTCTGTGGTAGAGTCCATGCCAGCACCATCAGGGTGGAACAGGGAAGTGGGCTCCTAGCCCCTATGGAAGCAGACCTTCACCTGCTCCTGGGGGGCAGGGCTCAACTCATTACTGCCTCTCATTCTTCCCTTCAGCAGCACTTTGATGGCAGAGCACAGGACTCCCGTGAGTCCCCCTTTTCCCAAACTACTCTTCACCTGGGTCCACTTCTCTCCTTAGCCCATCTCAGCATCTCCTCCTACCACCAGGCATCCACTATCTATTCTTTCCCTGAATGGGGTCTGTTCTCACCTTTCAGCCAATGTTTTTTTTTTTTTTTTAATTTTCTTTTTTTTACATTTATTTATTTTTGAGAGACAGAGAGAGACAGAGCAGAAGTCGGGGAGGGCGAGAGAGAGAAGGAGACACAGAATCCAAAGCAGGCTCCAGGCTCCGGGCTGTCAGCACAGAGCCCGAGGCGGGACTCGAACTGACAGACTGTGAGATCATGACCTGAGCTGAAGTTGGATGCTTAACCGGCTGAGCCCCCAGGTGCCCCCAGCCAATGTTTCTCAAACACCTGTTGGGCCAGGAGGTGACTCAGACCTGGTCTGTTTCCTGCCCATGGCAGAAGGGTTGGTGAGGAGAAAGGCTCTCAGATATTACATTGTCATCAGTGATTTATGGCAGAGTAATCTTGCACTGGGGCTTAGTTAGAGGAACTGGTGTTCAGTTTGGGGGCAATCAAGGATGCTTCCTGTGAATTTGAGTTAGACCTCAAAGGATTGGTGAGGAAGGAGGGAAGGGACAAGTCAGATCAAGCAGAAGAAGGGTCTCACCAAGGGTTCTGGAATGTCTTCCCCTACGTTTAAGGGAAGGAGGCTGTTCTGCTGAGGCCAGCAGTGCCCTCTCTCCCTCCTGACTATTTGAACTCAGGTACAGGCAGAGATTACCTGTTCAACACGCTCACGGGAGCCCGGCGCTGGCTCTGAAGCCAGGAAGCTGCTTCACTATTTGTGGAATTTTTTCTTCCCATGATCATGCTGCTGAGTTTTCAAGTTGATTCAATAATAAACAAAATTACAAACAGAAGAGTCCTAGCCTTGAAAACCACCTGTGGGAGAAGCTCTGGGATCTGAGCTTCCTTGTTCTCAATTGGAGAGTGCCTTGCTTTCTGGGAACACTCTAGGGAGTAGTAAGATTATTTTTCTTATAAGAAGGCATTGCATGATGCTCTGACTGATCATGATTAATGCAGAGGTAAGAGGCTGTTATCCTTATTAGTGACAGAGAGGGCCTCCAACCAGCCTGTCCCTTCAAAGACCACCTGCTCTAGCAGATGGGGAGGGCCCAGTAACTTTCTTTTCCCACTGAAAGGAATACATTGTTGCTGTTTGAAGGGCCCCACCGACCTCTAGGGCTTTGTTGACTGTGTGTGGAGGTTTTCTTGGGAAAGAACTGGAACTTTTGCACTGAGGTGGGGGTTGGTGCAGACTTGAGAACCCCTGTGGCATGGATGGCTATGAGGGATTGATGGTAGCCCTCTTCAGATTGGATATTCCTCTTTCTTCCTGATCTGTGTCTTCTGATGTCTTAGCCCTCATCCCTCCCTATGCTGAGCTGAGCGCTGCACATAACTAGGTGGCCTGCTATAACCTGCAGGAGGGCAGGTTCTGTTGGGGGCAGTGTGAGCTCACTCCCTTTGCCCAGCCTCGAATCAGGTCTCAGGTTACTGCCAGCTCTCTGAGAGGACCTGCTGTCTGGGTAGAGGCTACCTTTCCTGAGGTATCCCTAAGTTCTTTCGATCTTCTCCCCTGTGCCAACTCTGTGGGCCTGAACCCTCTCAGGGCAACGGAGGACCTCCTTTCCTGAGCCAGATATGATGTCCAAGTCAGGGAAAAAGCCGAATGCCTTCTGTGGGAAAAGTATGCTTCATGGTGCTCTCGCAAAAGTGAGGGTGTTATAGCTGGCCCCAGTGACAACAACCTGAGAGCAGGCTGTTCCTGGAAGTGGTTACAGGCAGACTTTTCCCTGCTCTAAGGGCTCATTTGTTATTCTCGTTTTACAGATGGGGCAACTAAGCCTCAAAAGTCACATAACTAGCTAGTTCTGGCACTTCACTTGGGTCCAAGCTGTGTGATTGCATTTGAGTTCCTAACCCTGAAGCCAAGCCCAGGGTTAGGTGCTCTGTATGGGGGACCAGGGAAAACTATTTCCTGGGACTCCTAACCTCTGAGATAGATCATGATGGTCCAGGGCAAAAGCTGTGTCACAGGTATTAAAGAGAAGATGCTCTAGGGGAGGAAGAGAAGAGTTTCTGTTGTGTGCCAGGGCTTGTGCTGGGCACTGAACTCATAGCAAAAGGACAAACGTGGGCAACGGGCAAGGGACTGCTTGGAGGAGCACACAAGACTGCACCTCGCCATTGATGAGGGCAAAGGTGTAGAAGTCACTGGGAATAGGGAATTATACTTTGAAGCCAATAGGACGAGGTATGAGATCCGGTGCCTCCATTTCCAGAGGTGGGGTGACCTTGGCCAGGCCTCCCCCTCTGTACCTCAGTTTCCTCACCACTGAACCTGGACAACCCCTCCCTTCCAGTGTGGGTGATAAAAACAAACAAACAAACAAACATATAGCACATAGCAGACACTCCCTAAGTGTGTACGCATGTATGAGAAGACGCCGTGGGCTCCTGCAAAAAGGCTGCACACGCAAAAAGACCAAGGGCGCTAGATCCCCAGAGTCGCCAAGCAAAAGATCTGCCGCCAGCGACTCCAGGAACGGGGCGCATGCGCCAACCCGTGCCGTCACAGTCACGTCCTGAGGCGTTCGGCAGGGCCGTGAGAGGCAGGCTTTGACTGACAGGCCTGCCGACCTGTCAGAGAAAAGCACTCCCTTAGGCCTCGGACGAAGAGGATGTTGATTGGGGATATCTTAGCCTGGGGGCGGGTTCTTTGCCGTCCTGGTTACTATGACGCCCGGCCCCCGCCCCCTCGGCTGGCCGCCATCTTGTTGTTGATCCGTACCCAGTGGGCAGCGCCGGGAGCTGGACCGAGCGGCCGGTGCGGGGCCGCTGCTGCGGGGCTCGTCCACCTGCGCTGCCTGCCAGGGGCGGGCCGAAACCTGGAGGCCCGGGGGGCCCAGCTCCCGTGGGGAGCCGTGGGCGCCCACTGCCCGGGCTGGGCCGGTGAGTGACAGGAGCCGGGCCGAAAGACCGGCCTGACGCCGGCAGGGCGGGCGGCGGCTGGCGCGGGGTTGGAGCCGGCACGCGCGGGGCTGAGGCATCAGCCAAGCATCACTCGAACAGCCCTCGAGTGCCCTGACCCGCCTCCCGTGGGGCCTCCCAGATGCTGGCGCTGAAGCGGGTGGACAGCCTCGGGGTAGAGGTCTGAGAACCCCGCGCCCGAAGGCCGGCCGGCGGGGTAGCGGGAAATTAGCTCCGCGGACCCGTACGGCTGAAACGTGTCCGTTGCCAGTCTGATGCTCTCTGGGGTATTCTGTTGCTCCCGAATGAGAAATACACTTACCTCTTTCTTAGATGTGGTTCCTGCAAGTGTTTTTCAGACTGCTTGGAAACTAAGACTAGACGAATCAAGCTAAAGCCTCTGCGAACCGAGGCAGGCCAGTGTCACGGCCCTGTGATTCTGGCAGGGCTAAGGCCCTCTGCCAGGCTCCTGCCTCCTGTGCTCCTCGGAGCTCACTGTTTGCTTCTTCTTGAAGAGCCTGCTTAAATGTTCATGATGCCTGAGTTTTATTTTGGAACATAATTTCTTTGGTTTGTGACCATTTTTTGGTCTTGTGGTAAGGTCTTCTGTTTGCTCTAGAAGAAAGTGAATTATTATGGTGATGAGTTGGTTGATTTTATGTCCTAAAGAGGTATTCTGTCAGTGTATTCAGGAGACAAAGGAAAAGTAGGACTGTGTTAGAATCAGAAAAAGAAATGAAACTTAATTTTTGTCCTTGGAGATGTATGGAACTGCCAAATTAACTTTTAAGAGTCGGAGTTTATCTTGCCCAATGAAAACAGAAAGTCAGGCCCCCCTTTCTGCGGGGATGGGAGAGTTAGAGACCGTGGACAAGGTGTTAGATCTAGGAAGAGTTCTGAGTGCTCCAAAACACATTGCTCTTTCCATGTGGTCCCTTGACTCTGCAAAGGCTCGTTGTATATGGTCATACAAAAAGGCTGCATGTATGAACTAAGAAGTGAGGCAGCAATACTTTGTGTGTTTGTGTCAGGATCTTGTCATCTTAGAATGTTTGATTTTGAGGGGCGCCTGGGTGGCTTAGTTGGTTAAGCTTCCGACTTTCGCTTAGGTCATGATCTCACGGTTCGTGGGTTCGAGCCCCGCGTCGGGCTCTGTGCTGACTGCCAGCTCAGAGCCTGGAGCCTGTTTCAGAGTCTGTGACTCCCTCTCTCTGACCCTCCTCTACTCATGCTGTCTCTCTCCTAGAAATAAATAAAACATTAAAAAAAAAAAAAGAATGTTTGATTTTGAAAGAACCTAGCTCCTTGATCAGGAGATCCTTTTTGGGAAGATGCTGAAACCAGAAGAGTCCTGTTGCTGTGGCGTTACTTGTGAGAACACAAAGATTCTTCCTTGTATTTATGTAACTCACCTGTAAATGTCAGCACTTTTAACTATCATGAGCAACAGACACACTTCGTGAGACTCTGGAGATCCTACAGTGAAGTCAGAAACTGCTGCTGGCTTGGGATGAGATCTGATGTCCTAACTTGGCATTCAGGGTGCTGCTGCCCACCTGGCCCCAGCCCACCTCTCCAGGGCTTATCCTAATCCCCATTAGCCAAATGATTTGCTAGACTTTCTGTACATGGTATTTCCCTACACAGTTCTCTTGCCAGCTGAGTCCAGTGACTTTTGCTCCTCTTTGGAATACCCTTTTTCTTCATCTCCACTTCTCTTTTCTTGAGGATCCAGCTCCGCAAAACACTCCCCACACGTTCCAGTCCCAGAGGGTACTCTGACCTGCAGCAGCAGCATCATTGCCCTTATTCAAAAAACAAAACAGTATTTGCTCTTTTAAGAATTTTTTTTGTTTCCTCTGCTAAGACCAAACTCCTTTCTTAAAGCGACTGTATTTTTGTGTCTTCTTGTACCTGCATATAGTAGATGAAAACCAAATGTTTACAAGAGTGTGTTAAATTTGTCTGAGTTTGAAACACCCTCTGTATTTAAACAGGGAAATGGAGAGAATAGGCATGTAAAAATGGGAATTTGGTGGCCGTGGATCTCTGCCTCCTATCCTGCCTGAAGTGCTTACACCTCAGTGCTGTAGAACAGAGGCAGAACTTACTCAAAGTGCAGAACTGAAGCCTTAAAACAAAGTAATTCTGCATCTCAGAAGGGCCCGTGTGGCCCATCTACTTCCTGGCTAAGATGCCATATTGATTCTTGGAAAACATGTATAGATAGGGTTAGCGTAGTGCTGGGTGCTTAGATTCTTACACCCTCTTCTTGGGTGGTCTTGGTCTCACTGCCACCTTGGACTACTGTAAATGTGTCTGTTATTTGCTGCTTGCCTTTCTTCCAGTGCTGCCCTGAGGCTGTAAGGAGCAGTGATGAGAGAGCTGGGGAAAGGCTGCACAGTACACTCCATCTCTGGCTTTGGGCAGTGGAGCAGTCAGAGATTTTGTTTGTGCCACTGGATGTGTGCTTTGCCTCGATTTTAAATCAGATTTTATTTTTCTCCTTCTATTACAGCAGAATTTGGGCAATGGATTATGAGTGGGACAACCTAAGACATGTTGGTTCTCTTATGAAAAGTGATAGATCAAGACTGTCATATTTGCTACTATGGTTTGAAAGTTTCATTTATGTAAGAGGCATTACAGATGAGTTTTGATGGGAAAACATGTTCGTTTGAGGGCTGGATCCTTGTTAGGGACTTTGCTTTGTTGAATGCTTAGAAAGTCTGCTAATCTCTTCTGTAAAAGTTTCATTTGTGGGTGGGGGTTTAGATCATTTATTCCTTTCCCTTCATTTTATAGAAGGTGGACAGTCTAGGTGAGTAGGTTAGGACTGGACTCTTTTCAAGTCTATAAAATTTGATGTCTGTGAATCAGCTTGAAATTCATAAAAATCAGGGTGTGTGAGGATTGAATAAATCCACTTATAAATGACTTATTCTGTAATTGATAAGTCAGGTAGTGACAAGGGTTGGTGACAATGTGGAGAAATCAGAACCTTCATACACAGAAGATGGTATGAATGTAAGATAATGCAGCCAGGGACGAGTCAGGTATTTTGTATAGTTGTGCCAGTAAATTGGTGCTTTTGCCTGGATTTGGAAAACAGTCTAACAGTTCTTTAACTGCTTAAACATAGGGTCACCATATGGCCCAGCAGTCCCACTCCTGGTTATCTACCCAAGAGAAATGAGAACATATGTCTGCACAAAAACCTGTATATGAATGTTTATAGCAGTGTTATTTGTAGTAGCCAAAGGGGCAAACAGCTCAACCGTCTATCAGTTGATAATAAATAAAACGTGGTATATATATACAATGGAATGTTATTTAGCAATAAAAAAGAATGCAGTGCTGATACATGCTACAACATGGATGAACCTGGACAACATGTAAAATGAAGGAAGCCAGACACAAAAGATCTCATACTAAATGATTCCATTTGTATGAATATCCAGAATAGAGATCAGAAGTAGATTAGTAGGGGCGCCCGGGTGGCTTAGTCGGTTGAGCGTCCGACTTTCGCTTGGGTCATGATCTCGCGGTTCGTGGGTTCGAGCCCTGCGTCGGGCTCTGTGCTGACTGCCAGCTCAGAGCCTGGAGCCTGTTTCAGAGTCTGTATCTCCCTCTCTCTCTGACCCTCCCCTGCTCACGCTGTGTATCTCTCTCTCTCTGCTAGAAATAAATAAAACATTTAAAAAAAAAAAGTAGATTAGTGATTGCTTAGGGGTTGAAGGTTGATGAGAGCCTTGGGGAATGATAGCTAAAGGTTATGGGGTTTCTTTCTGATGTGATGAATATGTTTAAAAATCGTAGTGGTAGTTGCATATGCCTAGAATATACTAAAAACCATTAAATTGTATACGTTAAGTGGGTGAATTGTATGATGTGTGATTGTAACACAAAGCTGCTATTAAAAACAACTTATGTAAGGGGCGCCTGGGTGGCTCAGTCGGTTGAGTGTTCAGCTTTGGCTCAGGTCATGATCTCGCAGTTCTTGGGTTTGAGCCCCGCGTCGGGCTCTGTGCTGACAGCTCAGAGCCTGGAGCCTGTTTCAGATTCTGTGTCTCCCTTTCCCTCTAACCCTCCGCTGCTCACGTTTTCTCTCTCTCTCTCTCAGAAATAAATAAAACCTTAAAAAAAAAAAACTTAATGTAAGTAATATACACTAGTTAAAAAAATAAGATATGAGTAATAGGAAGAAATAAAAATAAAGGACCATTCATAACTTTCACTGTGTTTTAGTGTATAACCAGACTTTTTTTTCCTTTGTCTTTAATTTTTACAAAAATGAGATGATGCTATACATCCTGACTTGTGCTTTTTTTTGTAGTCAGCAATATATTATAAACATCCGTGTTGGTAAATGATGCATTTACATCATGGGCCAGTTGGCAGCAAATTGAGGGAAGCAGAATGTAAGGGCATCATGTAGAGCGTAGGGACTAGGGTGAACCAGCAAGTGCAGGCTTATCTAAAGGGTGAGTGTTGCTCAGTTTCAGCCAGTTGTGTTACCAGATCTTGTGATTTTTTTTTTTAAAGAAAACAAATCTGAATTTTTATGTGAAATTTCCTGATTATTTATTTAATTTTTAGAAAATGTTTTATTTATTTTTGAGGGAGAGAGAGTATGAGCAGGGGAGGGCCAGAGAGACAAGGAGACACAAAATCCAAAACAGACTCCAGGCTCTGAGCTGTCAGCACAGAGCCTGATGCGGGGCTCGAACTCAGGAACCATGATATCATGACCTGAGCTGAAGTCAGATGTTTAACTGATTGAGCCACCCAGGAGCCCCCCGCCCCCCGATTTTTTAATTTGACAATGAATTAGGAAAATTTGAGCCACTTTGCTGGTGAAAAAAAAATCCCTTTGCAGACCAGAAATGGCAAAAAACTTGAGTTGCCTGTTGTGTACATTACCAGCTAAAGAGGAACAAGGTGACAGTCTGCCTTCTTGTTTCAGCTCTAATACTGTAAACAAATGTCCTTTTCGTGGTCTGCTTAGCACCATTTTTAAAAAAATATTTTTGTGTTTTTTGGGAATTGTGCTGCTTAAGATGGCTCTCAAGTGTATTGCAGAAGTGCCGTTAATCTTCCTAAGCACAAGAAATATGGAGAAAATGGAGAAAATATGAGTATTAGATAAGTTTTGTTTGGAAATGAATTGTAGTGCTGCTGGCTGAGAGTTCAGTATTAATGAGTCAGTAATATCCAGCAGTCCCCCCTTATCCACGGTGTATACTTTCCAGGACTCTCAGTGAATGCCTGAAACTGCGGATGTCACTGAACCCTATATGTGCTGTTTTTTCTTATACGTACCGTGCCTATAATAATGTTTATAAATCAGGCACAAAGACTAACAATAACTAATAATAAATTAAAACAATTGTAACAATATACTGTAATAAAAGTTATGTGAATGGGGTCTCACAGTATCTTAGTGTATTGCACTCAGCCTTCTTCTGATGATGTGAGATAGTAAAATGTCTACATGATAAGATGAAGTGAGCTACATGAGCTACATGATGTAGGCATTGTGACGTAGCTGTTAGGCTACTAGTGACCTTTCTGAACATACCTTAGGAGGAGGACCATTTGCTTCTGGATCTTGGTTGACTCTGGGTAACTGAAACCATGGAAAGCAAAAGCATGGATAAGTGGGACTATTGTATTTTAAAGTGTCTTTAAATAGAAACATAGGTACAGGTTATATATTTTGTATATGTAGCTCTGGAACTTTATGAATTGATTGGTTGACAAATGTGACCTAAAGCTCACAGAAACCTAACCCTGTTTTTCCCCTAGTAGTAGGGCTTGATACTTGCTAACTTGGTGTTAGTAGTGACTTTATGAAATGTAACTACAGAGAATAATGAGAAGTCTTCTATATCAGGCTTATTTTGTTCAGTGTGATGTTTTTGAGGTTCATCCATTTTGTTGTGTTCCTTTTTATTCCTCAGTAGTATTCCATTTTATGGCTATATCACTTGCTGATGGGCATTTGGGTTGTTTCTAATTTGGGGCTTTTATGAATAGAGAGAGATGCAATAGATGTTTCCACACAAGTCTGTGTGTATACATATCTTTATTTCTCTTAAGTAACTGAGAGTAGAATGGCTTTGACTCCCAGACTACCATCAGAAGGGCACTGTTTCAGGAAAAGTTAAGAGTAGTGCTTTGGGCTCTGGGCCCAGTTTTATTATTCCTCCCTCATAGTTTTCAGCTCCAAGTTTCATTTTCTACTTTTGCCGGATTCCCATACCTACCCATCGTGAGACAAGAACTAATGGATACTCCATTGAGGTGGGAAGATGAAGTAACCAGGAACTGTTTATTGCTGGTAGACACAAGCTTCTAGATGGAGGGGGTCTGTTTTCTTTAGAACTTATATCAGTGCTTATCATGCTTCTGGATTTCTGTTAATTGATACAGGCCAGGAGGCTTCTTGGTCATTCACAGGGTTCACAGAATTCATCCCTCATCTCTCTATGCAGCTTGGCCTTGGTGATTTTTTGCCTTTGTAAGTGTTCAGGCCTAGTTACTCCAGTGGACACTTCCTCTTTAGACTGTTAGTCAAGTGGCGTGTATTTTGCTACTTTAAATTTTAATTTTGCTACTGTGAATTTTAATTCACATAGAACTTTTTAAAGTTTGAGGCTTCTTCTGTGATCGTCCATATGTAGTGTTAGAAAACTGGCACCGACCCAGAGGGTCTTAGTTAAGTGTTCTAGATTTTAATTTTTGGGAGCAGCAAGCAGTGATTTTTGTGAGGAGTGTTTATCCCATAAGTCCACACTCCCACCTCCCATTAAAAGCCACCCACACGCCCCTATCAAAGTCTTCTTTTATTATTATTTTTAAAATTTTTATTAAAAACATTTTAAAAATGTTTATTTCTGAGAGAGAGAGAAACAGCGTGAGCAGGGGAGGGTCAAAGAGAGAGGGAGATACGGAATGTGAAGCAGGCTCCAGGCTCTGAGCTAGCTGTCAGCACAGAGCCTGATGCGGGGCTTGAACCCACAAACAGTGTGATCATGACCTGAGCCAAAGTCAGATGCTTAACCTACTGAGCCACCCAGGTGCCCCCAGAGTCTTTTAAAGCTTTTGCCTGGATGGCAAAAATTCATGAGTTTGAGCCCCTCTTCGGGCTTCCTTGCCTCGGGCTCTGTGCTGACAGCTCATAGGCTGGAGCCTGTTTCAGATTCTGTCTCTCATACTCTGTCTGTCTCTCTCTTTGAAAAATAAACATTAAAAAAGAAAGCTTTCTTGGGGCGCCTGCGTGGCTGAGTCAGTTAAGTGTCCGACTCTTGGTTTCAGCTAAGGTCATGATCTCACGGTTTCTTGGGTTCATGCCCCATATCCAACTCTGCCCTGGCAGCACAGAGCCTGCTTGAGATTCTCTGTCTCCCTCTCTCTCTGCCCCTCCCTTACTTGTACTGTCTTTGTCTCTCTCAAAATAAATAAACATAAAACATTTTTTTAAATTAAAAAAAAAAACCCAAAGCTTTCTGGGGCACATGGGTGGCTCAGTCGGTTTAGCGTCCGACTTCAGCTCAGGTCATGATCTCATGGCTTGTGAGTTCTAGCCCCATATCTGGCTCTGCTGACAGCTCAGAGCCTGGAGCCTGCTTCAGATTCTGTGTCTCCCTCTTTCTGTGCCCCTCCCCCACTCGTGCTCTGTATCTCTCTTTCTCAAAAATAAACATTAAAAAAATTAGTGTTTTAAATCTCTCTCTCTCTCTCTTTTTTTTTTTTTTTTAAGATTTTTAAGTTATCTCTACACCCAGTGTGGGGCTTGAACTCACAACCTGAGATCAAGAGTCACATGCTCTACTGACTGAGCCAGGCAGGTGCCCCTAAGGCTTCCTAAATCTCTTAAAGAATTAAATTGATTCTAATGGAGCTGCTAAAATGATATTTTCTGGATGGAAGGTAAGGTGGAGATGAATGAAACTTTCATGTGGGAGTTTGTTGAAGTGAGAAAATTACTCCTTAAATACTGCTTCTTTAGGGGATGTTTTATTAATTTTAAGTCTCTATATTTATTTATAGTTCACTATATTTCTTATAGTTCGTTGGAAGAGAGAACCAATATGTGATATTGCTCTCACTTGATTGGAATCTTTATTTCCTGGTCTGCCTGTTTTTCTTTTGAATAACTTAGTGGATGAGAAAAGGAATTTCTTTTGTAACAGATAAAAGAATTAAAACATTTTAATAATTTGGCTCTTTAGAAAATATTTTTTTAAAGTTTATTTTATTTATTTTGAGAGAGAGAGAGAGAGTGAGCGGAGTAGGGGCAGAGGGAGAGAGAGAATCCCAAGCAGGCTCCTCACTGTCACTCACAGGCTCCTCACTGTGACGTGGGGCTCGATTTCATGAACCATGAGATCATGATCTGAGCTGAAATCAAGAGTTGGACACTTAACTGACTGAGCTACTCAGGCACCCTGACTTTATTTTTTAGAGCAATTTTAAATTTATAGAAAAATTGAATGTCAAGTACTGAGAGTTCCCATGTACCTCCAGCCCTTACTCCTTCCGCACTAGCCTCTCCCATGATCAATATCCCACGGTACAGCGGTACATTTGTTAGTGAATGTTAATGATTGACATCATCACCCAAGGATCATAGTTTATGTTAGGGTTCACTCTTGGTGTTGTACATTTCATACAATATATTTGTTTTGACAAATGTATAATGGTATATATCCACCATTATAGTACCATACAGAATAGTTCTGCTGTCCTAAAACTCTAGTGGTCTCCTGTTCATCCTTCCCTCTCCCTCAACCTCTGGAAACCACTAATATTTTTACTATTTTCATAGTTTTGGCTTTTCTAGAATCTCATGTAGTTGGAATCATATAGTATGTAGCCTTTTTAGATTGGCTTCTTTCACTTAGTATTCTGCATTTATTTATTTATTTATTTATTTTTATGTTAATTTATTTGGGATGGGGGGAATGGCAGAGACAGAGAGAGAGAAATTCCAAGTAGGCTCCCACTGCCAGTGCAGAGCCCAATGGGGGGGGCTTCGTCCATCAAACCATGAGATCAGGACCTGTGCCAAAACCCAAGAGTCAGATGCTTAACTGACCCACCTACGCACCCCTAGAATGAACAGCTCTTTTTAAAGAACTAACAAGGCGTTTCATATTTGTCATGAGTTTAGACAGATGTTTAGATTCAGAGCCTATTATAAATTAGGCCAGATGCATCTTTTTCATGTTTGTGCTTTAGCTTTCATCTGCTTATTTTATGTGTGATTTAGTTTCCTCATCTTTTAAATGTAGACAACTTTTCCTTTCCTTTTGTTCCTTTCCTTTTAAGCAGCAATGCACCCTGGCATGATACCTGGGAAACTGAGCTGTGGGTAGGTAATTATTTTACTTGGAAAAATATAATCTGTGCTGTTGAGCAAGCCTTAGTGCTGTTCTTTGGCCCTTAATGAAATCTGGCCCTTCTGGGCTGCTGAAGGTCTACATCTTGGAGTTGTTTGTAAAACTTTCCTTGTGGTAAAAATCCTTATCAAGAATCTGAGGGCGAATAAGAAAACTCTTGTAAAGCATTAAGAGTTACTTTCAGGCAAAAGCAGGTAGGGTGGATAAAAACAAATCAAAACAACTTTACTTTAAGGATTTTATCTTTTTAAATATAAGACTGTTGTTAGGATCATTCCCATTGAACAGAGCAGGTCAGATTTCTAGTCTTCATGCAACCTGAGATTAAGATAAAATCCTTCAATGGAAAAAGTTCAGATAATTCATTCTGTAGTTCTTCATTTGACTAATAAGTCATAAGAGCCAGGCAGGGGACTTGGTTTCTCCTTTCTGCTCATCTTGGAGCCCTTTGGTGGCCATAGCCTTTGCTCCTTGTAGTCTCTCTCATTGCTGTGTCTTCTGAAGACTATGTGAATGGTTCTGGTATGCTGACAACCTTCCTTTGCTGTACTTTCTTCCCCTGTGAATTACTGTCTCTGTGTGTGTATTATTACTTCAGTTTTTCCTTTAAAAAAACTGAAATTTTGTCTTAACCAGTGTAGTCAGTGGGCATTGTGAGGCTTTGTATCTGAACTATAGCATTATTTTGGTAGTTGAGGTAATGTGAACAGGTTTGCTCCCCTGCCAGGGTAGAGTGAGGGAGGATGGGAGACCATCTCTTGTGATTTGACTTAAAGTTAGATTTGTTTTGTTTTTGTTTTACTCACACTTATTTACTTTTGAGAGAGAGAAAGTCTGCGAGCAGAAGAGGGACAAGGAGACACAAGACCCGAAGCAGGCTCTAGGCTCTGAGCTGTCAGCACAGAGCCCGATGCGGGGCTCGAACCTATGAATCGTGAGATCATGACCTGAGCCGAAGTCAGCTGCTTAGCCAACTGAGCTACCCAGATGCCCCCTTAAAGTTACATTTGTAATGCAAGTAACTGCTATAGGGTTTAGATGTGTTTCCCCCCCCCCCCCTTATTTATTGACTAAGGAAACGTTTTCAGATACTGTTATCAGAAAGTTTTCTCCTGACCATGGACATTGATGCTGGTTGTTAGCATCCAAAGTGTTGCTGGGAGAATTTGAAACTCTCCAAGATTATGTTCCCAACCTTGAAAATATTGTGAAGGTTTCCAGGATACCATGCTTTCTTCAGATGGGATAGCTATAGAATCTTAGACAATTTTTAGAGTGCAGAGACTTTGGGAATTATTGTATTTGGTTTCTAGGTGGTGACTGCAGTTGTAGAGAATACATGATATTCTTAAGTGTATGTCTGGCTCTGAAATTCTTGGTATCCTTGACCATTTGGTCTCTCTTCCTTATCTCCCGTGGCCTTACTTCCCTGCATTGTGACAAAGGATGGAAGGAATATTGTTTCATGAGTCTGAAAGTTTTGGGGTTCCCACATCATTTTGTAAAGGCAAATGAACCTTCAGGTGTACTGCTGACAGTGCTAATAAGTTGATGCACCAAGAGATGCACCAAGAGATGCACCAAGTGATGCACCAAGTGATGTCTGCCTCAGCTCTCCTAGGAAGCAGGCAAGGAGAGTGAATGCTGGTATTTTTAAGTGCTTTCTAGCTGTGGAATCTTAATTTGACAAGTCAGCTGACTGACTTCTCTGTTTACTACTATGCATGTAATATTGGGTTAACCATACCTACTCCTCTCCCTCATGGAGTTGATCAGATAAAGGGGAAGCTTGTCAGGTGGTTTAATGTAGGACTTAACTTTAATTTCTCAAAAACTATTTGAGAATGGTTTCCTTTGGCTCCCATAGTTTTGGCCAATCCAGTCCCCTCTGCACTGGGCTGTGCAAATCTGAGTCCTTGACTTGCTTAAAGCTCTTTGGTGAGCTTCTAGTAGGAAGTGGGTCAGGTCCCAACTCCTGAATCTGGTAGATGAGGCACTGCCTCTTCTGGTTCTTAATGGTCTCTAACTGCATTTCTTGACCCTCCAACGTCAGATGTTTCAGGTGACTCTTTCTCCTCCCTCTGGGCCATTGCCCATACTTTAATTCCCCCACCTCCTCCATCCTGCTTCTTGTCAGACTCTAGTTATCTTTCAGATTTCAGTTTAGATGCCATATCTTCTGTAAACCCTTTCTTGACCCGCACCTTCCGTCTTGTTAATGGTCACTCTTGGTGTTCACAGCACATTCCTCATTGTGACATTTACCATAGTCTTAAAGTTGCTTATTTGCCTCTCCTCTCTACCCGTCCTCCATCCTCACTTTCAGTTTTCTGAGGAAAAGAACTGTGTTTGTCTTAGTACAATATTTGTTCTATGGGATCTCATTCATCATAGCCACTCAACATATACTTGATTATATACTTTAAACATTTTTTTGCAGATTTTATTTTAACGGTCCTGGATTGATTTGGAGACTTTATAGTTGCTATTTGGTCACAAACATGACTTAATGGAGAGTATTTTGAAACTTATTTATAAAGATTCTACTCAACTGGAGGATGTATGGGTCAGGGCCAAGTAGCACACTAGATAGTTTAGGCAAGCACAAGATGTGCATAGGCTGTTTTATTTATTGATTTTTTAAAAATATTCTCATGAAAATTAAAGTTATTTCTTTAGCATAAAACATAGAATGAATCCTAAGAAATTTCTTCTGTGTTTGGGAAGATATATTATAAAATATGTGGTTGTGTTAGATATTTTATGAGTGTGTCCAAAGAAAGTGCTAACTTTAGGGGCACCTGGGTGACCCCGTTGGTTAAGTGTCTGACTTTGGCTCAGGTCATGATCTTACGGTTTGTGGGTTTGAACCCTGCATCGGGCTCTGTGCTGACGGCTTGGAGCCTGGAGCCTGCTTCGGATTCTGTGTCTTCCCCTCTCTCTGCCCCTCCCATGCTCATGCTCTGTCTCTCTCTGTCTATCAATAATAAGTAAACATTAAAAAAATTTTTTTTTAAATTCTTAAAAAAAAAAAACAAGAAAGTGCTAACTTTGGCCTCAGTGAGCTGAATATTAAGCTTGAGTAACTTCCCAAAGCAGAGTGTACTGGGCAGGGCTTCTTGGACCCTTAAGCATGTTAACTTGACTGTTTACAGTGTTGTATTACTTGTGATTGGTAGAATTGTGAATAAAACAGAGCTATGTGGATTTTATTTAGATAATAAAATTTCTCACTTTTGGTCTATGCTACTTAGCCTTTTCAACTCCTTCAAACAACTGTCAGTGACCATTTGGGAGACAAAAACTACACAGGAATTTGAACAGGTAAAGTTTAATATAAAGAATTGTTAACTGTAACTGAAGATCAGAGTAATGAGAATTTAGCTAATGAAAAGTAGAGTCAACTCTAAGTAATACAGGAATAGCATATGTAGGAGCAGCCATTACCCCTGGCACTGATACAGAGCACTCAACGGAGACACCCTTTCAGGGCTGAGGTCCATATGTTGGAGATGGGTGTGGTCATGCCTAACTGGATGGCAAAGAAAGTCATTGTGGTGCCACACTGGCAGATCATACTAGAAATCTACCCTCTAGGATGTTGGAGAAAGCCATTTATGGAGAGGTGTTTTGCTGGAAGCACTCGGACACAAAGCTACATGAGTGAGGTGTCAGAGGAAGCTGCTGGCCACTGTGTGCTGCTGACCATGATACATTGTGGGAGTCAGGCACTCACCAGCGGTTGGGCACTGAAGGGAGCTGACTGGGTGGCAAGGGTGTGGTGAGAGGAACATACTTTTTTGCAGAATTTCCCCAGTGTCCTTTACTGACAGACCTTAATATCAGCTGGCAAAGGAAAAATATTTAATGAGTCCAGCTCCATTTCTGAAGAGCAAGTGGTGATAGTTGGGTTTGGAACCAAGAGATAATACACTGATAAGTGGTAAGCTGCTATTTGTCAGTTACGTGAATAGGTTGTTAATAATTTAATAAGTATTTTCTCCACAGAGTACTCTTGTTGCTACCATCTGTGTTTTAAATTTGTTTTAATGTAGGGATTTAGTGCTTAAGTGCTATTCTGTTCTAGCCAGAGACAATGTCTGTTCTGAATTTTTTCAGCATAGGTTAGTCGCCCAGTTTTAAAATTTCATATAAGTGGAATAATACTGTATGGACTAATATTTGTGTACTAAATACTAAATACTAAATGGAATAATACTCTTGTGTAAGGCTCCTTTCACACAGTGTAATGTTTTGAGAATTCCTGCTGTTGTTTGTATAGGTAGTTCATTCCTTTTTATTGCATTTCATGAATATTCCAGTTTATCTGTTCTGTTGATAGGCATCTGGGCAGTTTCCAGTGTTTGACTACAGGTAAAGCTTCTATGAACATTTTTGTACAGGTATTCTTGGGGGATATACACATACATTGATTTCTCTTGGGGAATAGAGGGGAATAGAATTCCTGGGTCACAGGGTAGATGTAGGTCTAGTTTTAAAAGAAACTTTTGGGGCACCTAGGTGACTCAGTTGGTTAAGTGTCTGACTTGGGCTCAGGTCATGATCTCACTGTTGGGGTTAATTTTTCTTCCTAAATGGATGTTTTCTTGTTCCAGTACTAGCACCATGTGCTAAAAAGACGTGTATCCATTATCTATTGACTCCACAACTTAGCAGTTTAAATATTTTGTTTTTGAGGGTGGGGGGCAGAGAGAGGAGACAGGATCTGAAGTGGGCTCTGCGCTGACAGCAGAGAGCCTGATATGGGGCTTGAGCTATTAACCTTGAGATCATGACCTGAGCCCAAGTTGGACGCTTAACTGACTGAGCCACCCATGCACCCCAAAACTTAGCAGTTTAAAATAGCAAACATTTATTGCCTCAGTTTATGAGGATGAAAAATTTAGGAGTGGCTTAGCCGGGTGGTTCTGGCTCACAGTCTCTCCAGTCTCTCATGAAGTTGCAGTTAAGATGTTTCCTGGGACTGTGGTCATCTGAAGGTTTGCCTGGAGCTGGAGGGTCTGTTTCTAAGGTGACTTACTTGGCTTTTGGCAGGAGGCCTCAGTTCTCTGACATGTGGACTCTGAGTATCCTTATGGCATTCAGTGATCCTTCTCCAGAATGAGTGATCCAAGACAGAGTAAAGAAGAAGCCTCTTATGACCTAGTCACAGACTGTCACTTCTGCCATATTATATTCTGTTCCTTAGAATTGAGTCACTAAGTCAGCCCATACTCAGGGGGTGAAGAGAAGAAGGCTCTACCTTTTGGAGGAACAACTATCTAAAAATTTGACAGTTTAAAACCACCACAACTTTCACTTTCCATTTATTTGCCTTAACACTTATGTTAGAAATGAATTGACTGTATAGGTATGGACCAATTTCTGGGATCTCTGTTTTGTTCTATTGATCTATTTGTTTATATGCCAGTACTCACTGACAAGTTTTAAAGTCAGGTAGTATAAGCCACCCAACTTTATTCTTCCTTATAAGATTGATTTGGGTATTTAAGGTTCTTTGTATTTCCATACACATTTTAGAATTAGTTTTCCAATTTCTTTTTTTTTTTTTAATTTTTTAATGTTTTATTTATTTTTAGGAGAGAGAGAGAGAGACAGCGTGAGCAGGGGAGGGTCAGAGAGAGAGGGAGTGACAGACTCTGAAACAGGCTCCAGGCTCCGAGCTGGCAGTCAGCACAGAGCCCGACGCGGGGCTCGAACCCACAAACCGCGAGATCATGACCTAAGCGAAAGTCGGACGCTTAACCGACTAAGCCACCCAGGCGCCCCAAGTTTTCCAATTTCTCTGTAAAAGTCTGCTGATACTGTGGTTGGGATTCCATTGAATTTATTGGTTCATTTGAGGAGGATTGACTTCCTAACCATATCAAGTCTTCTAATCTATACACATGATGTGGATCTCCATTTATTGATGTCTTCTTTAATTTCTCTGCATTGTTTGATTGTTTTCAGTGTAGAGATTTCACAAATCTTCTAAAATTTATCCCAAGATATTTGATGTTGTTTTAATGCTATTGTAAATGAAATGTCTTTTCTTTTTTAAAGATTTTATTTATTAATTTAATTTTTTAAATATTTACTTTTTTGAGAGAGGGAGAGACAGAGCATGAGCAGGGGAGGGCCAGAGAGAGAGGGAGACACTGAATCTGAAGCATGTTCTAGGCTCCAGGCTCTGAGCTATCAACACAGAGCCTGATGTGGGGCTTGAATTCATGAACTGCGAGATCATGACCTGAGCCGAAGTCGGACACTTAACCTATTGAGCCACCCAGGCACCCCTATTTATTTTTTTAAGTAATTTCTGCACCCAACACGGGGCTTGAACCTACAACCCCGAGATCAAGAGTTGCATACTCCACTGACTAAGCCAGCAAGGTGCCTCGTAAATGAATTGTCTTTTAAAAAATTATAGTAAAATGTAGATAACAAAATTTTAGTTATATTTTTTAACTATTTTTAAGTGTACAATACAGTAGTATTAAGTACATTCATACTGTTGTGTAACCATGTCACTATTTCAGGAACTTTTTCCATCATCTCAAATATAAGCTTTGTATCCATTGTACAATGCCCTATTTTCCCCTTCCCTCAGTCCCTTGTAACCTGTAATATACTTTCTACCTCTATAAATTTGTCTATTTTAGATATTTGATAAAAGTGAATTATATAATCTTTATTTTTTGATGCCTGGGTTATTTAATTTTTTCAAGGTTCATCTATGTTATAGCATGTATCAGAATTTAATTTCTTTTTTTTTTAAATTTTTAAAAAATATTTATTTCTGAGAGAGGGGCAGCGTGATCAGGGGAGGGTCAGAGAAAGAGAGAGAGAGAGAGAGATACAGAATCCGAAGCAGGCTACAGGCTCTGAGCTAGCTGTCAGCACAGGGCCTGATGTGGGGCTCGAACCCATGAACCGTGAGATCATGGCCTGAGCCGAAGTCAGACGCTTAACCGACTGAGCCACCCTGGCGCCCCTTAATTTCTTTTTATAACCAAATAATATTCCATTGTATGTATGTAACACATTTTATCTGTCTATTCATCTGTTAACAGACATAGGTTGTATCTACTTTTTGGTTATTGTGAATAATGCTGCTATGAACATTAGTATATAAATAATTGGTTTGAGGGGCGCCTGGGTGGCTTAGTCGGTTAAGCGTCTGACTTTCGCTTGGGTCATGATCTCGCGGTTCGTGGGTTCGAGCCCCGCGTCGGGCTCTGTGCTGACTGCCAGCTCGGAGCCTGGAGCCTGTTTCAGTCTGTGACTCCCTCTCTCTCTGACCCTCCCCTGCTCACGCTGTCTCTCTCTCTCTCTCTCCTAGAAATAAATAAAACATTTAAAAATAAATAAATAAATAAATAAATAAATAATTGGTTTGAGTCCCTGCTTTCAGTTCTTTTGGGTAGGAGTGAAATACTTAGGAGTGGAATTACTGGATCATATGGAAATTTTGTTTAATTCTTTGGGGAACTATCATCCTGTCTTCCAGTGACTGAAACATTTTATATGCCTACCAGCAGTGCATAAGAGTTTCCAGTTTCTCCACATCTTGGCTACTTATTATTTTTTTTAATAATAGCCATTCTAATGAGTGTGAGGTAGTATCTCATTGTGGCTTTGATGTGCATTTCTCTAATAACTAATGATGTTGAGCATCTTTTCATGTGCATACTGGTCTTTGCATATCTTCCCTGGAGAAATGTCTAGTAGCCAAGTTCTTTGACCACTTTTGAATTGAGTTGTATGTTTTTTTGTCTTTAAGTTGTGGGAGTTCTCTATATTGGATATTAATCCTTTATTAGAGGTATGACTTGTAGATATGTTCTCCCATTCTGTGGGTTGTCTTTTCATTCTCTTGACAGTGTCCTTTGATGTATAAAAGTTTTTAATTTTGATGCTGTCCAATTTGTCAATTTTTTCTTTTCTTGCCTGTGCTTTTGTTGTCATAGGTAAGAAATCATTGTCATATCCAGGGTCATGAAGTACCCCCCCCCCCCATGTTTTCGTGTAAAAGTTTTATAATTTTAGCTTGTAAGTTTAGGTCTTTGATCCATTTTGAGTTAATATTTGTATATAATGTGAAGTAATGCTCCAACTTCACTCTTTTGCATATGGCCGTTCAGTTTTCCCAGTATCACTTGTTGAAAAGACTGCCCTTTGTCCCCTGAATAGTCTTGGAACCCTTGTTGAAAATCATTTGACTGTGTGGCACCTGGGTGGCTCAGTTGGTTGAGCATGCAACTTTGTTTCAGGTCATGATCTCACGGTTTCTGGATTTGAGCCCCACATTGGGCTTTGCGCTGACAGTGGGGAGCTTGCTTTGGATTCTCTGTCTCCCTGCTCTCTCCTTCTCTCTCTCTCAAAAATAAATAAATGTAAAAAAACCATAAAAAATGTAATTAATGTGGGGCACCTGCATGGCTTAAGCAGTTAAGTGTCTGACATTGGCTTAGATCATGATCTCCTGGTTTGTGGGTTTGAGCACCCCCACATCAGGCTCCGATCTGACAGTATAGAGCCTGCTTGCAATTCTCTCTTCCCTCTCTTTCTGCCCCTCTCCAACTCAAACTTTCTCTCTCTCATAAACAAATGAACTTAGAAAAAAAAAGGTGCTGGGTGGCTCAGTGGGTTAAATGTTTGACTCCTGATTTCAGCTCAGGTCATGATTTTGCAGTTCGTGTATTCGAGACTTGAGTCAGGCTCCACACTGATGGCGCGCAGTTGGCTTGGGATTCTCTCCTTTTCTCTCTGTGCCTCTCCCTTGCTCATGTTCTCTCTCTTTCTCTCTCAATAAATAAACATAAAAAATGAAAATCATTTGGCCAGTATGTGCAAGGGTTTATGCCTGGGCTGCTTCTTGTGTTCTCTTGGTCTATATGACTGTGTTTATGCTAGTACCACACTGTTTTGATAATAGTGGTTTTGCAGTAAGTTTTGAAATCAGGAAATGTGATCCTCCAATTTTGTCCTTCAGGAATTTTGGCTATTCAGGATCCCTTGAGATTCCCTGTGAATTTCTGGATAAGCTTTTTATTTATTATTTTTTTTTCTGGATAAGCTTTTTAAAAAAAATTCTGCAGTAATTGCCATTGGCATTTTGTTAGGGATTACATTCAGGCTGTACATCTCTTTGGGTAGTATT
The DNA here is from genome assembly GCF_003009895.1 of Hyaena hyaena. Lineage (NCBI taxonomy): Eukaryota > Metazoa > Chordata > Mammalia > Carnivora > Hyaenidae > Hyaena > Hyaena hyaena. The sequence continues at coordinate 913,178 of NW_024080662.1, forward strand.
TGTCATCTTAACAATAGTAAGTCTTCCAATTCGTCCATATGGGATGTTTTTCCATTTATTTAGATATTTAATTTCTTTCAGAAGTGTTTTGTAGTTTTCAGAATACAAGTCTTTCAACTTCTTAGTTACATTCATTCTTAAGTATTTTATTCTTTATGATATTATTACAAATGGATTGTTTTCTTAATATCCTTTTCGGATTGTTCAGTGCTAAAGTATAGAAATACAACCAATTTCAGGGTGCCTGGGTGGCTCAGTCGGTTGGGCATTTGACTTCGGCTCAGGTCAAGATCTTGCAGTCTGTAAGTTTAAGCCCTGCTTTGGGCTCTTTGCTGACAGCTCAGAGCCTGGAGCCTGCTTCTTCAGATTCTGTGTCTCTCAAAAATAAGTAAGTCTAAAAAAAAAAGCAACCAATTTCTGTGTGGTGGTTTTGTATCCTGTGAATTTACTGAATATATTTATTAGCTCTTTTTTTTCTTTAAATTTGTTTTTCTTCTTTAATGGTTTATTTATTTTTGAGAGAGAGAGAGAGAGAGAGAGAGAGAGAGAGATGGCGTGAGCAGAGGAGGGTCAGAGAGAGAGGGAAATACGGAATCTGAAGACAGGCTCCAGGCTCTGAGCCAGCTGTCAGCACAGAGCCCCATGCAGGGCTCCAACCCACGAATCGTGAGATCATGACCCGAGCTGAAGTCGGATGCTTAACTGACTGAGCCACCCAGGTGGCCCTAACAGTGTCTTTAAAAACATTTTTCTTAATGTTTATTTTTGAGACAGAGAGAGAGACAGAGTGTGAGTAGGGGAGGAGCAAAGAGAGAGGGAGACATAAAATACAAAGCAGGCTTCAGGCTGAGCTGTCAGCACAGAGCCCAACGCAGGGCTCAAACTCATGAGCCATGAGATCACAACCTGAGCTGAATTCAGATGTTTAACCAACTGAGCCACCCAGGCGCCCTTCTAACAGTGGTTTTGTGTGTGTTTGGGTAGTTTTAGGATTTTCTGTATATCAGATCATGTCTTCTGCAAATGGTTAACTTTACATCTTACTAATTTAGATGCCTTATATTTCTTTTTCTTTCCTAATTGCTCTTGCAAGAACTTCCCTTGTAATTTCTTTGGCTATTGGTTGTTTAAGGATATGTTGTTTAATTTCCACAGATTTGTGAATTTTCCAATTTTCTTTTTATTGACTATTTTCTTTTTGTTATGATTGAAGAAGATATTTTGTATAATTTCAGTCTTTCAAAATTTATTCAGACTTGTTTCCTGCCTAATTTATAATCTGTACTAGAGAATGTTTCATGAGTATTTGAGAAGAGTATGTATTTTGCTTCTGTTGGGTTGAATATCTATCTGTTAAGTCTAGTTGGCTTTTAGTGTTGTTCAAATTGGTTTTTACTGTTGTTCAGATTCTCTGTTTCCTCATTGATATTATATCTGATTGTTCTATTCATTTCTTTTTTTTTTTTTAATTTTTTTTTTTTTATTTCTAGGAGACAGAGAGAGAGACCGTGAGCAGGGGAGGGTCAGAGAGAGAGGGAGTCACAGACTGAAACAGGCTCCAGGCTCTGAGCCGGCAGTCAGCACAGAGCCCGACACGGGGCTCGAACCCACGAACCGCGAGATCATGACCTAAGCGAAAGTCGGACGCTTAACCGCCTAAGCCACCCAGGCGCCCCTTTTCTATTCATTTCTGAATGTGGGATATTGAAGTCTCCAACTATTGTACAGTGGTCTTTTCCCCACTTCTATCAACTTCGCACATTTTGTGGCTCTGTTATGTGAATGTATAATTGTTATTTCTTCTTGTTATGTTTAACCATTCATCATGGGGCCTGGGTTTAACCTTTCATATATGGGGCACCTGGGTGGCTTAGTCAGTAAAGCATCTAACTTTGGCTCAGGTCATGATCTCGTGGTTTATGAGTTTGAGCCCTGCATCCAGCTCTGTGCTGACAGCTCAGAGCTTGCAACCTGGTTTGGAGTCTGTGTCTCCCTCTCTCTCTGCCCCTCCCCTGCTTATATTCTGTCTCTCAAAAATAAATAAAACTATTAAAAAAATTTAAAAAAGTCTAATGTCCTTTGTGTCTTGTAACCTTTAATGTTTTATGGTCCATTTTATCTGGTATTAGGATAGTCACCCCAGCTCTCCTTTGGTTACTAATTCATGGAAATATCTTTTTTCATCCTATACTTTCAACCTTTTTGTGTCTTTATATCTAATTTGAGTCTTTTGTAGACTGCATATAGATGGATCTTTTTTTTTAACTTTTAAAAAATGTTTTTATTTTTTAAATAAAAATAAAGGGGCAGGGGCAGAGAGAGAGGGAGACACAGGGCTCTAGGCTCTGAGCTGTCAGCACAGAGCCCGACGCAGGGCTCGAACCCATGAACCGTTGAGATCGTGACCTGAGCTGAAGTTGGGCACCTAACCGATTAGCCACCCAGGTGCCCCTAGATAGATTGTATTTTTAATCCATTCTGTTAATCTCTGCTCTTTAATAGGAAGGTATCTGTGATTACTGACCAAGGAGTTACTTTTGCCATTTAACTATTTTCTGTATGTCCTGTTTTTTGTTCAGTCCTCCATTGCTCCTTTTTTGGCATATAGTTAATTTTTTTTGTAGTGTACCATTTTCATTCTCCTTTTTACTGTATTTTTTTTCCAGATTTCTATTTTATTTATTTATTAACTCTTACACATATCTTTATTCATGTGATTTTTACCCAGTGTATTTCATGAACTACAGTTTGTTTAACATATCATTTATGTTAAATAACACTATTAGATTTGCGATTAACTAGCATTATTAGAATCTTTTTTACATTTCTTCACTGAAATATCACTGTACTTAGTACACTCTTTGAAGCATCTTTTTTACATTCGCTTTTGGAAAGTATTAAATGCAACACACTGTTAGCTTTTCTGTGTATTTTTATGTTATTTTCTTAGTGGTTACCTTGGGGATTGAAATCAACATCTTAAATTGATAACAACCTAGTTTGAATAATACCAAGTTAGTTTCAGTAGTATGCAAATACTCTTCTGTACACCTCCTCATTGTGTGTGTTTGGGTGTGTGTGTGTGTGTGTGTACTTATAAAATACACATATGTTTTTGTATTTTTATTGTTGTTAGAGTACATCTTTTTATATTGTATACCATTAACAAATATTTTATAGTTTTATGCATTTATCTATTAAATTATGTAGAACGAAAGTTACAAACAATACCAGATATACAGTAATACTAGCTTTCATATTTATCTATATAGTCATGTTTACCAGAGTTGTGTAGTTTTCTTATGGCTTTAAGTTATCCTTTGATTTTAGCTTGAAAGATTCCCTTTAGCATTTCTTATAGGACAGGTCCACTGGTGATGAGCTCCTTTAGTTTTTGTTATTTGGAAATATCTTAATTTCTCTATCATTCTTTTTTCTAAATTAAGAAAAGTTTTTTAACCTTTATTTGTATTTGAGAGAGCATGAGTGGGAGATTGAAAGAGAGAGAGAGAGAGACAGAGGAGGTAGGGGAGACACAGAATCTGAGGCAGGCTCCAGGCTCTGGGCTGTTAGCATAGAGCCCAGTGTGGAGCTTGAACTCACAGACCAGATGATTGTGACCTGAGCCAAAGTTGGATGCTTAACTGACTGAGCCACCCAGGTTCCCCTTTCTTCCATTCTTGAAGGATAGTTTTGCAGGATATAGAATTCTTGATTGACAGGGGCGCCTGGGTGGCTCAGTCGGTTAAGAATCTGACTTTGGCTCAGGTCATGATCTCACGGTTCATGGGTTCGAGCCCCGCGTTGGGCTCTGTGCTGACAACTAGCTCAGAGCCTGGAGCCTGTCTCAGATTCTGTATCTCTCTCTCTCTCTGACCCTCCCCGGCTCATGCTGTCTCTCTCAGAAAAAAATAACACATTAAAAAAAAATTAAAAAAAAAAACACAGAAGAATTCTTGATTGACAGTTTTTTCCTTTCAGGACTTTAAATAGAGGATTCTGGAGAGAAATCAGCTGTTAATCTTATTTGAGGACCTCTTGTACATGAGTTGCTTCTCTCTTGCTTAAATATTCTCTTTGGGGTTCAACATTGTAATAGTGGGTTTTTGATTTATAATGTGTCTTGGTTAATCCTCATAGGGGTTCATTAGACATGTCTTTCCTCAAGTTTGGAAAGTTTTTGGACACTATCTTCAGATATTTTTTTCCTCTCTTTTCTTTCTATAATCATATATTGTTAGATTTGGTGGTGTCCTACAGGTCCCTCAGACTCTTTGGTATTCCTTATTTTTTTTTTTTATCTTTTATTTTTTTTGCCTCTGTGAGTAATTTCAATTATCTTCAGATTCACTGATACTTCTTACATACACTCAAATCTGCTGTTGAACCCCTCTAATGAGTTTTTCATATCAGTTATTTTACTTTTCTGTTTTCAGATATTGCAGACTTTATTTTGTCCTTTTTATAATTTCCATCTCTTTATTGATAGTTTATTTTGTTCATATTTCATTTTTCTGAATTCCTTTGACCATGGTTTCTTTTAGTCTGTTGAATGAATTTAAGATGGTGATTTAACATCTTTTTGTTTTGTTTTATTTATTTATTTTGAAAGAAAAAGAGAGAGCAAACTGGGGAGGGGCAGAGAGAGAGAGAGAGAAATCCCAAGCAAGCTGTCAGCACAGAGCCGGATGTGAGGCTCGAACCCATGAACCATGAGATCATGACATGAGCTGCAACCAAGAGTCAGATGCTTAACTGACTAAGCCACCCAAGTGCCCCTAAGATTTTTTTTTTTAATGTTTTATTTATTTCTAGGAGAGAGACAGAGACAGCATGAGCAGGGGAGGGTCAGAGAGAGAGGGAGTGACAGGCTCTGAGCTGGCAGTCAGCACAGAGCCCGACGTGGGGCTCAAACCCACGAACTGCGAGATCATGACCTAAATGAAAGTCGGACGCTTAACCGACTAAGCCATCCAGGCCCCCCCCCTAAGATTTTTTTTTTAAGTTTATTTATTTTGAAAGAGTGTGTGTGAATGTGCAAGCTTGGGAGGGGCAGGGGGAGGGGGAGAATCTTAAACAGGCTCTGCAGCGTCAGTGCAGAGCTGGATGTGGGGCTTGAACTCACAAACTGTGAGATCATGACCTGAGGTGAAATAATCTAGAGTCAGATACTTAACCGACCAAGCCACCCATGTGCTCCGTTAACATCTTTGATTAATAATAATTCCAGTGTCTTTGCTTCCTCAGAAACTTTTTTCATCCTTTTCTTTTTCTTGTGAATAGTCATTAAGTTTTTGTTTCTTTTTTGTGTAATTTTTTGTTAAAACTGGATATTTGAGTATTGTAATTTTACAAATCTAATTCTCCCACTTCCCAGGGATTGCTAGTTTTTGCTCATTGAGTGCTAGCGACTTACATTTGTGGCTTTTGCAAACTAATATTGGAAATGTGCATCTGTTTGTTATCTCTGCAGTTAGTGGCCTGGTAGAGATTTCCTTAAATAACTAGCTCCCAGAAGGGGAAAACAGTAGAAACAAGTACTGCCCTCTTAAATATCCCTGGAAGCTGCTTCAGCCTGTGAGTGTTGGTCACCGGCCTCTGCCAGCTCCTTAGTGATCAGAAGCAGCCATCATCCATCAGAATATCTTTATTGCCCATCCTAGCCTCCAGCAAGCTGTACCAGGAATGAGGGCTGGAGGTTGGTTACCCAAGAGGCTGAAATTTACCAAAATTCACCAGCCTCTTCATCAAGCTACACCTTCGAAGCTTATGTTTCCCAGCTACACTCCAGAGTTCCCAAAGTTACTTCAGTTTCTCCAAATTCAGTAGTTGTTTTGGTGGAACAATGATGGATTCTTAGAGCTTCTTACTCTGCCATTTTCCATTAATTTATGCCAATGAATTATTTTTTAGTTTTTGTTTTCTGTTACTGCTAGCATATAAAAATGTAATTGAATTTTATATATTGGCTTTTTGTATCCTGTGACTTTGTTAAATGCACATATTAATTTTAGAACTTGTTGGAGCATCAACAAATAAGATTTTCTCAATCCGTAGATAACATGATTGTTTACATAGAAAATACTTAGGAATCAACAAAGCAACTTCTTTTTTTTTAATTCACCTTTTTTTTTTGAGAAAGAGAACAAAAAGTAGAAAAAGGACACAGAGAGAGAGAGAGAGAGAGAGAGAGAGAATCCAAAGAAGGCTCCAGGCTATGAGCTGTCAGCACAGAGCCCGACGCAGGGCTCAAAGTCATGAGCTGTAAGATCATGTCCAGAGCTGAAGTTGGATGCATAACCAACGGAGTGACCCTGGCACCCCTAAAATTTTTTTAAGTTTATTTTGAAGAACAGAGCAAGCAGGGGAGGAAGCAGAGAGAGAAGGAGAGAGAGAATTCTAAGCAGGCTCTGTGCTATAAGAGCAGAGCGCAACTTAGGGCCAAATGTCACGAACTATGAGATTATGACCTGAGCTGAAATCAAGAGTCACATGCTTAACCAAGCCACTCAGGTGCCCCTGGTTTGGTAAAACATTTTTAAAGGATTTTTGTTTCTGTTTATGAAGGATATTGGTTTATAATCTTTTGTCTTATTTTATGTATGTATGTTATATTTTTGGTAAGGTTCTTTTTTAGGTTTTGTTATCAGGAATAACTGACCTTGTAAAATAAGTTGGAAGATTTTTTTTTTTCTCCCTGCTTTCTGAAAGAATTTGTGCAAGGTTGATTCTATATCTTCCTTGAATGTTTGATAGAATTCATTAGTAAAACTCTGTGTCTGGAGTTTTCCCTCTGGAGGATTTTGGATAAATTCAATTTTCTTGATAGATACAAGACTATTCAGATTTTATATTTTATCTTGTGTCAGTTTTGGTAAGTTGTAGTTTTCAAGGAACTTGTCCATTTTGTCTGAGTTGTTGAATTTATTGGTATATAGTTGCTCATAGTATTATCTTATTTTTTTAAATGCTTGTAGCATCTGTAGTGATACCCCTTTTTTCATCCCTGATAGTAGTAATTAACGTGTTCTTTTTTTACTGATCAGTTTCTCTAGAGGATTCATGAATTTTACTGATTTTTTCTTTTTAAAGATCTACTTTTGGTTTTCTTAATTCCTTTCCCCCCCATACTTTTGAGACTGCTTATATTTTTATTATTTGCTTTCTTCTGCTTACTGTTGTCTTTTACTTGACTTCTTAAGGAGAACCTTAAGTCATTGGTTTTGTATTTCTAATACCTTTATTTTTATTTTAATTTATTTACTTGGAGAGAGCAAGTAGGGCAGGGGCAGAGAGAGAGGGAAGAGAAAGAGAATCCCAAGCCCCACACCGGGCTCGAACTCACAAACTATGAGATCATGGTCTGAGCTGAAATCAGAAGAGTCAGATGCCCAACCAACTGAGCCACCCAGGAGCCTTTATATTTCTAATACCTTAAAAGATTAAAAATTTTAGCATTGGTTTTAGTGGCATCAATATTGTATGTACTTCGAAAATGTTATCTCATATATTACCTCACTCTAAAAAAATACCTAGGGCTGATAGTCTTAAATTAAGTTCTTGACAGAGAAAATAGTTGACTTGGTATATTGTCAGGTACACAACTTGTTGATCATGAGATTGATGCTTGCTTCCAGGTTGAGTTCCACTCTCTTTTTAACATATTCCTGACTCCCAGAATCTTGAGAGCTCCACATGTTCAGGCTCTTCAGTTCCTTATGTCACTTGAAGATCAGGAAAGGAAGCTAGGAGAGTAGAGAGACTTGGAACCCAGTCTAATGGAATGATGTCTCTCTCTCTCTCTCTTTCTTTCTTTCTTTCTTTCTTTCTTTCTTTTTTTCTTTCTTTCTTTCTTTCTCTTTCTTTCTTTCTTTCTTTCTTTCTTTCTTTCTCTTTCTTTTTTTATTTTTTTTAAGTTTATTTTGAAGGAAAGCAGGCGTGAGTGGGGGAAGGGCAGGGAGAGAGAGGGAAAGACAGAATCTCAAGCAGGCTCTGCACTGTCAGGGCAGAGCCCGATGCAGGGCTCAAACTCAGAAAACTGTGAGTGAGATCAAGGCCTGAGCCGAAATCAAGAGTTAGATGCTTAACTGATTGAGCCACCCAGCCGCCCTAGAATGGTGTCTCTTTGGAGATTTTTCTACACTTGTCTCATTTGAGAGGTTATTGTTGGGTTTGTGTGGTTGAAAGTTGGTCTCCATCTGTTTGGAACTTTGGGTTGTCTATGAGGTTGATAGAAGTATTTTCTAATGTTTAAAAGTGCTTAAAATTAGTAATTCTAGTGTTTCACTGGAGGGTAGAAGACATATTGTAGTCTTCCTGAAGTCTGCTTGAAGCTGTCAAATTCTCTTGCATTTTGTGAGGCATTAAACAGGTCATTTACCTCCTCTGTTTACAGGCTTTCCCCACACTCACTTTGCATGTTGCTCATCTGCTTCTAGGCATCTGCTAATAAAGTCTTTATTTACCCGATGGATGTTTAGATATGCTGTTGTGTTATCCCCAGTGGTATGTGGTTTTAAATGGAGGGGCTGTCAAGTTTGTGCCCTGAAATATCCTTGTATTTTTCTGACTGTGTGGATGTATAGGAATTACACTGTTTGGCCTTGAGGAGGAGAGGTCTCACCGGAGGCAGGAACATAGGATACCAAGAACATAGTCTTTGGAGGAGACATCTTGAGTTGGTCTCAACTCCTTTGTGGGACATGTGTACAGCAGATTATTCCCAAAGAGCAAACAAAACTCCGTGGAGCTATCTTTTGTGGTGGACACTTCATCATATCCCCCAACAACAGCTGAATACAGTCCATTGTCCATGTCTGAGTGATCTGGTCTTTGATTATATTTTCCAGTAGTCTCCAGAGTAGTGTAGCATCAGAATGTTTAAGTGTGTGATATCACTGCCAAACGAAGAGCGCTCTGAGTTGTAGCTGTATCTGATGTTTAGGTGTATGTTGCTTCTTGGTGCATCTTTTAAAATAGTACAGAATTCAGTGATTTAAAACCCCTTTGGAGTTGTAACAGTTTTGTGGTAACTCTGAGACCTCACAGGAAAGACAAGAGCTATTTCATGGCTGCATAGTTCCTTAGTCTGGAGACTAACTCTGGAGACTTTTCTTCTTTGAAGCTGGTAATCATTTTTAATGGGAGTGGGTTCTAAGGGAGGCCCTCAAATAATCTAAAAAGCTCAGCATGGAGACTGGAGCTTTGGGTTCATCTCTCCTAGGCAAAGGAAATTTTATTTCCACATTTTTTTCCCTCTTTAATAGCAGCAGGACACATGTGAATATCCCTCTTACAAGGTAGCAGATTTGTACTTGGAGTGACCTCCAGTTACAAACCCAGTTACAGCTAATTGAAATTCTGGTGAGTGACAAATATTGTTCTTTTGTTTCTGTTCTGCAACAGAGCAGATTTTATTCAAAAGATGTTATAGTGAGGGGACACCCAAGTAGAGAGGTGTCTACATCAGTTTCCCAGTCACCTCAGTTCACCTCTGCCTCAGTCCTGTCAGCTTGCCCCCACTGGACTCAGCTTCTCTTTCAGTTGAGCTACAATAGGATGGAGGTGTGAAGAAAAGGAACTAGTTACCAGTCACATCCAAAATTAAGGTTGTGGGAACAGGCCTGGTACTGTCCCTCTGCATCTTTATTTCATGTGTGCAGGAGCTTCTCTCTTTAGCTTTGGGTCTTCAGTGAGATCAGTAGTATGTCTAGGAAGCTCATCATTCCATATTTTAGCATTTTAGATAGCCTCATTGTTAGTGTTTTGTGGGGTTTTTTTGTTTCTTTTAGAATCATTACTCCTATCATTCTACACATGTGCCTTCTAGGCCTCACCGTGTTTAGCTTCACTTATAAATGTGCTAGGCAGAGATTTACCTGGTTTAGGTGTGGCTCACCTGAACTATTTAGTCACAGCAGAGATATTTCTCTAGTTTCTTATTAAAGAATAATCCCATAAAAATTGTGAACAGACAGTGTTTCAGGTGAGAAGGATGGGGCACCTTTCTCTCTCTTTTCTTTTAGTGTTTTCTCATTTTGATTTCTCCTGTGCCATTTCGTATTCTTAAAATTCTGTCCTCAAACCTCTTTTTCCCCTCTTTTTAGCACAGTTGAGACACTTTCAAAAGGATCTTCACTAAACTTCTATACCTATATATCTTGGGAAGCATGGGTTTCTAATCTTTAGAAATCTAGTAAAAACAGGAAAGGGGATTCTGTCTTTGTCCTAAATTAATTCTGTTTTGGCTCTTTCTCTATGGGCTGGCACATTTCAGGCCTCCTGCCAAGTTTCCTTTTCTCCTTGCTCTCTGTTTGCTCTCAGCATGGTGTCCTCAGGAGTATGCCACTGTGTCCCTTGCTCCTGGGATAGGACCCAAAAGTCTAAACAATCGTTCATCTCTTCTCTGAGGATAAAAAACAAAATAGATACCTTTAACTTCTTTCTTATTTCAGATCTCCCAGATTGCTCTGGGCCCCTCTACACATTCTGGTTTCTAGGTGATATGCCAGTCCCTGGTAAGATTAATAGGGCAGGCTCAGATTGGCAGCCCTACTTACCTTGACCACATTCCTTATGTTTTCTTTTCTTTTTTTTTTAAATTAAAAAAATTTTTATTTTTGAGAGAGAGAGAGAGAGACAGAGAGACAGTGAGAACAGAGGAGGGTCAGAGAGAGAGGGAAACACAGAATCTGAAGTAGGCTCCAGGCTCTGATCTAGCTATCAGCACAGAGCCTGACGCGGGACTCGAACCCATGAATCATGAGATCATGACCTGAGCCGAAGTCGGACGCTTAACCGACTGAGCCAACCAGGTGCCCCCCTTATGTTTTCTTCCTCCTCAAAGGAGAGGTTTGTGAGCATGTGCTTGAAACAATCCCCAGGGGTCAGGGAAAGGAGGATTGCTATCCCTCGCTCACAAATTACTTGATCTGTATCAGCGCCCACTGTCCATATGTAAAAGCAAGAATGGGCTTGAATTTAAGAAAATAATAGGTTCCCTTGGTTATGTGCTTTAGAGAACAAACATGCTTTCTTTCATGTTAGTTTTCTGCTTTAGTTTTTTCATCTATGAATTTGAGAGTATTTTGGTATCTTTTCTGTCACAGTCTATATCATTTTTTTAAAAATTTTTGATTGGTTAGAAATTAAAGTTCAAAGCTATGTAACCCAGGCTTTGTGTGGTGTTTGTTTCTGTTGGAGTTTGTTTCACTTGATTTTGCTATTGTTCACTTGGATTTCACAGTGCACTGTGTTCTTTTCAATTAAGAATGATTTTGCTATTTTTTCACTTGAATTGTTTATCAGACAATAAAAAGTAAACTAAAGATACACTATTGCCATGATTTTTCTTTGCATTCCTCACTTAACAAGTTTAATTGTTTTTTAAGTTTATGCATTTATTTTGACAGAGCACGTGTATGTTTGTGTGAGCAGGGGAGGGGCAGAGAGAGGGAGAGAATCCCAAGCAAGCTCCTTGCTGTCAGCGCAGAGCCCAACGTGGGGCTGCCCACGAACCGTGAGATCATGACCTGAGCTGAAGTCAGACACTTAATCGACTAAGCCACCCAGGCGCCCCACAAGTTTAATTTTTAAAAAACTATGTATTTCTGTGGAAACTAATTGGACAATAAACTATTTGTAAAAAAAAAAAAAGAAAGAAAGAAAAGCATTGACACAGTAAAAAAAATAAAATAAAAAACTATGTATTTCATACGATTTTTTAAGGGCATCATACTTTGTCATTATCCTTTTAGTGCTTAAGTGGATCTGTTTAAATTTAGTGTTTTTTTTTTAAGTTTATATTAATTTATTCTGAGAGGGAGAGTATACAAGTGGGGGAAGACTCTTAACTGACTGAGCCACCCAGGTGCCCCTGGGATTTCTTGTTATTGTTGTTGTTTATTTTTTTTTTTTTAAAGTAGGCTCTATGCCCAACATGGGACTTGAACTCACAACCCTGAGACTAAGAGTTGCATGCTCTAATGACTTAGCCAGCTAAGCACCCCAAATTTTAGAAGAGTTAATAGAAATATCGGATTTATAAACCAGTTTTGAGGAAATTTTGAGGAAATTTGTAAATATACCTATGCAATGTGAAGGCATCAACTATGCTCCTCTTTACAAAAAGATTGCATATCAAACCCAAGTGCTTAATTTGAGGTTATAAATATATGTTGTCCATAGAATTGAAATTCTAACCAAGCTTCTTAGAGTACATGTCTGCTGATCTGCATTTTCGAATGTCTGTGCTGGCCCAGCTAAGGAACTTGGTGACCAGGTACTGCTCTGCTGTGGAGACAGTGTCTTACTACTTCTTAAAATAGTCCTGACCTTGTTCACCACCATATCTGATTGCAATTTCTCTTTCTTTGTCAGGACTTTTATTCATTGCCACTTTCTAGGCTTGCTGTGTTGTTGAATTCAAAGAGAAAAGTTGCTTATATTGTGTCTCTTAATTTTAGGTCCTTCAGTAAAGCTTTGTTATTGGTCTATTTTAGCAGCATCAGAAAATTTATTGTACTTGAATAAAGATGTAATTAATTTTGGAGTTCCGTTGTATGTTCAAGGAGTTAGTTTCTATAACCAGAAAATACATCTAACTCTTGTAATTAATATCTTTGCAGTGTACATTTATTTGCACTTGTGTTGTCCACCAGTGAAAAAAATTGAGTCTCAGCAAGTTCTTTTTAAGAAAATCCTTAGGTTGGGGCGCCTGGGTGGCTTAGTCGGTTAAGCGTCCGACTTTCGCTTAGGTCATGATCTCGCGGTTCGTGGGTTCAGGCCCCGCATCGGGCTCTGTGCTGACTGCCAGCTCAGAGCCTGGAGCCTGTTTCAGTCTGTGACTCCCTCTCTCTCTGACCCTCCCCTGCTCATGCTGTCTCTCTCTCTCTCTCTCTCCTAGAAATAAATAAAAACATTAAAAAAAAAAATTAAAAAAAAAAAAAAAAAGAAAATCCTTAGGGATGCCTGGGTGACTCCATTGGTTAAGTGTCCGACTTTGGCTCAGGTCATGATCTTGTGGTTTGTGAGTTTGAGCCCCAGATCGGGCTCTCTGCCCCTCCTCTGCTTGCATCCTCCCTCCTTCTCTCTCTCAAAAATGAATAAACGTTAAAAAAAGAATATAATTCTTCCTGTTCTGTGTAGTAAAATGTGAAAGCAAAGTGTCTTAAAGCAAATGAAGGGCAAACAAATAGACTGGTGCACAGTAGCAGGTGGTGCACAAACTCATAGGTGGAGCAGTGGAACCCCTTGACTTCTGGGGGAGCAGTCCATTCATAAACTGACAAAGTTTTAACCATTTTAATATAAACTTCCAGTGATCCAAAACAGCTGATTAAAACTACATTATTTCCTCTCTGAACATGTCACCAAAATATATGGAGAGAATTGCAGTTACTTTGGCCCCTCTTAGTCCAGTGTTCACGTTTGTGAAGAACATCTGCTGCTCACTTTCTGCAAGTACTACACCTCTGCTCTGCTCCTAAGGCTGGGGACAGTGTTGAAGGACATGGAGCTATCACAGACAACCTCACAAGTCAAGCCAGTGGTCCTTTGGTTAGGGCCCAGTTTTTTTTTATGATAAAAAGAATCCAAGCCACATCTTATATTTAGGGCATAGGCGTTATCTACTGGGTCATATAATTTCAGTCACCAAGATTTTGCCAAAACCCAGAACTTAATCTTGTCCCAAGTATCTGTTTTGGCAAACCAAAGCCTAGCTTTGTGGTATATTTTTTCCCTCTCCCGTAGGATCTGATTCAGACTCTAATGGAAACAACCCAATAAAAACAGACCTGGTAAATCGACACACAGTGGTCTTGTCTACTCTAATGCATACATTGTTAGATAATCCTGATTTGTTCCATTTTTCAAGATTGTGTTCATTAGAAAGGAGCTTTACTACTAAATACTGATATGTATCAGGCTTCTGCGGTGGGAATATTCTTATTTTTAAACATTTAAAAGTAAAATAATTTTCAATCTAGTATACATAGTGCTACAAACTATTCACTAGAAAAAAAGTACAAGCTCCTCCTCACAAAAACAAGATTTCTTTACCAAATATCCTACCAAATCATCACAGAAAGGGTGAAGTCTCATCAGAAAAAGAGCAGAACTTAAAACACTGATCATGATTTCTGCTATAGACTGAATATTTGTGTCTCCTCCCTCCTCCCGGATTTATATATTGAAACCTAATCCCCAGTGTGATGATATTTGGCAGTGGTGAGAGGTTTCTTTGGTGTGTGTGTTTTTTTGTTTTGTTTTGTTTTTTTAAGAAACTGTTTCTTTTCCGTCAGCCTTTCTTTGGTATGTTCTGATAATACTGATTGCTCAGGTCTTTAATCATGACGGGAGAAGGGACTTTCTATCTTACTGGTTTGCATCATACTTGGTTACTTGATCTTACTATGCAGGAGGATCCTCAGGAAGGCTGTCATTTGCGCAGAATGTTAGTGCTGGTGACCATGCTGCATTGCATGATCAGAATGTTGTGGTGACCATGATCCTCTTGATGGCATTCCTAACTGAAAAGTTCTGAGGGCTGATGAGGTCAAAGATGCTTAAGGCAGTGGTGTTGTGTAAAAAGCTACAGTAGGCTTTGACAGTGATAGCCAGGGGTAGGAGTGTCCAGGGTTACTACTTGACTGGGCGTTGCAGTGAAGTCATGACCTACAGAGGGACTGGGATTATAATGGGATGTTCTAGAGGCCTCTGACTGCAATTAATTCTGGGGTGGGGTGAAGGATAAACCTAGGCATCACTTTCCTTCAGATGTGTTCCAGGTGACTAATGCACCACTGGGGAAGAGGAGGTTCTCTCTATGTTGGGAGTGGAGTTTTAGATATGTTACAGTGCTCAGCTGAGGCTGCTGGTGATTGGACTGCTGTCCGGGTGCTCAAAGGTAGGCTCATTTGGGACCATTCTTGCCAAAGGGTTTGAAAATTATTGCCTTTGTAGAGTACCTCTCTCCCAGGAACTTGAGGAACTTTGAACAACTTGGTTGTTTTTATTTTTATTCTTATTTTTTATTTACTTCTTAATTTATTTTTATTTTAAAATATTTTATTATTTTTTAAAGTTTATTTATTTTGAGAGAGAGAGGGAGGGAGAATGAACGGGGAGGGACAGAGAGAGGGGGACAGAAGATCTGAAGCAGGCTGTGTGCTGATAGCAGAAAGTGAGATGTGGGCTCAAACTCCTGAACCATGAGATCATGACCTGAGCTGAAGTTGGATGTTTAACTGACTGAGCCTCCCAGGTATCCCAATTTTTATTTTTATTTTTAGAGAGAGAGAGCGAATGCATATGCGAGTGGGGAAGAGAGACAGAGGGAAAGAGGAGGGGGAAGAGGGGAGAGAGAGAGAGAATGAATCTCAAGTAGGCTCCAGTCCCAGCTCGGAGCCCAGTGTGAGGTTAGATCTCAGTGATACCATGACTTGAGCTGAAATCAGCAGTTGAACAATCAACTGACTGAGGCACCTTGGCACCCCTGAACAACTTGGTTTTCGATTGTTTTTTTTTTCTGTTTATTCTTCCTTGTTTAGCTTAGCATTGATTGCAAGAAATGGCTTCAGCCTTTTCCTTTTTTCTTTCTAGTGTCTCGGCACAGTTTTAGACTGTTAGGTTCCTTTCTGTTCCTGTTGTCCTTATAGTATTTATATGCTTCAGAAGTTCCACAGGAAGGGAAGATTCTGTCTGCTTCTTTAGCTCTTATCTGAAACAAGTGTAACTGCATAATGAGTCCTACTGCCTCCATGCCCAGCACAGGGCTCGAACTCACAACCTCAGGATCAAGAGTTCATGATCTACTGACTGAGCCAGCCAGGTGCCCTGTGAATGGACAAGTCTTATGTAGAAACCTCAGGATGAAAAATTGTAGTTGTGCTTATTAAGAGACTGAAGAATTTTTTTTTATGTTTATTTTTGACAGAGAGAAAGAGAGCTCAAGTGCATGCATATGAGCGGGGAAGGGACAGAGCAAGGGAGACATAGGGTCCCAAGCAGTGTCTCTGCACTGACAGCAGAGAGCCTAATGTGGGGCTCAAACCCATGAACTTCAAGATCATGACCTGAGCCAAAGTCACATGCTTAACTGAGCCACCCAGGCACCCCAGGATCAAAGAATATTTTTGGTGCTAAGAGAAGAGTATCTTTCTCTGAGCCGTGTTAATTACAAAGCACAGTGACTTAAAGAAAAAAAAGATTGTGAATCCTAATGTATTTCAGTGGAAAGACTTGCAAGGTCTTTATAATGTGCAGATTATTATATCTAAACCTTTCCTCCTCCTAAATGAGTTCTTTGACATTTGCAGGGGATTGTCTAGTTGTCCTTTTTTTAATTTTAATTTTTAAAATTTTGTTTTTTTAGGCAATCTCTATACCCAGTGTGGGGCTTGAACTTACAACTTCTAGATCAGTAGCCACATGCTCCACTGAATGAACCAGCCAGATGCTCCTAGTTGTTCTTTTTTTTTAACAGAAGTATTTTTTATTAGTTTTAGTCTAAAAATCATCCTGTTCCTTACTAGATATTTACCTAAAGAATATGAAAATACTCATTTGAAGAGATACTTGCACCCCTATATTTATTGCAGCACGTTTCCAATGGCCAAATTATGGAAGGAGCCCAAGTGTCCATTGATGGATGAAGGAATAAAGATGTGGTATATATACACAATGGAATATTATTTAGTCATAAACAAGAATGAAATTTTGCCATTTGCAACAACATGGATGGTTCTAGAGAGTATAATGCTATGTGAAATAAGGCAGTCAGAGGAAGACAAATAATGTATGATTTTACCGATCTGTGGAATTTAATACATAAAATAAATGAACTCCGGAGCACCTGGGTGGTGCAGTCAGTTTAGCGTCCAGCTTCAGCCTCAGGTCATGATCTCATGGTTTGTGAGTTGGAGCCATGTGTCAGCTCTGTGCTGATAGCCGAGTGCCTAGAGCCTGCTTTGGAGTCTGTGTCTCCCTCTCTCTGTCCCTCCCCTGCTCGCTTGCTCTCTCTCTCTCTCTCTCTCAAATAAACATTAAAAAGATTAAAACAAATAAAATGAAGACCAACAAAAAGGGACAAACCAAAAAACACTCTTAACTGTAGAGAACAAACACATGTTTACCAGAGGAGAGATGGGTGAAATAGGTGAAGGGGATTAAGAGTACACATATCATGGGGCGCCTTGGTGGCTCAGTTGGTTAAGCATCCAACTTCAGCTCAGGTCATGATCTCAGGGTTCATGGGTTTGACCTCTACATAGGGCTCTGCACTGACAGTGCAGAGCTTGCTTGGGTATCTCTCTCTCTCTCCCCCCCCCCTCCCCTCCCCTCATGCCCCCCACTAGCACGTGCATGCTTTCTCTCTCAAAGTAAACAAACTTAAAAAAAATACACTTATCACAATGAACACTGAATAATGTATGGAATTAAGTCACTGTATTAGACACCTGAAACTAATATAATACTGTATATTTACACTGGAATTAAAATTTTTAAAAATCATCCTGGGGCACCTGGGTGGCTCAGTTGATTGAGCATCTGACTCTTGATTTCAGCTTAGGTAATGATCCCAGGGTCATGGGATCAAGCCCTTTGTCAGACTCCATGCTGAGCATGGAACCTGCTTAAAATTCTCTCTCTCCCTCTGCCTCTCTCCCCTGCTCACATGCACGCATGTGCTCTCTCTCACATAATTAATACAATATATAATATAATATAATAATCCTGTTCCCATTGTCATAGCCCCCAAGTTTTTGTGCATTGTATACTTGAACAATATGAATTTCATATTACCAGGTACATAGGAAACACTGTTGTATTGTAAACCAGATAGAGAACCTCCACGTGTTGCCAAATGGGGGAAAGCATATCATTTATAAAGTTTCCCCCAGGGAAACCTTTGGAGTTGTTTACAAAACAAAAAAAGCAAAACATATACTGGTGGGGGTTTTTTGGTTGTTGGTTTAACCCGGGCAATGAAACCCTCCTGATTTGGGGTTTATGACATTTTTTTAAAGTAAAATTAAAAAAAAAAATTTTTTTTAATGTTTTATTTATTTCTAGAAGAGAGAGAGAGACAGTGTGAGCAGGGGAGGGTCAGAGAGAGAGGGAGTCACAGACTGAAGCAGGCTCCAGGCTCTGAGCTGGAAGTCAGCACAGAGCCCGACGGGGGGCTCGAACCCACGCACCGTGAGATCATGACCTAAGTGAAAGTCGGACGCTTAACCGACTAAGCCACCCAGGCGCCCCAAAAGTAAAGTTTTTTTTAAGGTTTTATTTATTTCTGAGAGAGAGAGAGGCAGCGTGAGCAGGGGAGGGTCAGAGAGAGAGGGAGACACAGAATCTGAAGCAGGCTCCAGGCTCTGAGCTAGCTGTCAGCACAAAGCCCGACGTGGGGCTTGAACCCACGAACCGTGAGATCATGACCTGAGCCTAAGTTGGACAACTGAGCCACCCAGGTGCCCCTAAAGTAATTTTAAAAAATGTTTATCATAGTGCGCGCACGTGGCAGTGAGGGAGGGGTACAGAGAGAGAGACAGAGGATCCGCAGGCCCCATGCTGACAACAGAGAGCCCAATGTGGGGCTTGAACTTATGAACCGTGAGATCATGACCTGAGCAGAAGTCAGACACTTAACCGACTGTGCCACACCGGTGCCCCATGATGTGTTTTTGATACTTTGTAGCTTTTATTTATTTATATTATTTTAAAAATATTTATTTATTTTGAGAGAGAGAGTAAAATAGGGGCAGAGAGAGAAGAAGAGAGAATATCAAGCAGGCTCCGCGCTGTCAGGGCAGAGCCTGACACAGGGGGCTTGATCATGAGATCATAACCTGAGCCAAAATTGAGACAGATGCTTAACTGACTGAGCCACCCAGGTGCCCCAAATACTTTGTAGGTTTTAAGGAATTTACAAGTTTTTCTTCATGCTAGTAGAGACTTACTTAAGTCTAGAAAAGACAAGCTGTTCACGTTTTGAATGGCATAAATTACTTGAAATCAGGTCATTGTTTTTGCAGAGAATGGCCTGGAAAATCTTTGAGGATTAATTACACTCTGGAAAATAGGATTTATTTACTCCATTGTATTTAGATGCGTTTGTGAAAAATAATGATCAATTAAGGTCCTGAAGTGGTAGGAGTATAAATTTCTTTTGTGGTCTGCCTGTTGTTGAACCACAACAGAATCAGTTCTAAGCTAATTATTCCTTACTACTTATGAGAGAATGAATTTTGTGTTTGTCAGATTCTGTTTTAGTATTTTGGTGCTGGCCCTAATAGACCAGACATAATTCAAATTGTCTGCCTTTGGGGATAGTTTAAAGATTATAAAGCTGCATTTTTCCTTTTTGAGCTTGGGGAGATTGTACTTTGTCATCAGTGAAGGGTTTGTTTTTCAGTTGTTAGAAGTTTCCTTATCATCAGAAAACACCTCTTTAATGTGCAAAAGTGTATTAACTGGAGATCTAGGGGTTTTGATGCTTTTTTGTCCCTTCATCTAGGATGGTTTTGACTACAAGTAACAAAAAACCCTAATGAGACTTTATGAAAGCATAAAGGGAAATTTATTTTTGCTATGTAACCAGATATCCAGTACTTTAGTGACTACATCAGTGACCCTGATTTCTGTCTTTCTGTGCTGCATGCTCAGGATGTTGGCCTTGTCGTTAGGCTAGTGTCTTTTAGGGTCACCAGGTGACTTGGCTGCAGTAGTCTCAGATACAATCTAGACAGAATAATATCCTGAGGAAGAGAAGGGACACCTTGTTCTTTAAGACCGAGGTAACGTTTCCCAGAGGACCCCTGGCCAACTTCCTCATGTCTCGTGGTTAGAAGACAGTCACATGCCCTTTTCCTAAATCAGCTGTCTCATAGGATCAGAAGGAAGTACTGCTGTTCAAGATTCTCCCTTAGCTAGAATGGAGTTTCACATTCTCGTGAAGTTGGGCCACCTGATTGGGATTCTATTAGTGAGGAAATAGTGGAGAAAGACGTTATCATCTACAGCCTTCTCATTCCATGGTTTTCACAGTGGGCTTTGGAGGACACCAGACTTCAGGAGCAACCTCTGGTTGTTTATAAGTCAGAGCTGTTTCTCTTCCCAGTACTTCCAAGGCTAGGTAGCAGGGCTGGCTCAAGCCCCTTCGTCTGCATTGGAATATCCCACAGGTTTAGTGGTGGGCATGTCTTCAAATTAGAAATGAGGAAATTTGCAGTTAAGTGACTTGCCCACAGCTCCACACTTTGTAAGCAAGGGCTTCACAGAGAGTGAGAGTTTTGGGCACTTCCAGTTTTTTAGGTTTTAGGTTTATTTAAAAAGAAACAGCAAGCAAAGCCATAGAAATATGGGATGTTTTACATGTTTACTTCTAAGAAAATATTTGAAACACAAAAACAGTGCTATGATTTTATGTGTCTGTCATGTGGAAACAAAACATCAAAAGTCTAGATCTGACTGGAGGTTGGACTTGTGGTTCTGTTCTGTGGGGATTACAGAGCTGGGCATGCATCTCTGAGTCCAGCTCTTCTGGGGCACTTGGCACTGTCCATCCTTCTTCTTTCCCAGACACTCACTGACCCAGGATATAAAGTTCAGTACCTTCCTGGGACCCCATTGCTCATGAGGGCAATCCCAATGAACAGCTGAACCAGGATAAGAGCTGATTGACAGTGCTAAGTGGTGTCCATTGCCACCGTGGGCACCTCCAGGAGCCCGGAGAAGAGATCCTCCAGTGCTGCTTCCCCGCTTATCACTACCACTGTGCGACTCCTTCTCTTTTCATATTGTGCTTTTACTCCCTGCAGCCCTGGAATCATTGCATTCTTTCCAACAAAACTGTTTTTGAGCCCTTCTGTGTGCTAGGAGCTGCTTTGGATCCTACTTAGAGTCACAAAGGAATGATTTGGTGGTGGTGACAGACAAATAGATGACTGTACAGTGATATATTGCTGAGATAGTTGACACAGGTACCTTAGGAGCCATAGAGGTGTGCGCCCAACTCCTGTTTGGGAGAATGGAGTCTGGGGAAGAGTCCTTGGGGCAGGGAGTTTCCTTACCCTAAAGGAGGAGTGGAAAGTGGATAGCTAAGCAAAATGTGTGCATTGAAGTGGTGCTGATCACTTAGGGGAATGGGAAATCATTTATTTTTGTTGATACTATGAAATAGAACAGAGCTTGCTGGGCAGCTTTGAATTCAGAAATTTTTGCAGGGGCACCTGAGTGGCTCAGTTAGTTGAGCGTCTAACTCGGCTCAGGTTGCAGTCTTAACGGTTTGTGAGTTCGAGCCCCACATTGGGCTCTCTGCTGTCAGCACAAGAGCCTACTTCAAATCCTCTGTCCCCTCCTCTCTGTACCTCCCCCACCTAGCACTCTTTCTCAAAAATAAATAAACATAAGAAGAAGAACTTTTGCAGTTTTGCAGCAGTGTTCTTCAGTAGACTATTATGCCCATAAATTACGAAGTCCAGAAGAAAACTAACATTTCATCTCTTGCAGATAAAGCCATATTCCTGCTTTTATAGATATTAAAAAAATTTTTTTTAATGTTTTATTTATTTCTGAGAGAGAGAGAGGCAGCGTGAGCAGGGGAGGGTCAGAGAGAGAGGGAGACACAGAATCTGAAGCAGGCTCCAGGCTCTGAGCTGGCTGTCAACACAGAGCCCGACGTGGGGCTTGAACCCATGAACCTCACTGAGATCATGACCTGAGCCAAAGTCAGACGCTTCACCGACTGAGCCACCCAGGTGCCCCTTTATTTATGTATTTTTTTAGTCTAAATCTTTCAGATGTAGTCTTGCCTGCTACATTCGTAATCTCAGAATATACTCAGAACTAGGGAAGTTGCCCATTACTTTAACTTTCTTGAGAGAAAATTGACATTACAAGGTAGGTATTTAAGTACAAAGGGCCTTTTCTTGTCCCGCTGGTTGGTGTAGAGTCAGACAGAAAGGCAAGCTCCGTGGTGCCAGACATGGCCATAAATCGATGACCACAGATTTAAAGTAGAAGAAATCAGAAGCCTGAATTTCTTTGGGAAAGCAAACCCTTTTTATGATTCTATAACTCAGCAAGGGATAACTTTCCCTGCCTGCTCCTTGGCACCTTCAACAGAAAAGTTGGAAAGTGTGACCTGATTTCTCAGACAAAAACCCTCCCTTGAGTCAGTGAGAGACCCTTACCATTACTGAATATGGTGAGAAGTCTGAACACAAAGAATTTGTGTTGCCTTTTGATTTTTCCCTGAACACTTATCTTTGAATGTGGAATAAGCAGGGAGGCTTGCCTTTCTGATGGCTGTTAACGTATTGCAGCCCTAAAATCAAATCCTTTAGAGAATGTGGAGGGTATATGACAGCTAGGAAAGGAAGAGAATGTGGGCTTCTGTGCATAAAAAAAAATGGATGGAGGAGACCAAAGGTATAGCATTCAGAAAAACATCACGTGTCTCTTATGTACCAGGCAGCATGGTAACATGCTTGGGGGAATACATAGCAGGAAACAAAACAGAATCCCATTCTTCTTCTTTTTCTTTTCTTTTTTTTTGTATTTTTATTTTTTACTTTTTATTTTATTTTACTTTTTAATGTTTTATTTATTTCTGAGATAGACAGCATGAGCAGGGGAGGGTCAGAGAGAGAGGGAGACACAGAATCTGAAGCAGGCTCCAGGCTCTGAGCTAGCTGTTAGCACAGAGCCCGAAACGGGGCTCGAACCCACGAACTGTGAGATAATGACCTGAGCCGAAGTTGGACGCCCAACTGAATGAGCCACCCAGGCGCCCCTATTTTTTACTTTTTAAAAGTAATGTCTGTGACCAACATGGGACTCAAATTCATAACCCTGAGATCAAGTCGCATGGCTTGATCAGTCAACTGACTGAGCCAGCTAGGTGCTCCCAGAATCCCATTCTTTTCATGGAGCAGTTATTTTTTGAACTGCAGGGAATTATACCTTGCCTAGTGTTTTGATTCCCACTTTTCCTCTCTCCTTTCTGTTAGGAAAGAAGAATAAGCTGAACAGACTCTGACCATTGGCTTTCAGCTTGCCAGGACCTTCTGTTTAGCTCTCCTTTTGTGGCCCATGTGCTGCATCCTCTGCCCTCAGTGTGCAACCGGCCCCCAACGCAATGTGTGTTTGTCAAACCATGGAAGTGGGGCAGTATGGCAAGAACGCAAGTCGGGCCGGAGACCGGGGAGTCCTCCTGGAGCCCTTCATCCACCAGGTGGGCGGACACAGCAGCATGATGCGCTACGACGACCACACTGTGTGCAAGCCCCTCATCTCCCGGGAGCAGCGCTTCTACGAGTCCCTCCCTCCCGAAATGAAGGAGTTCACCCCTGAATACAAAGGTTAGTCGCTGGCTAATTTGGAGAGAGCAGTAGCATTGGGCTTTTCCAGGTTTTCAGCTCAGTTTTCCTTGTGTTGTGGGCCAGGTGATATGATTGTAGGTCCTTTTATCTCAAACTAAATCACTTTGTTAAGCAGAATTTGAGACTGAAGCAGCAGCATGGTCTTTAGATCTTGAAAATCTAAATTCACGATAGGTAAATCTGAGAATTCACAGCATTAAATACTGTTGGTGAAGAGCATGCTCTTAGCAAGGTGGTTTCCCCTATTTGGTGGGATGGCCTAGGCGAGGGGCAGTACTTCTCTGGTTCCGGAGGAGGAAGAATTGGGTGCTTTCCAGGCCAAGGCGGTGAGACAGCTGGCAAGGAGGCTGTATGGAGCCTTTGTCTGTTTGTGCTGGGGGAATGAATTGATGGTAAGGAATTTACAGAAGGACTGAGGAGGTCTGAAAGTCCTAACCTTTGAAGGAAAAATAGTGTTTGAAAATGTAAATTAACTTTATAGACTAGAACCCCATGAATTAAGAATTAAGTCACTTTATTTTAGAATCTTGTCACTGTTTATACACCTTCATTGCCCACCATGTGTAAGTTACGTTTTTTGTGTTCTACTTTTTTTTAAAAAAAATGTTTAATGTTTATTTTTGAGAAAGAGAGACAGAGATAGAGCATGAGCAGAGGAGGGGCAGGGAGAGAGGGAGACACAGAATCTGAAGCAGGCTCCAGGCTCAGAGCTGTCAGCACAGAGCCGGACGCAGGGCTTGAACTCATGAACTGTGAGATCATGACGTGAGCTGAAGTTGGATGCTTAAGTGACTGAGCCACCCAGGTGCCCTTTGTATTCTACTTTTTAATTTCCCAAAGCTGTTATGAATTTAATTACATTTATGTCATTATTTACTTAAGGGATCCTCAATTTATTTTTTAAAAACAGTTTTTTTAATGTTTATTTTTGTGAGAGAGAGAGCAAGTGTGAGTTGGTGGAAGGGCAGAGAGAGAGGGAGATAGAATCCGAAGCAGTCTCCAGGCTCTGAGCTGTCAGTAGAGAGCCTGACGTGGGGTTCATGAACCACAAGATCATGACATGAGCCAAAGTTGGATCCTCAACTGACTCAGCCACCCAGGCACCCCAAGGGATCCTCAGTTTAGAAAAAACAATTCAGGGGCTCCTGGGTGGCTCAGTCGATTGGGCGGCCGGCTTTGGCTCAGGTCATGATCTCATGGTTCATGGGTTTGTACCCCACCTGGGTCTCTGTGCTGACAGCTTGGAGCCCAGAGCCTGCCCTGGATTTTGTGTTTCCCTCTCCCTCTGCCCCTCCCCAACTCGTGCTCTGTCTCTGTCTCTCAAAAATAATAAATAAACTTAAAAAAAAATAATGTAAAAATGTTACTAATGGTTAAAAAAATCCTTATCAGTATTCTTGTTTTCTTAATTTTTTTTATTGTGACAAAATTTACATAACATAAAATTTAACCATTTTTAAATGTACAATTCAGTGGCATTAAGTACATTCACAGTGTTGTCTACCATTATCACGACTTCTAGAACTTTCTCATCACCTCAAACAACCGCTCTGTACCCATTAAATCATAACTCTCCCTTTCCCCCTCACCTGAACCCAGGTAACCTCTAATCTACTTTGTCTCTTTACAGATTTGTCTGTTGTAGATATTCCATATGAGTGGAATCATGTAATTTTTGTCTTTTTGTGTCTGTTTTATTTCACTGGCATAATGTCCAAGATTCGCCCATGTTGTAGCATTTTCTTTTAGGCTGAATACCCATTTTGAACATATGTCACAATTTGTTTATCCACTCATTTATTGATGGACACTTGGATTGTTCCCACTCTAGGCTATTGTTAATGATGCTTCTGTGAATATTAGCATGTTTATAAGCTTCGTTTGAGTCCCTTCTTTCAGTTCTTTTGGATACATACCTAGGAGGTGGAACTGCTGGATCACATGGTAATTTTGTTTAACTTTTTGAGGAACTGCCAAACTGTTACAGGGCTTGGCATCTAGTAGATGCTTAATAAATACTTGACTAATGGTTGAGGGAAAGTTTTGTATAAGGATTCAGAAGCCTAGAACTTCACGTTTAGTACTATATGTAGTAACACTTGATGAATGCAGTTGTTCATACTAAATAAATAAAAATCCCTCTTGAAACCTACCAAAACCCAGAATATTATTGGCATTTTCCTTAGCTTGATTGAATTTTAAAAACACCTGCGCTCCTGACAATAAAGAGATATATGTGTATGTGTGGGTTAGTATTTATACATGTATTTTTCTAGACCTGTCTGCAGAAAGGGCCTAAAAACAATGATACTCCAATAGCAATCAGTCCATCAAGTGCCAAGGTCTTGTTTTTGTAAATACCATTCTTAGAATAAAAGGAAGCAGAGCTCCCTGGAGAAATGATTCATTTCTGAATTGGGGCAGGAAAAATAAAAGATGAGCCTGGAGCATCCCCTGGTAACTAAAAGTAAAGAAGTAGTCAAAAATGATGGGAGTATATGTCACAAGCACAGAAGAGCCAATACCAGGGAATCCCAGTGGCCAGATCTAGAATATGAGAAATAAAATATCCCTAACTCCATACTGATAGATAAATGGATGAGAAGGGACATTTCTTCCTTATAGAATTAGAATTCCTTTTAATTAATAGATATAGAAGGAATGATGGAAACAGAAGTCACCATTGTCACAGCCAAGAACTCTCATTGTCACAGCCAAGAACTATCATCGGTTCTAAATTTAGTGGGCTAACATGCTGTAAGAAACAGAGTATTTATTCCTATAGGATATTTATTAATTATAATAAGAAAATAATAACTTTACCAAGGAGAAACCTGGCAGCCATCATCTTAACCAAGTGATCAAAATTAAATCACCAGTAACAAGACCTATACCTTCTGACATAAAGAACTGAGGAGGACACAAGATCATTTCTGTTGCCCAAAATATGTGACCTCAATCTAAGGTCACATGAGAAAATAAATGTAAATCCAAATTTAGGGACATGCTACAAAATAAATGTAAGTATTTTTTTTAAAGTGTCAAAGTCATGAAAGACAAAGATGGAGAAACTGTATCAGAAGTCATTTTATCAACAATATGCATGAAACAGCACTGTTCTTAAAATCTAAAATCAGTTACTAAAATTCACTTAAGGAGCTTGGGGACAGTGTTAAAAGGGGCCAAGTTTTCACTGTTCCTTATCCATTTTTGCATGTTGTCTTGTACCATCACATTGCAGCCTTCCATCTCCTGGAACATAGACCACAGCACAATGTCTGCCACAGCAAGTTCATTCCCAACAAGTTAGGGGCTCTTCCCAAGAGAAGAGATCATGGAGCGGAACATAGTGGCTGTTGCTGCTGCTTTAAAAAAAAACAAACATTTATTTATTTATTTTGAGAGAAAGTATGTGCACACGTAAGCTGAGGAGGAGCAGAGAGGGAGGGAGTGAGTGAGTCTCAAGCTGAGCATGGAGCCTGACGCAGGGCTTAGTCTCACCACTGTGAGATCATGACCTGAGCAAAAATCAAAAGTTGGATGCTTAACCAGCCGAGCCACCCAGGCACCCCCATGGTGGCTGCTTCTTTACTGCTTCCTGCTGGTAGCTGAAAAATAGCTATTATCTACCCAGGTTTTTGTTGTTTTTGTTGCTTATTTTTGAGACAGAGACAGAGTACGAGTGGGGGAGGGGCAGAGAGAGAGGGAGACAGAATCTGAAATAGGCTCCAGGCTCTGAGCTGTCAGCACAGAACTGGTTGCAGGGCTCGAACCTACGAACTGCAAGATCATGACCTGAGCTGAATTCAGATGCTTAACCGACTGAGCCACCCAGGTGCCCCTACCCAGATTTTTACAAGGGTTGCATTTATAGCATTAAGCTTCTAGCCAAACAAAAAAGAAAAAATGTGCAATGTTTCTTTTTCCTTTGATGGGACACATTATTTGGATACCGAACTACATTTTAATCTTCAGCACATTCTTCTCAATTAGACTAAACCCCAGGTGATATTGATGAGGAACTGGGTTTTTTTGGTCTGCTTCCCAAAGCACTTGAGGCTTTCTGGCTCGCTGTTGACTGCTGAATACATGAGAACAGTGGACAGGACCCTGCAGTGGTAAGAGAGCAGCTGGTATAGCACAAAGAGGAGGGCGGGGAGGTGAGATTTGAGTTAATCATGATCTTTCAGCACCCTTGTCTTTCAGTGCTCCATAATCCTTTCCAAGCACAGAATTTAAGTTCAGTGCATTAGTTGATAAAGCAATGGGCTCATCAGTTTGGTTTATGCTGGTTACATCCCAGTCCACATCTGGCATCTCAGTCATCTTGGAGTGACCATTAACCACAGCTTTTCAGTTCAGACATTTTAAAATACCTTGATGGGATTCAAGAGCTTGAAGAGGTGGATCAGAGTCTTCCTGCACATGGGCTGCAGTCAGGCAGGAGAGATGTGTCACTTTGGGCTTTACCTGATACATTGGCCTCATGGGAGCATTAGGGGAAGCTGCATATATGAGAATTCTATTTTTTTGGTGACTTTCTATAATTTTAAATGTATTTCAGAATTTAAAAAACCTGTGCTGTTGGGTTTTGACATATATCAATTGGACCAATAATATCTTCCATTTTCTTTCAATAAATTGGGCTTTATTTGACTTAATAAGAAAGGATCAATTTTTGGTTTAATTGTATATTTGAGAAAGTATATTTATTTTACCTAGTGAAAATGCAGCCCAAGAAAAGAAAATTAATTTCCTATGGCTAATGATTCGCTATGGCTTTTAAAGACTTCTGTTCCCCCAATCTGAGAGAAAGTTGGGGGAAAAACTGAACCAGTGCTGATAGTCCTTTTCCTGGGAGCCACCTAGAGGCTCACACTTGTCCCAGTTTTGTCGGTTGGAGCCAGGGTTTGACTTCCTTTTAAGAGATTTTTTTTCCTTAGCATCAGAGGGACTCTTTGAGCTAACAGGGCTTATAGTTCTCTATCTCATTTTGGCATATTTATAGCTAAAGGTTTGGCCATGGATGTGTTGAGTGTGGATGAGTAGGTGGCTGAAGCTGCATATAAAGCATTTGTAACTGTTGTTTTTAGCTACTTAGAGACAGCAGTGTGTTTGATTCTGGCTTCTCTCTTGTTTTGCAGCCTTAGAATATTTTATTTATTCCTTCAGATTTAATATTCTTCTGTTTTTTTTTTTTGAAAACAATAGCAGTGTGCCAGGGTCAGTTGGTTAAGCATCCAACTCTTGTTTTTGGCTCAGGTCATACTCTCACAGTTAGTGGGTCCCATCCCTGCGTCAGGTTCTGCACTGACAATGTGGAGTCGGCTTGAGATTCTCTCTCTCTCTCTCTCTCTGTCCCCCCGCCCCCATCCTTCCTCCCCTGCTGGCTCTCATGCACTCTCTCTCAAAATAAACTTAACAATAGCAAAACATCAAATTCAAAACTGCACAGTGGACTTGGACACACTTTTCTCCAGAAAAAGATACACAAATGGCCAACAACACATCAATATCATTACTCACCAAGAAAATGCAAATTGTTGGTGCCTAGGTGGCCCAGTTTTTTAAGCATCTGACTTCCGTTCAGGTCATGATCCTTGTGGTGAGTTTGAGCCCTGCATTGGGCTCTACACTGCTGGTGAAGAGCCTCCTTGGGGTTCTGTCTCTCCCCCTCTCTGCCCCTTCCCCACATGTGTGCACTCTCTCTCAAAATAAATACATAAACTTGAAAAAAGAAAATGCAAATCAGAACCACAAATCAGATACCATTCATATGCACTAGGATGGCTATAAAAAAAAAAAAGGAAAGTAAGAGTTGGCAAGAATGTGGAGAAATAGGAACATTGCTGTTAAGAATGTCAAATGGTATAACCACTACAGAAAACAGTTTGGTAGTTTTCAAAAAGTTAAATAGAATTACCGTATGGTCCAGCAGTTCCACTCCTGGGTGTGTATGCAAAAGAACTGAAAGAAGGGACCCAGACAGATGCTTATAAGCTAATAGTCACAGAAACATATTCACTATATTCACAACCCAAGTATCCGTCAACAGATGAGTGGATAAACAGATTGTGATACATATTTACAATGGAATAGTATTCAGCCATAAAAAGAAATGAAGTTCTGATACATGCTAAAACATGGGTGAATCTTGGAAACGTTATACTAAGTGAAATAAGCCAGACACAAAAGGACAAAAATGATATGATTACACCTATATGAAATATCTACAAAAGGCAAATGGGTAAAAGAGACAATAGATTAGAGGTTACCTGGGTTGGGGTGAGGAGGAGAGGGGGAGTTATTATTTAGTGGGTATAGAGTTGTTTTGAAGTGATGAGAAAGTTCTGGAATTAGATAATGATAATGGTAGACGACGTTGTGAGTGTACTTAATGCCACTGAATTGTACTTTTAAAAATGGTTAAGATGATAAATTTATGTCATGTATTTTTTACTATAATTTCTTTTTTTTAAATTTTTTTAATGTTTTATTTATTTCTGAGAGAGAGAGAGAGGGAGAGAGAGAGAGGGAGAGAGAGGGGCAGCGTGAGCAGGGAAGAGTCAGAGACAGAGGGAGACACAGAATCTGAAGCAGGCTCCAGGCTCTGAGCTAGCTGTCAGCACAGAGCCTGACGTGGGGCTTGAACCCACGAACCATGAGATCATGACCTGAGCTGAAGTTGGACACTCAACCGACTGAGCCACCCAGGTGCCCCTTTACTATAATTTCTTAAGAATATATTTTTAAAAATACCAAAACCTTCACCAGATGTAATCTTTAGTGTCTATTGAAATTAGTCTTATAAATGCCAAGAAAATTGGGGCTTAGATCAGACCATTGTGGTTTTTTTTTTTTTTTTTTTTTTTTTTTTTTTTTTTTTTTTTTTTTGTGTCTAGGTGTGAGTAATGATGTGAAAGGATCAAGAATATATTTTTCTTAAACTAGAGGTAGGTTGCAGGATTCATTTAATTACAAGTCTCATCTGCTATTCTTAGAGGTTCTTCCTGCCCTACCCACAGCATAGCCGTATCTCCCATATTAGGTATGATGCTCTATGTCTGCCAGCAGTCTGTCAGGGTACTCAAAAGTAAGTGCCTGAAGAGAATGAAAGGTTTCAGTATAGCTTTAGATGAGCCTGCAAGACAGAAAAGAGCTAATCGTAAAAGATCAAGTGATCTATTTGACTATATAAAATTTAAAATTTGTGTTTATTAAACTCCACCTTTAAAGAAAATAAAAATATTTACAACACATATTACTGACCAAGGATTAGTTTCCAGAATATAGATCTATATCTAAATTAATGTGAATCAATATGAAAAAGATAATTCAGTAAAAAAAAATGAGCAAAAAGTAAGGAAATAAATGAAAACCAAAGACCAAAGGCTGATTCTTCGAGAACAACATCTCTAGCCAGACTGTTCAGGAGATGGCATAAATACCCAGTATCAGAAATGATATATGTATCTTTACTAGGGTCTACTGATATTTAAAGATAAAGGAATATTATGAGAAACTTTATCCTACTAAATTCTACAACTTAGATGAAAGAGACCATTTCTTGAAAGATACAAACTATGAAAACTCTCACAAAGAAATGGAGAATCTGAATAGCTTTATCAAATGAATTGAAATTGGAGTTCAACACATTCTAGCAAAGAAAACTCCAGGCCCACACAGCTTCACTGGAATTCTACCAAATATTTAAGAAATAGTAGTTCTACAGAAACTCTTCCAAAAAAATTAAAGAGAGAGTATGTCCCAACTCATTCTATAAGACCACTATGAGATAATAAATGCCCCTCATCAACCTAGATGTAAAAAATTTGAATAAAATTTTAGCTGATTGACTAGAACAGTGTATTAAAAGGACAATACATCATAACCAAGTAGGGTTTATCTGAATAATACAGGGTAGGTTTAACATTCAAAGGTTAAATGGAATTTGCCGTATTAATGATCTAAAAAAAGAAAAACCATCTATATCTTACCTCAGCAGATGCAGAAAAAGCATTCAGCAGTATCCAACATCTATTCTTTTTTTTTTTTTTTATTTATTTATTTATTTATTTATTTATTTATTTATTTTTTTTTTTGCAGATATTGGTTTTATTTTTTTTTTTTTTTTTTTTTTTTTTTTNCATAACACTCAGTGCTCATCCCCAAAGTGCCCTCCTTCATGCCCATCTCCCCCTCCCCCCCACATCCATCAGTCCTCAGTTTTTGTCAGCATTCAAGAGTCTCTCATGGTTTGCCTCTCTCCCTTTCCCCCACCATTTCCGCCCTTCTTCTCCCCCTTGGTCCTCCGTCAAGTTCCTCCTAATCCTCCTATACGTGCAAACATATGGTTCTTGATAAAACGACAGTAGCAGCAGCAAACTAGGAATAAATGGACAGTTCTTCAGCCTGAGGGCATCTATGAAAAACCTCTAGCCAGCATCATAATGACAAAACAATTGCCTTGCCCCATAAGATCAGGAATAAGACAAGGATGTTTGTATTCTCCACTTCTAGTTGACATTTTCCTGAAGGTTCTGGTCAGTGTGGTTAGGTAAGATGGTGAAATAATAAAAAAGCATTCCAATTGGAAAAGAAGAAGTAAAACTCTTTATTTGCAGACTACATAGAATTTTGTCTTCAGTCAGTCAAGTGTAAGAGCAGAATAAAATCTTGCAAAGAACGCAAAATTGATTTCCTGAACACCCTTTCTTAGAAAGTTACTTGAAGACATCTTCCACTCAAGTAAGGAATAAACCAAGAATGGGAAAAAAGTAGAGGACCACAGAAGGAACGACCCTCACCCTGATCAGCATGACGGCTGTGTGGCAGGCCTGGAGAACACTTTAGGTCAGAGCATAAGGGGAGCCTGGGAGACAGATTACAGACCAGAGAGCATTCAAGCTGGAACAGTTGAGGCTGTAGTGAAGACAAGAAGTTACAGAAGTGAAAACCTGCAGGAGAGGCAGCCATCTATGGGTACAGATGTGAGGCCCACGGAAGTGTGGCATACATTTGAGCAGTATAATGGAAAATAAGAAAAACTAAATTCATGTTTAAGGAGTTTTTTCTAAAAGGGCCTAGGGAGTGAGGAGGAAATGGGTCAAAGAGAAGGATATTCTTGGTCTGACACTGACTTATTCATAAATGGTTCTCATTTTTCAGATTATGGAGCCAATTTTGTTTTGTTTTTTATCTTTTTTAAAAATTTTTTAAAATGTTTTTATTTCTGAGAGAGGGGGAGAGAGAGAGGGAGAGAGAGAGAGAGAGAGAGAGAGAGAGAGAGAGACAGAGGCGCAGTGTGAGCAGGGGAGGGTCAGAGAGAGGAAGATACAGAATCCAAAGCAAGCTCCAGGCTCTGAGCTAGCTGTCAGCACAGAGCCCAACGCGGGGCTCAAACCCATGAGCCATGAAATCGTGACCTGAGCTGAAGTCGGATGCTTAACCGACTGAGCCACCCAGGCGCCCCTTACGGAGCCAGTTTTTGTACACCGGGAGTGTAAAAGGAGACATGTAGTGACAGGGTTGGATGTGGAAGTTAGACGAAGGGCAGCCTGGACTTTGTTGGTTTTTTTGTTTTGTTTCTGTTTTTTTAATCTCCTTGGGTTAGGTTTCTAAGTATTGTGTTTTAAATCCTTTGTTAACAATTCAGAAGAAACAATGAATAACCTGTTGGATAAAAAATGGACACAGTAAGCTGTTTTACCTGAGTACAGGACTACAGTGAAGTACAGGACTACAGCAGGGAGAGTAGAAAGTTGTCAACTTAGGAATGCTGGTGCTTTGGTGAGGCAGAAGTTCTCTCTGGTGAGGTTAGAATCACCTGATGCTCAGTGTGGGCAGAAGACTTAACTTTTTGGGACTGTTTTGCAGGAAGAAGTCTTAATGTCTCTCTAGGTGACACTGCCAGGGAGAAAGAAAATCAAGGGAATGACATAAGAAATGGCAGTATCACAGAGCAGTTGTATAAGTAGAGGGTTAAATCACATTAGGTGTGGGTGTCTCCAGTGAACACAATTCTTTTGAATGGTACAGGAGTCAGTCATTGAAGATCAGAGGGCTAGAGAGGAGAGTGGGAAATAAATAGATATTGGCTGCCGATCAAAGGTTAAGTAGCAGACTTAGAGTTGGGGTGAGTGGTCAGCTGTCTTCTGGAAAGAGGTCTGTTGGTCAGTGTTCCTACATTGATCTTCAGTTGGTTCACGGCAGGTGATGTGCTGTGAGACAGCAAGTGCCAGCAGTTTCTGCTGCATAGACCCAGCCTGTGTAGACATTTGTTGACTGGCTGCCTTTTTTTTCAACAGGTGTGGTGTCTGTCTGTTTTGAGGGAGACAGTGATGGTTACATCAACTTGGTGGCCTACCCTTATGTGGAAAGTGAGACTGTGGAGCAGGATGACACACCAGAGCGGGAGCAACCTCGGCGCAAACATTCCCGCCGGAGCCTGCACCGGTCAGGCAGTGGCAGTGACCACAAGGAAGAGAAAGCCAGCCTGTCCCTCGAAACCTCTGAGAGGTAAGGGGGTGGTGAGCAGGGTGAAGGTGCATGTTTGGTCCTGGCAGCACAAACACTCAAGACCTCTTTAGAATCCTGACGCATCATCGGGAAGTAGGTTGGGGAAAGACGGCTGGTGTTCTTTGGCTACCACCTGGGTGTGTCTCATCACCTCAGTGATGTTGCCTTCTGTGTATGGATGTAGCTTGTCAAGAGAGAGTGAAGGTGAAAGTCTGAGCCCTTTGGAAGCAAGGACTCCTGGTGCTCTGTGCTCCTCAGCCATGTTGTGTCGTACACATAAGGTCGAAATGCCTTGGTCCACGATGAGGTTGCACCTGCTCTTGGACCTATAGGACTGCCCATGCGCAGTGAGAGGCCATCCAGACCAGTGTTCTTTAAGGGATTTGTACACGGTTCTTTGACCTCTGTGAGATCAGCTGTTAACCCTTTTCCTGCAAGAAAAGTTTAGTTTATTGCTTTGGAAATTATTTTTCTGTAGATTACGAAAATAGTCTACAAAGAATTATGTCTTTTGATATTTTATGCAAGAAATGTGAACTCTCATAGAGTAGCTATCATCAGAAAGGACAGACAGGGGGCGCCTGGGTGGCTTAGTCGGTTAAGCGTCTGACTTTCGCTTAGGTCATGATCTCGCGGTTCGTGGGTTCGAGCCCCGCGTCGGGCTCTGTGCTGACTGCCAGCTCAGAGCCTGGAGCCTGTTTCAGAGTCTGGGTCTCCCTCTCTCTCTGACCCTCCCCTGCTCACGCCGTCTCTCTCTCTCTCCTAGAAATAAATAAAAATATTTAAAAAAAAAAAAAAAAAAAGGACAGACAGTAAAAGAGTTGAAGATTTAGAGAAATTGGAACCATCTTTTTCTTTTTCTTTTTCTTTTTTTTTTTTTAATGCTCTGTTTTTGAGAGAGAGAGACAGCGCAAGCAGGGGAGGATCAGAGAGAGAGGGAGACACAGAATCCGAAGACAGGCTCCAGGCTCCGAGCTAGCTGTCAGCACAGAGCCCGACACAGGGCTCGAACCCATGAAGCATGAGATCATGACCTGAGCCGAAGCCAGACGCCCAACCGACTGAGCCACCCAGGCACCCTGAAGTTGGAACCGTATTAAATTGCTGATGGGAATGTAAAATAGTGCAGCCACTCTGGAAGAACAGTTCTTAGTTCCTCAGAAAGTTAATCCCATCAATTCCACTTCTAGGGGTGGGACTATTTACCAAGAGAATTGAAAAAATACATTCAGACACAAAACTTGTAAACATATGTTTATAGTTGTATTATTCCTAGCAGCCAAAAACTGAAAACAACTGTGTCCATCAGTTGATGAATGGATAAGTAAATGTGGTTCATCCATATAATGGAATATTACTCAGTGATAAAAAGGAATGGAATACTCATACGCGCCATAACAGGGATGAACCTTAAAAACTTGTGCTAAGTGAAAGAGGTCAGTCACAAAAAAATACATATTTTCCATATATAGAAAATGTTCAGAATAGGCAAATGCTTGAGACAGAAAGGCAAGTTAATGTATACCAGGAGCTGAGTGGGGGGAGAGGAGGATAGGACGTGACTGCTAATGGTGATAGTGTTTGTTTTGGGAGTAATGAAAATGTTCTAAAAATTAGATACTGGTGATGTTTTATAATCTTGTAAATATACTAAAACCACTGAATTGTAAAATAATAACAATAATAAAACTAATGTAAACTAAAACTAATGTGAGCTTCCTGAAACAAAGCGAAATCAAAATTGTACAATTAAATTACTTTATATTCAGTTTGGGTGCACCTGTCTGAGTGGTGGAGCATGTGACTCGATCTCTGGATCGTGAGTTCAAGCTCCATGTTACTAGGTATAGAGATTACTTTTAAAAAATGTTTTTTAAAGCATATTTAACTTCACTTAAAAGTAAGTTTCAATGAATAAGATCTGTGCCTCAACTTAAAAGTTAGATTTGGGACTTTTTCTAATATGGATGTGGCAGCACATAGTTTATCTCTGACAGTGGGTCAGTTGAGCAACACATACTGTGCACCTTAGGTCTCAAAGCTGTAAGAGCCCAGCTCTCCTTATTCCCATTGATGGAAGAGGACACACTCACATCGAGGAGCACAGGAACCCATGAGACTCTGACTGAGTGTGTGATGTTTCCTCTCTGGCCAGATCTGCATTTCTGGAGAGGAGAGGCCTTCACATCCATTTCTTAGTAAGGAGGGTCTTCAGGTGTTAAGTATTTTTTTAAATTTAGATTTTAGTTATTTAACATACAGTGCAATATTGGTTTCAGGAGTAGACTTCAGTGATTCATCACTTAAATACAACACCCAATGCTCATCGTAACAGGTGCCCTCTTTAGTACCCCATTACCCCTCTTCCCACTTCGCATATGTTCATCTGTTTTGTTACTTAAATTTTTTAAAATGTTTTATTTATTTTTGAGAGAGAGAGTGTGAGCAGAAGAGGGACAGAAAGAGAAGGAGACACAGAATCCGAAGACAGGCTCCAGGCTCTGAGCTAGGTATCAACACAGAGCCCGACGTGGGGCTCGAACCCACAAACCGCGAGATCATGACCTGAGCCAAAACCAGACGCTTAACCGACTGAGCCACCCAGGCACCCATTTTGTTTCTTAAATTCCACATATGAGTAAAATCATACTGTATTTCTTTCTCTGATTGATTTATTTCAGTTAGCATAATACATTCTAGCTCCATCCATGTTGTTGCAAATGGCAGGATTTCATTCTTTTTGATCAAATAATTCCTGTGTGTGTGTGGTGTGTGGTGTGTCGTGTTAAATATTCTTGTGGAAAAGAAAATAGATTCTGCTTTGCTGAAGCATTTCTTCAGGGCTTCTTTGTCATTCCCCAAGGGGCTTCCTCTTCACTGATGATTGTGGGACCTAAGCTTAGTCATTCATGTGACAAGGAATGTTCCCCAAGTCTTCAAGCCCATAGCTGGCATTGATGCCTTTCTCCCAACAACTCTTTAGAGTGGGCTTTCTTTTGTCTGCCAAAGGTACAGAAATTGCTTCACGAATCATCTGGTGAAAAGCCATTGAATGCAGAATAACATCAAAGTCTACCAGTGTCCAGGTTCAGCGTTCTGCTCTGAAAATAACAGCTCTGTCTGCAGTGACCAGACCTCTGTTTGGTCTGTTCACAGAGGCACTAAGTCACTTCTAGGAATACAGCTCGTTCTTCACCAGGGCCAGAGCTGAAATACCAAGGGGGATGCCAGGAGGCACAGGTGCCCTGGGCGGGCACAGAGGACTTAATTGGGTGTACTTGGCAGATGAATAAAACTTGTTTCTTTTCTTTTTCTTTCTTTCTTTTTTTTTTTTTTTTTTTTTATGTTTTATTTATTTCTGAGAGAGAGGCAGCATGAGCAGGGGAGGGTCAGAGAGAGAGGGAGAACACAGAATCTGAAGCAGGCTCCAGGCTCTGAGCTAGCTGTCACAGCACAGAGCTCGACGCAGGGCTTGAACCCACGAACCATGAGATCATGACCTGAGCTGAAGTTGGACACTCAACTGACTGAGCCACCCAGGCGCCCCAAAAACTTGTTGTTTCTTAAAGAGGATCACAAAAAAAGCATCCATGAATGGCCATAACCATGCCTTCACCAGAAGAAAATAAGAGTTTTATGATGCTGAGAGGCATTGGTGGCTCCTCTACTTTCAGTTAAAGGGAAAGGGATCTCTGCTTGTATGTCTCAGCCATTTCACCTACTCTGCCCAGTCACCCTGCGGGGAAACATAAGCATTTCCAGTACACACCAGCCCTGGTGGCTAGCTCAACTCTGCATGACTTACTCCAGCCACAGTTAAAGGAGAGGCCAGAAGTTCTGGGGAGGACGGTGGCATTTGATACTGTTTCAGTGCTCCGCCTCTGCTCACGGCTACAGGCTTGCTCTGCCGTTTCCATGGCACATGGCTTCTCCAGTGCTTGGCTTGGCTTGGCTTGGCTTGGCTTGGCAAGGTGAAGCAACATTGCAAGTTACTTCAAAGATTTTTATGTTGGGGGAAAAAATGAAGTTGTAGTAAAGCCCTGATATTTTCAGTTAGTGTCACCTCCTCAGTAAAACCCTTTTGTGATTTGACTTATTTTAGAAATAAAATCCCCTTACTGAAATGGCTTCATGACTTCCATAGGCACAAACCTTGTCCACTGAGAAACACAGTTTCCTTGAAGCCTATCCTGCCTTTTTTTTCTTTGATGTTTTTCTCTTTCTTCCAGTTCTGATACACAGGCAGACAAACATTCATAAGTGTATATTGTCAGCATATGCTTTCTTTAGATCTTATTAAAAATTTGATTGTAGATGAGGACAAAAATACGATAGTTACTCTTGCTTTTGACAGTGGCATCCCGTACTCCACCCTGTATTTGTTAAGTGTTTAACTGCATGTTTGTCAGTTTTTGTATTTTTTTAAATTGTAAAGTACATCTAACAATGTATCATTTTCACCTTCTTTTGGTGTATAGTTCAGTGGGGTTAAGTACATTCACACTGTTGTTCAGCCATCACCACTGTCTGTTCTCAGAACTCCATTTTATCTCTGCCAGAAGCCCCACACCTGTTAAATAACTCTCCGTTCCCATTCCCCCCAGTCCCTGGCAGCTGCCATTCTGTTTTCTGTTTCTATGAGTGCAGTTACTGCAGATGAGTGGAACCATACAGCATTTCTCCTTTTGTGTACAGCTTATTTCACTTAGCGGGATGTTTCAGGGTTCATCCAGGTCCTAGCATGCGTCAGAATTCCATTCCTTTTTATTGCTGAATGACACTCCATTGTATGGATGTTTTGTTTATCCATTTATCCACTGATGGACACTTGGGTTGCTTTACCTCTTGTTTATTCTAATGATGCTGCAAACATTAGTTTCTATTTGAGTTCTCTTTTCAGTTCTTTTAGGTATATACCTAAGATTACAATTGCTGGATCATCTATGATAATTATATGTTTAACTTTTTGAGGAACCGCCAGACTTTTTAATAGCAGCTGTACTGTTTTACATGCTCTCCAGCAATATTTGAGGGTTCCAGTTTCTCCACACCCTCTACAACACTTGTTCCAGTTTATTTTTATGATAGCCTTCCTAATGGATCCGGAGTGTTATCTTCAATTTGATGCAGAGTTGTTTTTCCGACAGTTTTCTGAGACACAAGTATAAACACTACTTGTACTCACTTTTATGTGCTCGTGTATCTGGGGTCCCTGTGCCACCCATCAGCAGAGGGTCTGTGGGCGGCAGATTAGGTCTGGTCCAGGCTTCCTTCACCCTGTACACTGAGACCCCAGAGGATTACTTGTCTGAGCTCCCTCAGCAATGTGTTATGTTCTTCCTTCTTAGCTCCCAGGAGGCAAAGAGTCCGAAGGTGGAGCTCCACAGCCACTCAGATGTCCCTTTCCAGATGCTGGATGGCAACAGCGGTCTGAGTTCTGAGAAGATCAGCCACAACCCCTGGAGTCTGCGCTGTCACAAGCAGCAGCTGAGCCGCATGCGCTCGGAGTCCAAGGACCGAAAGCTCTACAGTATCCTTGTTACTATTTCAGCAGTGTTCCTTGCTGGGACTGTGAGTCGCCCTTGTGTCAGGACACCTTTAGTACCATGGCCGGGGCCCTCTCTGTTCAGGGGCCCCTCTTATTCTCATGTCCCTTTTTCATAGGCACTTTGTCATTTTTTGTTATTGTTTTTTCTTTGTTTTTTAAGTTTGTTTATTCTGAAAAAGAGCAAACAAGCACATGCGGGGGAGGGGCAGAGATGGAGAGAGAGAATCCCAAGTAGGCTCTGCACTACCAGTGCAGATCTAGACTTGGAGCTTGAACTCACAGATCGTGAGATCACAGCCTGAGCCAAAACCAAGAGTCAGACGCCCAACTGTGCCCCTGTCATTCTTCGTTTTGTTGACATGTTTTTTTCTGCCTTTTGGGGCTGGTAAGCCTGAACCTTAAACTCTGTAGTCTAGAGGAATGCTGTCTGGTAGAACCTTCTGAGACCATGGAAGTATCTGTATCTATGTTTAGTATGGTAGCCACTGGCCACACTGAGTAACCAAAATGTGGCTGGTATGACCAAGTTACAGAATTTTACACTTATTTAAATTTAAATTGCTACATGTGGCTAGTGGCTACTGTATTTATCAGTGCATGCCTAGAATCCGGGATCTGTGTGTGTGTGCATGCATGCATATGCACACATACATTTCTCCCCTTCCAAAAGATAATAATTACAAAGTGGTATTTTTTTTTTTTTTGTCCAAAGATAAACACCATATCTGAATAGTGTATAACAGTCTTTAAGATGGTGAAAGTAAAGTAGTATTATAAAATGGGAATTCTGCTGGTCCGTTACTATCTGAAACAGTAGGCAGTAAATGACTAATACTTACTGAGAATCTGAGGGGAATGTGCTGAGCCCTGTTGACTCAGCTTTCATAACAGTCTTTTGAGGGAGAAAGTGTTAATGTTGCCGGTTTAAAGATGAGGAGATGATGTGGTGCCTGGGTGGCTCAGTTGGTTGAATGTCTGACTTTGGCTCAGGTCATGATCTCACAGTTAATGAGTTCAAGCCCTGCATCAGGCTCTGTGCTGACAGCTCAGAGCCTGGAGCCTGCTTCAGATTCTGTCTCCCTTTCTCTCTGCCCCTCCCCTGCTTGCACTCTCTCTCTCTCTCAAAAATAAACAAACATCAAAAAAATTTTTTTTAATAAATAAAGATGAGGAAATGGAAGCCCAAGGGGGTTAAGTGTTGTGCCCAAGCCTTTGAGTGGCCAAAGCAAGATTCAGTAGCCCATGCTCTTGGGCACCATGAGATATTTCTACAGCCCTTTTTAAGTTGTCATTTGTTTATAGGTTATAGCAGATGATAAAACTAATAGCCAAATTTAATGGTAGAGTTAGGAGATGTTAATATGTGCATCATCAAGAGATGCCAAGTATGTTATCATCCAAGACTGTGATTGCTTCATGGTCCTCCAGTATGGAACTGAGGTCCAGGCTGTGGTCTCCGATGACTTTCGGCAGCCATAAGACAAGCCTTTATACCTGTATCCAGGGTAGTTGCAGACCATAGATTTAAATGAGGACATGGGTATAAATGCCAGCTGGCCAGGAATATAGAGGCATTTTGAGCAGAAGGTCCTAGAAGTACTAAGGGATAAGTTTAAGTATATAGTCTGCTGGTTTGAAGTTTAGTCAGAAAATGGCAGGATAGAAATGTATTATGTATGTATGTATTATTAAAGTTTTTTTTTTTTTTTTTTAACTTATTCTGAGATAGAAGAGCATGGGAGGGACGGAGAGGGAGAGAATCCCAAGCAGGCTCCACGCTTATTAGTGCACAGCCTGATGTGGGCCTCTTGAACTCAAGAACTGTGAGATCGTGACCTGAGCCAAAGTCAGACACTTCGCTGAGCCACCCAAGTGCCTCAGCAGGGCAGAAATTTAAGTCCCTCTTTTCCTAAGATTCCCTCTCAGAAATGGGAAACCTGATTTCTCGTGTTTGTGGTAGTGATGCGAAGATGTCTTCCCTATTTCTTTTAGGCCTGGATGGGGTGTGGCTTGAGCAGGGCCTTGGTTTACTTATGGTGCCAGGGACAGGGATGCATGTGAATCTGCCAGACCTTTAGTTTGTGTATGCCTACCAGAGAGAATAAAGTAGAATAAAATAAATGTGATATATCAGCAGATTCATAGATAGGTGCCATGGAAAATTAATCAGCCATAAAAAAGGAATGAAATTTTGTCATGCTGCAGCATGGTTAAAACTTGAAAACATTTTGCTCTGAAACAGCCAGACACAAAAAGACAAACATGAAGTGTCTAGAGTAGGCATAGTCATAGAGACAGAAAGTGGAACGGCAGTTCCTGGAGGCGAGGATGTGAAGAGGAATGAGAGTGTGTGTAGTGGGTACAATTTCTGGTTTCTGTTTGGGCACATAAAAAGTTCCAGAGATGGATGGTGATGGTGATTGCACAGTAATGTGAATATACCTAATGCCACTGAACTGTATAATTAAAAGTAGTTAAAATGGGGGGCACCTGGGTGGCTTAGTCAGTTAGGTGTCCGATTTTGGCTCAGGTCATGATTACACGGTTTGCAAGTTTGAGTCCTGAGTCAGGCTCTCTGCTGTCAGTGCAGAGCCTGCTTCAGGTCCTCTGTCCCCGTCTCTCTCTGCCCCTCCCTAACTTGTACACGCATGTGCTCTCTCTCAAGACTGAACGCTTTTAAAAATTGTTAAAATGGTAAATTTTGTTATGTGTATTTTGCCACAGTAGAGAAATTTTTGAAAAGAATTGATAAGCCAGTGGTGTGAAATCTACATTCGAGAATTTGTGAGGTGAATATAGATTACTTTGGAAGAGAATGCCAGCAAAATGTTTAAAAAAAAATTTTTTTTTTTTAAAGGGGCACCTGGGTGGCTCAGTCAGTTAAGCGTCTGACTTTAGTTCAGGTCATGATCTCACCACTTGTGGGTTTGAGCCTCCTGTCAGGTTCTCTGCTGACAGCTCACAGCCTGGAGCCTGCTTCAAATTCTGTGTCTCCCTCTCTCTCTCTCTCTGCCTCTCCCCTGCTCATGTTCTTTCTCCCTCTGCCTCTCAAAAATAAACATTAAAAAAAAATTTTTTTTTTTTTAAAGAAAATGCCCCCTTTTATAGGAAAACTTGGTTGGGGTTTCACGGCTGGGGCTGATGGTGAGTGTGGCTGTTACTGTCCTTGACGTGGCCCAGAGTTCCTCTTGCTTGAGAATGTGGTGCACCACTTCAAGTACCCCTGTGTGCTGGACCTGAAGATGGGCACCCGGCAGCATGGTGATGACGCATCAGCTGAGAAGGCGGCCCGGCAGATGAGGAAGTGCGAGCAGAGTACGTCAGCTACACTGGGTGTCAGGGTCTGTGGCATGCAGGTGAGTTGCCCCTGGTGAGAGCCTAGCTGCTGCCGCCCACGTGTTTGGGGTTGCACATGTGCCTGCCTGCTACCCATGCCAAGTGTCCTCCGGGCCCACAGTGGTCCAGAATCTCCTCGGAGAGGGTGAGTGCCCACAGGATGCTGAGTGCATCCTTATAGGTATGTTCCCTGAGTCCTCTTGGCCTTACCTGATGACCTATGTCTGGGTTCCAGACACAGAGCCACTATGAGAGCCTGTTGCCTTGACATTGGGACAATTAAGGCTGGTCAGAAGTACTTTCTAGACAGTGCCTGCCCAGGGCACTATGAGGTCATCAGACCTTCCTGGTGCTCACCCCCTCTGTCTCCTGGGCTTTCAGGTGTACCAGCTGGACACAGGACATTACCTCTGCAGGAACAAGTACTATGGCCGTGGGCTCTCCATTGAAGGCTTCCGCAACGCCCTCTATCAGTACCTGCACAATGGCCTGGACCTGAGGCGTGACCTTTTTGAG
Organism: Hyaena hyaena; assembly: GCF_003009895.1. NCBI lineage: Eukaryota > Metazoa > Chordata > Mammalia > Carnivora > Hyaenidae > Hyaena > Hyaena hyaena. The sequence continues at coordinate 956,480 of NW_024080662.1, forward strand.
CCCATCCTGGGCAAACTTCGGGGCCTGAAAGCTGTTCTGGAGCGGCAGGCCTCCTATCGCTTCTACTCCAGCTCCCTGCTTGTCATCTACGATGGCAGGGAGTGCCGGGCAGAGTCCTTCCTGGACCGCCGGGCCGAGATGCGTCTCAAGCACCAGGATACTGGGCTCCCTGAGGTGGCACCGCCCTGTGGCCCTAGCACCAGCCCCAGTAGCACCAGCCCCGAGGCCGGCCCCTCCTCTCCACCCAAGGTGGATGTCCGCATGATCGACTTTGCACACAGCACGTTCAAGGGCTTCCGGGATGACCCCACCGTGCATGATGGGCCGGACCGAGGCTATGTGTTTGGCCTGGAGAACCTCATCAGCATCATGGAACAGATGCGGGACGAGAACCAGTAGGCCCGGCCCTGGGCCCCCAGAACCCCTTCCTCTCCACTCGCAGGCAGGGACCATTGCTCTGACTGAACTCGCCGTGAGGACACACAGACTTGCTTTTAAAGGGTTATATTTCTCTTTGGTGTAAACTAAAAGAAATGTTTTTAGCTATAGCCTGGAATCCATATATATAAAGTGAAGGAGGGCACAACACACATCCTCACAGCCAGGCTCCTTTAGCTCTACAGCTCTGACTGCTGTGTCCAGGCTGACTTAGGAAGGAAGAGGTGCCCCTGGTGGATAGGTTTGGCAGCAGGGACAGGGTGTCCTTGGACGTTGGTTTCTCTTGCCTAGGTCTTTGGGGTCTATGGCTACAGGGCCCTGCAGGTTTTAGGGTGAAGCACTGGGCTGGTGCAGGACCCCTCTGTGCTCACTCATTCCTTGTTCCTCAGAAGTAGAGGACTGGGTATCCAGCTCTTGGGGACTTTCTAGTCTGGTGGTGTGGGCATCAGCCAGCTCTTTAACAGATGCCCCCAGGGTACCACAGGGCCAACTGCACATAGCTGGACCCATCCTTCTCAGTTCTGACTTTGGTGTGAGGCTAGATTCATGAAGCTGTGTTGAAGCCAGCTTCTGGCAGAGAGCAGGCTCTGGGATCCCCAGGCACTCTTTGGCACTTGAACCTGCTCCTCTTCCTGCCTGCACACCCCAGCCAGCCTTTCTCACCAGGGTCCCTTGCCTGAGGAGGCTACTCCTTCCTGCCCCACCGAAGGGGTCCCTGCTGTTATTTGCCGAGGAGAGTTCATGTCCCAACAGACTCCAGGGCCTCTGGTGGCTCTGGCCCAGACAGTATTTGCAGTTCTTGGGCTGTGAGTGGGAGCCTCTTCCTCTAGCTTGGGCAGCTGTGCTGCCTCTGGATGGGCTGCCCATCCCAGGGCTCAAGGGCTGTGGTCCGCTCAGGGTGTCACCTTTCCCCAGGCTAAGCTCAAGGCAGCAGCCCGTTATGAGGAGCTCCAGTCTTGGGAGAGCGAGCTTTAAGACATTGTTTGGGCCCTGGGTGCAGGTGCCCAGATTCTGCTGAGTTTTGTCTTACCAGGCCTGGGGTCCATCAGTCTGTCCATTTCTCCATCTGCCAGTCCTTGTCTCTTGGGATCTTTCCCCTGGGCTGTTGCCTTGTTTATTAGTAAATACTGATTTCCATCATGCTTTCCTCAGCAGAATATTCTTTTCCATTTCTGAGGTGATCTTTGGCCCTTGTGCCTGTTGTCAGCAGGTGCTACCTTTTTACAAAGAACTGGTAGCAGAGGAGTTGTACGAGGTGTTTCCCTCCTGGCCCAGCACCTTGTCTGTAGGCCTGGAGTGTGGCCCTGCTTAACAGTGTGGTACAGTAAAGGCCCAAGGGGCAGCCTTTCTGGTGGTTTTAGTAATTTTTGCTGCCAGCCCTTAATGGCATAGAGACCTGCCACCTCTAATATGTGGCCAGGAGGTGATACTACACTCACTTAGCCATTGCCATGGTTAGTGCCCTCACCTCTGGGCCTAGGGCCGCTGTCATTGTCACATTCGGCATGGCCCTTGTTTGGGCATTAAAGGTAAGCTTGCTAGTCTGTCTATGAGAAGCCTTGATAACTGGTGGACTACTTTCTAGTCCTTAGAGATGCAGCCTCACACACTTTAAACGGGCTCCTTGATGGATCCCATCTCTCTTGATCCTAGTGCCAGTGGTGGGCAGGTTCCCATTCCTTGGGGCTGGGAGGGACAGCTTGCCTGTTTCTGGTCAGTAATGACCATCTTTCCTGTACCATTCTGTGGCTTCAGCCATAGGGGTAGTAGCTCTTCATTAGTGTAGACCGTCATTTCCTGGCAGGGCAGAGGCCAAGACAGAGTCAGGGACCGCTTGGGACTCCCTTCAGTTGAACCTCTCCAGCATGGGGATGTGCTGTGCCGCCTGAGTTCCTGTATTTGGGGAGCACATGCTGCCCCATTCTGCTCTTCGTAGTGAGAGAGGCTATACCTTATCTTCAGTGTTTTCCTGGCACTAAAAAGAGCAGAAGGGCCTGGGATTTTCTGCTTCTCTATTAGGGCAGGATCCCTCTTTTCAGCACTTTTGATACTGGGGAGACCCAGCTCTGTTACCAGGTGGCTGTTGGGCATATGTGTGCGCACATGCTCTCTGCCTCAGCTCTTCCAGTTCCTTGTCAGAGAGCCCTGTCCCTGCCAGGCCCTGCCTTCCCAAACCCCAACTTGGGACCAAAGTGCAACGCGGGATCACGGGTTGGGACGCTCAAGTGACCCCCCCCCTCGAGTGCTTCCCTGGGCCAAGTCAACACCAGCCCCCTGGGCTAGGGGGGATGGGGTGGGACCGGCGGTGCTTAACGAGGAAGGGGACCAGTGTAGCAACTTGCCAGAGACCCCACCCCTCCCCCACACGGGGGCCTGTGTAGTGGGGTGTGGGGGTTTCCCCAGGGGCCAAAGGCCTGGGCTAGTTCAGTAGCAGCTGCTCACTCGCGCTATATCTGGCCACGTGCACGCCCCCTAGATGCAGATAGCTTGGAACTTTAAAGCTGTTCAATTTGGTTTTTTTGTGCTGATTAAAAAAAGTTTCAATGAGAAAATTTGGAGCACCTGGGAAGGATGTGGTTCCTTTGCTTCTCGGGGAACTGTAAGGCCTCATATCTAGGAATCGCTCTCTGCTCCACTTTCCTGAAAGCTGCCTAAACCTGCCCAAGCCGCCCGAGGTCTGCACCCCCTTCCACTCTCGGCTCCGCCCTTGGCTGGGCCACTGCGTCTCCTTGGGACCTTGCGTGCGGGGGAGGGGTGCTCGGGCCTTGGGGCCGGGCCGCCCCTCTCTGTACACCTAGCGCTGCCCGCCCCGCTTGTGTCTGAGGTCGTGTATGTCAAAATAAAGCCGCTAGAAACTGAGCTGTGTCTGCGTCTTTACAGTCCCGCGGCTCCCGGGAGACGGACTAACCCCATTGCTTTTCCCTCCGCCACGTCCCGTGAGCCGCTGTGCCGGGGCAGGGCCGGAAACGGCCGTGCAGCGGAGGACCCCGGCACCCGTCCGCGAGAGAGCCTCGCCCTTGGCGCCAGTTCCGCCTTTGGATCCGCCAATGGGCGGCTGACCCGCGGGCCCCGTCCCGGTCCCCATAGCAGCTCGGCGTGCTCGGGCTCTCATTGGCTACGTCAGCCGGCGCGCCGCGCCCCAGCGTTCGGACGTCGGCGTCTGTGCCACGTATACGGCAGCCAATTGGTCGGCTCGGGCCAACGTCACCGCCCGCCTAGGTCGGGCCTGAGTTCGGGGTTAGCAGCCCTCCGTCTGGCGTCGCGTCCTGCTGTGTGCTGCCCCGGGCGGTCGTCAGGGCGGACTGGGCGGCCAAGGCAGAGCCAGAGTGGGTCAGTCTGGCAGGTGAAGGGCTCGGGCCGGGTGCGGCGGTTGGGAGTGCGCGGCAGGGCTTGGCCGGGCGGGCCGGGCCGCGGAGGTTTCGGAGCCAGGGATTCACTCACCGGACGCCCGCAAGCGGGATGAAGGCACTGATTTTGGTGGGCGGCTATGGGACGCGTCTGCGGCCGCTGACGCTGAGCATCCCGAAGCCACTGGTGGATTTCTGCAATAAGCCCATCTTGCTGCACCAGGTGGAAGCGCTGGCCGCGGTAAGACCCCGGGGTGGGTGTCGGGTGGAATCTGGCAGGATTAGGGACAAGGTCGTGAACGCCCGTGCCTTCTGATTGAGACCTGTTGGCCGCGCTGTTTTGTCCAACAGGCAGGCGTGGACCACGTGATTCTGGCGGTGAGTTACATGTCTCAGGTGCTGGAGAAGGAAATGAAGGCGCAGGAGCAGAGGGTGAGGCTCTGACTCTTGCCCTTTTTCTTTGCTCTCCGCGCAACCACCCTTCCTGGTGGGAGGCACCTGACAGGTGGCTTATCCCTTTCAGCTGGGAATCCGAATTTCCATGTCTCACGAAGAGGAGCCTTTAGGGACAGGTCAGTAAAGACAGGAAAGCTCCCTTGGGGAGGGTTTAGGACCTGAGAAGAGGTAAGACTCAGCGTGGTCTGCTGAGCCTGGTTCCAGAGGTTCAGACCCCCACCTTTCTCCTAGCTGGGCCCTTGGCACTGGCCCGTGACTTGCTCTCTGAGACTGCAGACCCTTTCTTCGTTCTCAACAGTGATGTGATCTGCGATTTCCCCTTCCAAGCCATGGTGCAGTTCCACCGGCACCATGGCCAGGAGGGCTCCATCCTGGTAAGGGATTGGTCTGTCTTCTCTGACACCCCTGCCCCCGCTGCCCAGCTCTTCCACCCCACTCTTCCACTCTCCAACCCTTAACTGTCCACTTCTGTTGTGGGTGCAGAGATGTGCAGTATGGGCTTTTTTTTTTAATGTTTATTTTGAGACAGAGTATGCGTGGGGAGGGGCAGAGAAAGGGAGACACAGAATCTCCCTCCAGGCTCTGAGCTTGAACCCACGGACTGCGGGATCATGACCTGAGCCAAAGTCGGATGCTTAACCGACTGAGCCACCCAGGTTCCCCTCTGCAGTATGTGTCTTTAAGCATTTGGGGCACAGCCCCTGAGATTTAGGACAGTATGCATAGCATGTCAAGGCTCAGGCACACTAGATTGGGCCTGAGGTCCCCCTCTACTCAGGTGACCAAAGTGGAGGAACCCTCTAAGTATGGTGTGGTGGTATGTGAGGCTGACACAGGCCGCATTCACCGGTTCGTGGAGAAGCCACAGGTGTTTGTGTCCAACAAGATCAACGCAGGCATGTACATTCTGAACCCTGCAGTGCTGCGACGCATCCAGGTGTGTAGGGGTGGGCTGGGGTAGGGCAGGCCCCCACCCCCATGACCCTGCTCACAAGCTGCCCACTCCCACAGCTGCAGCCTACATCCATTGAGAAGGAGATCTTTCCTGTCATGGCCAAGGAGGGGCAGCTGTATGCCATGGAACTGCAGGGTGAGGCAGGGAGGCCACAGGATGGGGGAGGGGTGTGGCTGGGCTGAGCCCCCTGATGCATTTCCTCCCAACAGGCTTCTGGATGGACATAGGGCAGCCTAAGGATTTCCTCACCGGCATGTGCCTCTTCCTACAGTCCCTGCGACAGAAGCAGCCTGAGCAACTGTGCTCAGGCCCTGGCATTGTGGGCAACGTGCTGGTGGTGAGGCCCCTGCCCAGCCCGTCATAAACCCCTCCGTGCCCCGCTTGTCTGGGAGACAAGTGGCTCACTTGTATTTCCCCCATTGTCCTTAGGACCCAAGTGCCCGCATTGGCCAGAACTGCAGCATTGGCCCCAACGTGAGCCTGGGTCCTGGCGTGGTGGTGGAGGACGGGGTGTGTATCCGGCGATGCACAGTGCTGCGAGACGCCCACATCCGATCCCACTCCTGGCTTGAGTCCTGCATTGTGGGCTGGCGCTGCCGCGTGGGCCAGTGGGTAAGCCCATGGGCTGGGCCAGATGGGGAGAGGGGCAGGGACTATGCCTGCCTTGCTGACCGGGCCTGCCCCCTCCCCCGAGGTGCGCATGGAGAACGTGACAGTGCTGGGTGAGGACGTCATAGTTAACGACGAGCTCTACCTCAATGGGGCCAGCGTGCTGCCCCACAAGTCTATTGGTGAGTCGGTGCCGGAGCCTCGCATCATCATGTGAGAGGATGCCGTGCGGCTGGCTGAGTCTCCATTTCCCCACTGGCATGGGGAGCCCTGGCTTGACACTTCAAAAGGCCCTGGACTCGCCGTTATCTCAGGACTAGACAAGGCTGAAGCTGCTGGACACCTGCCCTCTCCTGTGGACATCATCTGGCAGGATCCTTGCTAGGCATCCTTCATGAAGCCCACTCCCTCAAGAAGGGCCAGACTAGGGCTGTATGGAATAATAATTTAATGTTCACTGTGGCCCTGACTGAAAGTCAAGCTCAGGCACAATTAGGACATGGGTGGGCTCCCACCAATGAGGTTACACTCAGATAAGGAGGTTGGACATGGTGGGGATGGGGGAAAGACACGGGGAACAGGGCAAGAGGAACTCAAATAGGGCCCAGCTTGGGTTGGAGTTCAAGGGTGGAGGCTGCTGCTGTGTGGGCTAGGCGGCCGAGGAAGTGGTACTGGCACTGGCTGCCTTCTCCCAGTCCTCTACAGACATGATAGTGGCTTTGCAGAAGAAGCAATCTTTGTTGTTCATCAGGTGCTGGTTGATGCAGGCTCTACAAAGGGAGGAGGAGGAGGCGGGGGGGGGGGGCCTGTGTATCCCTGCTGCTTCCCCAGCCCCCTGCACCCCCATAGGGCCCACTTACTTGCAGGACTTGTGGCCACAGGGTTGGAACACGGCAGAAATGGGGTGAGCATAGCAGATGGGGCAGAGGTCCTCCTCACTGGTGGGCTGCGGGGAGCAGAGTGCAGGGTGGGCTGGGGTCAGATACCCAGACAAGGAGACATATAGACCATGCCATGTGGTGTGCACAGTTGTGCCAACGTGAGTGGTGTGGTGTGTGTGCAGTGGCCCCCACTCACCAGGGAGGCAGCTGCTGCCTGGGCAGATGCAGAAGTCAGGTGTGCCAGCATCTGTTCCACCTGGGCCAGCTCCTCAACACTGATGTAGTCTGTGTCTGGGGGAGTGGTGGCAGGTGTCAGAGACCCAAGATGGCCCTAGAACTCGGTGCCTCTTAAATACCACAACTTGGGAATTTGCTTTTATGGAGACTCCTGACCTATACCCCAGCCCCAAATTCCTCTTCCCTGACCCACCCCGGGCCCACTCACAGCTCTGCAGGGAGAATCGCTTCCGGTCAGGGGCAGGCAGGGCAGTGCCAGGGGTAGGGGGCTCTGGCTGCCCCAGGAGATAGCATATAGAGCGGAGCTGGAAGCAGGGATCGGCCAGGAGCACTGATGTGGCTCTCTCGGTCCTAGGTGGAAGAGGGTGCAGGGTAGTCAGAAGGTTGGGCCTGTCTGAAAGCAACATCTATTGGAGGGGTGGGGTGGTGGGACAATTCATCCCACCTGCATTATTGCCTCATCCCACCCCACCTCCCTGCTACTCACATTGCCTCTCCCCTTAACCCTCCCCATCCAGTCCTAGGTCCCAGTAAGAACCCATACAGCCCGGGTACCAGTTTAAATAGGTGACTAACATATTGAAAGCCTGCCCACCCCCTAATATACACTTAACTCCAAAGAAAACAAATAAATAGCACTAGCAGCTTAAAGGCGTGCCTCCCAAGTTTCCCTCCTGCTATTCTGGGGGAAATAGGCACCGGGAAAAGCCATTGGCCAAACAGGTTGGAGTATCAGGGACAGACTCGTGCCCCCTCTGGCGGCCACATTAGGACCTTGGTCGCGGGGGGGGGGGCGGGGGAGTAAGTGAGCTGTCCCACCTCCTCCGACCTGTGGCCAATGGGAGGCTGAGGCCCCGCCCTCCTCCGGGAGAGTATTTAGAAGCTGGTCAGGGAAGCACCCAGAGAGCTGGGGGAGCCGGAGGAGGGATCGCTGAGTGGAGCACGGCCCCAAATCTCGACCTGGAGCGGGGAAGCAAGGGCGGTCGGCGTGCGGGATGGAGCCCACATCCAGCAGAAGTGGGTGAGTCCCAGAGCCGCACCCCACACACTAACCACCATGGCGTGGTTGGGGCTGCTGGGCGCACTGCTGTGCATGCTGTGCGTCGGGGTGGGCAGCCTTGGCACAGAGGGCTTCCTGCCCTCCGCGCCCCATAACTGCCCCCACAAATGTGTGTGCGCCGCCGACCTGCTGAGCTGCGCGGGCCTGGGGCTACAGGACGTGCCAGCTGCGTTGCCTGCCGCTGCTGCAGACCTCGACCTGAGCCACAACGCACTCCAGCGCCTGCGCCCCGGCTGGCTGGCGCCCCTCTCCCGGCTGCGCGCCCTGCACCTAGCCCACAACGAACTGGAAGTGCTAGGTCGCGGAGTCTTCACCAACGCCAGCGGCCTGCGGCTGCTTGATTTATCGTCTAACGCGCTGAGGGCGCTTGGCCGCCACGACCTCGACGGGCTGGGGGCGCTCGAGAGGCTGCTGCTGTACAATAACCGCCTAGCACACTTGGACGAGCACGCCTTCCATGGCCTGGGCTCACTCAGCCGTCTCTACTTGGGCTGCAACGAACTCTCCTCCTTCTCCTTTGACCACCTGCACGGTCTGGGCACGACCCACCTACGTACTCTGGATCTCTCTTCCAACCGTCTGGGACGCATCGCGGTACCTGACCTGGCTGCACTACCAGCTTTTCTTAAGAACGGCCTTTACTTGCACAACAACCCATTGCCCTGTGACTGCCATCTCTACCACCTGCTGCAGCGCTGGCACCAGCGGGGCCTAAGCGCTGTGAGTGACTTTGCCCGAGAGTACATGTGCCTGGCCTTCAAGGTACCCACATCCCGCGTGCGCTTTTTTGAGCACAGCCGTGTTTTTGAGAATTGCTCAGCTGCCCTGGCTCAGGGCCTAGAGCGGCCCGAAGTGCAGCTGCACGTGCAGATGGGTCGGTCCCTGAGGCTACACTGCAACACCAGTGCCCCAGCTGTGCGCATCGCCTGGGTGTCACCGCAGCATGAGCTGCTGGTGGCGCCGGGATCCCGAGATGGCAGCATCGCAGTGCTGGCTGATGGCAGCCTGGCCATCAGCAACGTGCAGCCGCAGCACGAGGGGGTCTTTGTGTGCCTGGCAGCCGGGCCCCACCTGCATCACAACCAGACGCACGAGTACAATGTGAGCGTGCATTTCCCACACCCTGAGCCCGAGGCTTTCAACACAGGCTTCACTACCCTGCTGGGCTGCGCTGTGGGCCTGGTGCTCGTGCTGCTCTACCTTTTCGCGCCACCCTGCCCGGGCTGCCGCCGCTGCTACCGTCGTACCTGCCACTGTCGCTGCTGGCCCAGGGTGCCCAGCCCCCTCCAGGAGTTGAGCGCACAGTCCTCGGTGCTCAGCACACCACCGGATGTGCCCAGCCGCAAGGCCAGTGTCCACAAGCATGTGGTCTTTCTGGAGCCGGGCAGGAGGGGCCTCAATGGACGTGTGCAGCTGGCGGTAGCTGAGGACTTTGATCTCTACAATCCTGTGGGCCTGCGGCTCAAGGCTGGTTCTGAGTCCGCTAGCTCCACGGGCTCTGAGGGTCTGGTGATGACCTAGGGTGCCCGGGGCCCAGAGCCAGGCCACTGACCACCTGCTGCTTGCCCTGCTCCCTGCTGCTGCCCTGACAACTTCCAGATGCTGGTGGGAGCGCTGAGCTCCCCACCCTCTCTCCTGCTCTGCTCTAACACAGGGCCCAAAGGTCCTAGGCCCTAGTAGGACCTACTGGTGCCTACACGTCCCACGAGGACTGGAACTGGGGCCATCCGAAAGAGCCCTTGCCTGCGAGTCCCAGGTACACCCTCAGGGGCCAAGGCAGCTACCAAGCTGTGATGAAGGAAGTACTGAAGCATAAACATCTTCCCCTTCCCAAGGGGACAGGAAGAGTGGGCTCACAGGGGAAGAGGAGGGCTCCAGAGGAAGACCTAGGCCCCCACCCAGGGTGGAAGGAGGAAACATGCACCAACATCCAACCTACTTCAAGCTCCACAACTCCATGCAGTCTGCTGGGCAGGAAGGAAGCAGGCAGGGCTCCTTAAGAGAACCCCAGGCGGCCTGGCCTGTGTATCAGCCAGAGCAGTCCTGCTCCCTCTGGCCAGGGGCAGCCTCGGGCCACTCTGAGAGCAGGGCCTTTACCGTGGGCTCACAAGACAGCAGTAAGGAGCAACGTGACCTGTGCCCCCAGCTTTTTAGCAGTAAAAAGCCTGAGCATGGCCAAGATGGGAGAGCCGAGCCAGAACTTGCCATCCCTTGAGGGTAGAAGCCTCTTAAGGGCTGGCACTGATCTTGGTCTAATGGCTGAGGCAGTGCCCTGGTCTCATATGCTCTTACCACCCACCACAGGGAGGCAGGGAAGGGGGTGGCGTCTGGGAACCCCTCCTGCGTGGGTGCCGAGCTGGGGGCTCCTACAAGTCCTGGATCCAGTTGTTCCTTAATAAAGGTGGCACATGCTCATTACCAGAGCTTTCGTGAACACAAGTGGCAGCGCGTGAGCTCAGCCCCTGATCCCAGCAGCGCTGTGCTGGGCGCTGCAGGATAGCACCCCACCCATGCCTGAGGTGCAACCACAAGCCAGTGGCTGTGACTGTGGGCCTTGGGCACCCTGTTCTGCTGGGGTCCCCGATTTGCCTACTCAGAGCCACTATTGCCACCACCTATTTGGGCAGTTTGTACCTCACTGCCTTGCCCTGGCCTCAAAACCTGATACTGGGGTCCATTTTAGAGATAAAGACACAGCAGCAAGGGGGCCCTGCCTGGCCCACTTGTCATCAGCCATGCCAGCTTCCATGGGCCCATGGTGCCTAACACTCACCCTGAGGCTGGGCCATGCACCAGGAGTCGCACCAGGATGCCTGTCACAGCCACCAGAATGGGATAGTGGTCCACGCTCTCCAGGCCTAAGGGAAAAGGAGGGAACCAGGGGTTCTGGCTAGTGTGAGCCCCCCCTTCCCACTGCCCTCCCCGCAGAAGGGCAAGCTAAGGCTGGGGGTACCAAGCCTGACTGTCCCAATGCAGAATGGACAATTAGGCATCACCACTTGTAGCAGAGGAAACAAGGCCTATGGCTATGATGGGTTCAGGGCACTAGGTCCTCACCAGGCAGCCGCAGGGTGACCACGCGGTCAAACAGGTTCCTCTCAGCTGTCACCCGGTTCAGCACCTGGTTCAGCAGCTGTGAGGGCAGGAGTCCATTGGTGGAGTGGATGGATGGGCTCACCACCGGGGTGTCCCCAGGGCCCCCCACTCCCTGCCCAGATGGACACACCTGTGCAAGACGCCGCAGCAGCATCTCAGAGGTAGGCCGGGCCCAGTCCAGGAATATCTCAGGCACCAGCGTGATGGTCATCTCCAAGACACGCAACAGGCTGACCGAGAGGTCAAAGCAGGTGGCACACACCTTGAGCTGCCGGCTGTCCACAAAGTTCCGCTCTAGGCGTTCAGCAGCCTGTTGGATCTGAGCCACCAGCAGGTGGGCAAGAAGCAGTAAGTGGCCTGGTCACACTGCAGATCATACCTGGTCCTCGGCAATACTGCAGCCCACCGCGACCCACTGTGACCCACCTCCTGGATCATGCCGATGAACTCAGAGAAGGCCCAGTTAAGCTGGTTGAGGACGCTGTTGAGGAAGCTGGGTGCCACATCGGGACCCTCCCGCAGCAGGTCTGCCATGTGCTGCTGAAGCAGGGTGGAGGGGCAGGGCTCTGCAGGGGCGTGACGAGGTGGCATCACTGGGGATTCTGGTCTGTGGCGCTTGCCTGTCTACCTCTGTCCTCACTTGTTGGGTCATTGGTGTAAGGACAAAATGATGGCTCCCTGAGGATGCTCAGGTCGTGAAGGCAGGGAAGACAGAGTACAGTGCTGCCTGGGGGTTAGGGCTCAATCTGTCCCTCCTCCTGCTGGCAAGCCACAGGCTGAAGTTATTCCTGGTCCCACACCATCCCTTTGGCCTACAGCTGCCCCCCAGCCCCAGCTTGCCTCCAAGTAAGTCCTCAGCCATATGCCCTTTGGGGAGAGCTAGACAGGGTGACCTAGGCCTCTCCTCATTCATATTGAGGCCGGCGTCCCCAAGACCTACTCTGTCAAAGCCCTGCCATCCTCTACTCTCCTCTGCTGCCCTTGGCCTGGCCTTGGCATATGGCTGAGATGGTGGATGCCAAGTCTGGGCTGACTGGGAGCGGTAACCAGAGCCCTTAGCTGCAGCTGGGCTGGACACCCCCCCCCCATACAAATCAATAGTTCCTATAGCAGCAGAATGAATATCTGGTCCCACTGCCACTCCATCTGCAGCTCAGTTCCACCTGCAGGCATGTCCAAGACCACCAGCAAGGACTTGATGAGTGACTTTGCACAAGGCACTCAGCCTCTGGTGACCCCTTCGTGTAAAAACCCTGACCATGAAGGCAGAAACATATCCCATAGGCCTAGGAAAACCACTATGTGGGGCAAGTGTGGATAATGGCAGGCAGACTACAAGCTAGACAACCCAGGACCCAGGCGGGGCCTAGGTGAAGGTCCTCAGGCTCATGGGGCTTGGTTGGGCCATACATGGCCCCTGGAGAGAGAGTGTGGCCTCTGCTCCCAACCAAATGCCCCTTCCTCTTGAAACCCCATGGGCACCCTCTGGGGCCCTGGCCAACCTCCAGTCTGTGCCCCTAGCTTGGCTCAAGTACACTGAAGTAGGAGGAGGACATGGTGCCAGGACAAGATTGGAGGTCAGGAAGCTGGTTCGGAGTCCTCACTCTGAGGAAACTGCCAGCACCCTGTGAAGATGCTGCCCCTTTTTACCATGACCCATGTACATCATTCAGGCCCAAAGGACACACATGGGACTGGGGAGCAAGGGGGAGGTGTTCTGGAGTGTCTCTGGACTGGGGGAAAGTGGGGAAACAAACCCTGGGACAGAGCTGGGGCCCAACAGGGGTCCAAAAGAGAGGCTAGGAGAAGCGAGAAGAGTCCAAGAAGACCAAGAGCAGCGGGCCAGAGCCACCGGGTCACCCAGTCCGGACACTCACTCTGGAGGCTAGGCAAGTTGGCATCCTCGGGTTTGGTTTTCAGCAGGTGCGGCAGCCGTGTATAGCGGTACCCGAAGCCACAGCCCTGTGGGAAGGGCCAGTGGGGGTCAAGGGGGCAGGGCAACCCTCCCCTTCAGCCAGCCATATCCACCTCCCCTCCAACCGTGCTTACCCTCCAGAGCCGCACCAGGATCCAGTTGGTCTGGGCCCAGGGCCGCTGCTCATAGGGAGCCAGGAGACTCCTCACCATGGCAATACGCCTGCAAGGACAAGGGGGATTGGGCACGAGGTGAGGCCAGTCATGGTGCCATGCGGGTCAGAGTGCATGCCTCCCTGCTCTGACCCCCGCACTCACTGCTCCTCAGGGATCCGCTCCACAGCCCGCAGGGAGTGTGGGTAGCACACGTAGCTGGCCAGGGCCTGCATCAGCGAGTCACGGATGTCTGTGGGGACAGGCTGTGCCTCAGCAGGTACCTGGCATGAGCCCTGGCCCCCATGCCTCAAGCCCACCTGGCCAGCATTTTGTGCAATAAATGGCCAGCCAGAAGTGCCATCCCATCCCCATATCCCCAACCTCTTTGTAGGGCACCTCACCAGTGCCCACGATGCGGGTATCAGCAAAGTGTTTGGCAAGGATGGCGGCCAGGCGGGTCAGAGTCTCTTCATAGCCTGCAGGATGGGGCGGTAGGAGTGCTTGGCCAGGAGTGGGGGCTCCAGAGGCAGGCACGTTCCTTAGCAGAGTGAGCGGGCTTGGGCAGAGGGCTCTAGAGTTGACTTCAAGGGCCAGTCTGGGCCCAAGCTATCATCTAGGGACTTTGGGCATGGCATTCACTGACTGTGAGAGGCCATCACGCAGACTCACAGTGGGGGAGGACAGGTCCTGCAAGAGTCCTGACTGGGCTCAAACCCATCTCAGCACACACACCTGATGGCTCAGCAGTCAAAGCCCCTTGGGCACCCATGGCTCCACCTCTGAGGACAAAGCCTGCACCTAGGCCTGGGGTGGGGCAGGGGACAGGCCAGGGGCCTGACAGCCCATACCCTGATGCAGACATAAACCACGAGGCCCAGCCTGGAATCAGTGGTCTGCAAGAAGCTTGAGCTCCTACATATGGCCTCCAGCAGGGCACCACCACCCCTTGCTGCGATCTGCAAACACCAGCTGCTCTGCCCTTGCTTGGGCTCCCACGTCTAGTGCGAGGGCATCCAAGTGAGGCTGGCCGGCTCCTGGACCACAGCAGCAAGAAGAAAGTGAAAACAGAGGGGCCCCCACTCCTGGCACTCCATCCTGTTTCTCCTTCCCAGCACCCGGGAGGAGCTGTTGGCTCCGGGGCTGCTAATTCCAGGGCAGTGCTCTCCACCATGTGGGGCTTTTGCAAATGCTTGTCTAATACAAGGCCAAAGAGAGCAGGGGCTGCCTCCCCTCTTCCCTACATGGATGCGTGCTGCTGGGCCATGAGGGTGCAGAGCAGGGCTGCTTAGGGCTCACAACAAAGGCCCCCTTTCCTACCCACTCTAGGCCTGAATGGCTTTGTCACCTGGGAGCTCCTCCATGCTGTGCACGGGGCCGAAGTAATTTTTGAGAGCACTGTAGCTGTTGATGGCCACGCTCAAGTAGAACTCGGGCATGAAGGCAAAGAGAGAACCTGTGCGGTCGCCATGCTCGATGGTCCGCAGGCAGACGCGTAGTAGCCAGTAGATGTCTAGCATCTTCTCCTGTAGGAGGCACAAGGGGTGCTGCTCGGCTGTCGTGGAAAGGGTCACAGGGAGCAGGGCCCGGTCTGGGGCTTGGGAAAGGCCTCCTCATTAGTGGCTCAGGCAGAGCAGTCACATGCTTGGCAGGCAAGAGGGTGCACCCCACGCCTGGAGAGGCAACACCCCAGCCTAGACCAGAACTCTGGCTTGCATTAGTAAAGGTACACAAGGTTTTAAGTGAGAAGGTGTCATGTAACCAGAAGTCTGGATTGGAGCACTGCCCAGTGAAAAAAGAGCTGCAGGGCCAAGGGAGGGCAGGACAGTAAAGAAGCTACATGGCCTCATCTAGGCCCAAGACAGCAGACAACAGACTGGAGGGCCAGGAATGGAGAAGCACCGATGGGCTGTGGGGGCACCAAACACAGGGTCCACATTTCTGGGGTTGATGGAACCTCCATGGAGGTCAGAAGTACTGGAAGAAAAGCAGGCCTGGTCCAGGGCAGAGGGGATGTGGCTTAAGATATGTGCAGCATATGGTGCCTAAAAATGTCCCCAAAGAGGTGGAGTTGAGGAATGTGATTACTGGTGGAACAGAGGCCATAGAAAGCAAACAACCTGCCAAGGGCCCTGTTCCCCACAGTACACTTACCACATGGTCTGTGCCCAGGAAGGGTCACTGACCAGAGCAAAGTCCCAGGCCCCAGCCCAGACCCAGAGCACCCACATGTCTTGGAGCTGGAGCATCTGGACTTGACACCAGCTCTGAAGTGCCCTCAAAACTGAGGGCCTGAGGAGAAGATGCGAGCAGGGGTCAGAGGGTGGACCTCAGCCAGAAGGCCTGCTAGGAGCATACTGCCACAGAAGGCCAGAGAAGACCAAGTCTAAGGAGGGGCTGGAACCTATGCACTCAGGGAGCCACTGCACTGGGTGGGGAACGTGTCTGCAAAGGTTGGGGGGGAGGGGCGGGGGGTTGGGAGGGACCGTGCAAAACTATTTCAGAGAAGTGGAGGAGCCTGTGCTGGGCCAAGGGTGAAGAGAAGATGAAGAGGCCATGACACAGAGAAGGAAGAAGGGAGTGGTTTCTGTAAGCGGGTGCAGAGTCAAGGGAGGGGTGTCATGAGCCACTCTTTTTCCTAGTGGGAGAAAGTGAATGAGCAGCAGGCAGGAGTGTGAGCACTGAAGATGGAGAAGAAAGCAGTTCAACATAGTAAGGGCTATATTATGAAAAGCCCATAGTGAACACATTCAATGGTGAAACACTGAAAGCGTTTTCTCTAAGATCAAGAACAAGACAAAGATGCCTGCTTTTGCTACTTCTATTCAACATAGTATTGGAAGTCCTAGCCAGAGCAATTAGGCAAGAAAAAGAAGTAAAAGGCATCCAGGGGCACCTGGGTGGCTCAGTCGGTTAAGTGTCCGACTTGGGCTCAGGTCATTATCTCATGGTTCGTAGGTTCAAGCCCCGCATCGGCCTCTGTGCTGGCAGCTAGCTCAGAGCCTGGAGCCTGCTTTGGATTCTGTGTCTCCCTCTCTCTCTGACTCTCCTCTGCTCATGCTGTTTCTCTCTTTCTTTCAGAAATAAAACATTAAAAAATAAAAAAAAAATTTAAAGAAATTAAAAAAAGAAAAAATCCTCAAGAATCTAGCAAAAAATTCAACAAAGCAGGAAAAGAATATCCAATGGAAAAAAAGCCTCTTCAACAAATGGGGTTGGGAAAACTGGACAGCAGCATGAAGAATGAACCTGGGCCACTTTCTTACACAGTACACAAACATAAATCCAAAATGGATGAAAGAGCTAAGTGTGAGACAGGAAACCACCAAAATCCTAGAGGAAAAAGCAGGCAAAAACCTCTTTGACCTTGGCCACGGCAACTTCTTACTAGACACATCACTGGAGGCAAAGGAAACAAAAGCAAAAATGAACTATTAGGACCTCATCAAGATAAAAAGCTTTTGCACAGTGAAGGAAACAATCAACAAAACTAAAAGGCAGCCTACAGAAGAAGATATTTGAGAAGATATTTGCAAACGACATATCAGATAAAAGGCCAGTATTCAAAACCTATAAAGAATTTATCAAACTCAACACCCAAAAAACAACCCACTTAAAAAATGAGCTGAAAGCATGAATAGGCACTTTTCCAAAGAAGACATCCAGATGGCTAAAACACACATGAAAAGATGCTCAACATCATTTGTCATCAGGGAAATACAAATCAAAACCATGATGAGATACCACCTCATACCTGTCAGAATGGCTAAAATTAACAACACAAGACAGGGCACCTGGGTGGCTCAGTCAGTTAAGTGTCTGACTTCAGCTCAGGTCATGATCTCACAGTTTGTGAGTTTGAGTCCCACATCAGGCTTTCTGCTGTCAGCACAGAGCCCATTTCAGATCCTCTATCCCCCCCAACCCCTCTCCCCTGTTCTCTCTCTCAAAAATAAACAAACATTAAAAAAAAAGGAACCCAACACAAGAAACAGGTATTGGCAAGGATGTGGAGAAAGGGGGACATTCTTGCACTGTTGGTTCCTCCAAAAAACAGAACTACCCTACGATCTAGCAATTGCACTACTACGTATTTATGCAAAGGATACAAAAATACATATTCAAAGGTTTATAGCAGCATTATCAACAATAGCCAAACCATACAGAGAACCCAAATGTCTATCGATTGAAGAATGGATAGAGAAGATATAGTGTATACATACAACGGAATATAACTCAGCTATCAAAAAGAATGAAATCCTGCCATTTGCAATGATGTAGAAGGAGCTAGAATGTATTATGTTAAGCGAAATAAGTCAATCAGAGAAAGACAAATTACCATATGATTTTACTTATATGTGAAGTTAAAAAACAAAACAGACGAACATAAGGGAAGGGAGGAATAAAAAGAAGAGGGAAACAAACCATAAGAGACTCATAACGATAGAGAACAAACTGAGGGTTGATAGAAAGAGGTGGGTAGGGGGATGGATTAAATAGATAATGGGTATTAAGGAAGGCACTTGCTATAATGAGCACTGGGTGTTGTATGTAAGTGATGTATCACTGAAGTCTACTCCTGAAACCAATATTGCACTGTATGTTAAAAAACTAAAATTAGGGCCGCCTGGGTGGCTCAGTCAGTTAAGTGACCGACTTGGGCTCAGGTCACAATCTTGTGGTTCGTGAGTTCAAGCCCCATCTCGGGCTCTGTGCTGACACCACGGAGCCTGCTTGGGATTCTCTCTTTCCCTCTGCCTCTCCCCTACTCTAGTGCACAAGCATGTGCTTTCTTTCTCTCAAAAACGATAAACTAGAAAAAAATGGTTAAGACGGCAAATTTTGTGTGATGCATATTTTATCACAATTTAAAAGGTAGGAAAAGAAGGTAAAGAGATGGTAGGGTGACGTCCCTCACAAGATGGTGCAGGAGGGGCAGCAAGACTGCCTAGGCTAGGGGTGCCTGGGTGGCTCAGTTGGGTAAGCATCTGACTCTTGATTTCCTCTCAGGTCACGCTCTCATGGTTTGTGGGTTCAAACCCCACGTCTCCCTCTCTCTCTGCCCCTCCTCCATTCACACTTCTGCTCTCTGTCTCTCTCTCAAAGATAAATAAACATTTAAAAAAATTGCCTAGGCCAGTGGGCAGCCATGAAATCCTAGTCAGAGGAGAGGAGCCTCCTGCGTGGGGCTGGAGGCAAGGTGGTCTGCAGCAGGAGAAAGGAGGAGTAACGAGTGGAAGTGGTTTGGGCTAGGAAGGAGGCTGAGAAAAAGCAAGTGGGGATAGCGAGTAGAGGGAGGGACACCAAGGGCCTTGATCACCCAGTTATGGGCGAAGGGCATGCCTAAGAAGGTAGACAGATGTCCTGACGTGGGCACTCACTAGCTGGGGAGGGAGGCTAGGATAGGTAGGGAGTGGAAGCAAGTCTGGAGGGCTCAGAGCCTAAGGGTCAAAGCATGGTTACAGAGAGAGCGCACCATCTTTCAGTTTACCTCTCAAGGCTGATGGCCCTGGGAGGGCAGACGTTGAGTCAGACATGGGTTATGACTGAGTGTCCCTAGCATCAGGATACACCTGGCATACTCCAGGCTCTGGGCACATGTTACTGAGTCAATGAGTGAATGACAGAAAACAAGGCTGTGGCTTCAAAGGAAAGAGGGGAGTCAGAGAGAAACACGTGGAGAGTGAGGGTGACTGGGGCTCTGGAGAGCACCCTTCCACCCAGGGAGAGAAGGAAGGGAAAGGGAAGAAGGGGAGACAGGCAGAGATAGGCCCAGTTCCTGCAATGGAGGATATGTGAGCTGGAGAGGACCATTAGAGACAATGACATCCAATAAAGCTTATGGGGCAGGAGAGGTTCAGGGGGCGCAGCATAGGGTGGGGACAGGGAGAACAGGGAAAGGGGAGGGGGACATGCATGTCAGAGGCCCAGGAGGGCAGGGAGCCTTGAGGGGCCAGCACAGTCTGGCCGCCAGTAACTGGTCAGTGAGCTTGGAGACGGCAGCAGCCACTGGCCAAGGCCACACCTACTCACCTGGGAGTAGACAGTGGCATGGACCCAGGCAAGACGGCGACTCAGGTGGTCCAGCTTTTCTGAGAAAACCTTCTGACTCTTGGTCAACTCTGTAAGGATGTCCTTTCTCTGTCACCCAAGGGGAAAGGAGGACAATCAGGCCATGGCCCCATACCTACACCTAGCCTGCCTGCCCCAGGCAGCCTGGGTAGGAACCCCACTGGTGTCTGGAGCAGGCAAAGGGTTGGGCAGATTCAGCTCTACTCTTCAAAACCCTCTTCTGCCTAAGACCCACTAGAAAGCCTGAGAAGGCCTCAGAGCAGGGCGCTGGGCGTCCGAGTAGAGCATGGAATTGAGACACAGCTGGGGTTCCGTGAGCCCTTGGCCATGTTCCCCAGCTGTGATGGGCCCACAGCCCCAGTGGCTGCTCTCACTTGGCTGCAAAGCCAAGCCTGGGCTCCACAGACAGTGGGGCAAAGGGCCTGCCAGGGAAGCCCAGCCGAGCGTGAGCCAGACTGAGGCCTCCCTGCAGGCGGGGGCTGTGAGGTACCCGACTGCACATCCTCCGTGCCGCCGAGGCGATACTGAGCACTGGGGTGATACTGGGCACCCGAGGCCCTAACTCCTCAGGCCAAGAGCTACAGCAGGAGTGCAGAGAAGTAGGAGTGAGGGCCTGCTTCCTGCTGAGTCTGCAAGTGGCCAAGGAAGCACTCAGGGTCGAATTCATAATTGATGAGGAGAGTGGGTATGCGTCAGCACTTAGTGGGCAGGGGGCAGGGGGCAGGGGCGCCTTGGTGCGGGCTGCGGCTGGTGACGGGGCTCAAGCCATGCCCCGCCCTAATGCCAGCCCCGCTCTCACTGATGTGGCATAGTCAGGTGGGTGGGGACAGGAAAACTGCTGGAGCAGCCCCCAGAAGCAGGGGCAGGACAGTCCAGATGTCCTCTGTGGCCTGCTCTGGGAAGCCCGAGCTGACAAGCCGCCCTCTCCAACAGCCCTCCCTCTCCAAAACCCCCTGCCCATCTAGTCTTACCCGCTTGGGGCACCGGCGAAGCTTGTCCTCTGTGTCCCTCAAAGCCATCGCATACTCATTGACATCATCAGACACACCCACCATCTAGAGTGTTGGACACCAAAGGTGCAGTGTGAACCCCTGCAGACCTCATTCAGGTCTCTGCAGACCCAGCCTGGCTCCCAGTGCTGTCAAGCTCCCAACCTTTGGCTCCAGACAACCCCCTCCCACAAACCAGGTCGGGCCCACACATCACTGGCAGCAATCAGTCTTGCTGTGGCACACATTCACGTGCAGTCATGCACAGATACCCCCCAACCCCCGACACACACAGAAGCATCAAACATGTGGCACCACAAGACATGCTCATTGGCCACCAGTGGGAGACCTTGCCCAGCTGCTGGTGAACGCTGAGATTATACATCATGATGGCGCCATCCAGGACTTCCAGCAGGGAGTTCTCTGTGAGGGGCTGCTCAGGCTCTTCCGGGGGCCGCCCCAGCAGCAGGCCCTCATTCCAGTGGCTGCCCTCAACTAGAAGGGGGAAGGGGAAGGGCAGGGGCAGGGGCAGGGGCAGGGGCAGGGGCAGGGGCAGGGGCAGGGTCATAGGCCATTCCAGGTCTCTCCCAGGTCTGTGGTGCCAGGATGGGCCTCACAGCAGAAGGAAGCCCTTTCTCCCTACCTGGACCCAAGGAGGGACCTGCAGGGAGAACGTGGGGGCAGGGGTAGAGCAAAGGCCTGCAGCTCCAGAACTATTTCTGTAGCATCGATTTCCTGCCCTCAGAGTGCACTTCCCATGCCCTTGAGATACTGCCAGGCCACAGGACCAGGAGGGAATGGGGGTGTAGCCTGGCTTTGCCCAGGGTGGGGAACTGTACACGATGGATCCCACGCTTGGCCCTGCCTGGCACCTACTGTCCTCACGAGTCCTCTGTTCTGCGCTCAGCGTGCGGACCTTCACTTTCTCCGAGGTGGTCAGAGGCCGCCGTGGGGTCATCAGGCTCACAGCCGCTGTGCTGAGGAAGCGGTTAGCTCGGCCCAGGGTTGGAGAACTGAGCCAGCTGGGCCGGGGGAGGGGCAGTACGCCCCCCATGGCCAGAGCCTGCATGGGGCGCTGTGTAGGAGAGAGGAGGCCAGACGCCACTCAGCTCCCCAGGACCGGGGCCCATGTGGGACTCCCTTGATTTGTGGGGTCGGGAAATGGCAGGAAGGTTTGTGCCTCCACCTACAGCAAGGAAACCTGCCTGGTGAGAAGCTCCTTGCCTGCCTGGAGAGGGAGGTGGCCCCGTGTGACACCCCTGCCCTTACGGTAGAGGGATAGCCCGATACCAAGCCCCCTGCCTGCCCCTACCGCGGCACCTGGGCCGCAGCCGGGGCTGGTTCCTCGTCCTCGTCCAAGTCATCCATGGTGGCCGCCTGGAGCTCCAGTGGGTCGATCAGGATGTTGGCCTTGGAGGCAAGGTCATCTGCGGGCAGTAGGAGGAAGGCTCTCAGGTTAGTGGAGGGCTGAAGGGTCATGGGGAACTGCCCATGATGGTGAGAGAGCACCACCAGCTGAGCAGGGGGCTTTGCAGGGCCCCACATTTACCACTGCACCTCTACCTGTGCATTCCACTTACTCCACCCCGGCCTTCACTGTGCCCCAAGGCCCTCTGTCTCATGGGCCTTAACAGCAGGAGGCATTCCCCATCATACTCTCGTCAGTCCCTCTGTTTGAAGTGACTGCATGCTCTCCAGGGTCCCCTACTTTCTCCCCATCACTTTCTTCCCTACAAACACAAGATCCAGGGCTATCTAGGCTGCCGCTTGTCTCACTTTGCACACAGGCCTCACCGCAGGCTTGTCCCCTCAGCTGTCAGTGTAGAAGTGGAACAGCAGCACCTCTGCCTCCAGTGCAGGCTGTGGTCCTCAAACATAGAGGACCTGTCACCTGAGCCTCTTCCTGCAGCCCCCTTCCTGATGGTGCCCTATCCCCACAGCCTCTGGCAGGAAGCCTCGCGTCTTCTGTGAGTTCCGTCCTTCACCCTTGCCCTCCCTCAACCTCCTCTCTTGGCCCATGCATTCCATTCTCACACGCAGATCCCTCACCTCGTTCTCCTGCCTCAGGACCTTCCAAAGCTTCCCCTACTCCTGGAATGAGCCCACACCTACTTCGTGGCCCACAAGGCCCTCAGACTCTACCCGTGTGACTCCTCGGCCTCATTTCCCACCGCTGCCTGCCTGACAGTTTCCTCGCCAGCACCCCAGCAGCCTCCTGTCTCCAGGCCCTGCTGGGTTGTGATGAGCATCCCTGCCTTCGTATGCACTATGCACACAGGGCCCTGTGCTGCGGCCACGTGTGCTTGTCCTTGAAAGCCACTCAGGCAGTACTCGTACCTGCTCACCTCTCACCCCTGTAACCTCACAGAGATCCCATGGTCACTCCTCTGCCAGTACATATGCTCCTTATTTCCTTATAGGACCCTCAGGCTTCCCCGAGGGCAGGTGCTCAAGGAAAGGGATGGCTAGACCCAAGACCTGAGGCAAATCAGCATCTCCCTGAAGGAGCAGGTTGAGATACTCGGGCGCCATCTGGCGGGCAGAGGGTAACCCAGCACCCAGCACAGAGCTGGCTGAGAGACTGTACCCCCTCATGCCCTGCCCACTGCCGGGCCTGCACGTACCTTTGAGGGTCTTCCGAAGGTGTGAGAGGAGGCCTCCCAGGCGCTGCAGGTCAAAGTAGTCCACTTTGCCATTATAGAAGACCTGAGGTGGGATGTAGGCCTCTGCAAGGAGGGGTTGGGAGACCGGGCCAGTAGTGAGCCAGGCAGGAAGACACACTGAAAAGCCACCCCTCTAGGCCGCTTAGCCCAGAGGGGACCTCTGGCCTTGGCCACCTACCTGCCCTGCCCAGGCACACAGCATGGCTTCTCCTCCCCCTCCCCTGTCCTGCCATCCTCTACCATTTCAGGTCAGTGCCAGTGACTGCCCTCGTTGGGATGAAGGGAACATTCTGTCTGTGGTCACATTCAGAGAGGGTCCTGACCCAGCCCTACGGACATCCCCAATCCAGAGCAGGCATGGCTCCCACTGGCCCTGAGGACTCTGTCCCACACAAACACAGCCCCCGGGATCCCGGAGCGGCCCATGGCATCCCCTACAAAGGACCGCAGAGGGTTGGATGGGCTGGCACTGAGGAAAGGAGCCGGTAGTGGGCAGGAACTTGTGGGGACAGAGTGAATGTGGGTTTGGCACTCGTACAGAGCAGAGTTCCTGGTGCCCTGTGGAAGAACTACCCGTCAGAAGGAGAGGACTCAACCGGTCAGAAAGCTTGGAACGGCTCCACCCCCACCCTGCCGCCCGTTCGTTCCACACTCTACACCATCACCGGGGCAGCCCTGCTCAGCCTCTCTAATGAGGCCTGGCCCCACTCACCCTCACTGAAGGAGGCACGAGGGTTCGAAGCCTTGTATTCATCCCAATAGTAGCGCAAGGCAGAGATCAACCGGTGCAAGAAGCAAACCATGTACTCAGGGGGACAGAGCATGGGCATGTTCTGTAGGGCACAGGGCACAGGACATGCATTTGTGCCAGCCCAAGCCAGCTCACTCCTCCTCCAAGGCCTGCCCCGGGACCCTGCGGTGAGCACGGAGGGTGGGGCAGCAGAGGAAGAGCAAGGTTAGGCAGGGACGCAGCAGGCTGAGAGATGCCAGAAGCCTGGGGTGCAGACCCTGTGACACAGCCAGGAGTCCGTGGTGGGCTGGCCAAGCGGACACTTACCCCCCGGCCGCTGGCATTCTCCTGTAGAAACTTTCGGAACTTGGTCAGGAAGATGTACCTAGAGGCTTCCCCCTTTGAGGGAAGGAAAAATGAGGCCATGAGTTGCTGCCCAGAGTGGCCTGGCTCCGTGCTGTGCCTTAGCCTGGGTTCTGCCATGGGAACTGGAGCCAGTCCCTGCCCTCCGGGTCTCAGTGCCGGGGTCCCCCAGTGCCAGCACCCCTCCCTGCCAGGGACCCATGAGGGGGTCTGGGAGTCACTTACCCCATTATCATCTTTATTGTTCAGCAGCAGCTTCAGGATCTGGACCTGTAGTTCTTCCACCACTGGGGGTGGGGTAGGGAATATGACACTGAGCCCTCCTCAGGCAGAGCCTTGTTCTCGGCCTCCCAGGGATGGGAAGGGGCAGCAGGTTTGGATCAGGGCTCTGTTCTCAGGGTTCCACAAGCTAAACCTAGATATGGTCACTACCGAGAGCCCCTGAGTACGTACACACACACACACACACACACCCTCCACCCCCTACCCAGGGCCCCGGGAGGAGGCTAACCTTCGATGCGCTTTTTGAGCCTTTGGCAGCCGCGTTCATAGGCACGCCTCCGTCTGTGCTCCTCGGCAGTCTCATCCTTTATGTCTTTACTGTCTTTGCCCTGGGCAGAGAGCAGGGGATGGAAGACAGCAGGGCTCATTCAGGACTTAACCAGGCCTGCTTCAGACAGGAAACCCCTACCCCCACCCCAGAGACCAGGCTGGGGAAGTGGCCTCACATGCTCAAGGCCAGGAGGCTCAGATACATACCCTGGGTCAGCCCTCCCTGTGACCCTGCCCGCCCATCTCAGTCGGCCCACCTCCCTGCTGGAGCGGTGGGGCCACCAGGTGGTGGGAATAAGCTCCTGTAGGCCAGCCTCCTCCACTCGCAGGGGGCTCTTGATGTAAAAGAAGACAACAGACCGAAGCACGTCGAAGCTGGTGGTCGTCAAGGCAGAGCTCCATTCACCATGGGGTGTACCCTACACCCTCATGAGTTCTCCTTGGGAAGCCCTCCCCATGTGCCCACCACATTCTCCTACCCTTAGGGGTACCATTGCTACTATGAGCTGGTCTCCCTTGACTATGAGCCCTGAAAAAGAGCTGTGGCTGTCAAGCCCACTAAGCCTGAGTCCCAGCAAATGTACTAAAAAGGCTTGTCACAGGAACACACTGGGGGGTGGGTGGGGAGAAGACAGGCTGAGAGAGGCCTCTCCGTCTCCCAGCTGTTTCTAACTCTTGGAGGCTGAAGACCCCATGCAAAGAAGACAGCTACCAGCACAGGCTTCCCCTCATGCAGCACAGTCCTCAAGAGTGTTGGGAAGCAGGACGAGACGAGTCCCAAAAGAAGATCTCCTAGGAACCCCTGCCATGGGACTCAGATAAAAGAGCGATGCTTTGGCTACAAAGGTCAGGCCCTGGTGGCGCCTCCACGCAGCCCAAGAGTTGGTAGCCATCTGGACACCCCTGTTCAGGCCAGCCAACTGGCCAGGATCCTTTGCTTGATCCTTCCTGCTCTGTAGACAGAGTGCTGGGAAGGCTGGGTCTCACATACTGGATGGCTCTGGTCCCCTAAGCCTCCCTAGGGACCCCTGGACAGAGGCACACTGCTCTCCTTGGCCCCTACTGACCCCAGAGGACACCACATGTCTGGCCTGCGTGGCAGCAAGGGAAGGATACAGGACATTGTTAAGCAGAAACTTGCGGGACTTGTCATGCCTCAGGATGGCGATGGTGAGTCGCAGGTAGTGGATCTGCGGGGAGGGGGTGTTCAGAGAGGGTGGCTAGGGCCCAGGGGCTCAAAGGCAGGGGCAGGAACTCCCACCTGTAGGCTCAGGTCTGGGACGATGGGTGAGAACCGGTAAAGCCGCAGCAGGGACATCATCAACTGCTTGAGGCAATCCTGTACCTCGTAGTCCTGGGGGACAGATTGCTGGGCTGCACACCTAGCTGGCGGAGGGCAGGCTCCAGGACAGCCATCTGTGGGTCCTTTCCCAAACCCTCCCTGTAACTCCCCCATCTCAGTGGTGCCTAACGTCCTGGCCTGAGGCCTGAAGTCTGAAGCCTCACCTCCATGAAGAGCCACAGGAGGTCAAGGACCTGACGCACCATGGACTGGGCCTGTGCAGGGGTGCCTGCCTCGACGACGCCCCGCAGGAAGCTCATGAGCACAGCCTCTACCAGGTATACCTTGCGCTGCACCAAGGATGGGCACTGGTGAGGTGATGGCCTCCCACCCCTGCCCTGGCATGTGGCCAAGGCTACAGTTATAGAGTATTGGGCTCCTTTGAGCAACCCCAAGACACAGATGAGCCCTTCCAGGGTCTGACTGAGACATAAGAAGGGCCACTGCCCCAGGGCTCCTCTGGCACTTCGTGCGTGCAGTTCCCTTAGCCGGGGAGGTCACCACCCCCTCAGTCTTCTTTCTAGGACATCCCCTGATACCCTCAACGGAAGCATCTCCTCCTTCCCTGGGTGACATCCTTGAGGTCCAAGGACTCTGGTCACACGGCACCCCTGCCAGGTGATGGCGCTGAGCCTCATGCGCCTCGGCTTCCCAGTCCCTGCCACCAGCACTTGTGCCACAGCCCGCCTTGTTCCCTCCCGAACGTCCCCTCACCAGGAGCGGTGCAAAGCGATGGAAGATGTGGGCCAGCGTGAGGAGGACAGTGGGCTGGCCCTGCAACTGCCATTCGGAGCTGTCCTTCTCCACCAGCCGGCCTTCCTGTGTGGGGAAGAAAGGACAGTGAGGGGCAGAGGGCTGCAGAAGGCCCTCGGCTCACCCGGCCCAGCCCCTGGCTCACCACAGGGTCCAACTCCACACTGAGCACTGCCCGGAAGCAGCCCAGCAACTTCTGTGCCCGCACCAGGTCAGCACGGGGCGGGTCCTGCAGGGGCCGGTAGCCTGCCACTGGGTAGGTGGCACAGAGTTAAGCCAGCAATACCTGGTCTGTGGCTCAGACACAACCACCCCTCTCCACTGGGACCTCTGAGGAGGGGCCTAGGCTCCAGGGCAGGGTCGCGGAGTCATAAGGCCTAGTCTGCACCACAGCTCTCCCTCTGTCTCTGTGGGGTGCAACTTCTGCCACTTCAAGTTCCTATCTGTTCAACACAGTACGGTACCCACCTAACAAGGCTGCCATAGAAATTGAGCTCCCGGCACCCACCTAAGCTGTACCTGCCTCTCTCCCCTCGGCAGCCCACAGAACTCCTAGGGGAGGGAGCCCCTCATCCCTGCTTCCTCAAGAGCTTCCATGCAGTCCACAGACTTCTTCCCAAAAGGATATCGCAAGGGACGGCTGCCAAAGTTGAAGGCCACAGACTCCTTGAAGGAAAGGCTGATGGCTGGGAAGTAGGCCATGCCCAGGCCCCTGGACAAGTTCTCAAAAGCGGTGCCCAGTGACACACCATTCCTGGAGCAGAAGGGAAGTCCTGTGAGCCAGTGCTAAGAAGGATGTAGCCGAAACAGGCCAGTGAGCAAGGCCCTGTTGTGGCTGTCCACCCTCAGGCTACTAAAGTCAGCCTGGCTCCTTAAAGAGTCTGGGAAGCTGAGGGCAGCTCAGGGAGGCCTCAGAGGCCAGGCCTGTGTAAGGAGACAGGAGACTCACAGGCAGAAGGACAGAGTGCCATCATCCAGGTCGATCAGGCAGCTCACGATGTCCCCCGCTGCCCATGCCTGCCAGGGGAAGAGGCCTTACAGACACACAGAAGCCTAGCGGCCTGCCCGCTCTGCCCCCAGCCATGTCACCACTACCTCCCAGGGGAGGTGGCCACAAGTACAGAGGACCTGAGTCCCTGCCCTCTCCGCATGCCGTCAGTCTCTCGTGGCTGTCCAGTGGCTCACACCCAAGCTGTGTGGATGAACATGGGGCAGGTGGGCTACAGGGGTCTCACCTTGCCATAATTGGTCGTGGTCACGTTCCACTTGCGTACCCGGTTCCCATCATAGGCATAAGAATTGTGTGTATCTCCAACCCCCTCCTAGGGAGGAAGGGTCTGTGAGGTCCAGAGCCTACCAGCCATCAGCCTTGCACCCACAGAGCTCTAGAGAAAAGGGCTGATGCTCTGAAGGAACGAGCGATTTCCTGGCCTGGGTTGCCGTTGCCCTAGGATGGGGTGGGACGCATTCCTCCTCCAGACGGTGGTCGGTATATGGTCCTGAGTGCTCGTCATGTGGTCTGGTGGGTTGCCTGAGCCCCAATGAGGCCTGTGACAGCAGTGGGTCTCCCTAGGCGGGGGCCTCTCTAACACATACCTCCTGATTAAAGCGGCAGTTGATGGTGCACCAGCCAATCTGCATGAGTCCCTGAGAGGAGATGAGCACCTCGTAGACCCATTTCCCTGGAATAAACCAAGTCAGGCCCAGCAGATGAAAAAAGACTGCCTCCTGCCTCAGGCCTGGGCCCACAGATTCCCTCCCAGCAACCTGGGCCACAGCAAAGCATGGTCTTACCTTTGTACACGCATGTGGTTGAGCGGATAGTACCAAAGTTGCTGTGCCCGATCACCTGGGTGAAGGGTAGGGATGGTGAGCCTCCTCTCGGGTACACAGAGTGCCTCCCCAAAGAGGAACGGCCCCAGCCAGCCTCAACTCAGGTCATATTGGTGATGCCTGCCTGTTCTAGCCAATACAGCACAGAGCCTGAACAAGGCAGGAGGGGTGGCAGCACGACAGGAGGGGTTCATGGCTCTGCTGGGAACAGCTTGGGGCTGGAGTTGCACCAAGTAGGTGTTAGGGCTGTATCAGGAGGGTTTGGGGGTTGAGGACTCAATGAGCACATCAGGAGGGTTTTGTGGCTGTAGCCCCATAAAAAAAGATAGAGAGACCAAGGCCACAGCAGGAACAGTTTGGGGCTGTCAGTAGGGGCTTGGATCTGGGGGCTCGCCTTGCCCTCACTCACCCCCAGAAGGTCATCATCCACCAGAAGAAGCCCCTCGAAGCCACCTGTGTGGTCCAGGACCACAGTGGATGGGCCAAGCCGTCCTTCAACCTGTCCTGAAAGGGAGGGGTAGGTGTGGGGTCAGGCAGGGCACAGGATCTGACAGAATGCATAAAGGATACGGAGCTCACCCACCCCCGCCCCCCCGATCCCATTCCAGAAGCCGCCACATACCCTGGCTCTCCTCATCCTCATTGTCTACATGTAACAGCTGGTCCAGATGCTCTGGCAGGTTCTGGAAGTTCAGGGGTTTCCTGGGGAGAGCGAGAGGCTGCGACGGGCCCAAAAGTCCTTGAAACCAGCCAGATAACACTAAACGCCTCTCCCACTCCCTTTCCTCTGAGCTTCAGACAGTGGCTGCCTAGATTCCAGAAAAAGGGTTATGCCTAGTCCTAGATTCTGGCATGCTGGGGGGTCAGAAGGCTGGATTACCCATTAAACTAAGAAGTACTAGTCCAATATGGTCCATCTCAGGACTTAAAAAAAGAAGAAGAGCCCTCCCTCAATCTTAATTCCCTCATCTGTAAAAAGGGAACAACTGCTGAATGTCAGAGATGCTATGAAGAATCCAAGGCATAAGGCGTGCTCTCTGCATGGCCCAGAGCCAGCCCACCCACCCGTAAAGAAGGATCTGTTGATCTGCCTGGGAGAGGAAGGCTGGGAGAAGTACCAATCCCCAAGGCAGCCTGTACCAATGACAGCTGGGCTGGCCCTTGATCCCAGGCCTGTGGTCCCAGCCAGGGAAGTCTGTGTTGAATGAGACATGTCTTGGGAGGATGAAAGGCTGAGCCCTCTAAGCTGCTAGCTGGCTCTGTCCTGTACCTACCTGTATAGGAGAACAGAGCACATGGCCTGCCTATTTGCCATTTGCCCCAGCCAAGGGGGCTGTGGAAATCTGAGTGGCCCCCTTATATTCCCTGCACACATGCTCAGATGAGAAAGGCCTCTGCCTGATGCTGGCCAGCCTTGTCCTGAGTACAGCTGCTAAGAATAGCAGGGAATGGGGTGGCAGTAACTAGCAGGGCTCGACTAGAACAGAGACCAGTGCCCATCTGGACCTGGCCCAGACTGCTGGCACCTCTCTGATCCCAGCTCCTTCTCCATTCATTGGTCTAGAAAGTAGGCTCTGGAAGGGGTCATAAATGGGCCAAAACACCAACTCTCTGGCAAAGTAGCTTCAACTGGCTCAGGGAACACATGCCCCCCTGCTGTGAGCTACTACTGAGCTGCTGGAGGTAGAGATGCATGAATCCTCCTCCCCATTCCTACTAAACTCCAAGCCAAGGTCAACTGGAAGCCATGTAATGGGGTGCCCCACCAGGAGCATGAAAAGCTCCAGCCAACTTCCTCTCTAAAGACCCCAACAGGTCCAGGGAGAAAGCCTTCTGTCATGGCAGTGCTTACTGGCCCGCACTTGGAAGGCCAAGTGTAGTTCTGTCCTTGCTCTTGAGAGCAGCTGGGGGCAGCTCAGCCCCAGCAAGTGCCTGCAGCACTGCCTTTGGCAAACCCGGCACTTGCCTGCCCTTTTTAGATTGCCTAGGTCCCAGCCCAGGGCTCTGCACCCACACAAGCACTGACTGATGGCCCTGCCACCTGCTCTCCCTCCTGGCAGCCACAGAAGCAGTGGCAGCAGGACCATTTCTGATATCACATGAGGTAGGGATCAGATGGCCTTGGAAACAGTCCCAGACTGGGGCTGGCGTGGAGGTGGATATAGCCCTCCACAAGTAGGAATTCTATGGCCACCGCAGCCATTTAAATGGAAGAGGCAACAGCCTTTGTGGCTGCCCAGGGAGCAGAGACTGTGGAAGACAGGAGGGACCAGCTGGCAGGGGTGCTGAGAGATAGGGACACCCATGCTTCACTGCAGGAAGATGGAATCCACGTGACCTTCCGAAAAAGTAATGTAGTAAGAGTCTTAAAAGTGACTGCAGTTCAAATGCTCCAGCCACATAATTCCAACCCTGGGCATCGTCACAGCAGCACGGTTTACAAAAGCGAAAGCCCCTCCAACCCAGGGCAGAGTTAAAGGCTACAGCAGACCCCTGGCCCTAAAAGATGCCCACCAAGATTGGGATTTGTATACAGAAAATAAACACTCAGGAGACAACATTTAATGATGAAGGTACAGTCTAAACTTCTACACTTTTGGAGGGGAGGAATCGATCCACTATCTTGAGGGCAGTAATGGTTTAACGGGTTATCTGGATGAAAACTTATTGAATTCTACCTTTCAAATACATGTAGTTTGGGGTGCCTGGGTGGCTCAGTCGGTTAAGCATCCCACTTCGGCTCAGGTCATGATCTCATGGTTCATGGGTGTGAGCCTCACGTTGGGCTCTGTGCTGACAGCCAGCTCAGAGCCTGGAGCGTGTTTCAGATTCTGTGTCTCCCTCTCTCTGACCCTCCCCTGCTCACACTCTCTCTCAGAAATAAATAAAACATTAAAACAAATCAAATACATGTAGTTCATTGTCAATTATTTCTCAATAAAACTTTTTAAAAAAGAACTGAAGATGACAGAAATTTTTTAAAAATTCTATACAACATAATCCAAACTACACACATCACAAGCTAAGGAAAACAGAAAAATCATGCTCAAATGGTCAAGTTAGAAGAACAAGATACATAGACATTTTTTCTTCTTCTTAGATTCTTCTCAAGTGCACTTGTAACTTTCTTAGGGACGGTAATGCACTCAACCTTCAAGGAAAAGGGACTTGGTAGGGTCTGCACTTTATAGGTTCAGGTGAAGGCTACAGAGGACTGGGGTGGGACAGAAGTGCAGGCAGGTGCACACGGGGACCAGATGCTGACTGTGGAGTAGGAGTGAGGTGCTATCCTGAGGACTGAATGTACACCACTTCCCTAACCTCCACAACTCAGAAAGTAGGTACTAACATGGCCAGGGGAGATGAAGATGCAGAGTCCAGAAGGCAGACTCTCTGGCCAGAGGTTTCACAGCCTGGAGCGACAGAGGGAGAAGAGAACCCAAGCCAGCCTAACCAGAGACTCTGGGATGGTCCTTTGGAGCAAGGGGCTACCCACAGGCCATACCTGCTGGTGGCTGCAGTGGGCGCATGCTCAGGAGAGGAAAAGATGCGGTGCAGGTAGTCATTCAGTAGTTTCTCCTGCACAATGCCTGTGCCACGGGGCAGAAGAAGAGAAGGATCACACAGTCAGTGTAGCTCCCAGACTGTGCTGGCTCTATAGGCTTCTGGCCCTAGGCCAGCCACAGGGGTCACAAGAGCAGTCATGTTGGGTGCACTGCTCCATCACTGCTGATGAAGAAGAGCTGGCTCACAGGTACAAGGGGTGCAGCAAGGCCTGAAGTTCACTGGGCCTGGGACTTTACCACCTTTGCCTTTTCCTTCTCCTTCCCTCAACACAAGGAGCCTCCTCCCAGCCCTTGTCAGCCCTTACCTGTGACCCTGGATTTCTCAGCGTCTGATGTCAGCCGATAGCTCTTGCGGGAGAAAGACACTCCGGACCCCTTGGATGCCATCCTTCATTTCTTGTGGGCAGCCAGTGGTCCTGGGGGCTGAGTCAGAGGTAGAGCCTATCTATTTGAGGCCAGCCAAGTGTCCCCATACCCACCTCAGTTCTGGGGTGGCAAGAAGGCTTGAGAGCAGGCGAGGCCAGGTACATGCACATTCACACACAAACCAACCCAGGGCAAAGGAAAGCAGGGGCTCCCGGCTTCCTACACAGGGAGCAGGGGGGTAGGTCCTGGGCCCCACCATGTTCCAGTGCTCAGCACAGGGCCCAACAGAGAGCAGTTGCCAGATATAGGTCTGTTAAAACTAAATGTCTCAAACCCAGGAAAATCAGACCAAAGTGTCCAAAGTGAGGTGGCCTACAGACAGAGACCCTGTATCCTTCTCAGTTGTAAGCCACACTGGGTCTAGCTCATTTCCAGTAGAGAGAACCCTACACCACATTCCCCAAGTGTGGTCCATCGTCCAAGGGCTTGGTGCCTTCTCCACCTACAAGTCCTGCTAATACCTAAGGATCTTCCCTTCTCTTGCCCCAAGGCCTGCTAGTTTTCTTGTTCCCACTCACATACACAGCCTCTCATCCATCATCTCAGCTCCATCAGAGCACCACCCTTGCCCAGCTATCATTGCAGATCCTGCTGGTCTTCCCAGTGCTGTCCATCCCTCACATGTCATGGTGTTGCTGCAGCTGCACTAAGTCGCTGGTGACTGCCTAATCTAGAGTTGTGCTGTCCCCAATACAGTGGCCACTAGCCATATGTGACTATTTAAATTTGAGTTAAAACATAAAAATTAAAAATTCAACTTCTCAGTTATATTAACCACATTTCAAGGATTCAGCAGCCACATATGGTTAGTGGTTACTGTATTAGACTCTGAAAACATAGAACATTTCCATCATCACAGAAAGTTCTATTAGACAGTGCTGGTCTACAGTATGGCCTTCTAGCACTGCCTTGGACTGCACTCCCTTCTCCAGGCCTGGTTTCTTATCTCACCTCAAACAGGTCCTCTGTTCCCACCACACACCCTTGCCCATTCACAGTCCGCACCACGCCCGCCCCTCGGAAAGGTGACTGTCCCGCCTACTACGGGCCCTCCGCGGGCGTCCATGACCACTGCCCCTCTCACACCAGAATAGGTGTAGGGTTAAACCTGGTCACCCATTTAATCAGCAAACCTTCCAGACATCCGCTCCGGGTGTCAGGTGCTAAGGACCTAGGTGACAGGCGGACCTTGACTTTGCTGGGGGATTCCCTGCCACGTCGATCCTTTCCAATCCCGCCGAGGAATCCAGGCTCGGGACTGAACCGACCCCATCTCAGCCCAAGGACGCGGAGAGCAGCGCATGTCTCCCCCAAGTCGCCCCCCCACCCCCCGGCCCCAAGCTCCGGAGGAACCTCCTGGTCAGCTCCAGCCCGGAGTCCAGCATCACAGGCTGCACCCCCTGAGGGGTGAGCACCCTCGCACTGGGCCGGCCGCAGCTGCGAGGAAAGCCATGGGGACCCGCCCCGCTCGGAGACCAGCCGCCCCTCACTCACCCCCAGCCTCGGCCGCGGCGCCCCGCTCACAACATCCGCCCAGCCTCTCTTCTACGGCGCGCCTCCAGGGCCAAACTGCGCGCCTGCCGCGCACGCGCATCAGCCCGCGCCCGGCGTCCGAGAGGGAGCCCCCTCGCGGCTCCACCCGGGGTGGTTCGGGGCCTCCGCGTCGCCTCCGACAGCCTCCTGCGCGGGAGAAGCTCCTAGCCTAGCCGGGTCAGAACGCTAGGTACTAACTGGGAGCCCCAGGCCGCCTATCTCGACTCCTACCCATACCTGGAGGCTCAGCCCAAAGGTCCCTAGGGTCTTTGAAAGGCTATCTGCCAGGATCCCTGCTGTCACCCCCACTTCCATTCAGGCCAGACAGGTCGCCTCACTTACCTTTTCTGGGATAGCACCTGTGGCAAGGCGAGGGGAGCCTCTCCAGGCTCTGCTGCCAGGGGCGTAGTCTGACCTGCCTACAGCTGGGGCCGATAAGCCAGCAAAAGGGGAAGGCTGCTTTGAGGCTGGGTCAGGGAACATTTGCCACTTTACAAGGAAAAGCTGAGGCTCAGAAAAGATTAAGATCACACCACCCAGGGGTTCCCTAGCCTCTGGCAGCAATTATGTCCACACTAACCTCCCCTTCAGAGCAATGTGGGCTGCTGGGCGCTCCAACTTTACCCCAGGGCACATCAAGTGTCCCCACTGAAACTTTCCAGCACCTACCCACTACAAAGGACAGAGTAAGGGGCCTGAGGCCTGGCCCCACCCCCGTTCCTGCCACTGGGTCTCAGGTCAGGGTCTAGCAGGCCTGGAGTGGGGGTGTGGAGGCAAAGCCACCCAATCCCGTAGGGACAGGTTTCATAACTTCCCGGATGGGGCTGTGGTGGGTCACAGTGCACCCTCCGGCCAAGAGGATGGGGTGGTTCCCACTGCTGCTGCTTCTGACACAGTGCTCAGGGGTCCCTGGTGAGTGTCCCCTTCCCTGATCCCCATTTGCCTTCAGGAAGGAGTCAGCCCTACCTAGGCCCAGCCTGCTGTTCAAGCCAGGAGCTCACTTTCCTAGTAGGTATGGAGCAATGAATGCTCTTGGCTTCTTGGGCAGAGATGGGCAGCCCCAGGAATGCATATGCACACTGCCTATTCAGGCCTGTGTTAGAACATCTGCTGTAGCATTGAGGCAGTGTTGAAACTTCACAGATGCATGCACACATACAGGCAATTATCCTTCATGAACCTGATCTAACCCTCTAACCTAACATATGCCCTAGTGCTGATGAGAACTCAGAATGCCTGGCTTGGGCCTTTAATGGGTAATATAACAGCCCTGAGCCTTAGCATTCTCATCTGAGAGATGAAATGAGCTCTATAGGGCAAGCACCATCACCCATTGCTCTCATAAAGTGTAGGTTTTAGACCTGAGCCTAGGGCCTTGCCCATTAAATAGACATTGGTGATAACTACCATATCTGGGCCTGCCTCTCCCACCCTGTACAGGGGTCTGACCCTTGAACGAGCCCACAGGGTCCATCCCAGAGGCCTTGTAGATTTGATCCCCTGAATGAACCAAGTGTGAATGTGCGGATATAAATAACTGACGTGTGTACGCCCACCCCCCACAGGGCAGCGCTCACCCTTAAATGACTTCCAGGTGCTCCGGGGTACGGAGCTGCAACACCTGCTACATGCAATGGGGCCTGGGCCTTGGCAAGAACATGTGGCAGATGCTGAGGAGTGTGCAGGGCGTTGTGGGCCCCTACTGGACTGCAGGTGAGTGGCCACCGAACCTAGGTAAGACTGGGTGGCAGGGGAACCTGGGTGATTCTGTGCCTTGTCCTCCCAGGGCCTTCCACTACAATGTGAGCAGCCGCGGTTGCCAACTGCTGCCATGGACCCAATACTCACCCTATACACAGCTGCAACGTTCAGGGCGCTGTGATCTCTTCCAAAAGAAAGGTTACGTGGCTGTGGAGAAGGGTGGTCCACAAATAGGGCTACTGAGGCCTCAGGCCTTACTGACAATGGGTCTCTTGCTCCCAGACTATGTGCGGACCTGCGTCATGGACAATGGGGTCAAGTACCGTGGTACCGTGGCTATCACCACTGGCGGCCTACCCTGCCAGCGCTGGAGCCATAGGTTCCCCAATGACCACAAGTAAGGCAAACACTTCCCTTCCGTCCCTGCTGGGCTGGCGTCTGCCTCCACCCTAGCACACACCGAATTGCTGCTTTCTTCCCTCAGGTACACCCCCACACTCCGGAACGGCTTGGAGGAGAACTTCTGCCGAAACCCCGACGGGGACCCGGGAGGTCCCTGGTGCTACACGACAGACCCTGCCGTGCGCTTCCAGAGCTGCGGCATCAAGTCCTGCCGGGAAGGTAAGCGGCTCTGGGTCCAAAGTGGAGTGAGGAACATGCCCACACCTGTCCATGAACCCACCGGCCCTGTCTCTCCAGCCGCTTGCGTTTGGTGCAATGGTGAGGAGTATCGCGGGGCAGTGGACCGCACCGAGTCGGGACGCGAGTGTCAGCGCTGGGACCTGCAGCGTCCGCACGCTCACCCCTTTGAGCCCGGCAAGTACGTGTGGGCGGGCTCGGCACCTCGGGAGCCAGGCGAGGGGAGGGCCAGGACTCCAGGGGCTGACCCTGGGAAAATGCAGGGGCCAGGCAGGGCCCGAGTCCCAGGGTCTTGTTCACGTCCTGCTACCGCCCCCAGGTTCCTTGACAAAGATCTGGACGACAACTACTGCCGGAATCCGGACGGCTCCGAGCGGCCCTGGTGCTATACCACTGACCCGAAAGTGGAGCGAGAGTTCTGCGATCTCCCACGCTGTGGTAAGGCTCGGGGGCGGGGCCTGGAGGGCACTTGGGAAATGTGGGAGGCGTGGCCTGATAGGGGAACGCGGAGCGACTGGGCGTGACCTGGAGATGAACCCACTGGAGTTGGGCTCGGCCTCAGCCCCAGCCTGGGTCTCAGATCCCGCTCGAGCTCCGACCAGCGTCGGTCCATCCTTAGGGTCGGAGGCACAGCCGCGCCAGGAGGCCACGACGCTCAGTTGCTTCCGCGGGAAGGGCGAGGGCTACAGGGGCACGGCCAACACCACAGCCGCGGGCGTACCCTGCCAGCGGTGGGACGCGCAGAACCCGCATCGGCATCGTTTTGCTCCGGAGAAATACGCGTGCAAGTGAGGTGGCGGGTCGCCGCTGGG
Organism: Hyaena hyaena; assembly: GCF_003009895.1. Lineage (NCBI taxonomy): Eukaryota > Metazoa > Chordata > Mammalia > Carnivora > Hyaenidae > Hyaena > Hyaena hyaena. The sequence goes on from NW_024080662.1 coordinate 993,600, forward strand.
GGCATGCTCCTGCGTCTGGGACGTAAGGAGCGGGGTCCTGGGGCGGGGCTTGAAGAAAGGCGGGGTGGGGGTGCTCCAGCCAGAGGCTGGCTGGCCCCCACCAAGAGCTGAGGGGAGCGCCCGCCCAGGGACCTTCGGGAAAACTTCTGCCGGAACCCCGACGGCTCAGAGGCGCCTTGGTGCTTTACATCGCGGCCTGGCATGCGCGTAGCCTTCTGCTACCAGATCCGGCGCTGCGCCGACGACGTGCGGCCTGAGGGTAAGACCCAAGCTGGAACTGGAGGCATGAAGCGTAAGGGCTGCGGCGAGAACCCGCTAATAGCCGTCCCCACCCGTCGCAGACTGCTACCACGGCGTGGGGGAGCGGTACCGTGGCTCAGTCAACAGGACCCGCAAAGGAGTCCCATGCCAGCACTGGTCCGCAGAGATGCCACACAAGCCGCAGTGAGTCGGCCCGAGCGCCCAGCCCCTCCAAGACCGAGGCCACAGGCCCCTCCCCAGGAGGCACGCGTAGTCTCTCCAACTGGAACCCGGCAGGGTCGGGATTACCCCGCTAGGATTTTGCTCCCTCGCCCACTGCCCACTCAGGTTCACACCCATCGCTGCCCCTCACGCGCATCTGGAGGAGAACTTTTGCCGGAACCCGGACAGGGATAGCCACGGGCCCTGGTGCTACACTACGGACCCAGGTACTCCATTCGACTACTGTGCACTGAGACGCTGCGGTAAGTGAGCCTCCCTCTAGGCCCAGCCCCTAGCCTCCACCAGTGAAGGCTGGCTCCCTCAAGGCAGGTGAACTTGGTTCTTTCAGATGACGACCAACCACCGTCCATCCTGGAGCCCCCAGGTATGCACCTGGGCCAGGCATGGGTTGGGACCTCTTCAGGGCCTCCATCCAGTTGGGAGTTTCCCAAGGCCCATCCTATCCCCCAGACCAGGTGGTGTTTGAGAAGTGTGGCAAGAGGGTGACCCGCCTGGACCAGCAGCGCTCCAAGCTGCGTGTGGTGGGGGGCCAGCCTGGGAACTCGCCCTGGACAGTCAGCTTGCGGAATCGGTGAGGCACAACTGTCTCTCCTCAAGAGAGAGGCTGAGGATATTTCCTCTGTGCTTATGCCAGGGGAGTGGGAACCTGTCCCTGGCCTCAGAGGTCCTGGCCAGGAGATGGCAGGTCCAGCCTGTGTCCCAGAACTCACTGTTTTCTCCTAACCTCTACTCCTCCAGGCAGGGCCAGCATTTCTGCGGGGGTTCCCTAGTGAAGGAGCAGTGGGTACTGACTGCCCGGCAGTGCTTCTCCTCCTGGTGAGCATTCCTTGGATTTGGGGACCCAGTCCCACCCCGCCCCCCCCTTCCTCTTCCCCTTGGCTACCTTGGTGAGCCTTGGGGCAGCAGACTATGTGTCATGACTGATCTAGCTGAGCTTCTCCCCCAGCCATGTGCCTCTCATGGGCTATGAGGTGTTGCTGGGCACCTTGTTCCAGAACCCACAGCCAGGAGAGCCAGGCCTGCAGCAGGTCCCCGTGGCCAAAATGGTGTGTGGGCCCTCCGGCTCCCAGCTTGTTCTGCTCAAGCTGGAGAGGTATGTGACAAATCAAGAAGGTGTGAGGTGGGGCTGAGCCTTGTAGGCTCACATCCTGAGTGCCTTCATTTCCCGTTAAAGACCTGTGACCCTGAACCAGCGAGTGGCCCTGATTTGCCTGCCCCCTGAGAGGTATGTGGTACCACCAGGTACGAAGTGTGAGATCGCAGGCTGGGGTGAGACCAAAGGTAAGAAAAAGCACAGCACAGGGGCTTGGAATACTTTAGGCCAGGAGGCCTAGCCTCAGATTCTACCCAAAGGCCCTCTCCTCCTTCCCATTCCTCTCACTGTAGGTACAGGGAATAACAAAGTCCTAAATGTGGCCTCGCTGAATGTCATCTCCAACCAGGAGTGTAACATCAAGCACCGAGGACGTGTACGGGAGAGTGAGATGTGCACTGAGGGACTTTTGGCCCCTGTGGGTGCCTGTGAGGTTTGTACCGGGGTTCCATTCCCAGCTCTGGGAGGGTCTGGGAAGCTGAAAATGGACTACTTTATCTGCAAGGGAGCTAGTCTCTCCCTTGGCCTAGGGTTCTCTTACTAGTTCTTCCATTTACCAGGGTGACTATGGAGGTCCACTTGCCTGCTTTACCCATGACTGCTGGGTCCTGGAGGGAATTATAATCCCCAACCGTGTGTGTGCCCGGCCCCGCTGGCCAGCCATCTTCATGCGTGTCTCTGTGTTTACGGACTGGATTCACAAGGTCATTCAGCTGGGCTAGGCCCAACCTTCAATCCCATTTACTCTGGAGAGAACAAAGCTTCCTGTCAGACATAAAGCTGCCTCTCCTCATTACACCTGTGCAGGGTGCTTCTTAGCCTCTGCTAGGAAATCAATTGGTGTTTGCACGTGGTTCAAGCCCAGCCGAGCTGCGTTAGGAGATCTGGTTTTAGGATTACCTTAGCCTGTGGCCACTGTGGAGGGGCAGGACCTCACTAGCTCCCTAGACAAACTGTTGGTAAGAGAAGGGTCATGTGGGGCAATTTCTAACAGAAGGAGCTGCAGCAGAGATAGCTAATCGGGGGTATCCCAGTTGGCCCTGACAGGCAACAGCTGAGCCTCTCACTGTCCCCTCCCTCTCATATTGGAGGTAGGAGAGGTCTTTAAGGTTACCACACCCAGAGCCTATGGTCTCTGAACCCCAAAGGTGAGGCTGGGGTTAGGGATGGCTTGGTACAAAGTACCAGCAGGAACCAGACTCTGTGTCCTCATTTATTATGACCGTATAGCCTACATTCCTCAGCTCACCCATCCATAGAGTCCAGAGCCCAGGAATCCTCTCGCCGATCTCCCAGACCCTAGGGCTCTTCAAGAGCGAAGTGTGGCTTATGCCAACCAGCTCATGCAGGGAGGCATGGCTTCAGCTGCCCAAGTGCGTGTGCAGCCAGAGCACAGCATTCATGAAGCTGTCTGACTCCACCTCCACTTCTGAAAGTGCATGGGTGCTTTTGGGATAGAGCAGGAGCCTGTAGTGGTTGGGCAGCAATGTTTGAGATTGGAGGGTTCTCCCCTGCTCACCTGCCCGCCAGCTGCCAGGGCTGTCCTGATGCACTCACCGAACAGGCACGTTCCGGGCCTTGAGGGCACGGTAATACTCCATGCCCTGCTTGAAGGGTACACGCCGGTCCTCCTGGCCCAGCATCAGTAGTAGCGGTGTCTTCACCTGGGGATGTGGGGAGTGGTGATGAGCAGGGCCCTAAGGCTCTGAACATACTGACAGCACACTGGGCAGAGGGAGGGATGTGTACCTGAGGAGTATACTTGATGGGTGACTTGTCCAGCATCTCGGCCCACACGCTGAGGTCTGGCAGGCAGTCGTTGCTGTAGAGGAAGCCAGCCTCCACCACGCACCTGCAAGACACTGCACTGAAGCAGCCCCAGGAGCCCTGAAGCCTACAGGGCCTCCACGGGGGTATGAGGTGAGACTGAAAAACAGGGACATGTGAAGCACACTCACCAGTCAGGGATGTCAGTGGAGCCCATCATGGAGGCGATGTTGATCACAGGGTTCCTCACTACACAGGCACTGTAGGTCTCAGGGTACTGACCAATCAAGTGGCAGGAGAGGAAGCCACCATGGGAACCACCCATAAGAGCTACTCGGTCAGCGTCAAAATGTTCCTCCTGGAGCACCTGCTCTACTGCAAACTACAGTGTGGGGGCAGAGTGTGCTGTAGCCAGCTGCCTGGCCAGCTGAGTGGAGCACACCCCAATGGTATACCCTCCAGCCTATCCAGAAGCCCCAGCCCCTGCTACCTGGACATCCTTCACATCCTGGTGGCCCACATTGCCGGGAAGAGAGAGGATGCTGTCCTGGCCAAAACCCGTAGAGCCACGGTAATTCACTGGAAGCCAGAGAGGAACCAGACAGGGTGGTTAAGTGACATTTCCAGACTTCTGGACACTCTTTCCACCCATCTGTGAAGCAGGACTTGAGGCCAGCTGTTACCACAGACTTTCAAGGTGAAGGAGCCAAGAGATTTGAGGCCATTTCCTGGTGACCACAGCACTCTTTCCATGGAAGTTCCCATGGAGCCTGAGGCTGGGCCAGGCCAGTTCCTGGTGATGGATGCCAGGTTCAGGCTACAGAGAGACCTGGAGACTAAGGTGGTACCTGTAATCCTTGTACAAACCAGATCATCCCATCACCCTCCACAGCCTTACCACTGCCATAGCGCCCTGCTCACTCACCTAAGAGTACTGCAAAACCCATTTTGCAAAGCATGGCTGGGAACAGCATCCAGGCAGTGACAAAGGATGAATGGGGTCCCCCTACAGACATGGAGCAGAGAGTGAACGAGCCAGCTAGGACATGTGGTGGGAGGGCAGGGGCTCTTAGACCAGATGCCTACCGTGGGGCATGACGACCATGGGCACTTGGGTCTTATCTGGAGGGTTGCTGGGCTGCAGAAGGATTGCTTCAAAGTCAAGGCCAGCTGCAGGGAAAGGACAGCAGTCAGCAGAGCCACTGCTGCTGCCCAGGGGCTTCCTGAGCTGTAGCTGCAGGTCTGGGGCTGACCTCTGGAAGAGTGCTCTGGCCAAGTTAACCTGAACACTTGGACCCAGCCCTAGTCAAGGAGCCCCACTCTGTTGGGACAGCATTCTGGATGAGGGGTGGCCAGAGATCTCAAATAAGGCCTGATTTCTTCGAGACTTGGTTTTCCCATCACAGAGGATTTGGCCTGGTGATGATGCCTAGCCCTGATACCCAGAGTAGGTATCCAGATACCCAGATACTATTCCCCATGACCTTGCACAAGAGGAACAGAAAACCTCTTCGAGATAATCCCAAGAAACCCCACAATGTGAGACCAGAAGCAAGAATGGTGACCACAAAAGCTGTGTGCTGGGGAACTTGGAGGTGTCCCTCTGCCACAGCCCAGCTCACCATACTGCACGTTCTCCTGCTCTGGCGGTGGCTGCAGTACCCGGATGGCCCAAGAGATGTCAGGAATAGGCTCGGCCTCCTCCAGGGACACCCACAATACTGTCTGCTCCTTCCCTGCAGGAGGCAGGAACCCAACTTTCTGCCAAGGGGAAAGAGTATGTCATAGGTGGCCTGGCTGCCTCCCTGCCCTTCTACCTCTGCCCAGGGTGGGAGGTGGGCAGCTCTCACTATACTGGGCCTTCTACCCACCTCCAGAGGAACTCCTGTGGTGAGCTGGTATATATAGTCACAAACACATACCTGAGCCTTTAGGTTCTACTATCTCCTTGTGCTCTATTAGAGTATTGGCCACTTTCCCTGGCACCCTCTTCTTTACAGAGCAAACCTACGCCTGGTACTTCCTCCCAATGGGTGCCAGGCCTTGTGGGCCATCCTGGGCCTGCGTCTTGGGTCTCTCACATGCTGATCAGCCATAGTTAGACTCAGGCCAGTTCTCTGACCTGGGGAGCTCTGCCTACTCAGAACCCTCACCTCCTGGTCTGCGGCCCACCAACACTCACCAGGCTTGGGGGCAGGCTGGGTGTGGAGAACTGTGCCACCATGAGGTCCTGGTCAATTGCAAGCAGCTTCCAGCTTCCACCAGAGCCCCCTGGAGAAGGCAGATGCTACCACTTTTCCCACCCACTCCCTGCATAACCAGAGTCCCAGGCTGGTGGTGGTATACCAAGGTGCCCCTTTTACCTTGAGAAGCAAAGGGATACCTACAAAAGGGCTGTCACAAACCCCCTACTGCACACAGCCATGGGCGAGCTTCCTGATTAGTCCCTTCTTCATCCAGCAGATGCTAACTAAGCCCAGGGACTGCCAAATCTGGGGACACAGCAGACCACCATGGCACATCCCCCCACCTTAATGACTGCAGTCTTTAAGGGTGGCAGCTAGGCCTAGGGGGCTGGAGTACTGCTGATTCTGGGCAGCAGGGTTCAGAGAGATTCCTAAGCAGGGAGTGTATGATGAGATACAGTTTAGGAACAATACTTTGAAAGTTTTGTAGAGGAATGACTATTGTCAGGGCAGGTAGGGGCAGAGTCACAGGCCCACATAAGAGGAAGATGAGGGAGCCAACACAGGGTTTCTCATGGACCTTGGGATGGCAGAGCTGCCTGTATGAGGTTTTGGAGGTCGGGGAAGGATTACTCTGGCAGATCTTGGCAAAACAAACTTTGTAGGTTTGAGGAGCAGGGGGTGCGCGGAGGCAGGACCGGGATATGCAGAGCAGAGTGAAGCAAGGGAAGGAGTCTGTTGGCTGGGAAGGTCCTGCATGGCCAGGATCCTTGAGAGATGCAGTAAAGGCTGCAGGACAGTCAGCGGTGCAGAGTGGCCAAGAGTGTCACTACTGCCCCATGTGCTGGAGTTCCAGTCCCACTCCTGGCCTGGCTGGCTTGCTCACCAGCCCTGCTCACCAGCTGTCAGGGAGGTCACAGTGCCCATCTGGGTGTCCACAACAAACAGGTCCTGAAGCAAAGAGGAGCCCACATGTGGCACCACCTCCAAGAGCCCTTTAAGTCCCGTTCCCTCCTCCTCTCAGGGACCTATGGGCCAGGGCAGGGCTGTGAGCAACTATGGCAATAGTTCCTTGGTGCAGTCAGTAGTGGCTTGAAGGCCTGGACTCAAATCCCAGCCCCATCACAACTTGCTGCCTGACCCTGGGCAAGGCAAGGAATGCCTCTGAGCCTCTGACCTAGCATGAGGAACAAATGATATTACACTCAAAGAAAAGTCTGGCACACTATAGGTGTCCCCACCCAATCCCTGGGAAAAAGCCTCTGTTCCATCTCTATCAGTTCCCTGTACAGTGTTTGGGGGCCCACCCTCATGGCAGCCCCCTTGTTCTTCAGCTGCAAATGCCTGGGGGAAAGGGGATCACACCTTTGCCTCAGGAGGAAAGCCCACGGGCTCTGTTGTGGGGCACCAGGGCAGGCAGCAGCTTCCTCAAGAAAAAGCACGTCCAGGACTGGGGCAGGCAGGGAAGGGACTCGTAAGACGTTGTGGCTAGGAATTCCAGCTAGCAGTGTACATATGCTAGGCCCCAGGCCCAGGGCTCCTGGAGGTTGGTCAGAGTCTGCCTCTCAACACAGTCAGGGCCCCTTACCTGCCGGCTACGCTGAGCTGAGTCGAAAACCACTCTTTGGCTGTCAGCTGACCAGCATCCCAAAGGCAGAAGGCTGCAGTAGATCCCAGAGAAGTTCTCTGCAAAGATGGGAGGGCTGAGGGCTATATCTGGCAGTGGAGGTATGGGAGGTCAAGACTATAAGGCAGGTTAGGCTGCTGGGGAATTCATCCGAGGCCCCTGTAGCTGTGACAAAATGGCAGACCTACACATGAAGGTACCCTAGGTGATGAGGGGCTGCCTGAAGAGGGGACTGGGGGGAGACACCTCTGAAGACCCAGGAGAGGCAGAGTTCAAGAGTGTCAGAAAAACCATAGCTACTTAGAAGAAAAGCATTGGCTCTCCTATGAGCTGCTCTTACTGGGCTCCTGATAGGTACCAAGTGCCATAACCAAGGTGACACCTATCTGTCCATTATGGTGCTTAGCAGAGTGCCTGGCAAAGGGGGCTGAATAAATTCCATCCTTTAATATCACTCATTTAACCCTCACTACAATGCTATAAAGAAGCACAGATCCATCCCCCACAGATAATAAATGGAGCGCAGAGAGGTGAGGACACCATCCAAGGACCCACAGCTAATAAGAAACAGAGCTGCGATTCAGGCCAGCTCCCCAACACTCTGTATCCCTGCAACCCCAAAAGAAGATAAAGAGGCCGTATTTTGTTTACTGGATCCCTGGAACTGAGCAGGTGTCCTGAACAAAGAGACTGTAACCTGTCATGTCCTTGGGATGGTTCAGGATCCCAAACAAAGCAGTGAGCACTTGAGACTGTGACCAGACCCTGGTGGCCAAGAGCCACCCACCCAGAGATCCCTAGTGCACTTTCTGAGACCCCTCAGAAGAGAGGATTTAACCAGCCACTGGAAACATAAGGTCTATCTAAGAGCTGCAGCATGGGGATGAAATCATCTAAATCCCCTGCCAGCTTGGGCCACTCTGATCTCAGTTTTGGTCCAGCTGATTTCCTTCTATCAGAACCGCTCCCTATGGTGATGGTCCCACTCCCTGTGCAGGCTGGTCATGGATCTGGCCCAGCAGGGAGGGATACCTCAGACGGAACCCAGGAAAGGAGAGCTGAGGCAGCTGGTCCTGCTGGGAATGACAGATGGAGGAGAAACAGAACTGCAGACTTCACTGCACCCACCCAGAGACACACCCCTTACCTCCCAGCTGCCGAGGCACGACGTCCACCACCACTGAAGTCACCTTGGTATACCAGTCATACTGCAAGAGAACATACTGGTCAGGCCCACCAAGGGACTGGCAATGTCCTGAGGACACAGAGCTCTGCACCCATCCTCTTCTCTGATAACCCTGTGTAGCATCAGGGGAGGGGAGAACCTGAGACAAGGCCAATGTATCTCCTTTCTGGTGACCTGGACAGATGTCCGGAGGGACATCTGACTTTCACAAGGAGACCAGAGCTCTTCTTGTGCAAGGACCAAGACTCTAACTGCCTGCTTATCCCAGCCCCTTGCAGAACCTGACCGTGGGCAGAGGAGAAGAAAAAGGAACATTCTTGTAGACAGAGGGTACTCTAAGGTGATGAGTCCTGACAGTGCAAACCCCCCCATGCCGGCACTCTCAGCCTCCAGGGACTGGCCTGGGGAAGACAGGCAGAACTCACACCATCACAGCACCCAGGACAGAAGGTCCATTTAGGGCCCCATGGGGAGATGGAGCTGACCCTTCTGCTCTCGTCCACCATCCTTTCCTCTTGCTGACCACTCCCCGCCCACCTCCAGCTCACCAGACATAGCTGGCTACATTGATGATGGGGGACCAGAGATGGGTACTGCAGGTAGATGACGCGACACTGGTCTGGGCTCAGCCGGGGAGAGGACACAGCCAGAGAGTCATCCGAGAGAAGCTCTAGACCAGATGAAAATGTGAGCATCATACAGGCTAGCAAGGCCAGTGTGAGTCAGCAAAGCACAGGTGAGCATGAGCACTTACCACACTGACCCCCGGTGAGGTCCACATAGTAAAGGGCTGACCTGGAACCACCAGAGAGACACTCAGCTCCAGAGCCAGCCTGAGCTGTGAGGCCCCCTGTCCTGCTCCACTTCCTCACCTGCGATTGGTGCAGAAGCGGATGCCCAGCCGGAAGGGCTCATGCCACCAGCCTACAAACACCACACCTGTGTCTCCAGGGGCCCAGAATGCCTGCAAACAAAACCACAGGGCAAGTGTGAACAGGGGCAGTGGCTCAAGCAGGGCCCCCCAGACTCCAGGAGTGGGGTAGGCCAAGTCAGTACTAACCTGTCCAGGGGACACACTCTCAGGGACCCCCTCAAGCACAGAGATGTTGCCGCTCTCGACATCCAGCACGCAGAGCACAGGAGTGCTTTTGGAAACCATGTTTTCTCCCCAGTCTTCATAAAACACAAACTGATCCCCCTAAGAACACAAGATACTCAATGCCAAGCCTATCTTGCCTGACCTCTAGAAGCCAGCGCCTCTCCAGTTCTGACAGGCACAACGTGGGCAGGGAGCACACTGAGCCCTAGCTGCCCAGGACTTTCTTGGACTGGCCAGAACATGAGCACCTTGATGGCCTGGTCTGGCTTCTTTGGCCTGGTCATTTCATCATCGCTGCCACTGATGTCCAAGGCTTTTGTCTGAAAGAAGGACTCAGCCTTGGGGCGCTTCTTCTCTGCCACATACAACAAGTGCGTCTCTGAGTGCGACCAGGACAGGCAGCCAAAGGAGTCTGGGTGCAAGGAAGGCTGATTAGGGGGAGCCCTGGACTACGGCTGCCCCTCCTGTCCACCCTGTCTGCTCACCAGCCAGCTGTCTCACCGTCCTCATACACAAGCCCATGTTTCTCCAGCAGCGACAGGTTGAAGCTCTTGAGCTTCCGGTTCTTCTCCCAGACCTGAGGACATCTGGGCATCAGGTTACCTGCCCCCCAACAGAGCCCCATCTGTGAGACTGAGCCGCCAGTTGCCCACCACCTGATCTCAGGCAGACTCACCTCCAGAAACTGCTTCTCCTCCCCAGGGCTCGTGCCTCCGGTCTTGCGCAGCACAGCTTTCATGGCGCCTGAAGGAGAGTCTCTGCTCAGGAGCCTAAAGAGGGCACGGGTAGCAGTTTGGGATTACACAGTGATAGCCCCATCCTGCCCTCTTTATTGACCACAACCTCTTAGACAAGATTCTTGAGACTTTGGTCCCACATCAGCCCCTGCAGCCCTTCTAGCTCCACCATGGCAGCTGGCCTTGCGTCTCCTGCCTGGGGCAGAGGCTCTACTCTCCCCAGCCTCCCTGAAGCTCCATGGGCTCTAGTCCAGGCTCAAATTTGGACCAAGCCTCCAGTGCTTATCAGGCCATGTTACTAGAGACCACATGAGCTTGAAAGGGGCAAGAACCTGGCTCCTGGCCTCCCTTCAGGGCCCTACCTGTACCAAGGCACATGGCAGGCCTTCATTAAAGGCTTGCAGATGGCTATGGCCTTGCCCACAAGCTTCTTCCCTCAAACTTACTCCCCACGGGTCTCCACACTGTTGCCCGCAGGCCCTGAGAACACCACTGAGTCCCCATCGTGGAACACCAGGTACTGGCGGCAAAATCGGATGTTCTCCATGCGCTCCAGGTCCCTCTGTGTCCATTCTGTGAGGAGAGGCATGAGACTGCTAACGTGACTTGACCAGTCCCAGTACAGGCTCCTCTCAACACCAACCCCACCCCAGAAAGGCCCAGCCCACCTCCCCAGACGGTCTCCAGATATTCTGGATGCAGGATGGACAACATTTGGCCACAACTCAGGTCTAGGCCTGAGCCGATGCCATGTCAAGAGGGAAATCACCGGTACTGGTCCCTGTACCCACCTCCACCCTAGAACATGAGGGGAGCCTGCCACGTGTAAGGAACAGGGTGAGGGAGTGAGCCTAGGAGGTCCACACCTGTATCCTGGTCTGAATTCTACTTCCACACCCTCAGCTCATGCACTCAAGGCCACCATACCACAATACGCCGAGCAGCGGCCCCCATACACCTCCTGAATGTCCTCTGAGGGGTGCACCCTCCCACCCCCACTTTCTCCAAACTCCGTCTTCCTCCACACACTTGTGTGCACTGTCAAGCTGCAAGCCCTTCACATATCCCTTCTCTCCACGCTAGCGCACGGCCCCAAAATAGCTCCACTTGATTCCCCTCCATACACACACCGGTGTGCACCGTCCGATAGCGGCCCCCGTACTGCGTGGTGACATCCGGGCCCAGGCAGGCGGCGCTCAGCGCGGGCTGGCGGCTAAGACACCGGTACAGCGCCGCCGCCTCCTCGGGCTCGCTCAGCAGCACCTGCGCAGGGGACACACCAGGGTCAGGCCCGGCCCGGGCTGAAAGGACCACGGGCACCGCGGGCCGAACCCTCACCTGGCGCTCCATGATACCGCTCGGCCGCCGGGGCGGGGCGGCGCGTGCTGGCGCCCGGAAGTGAGGCTCCGGGGGGCGGAGCCAGAAGCGGCCCCGCCTGCTTCGGCTACCGCGCGTCGCAGGAGGGGCGGGAGCTCCGACGAATGGGCGAGGACCCTAAGCAGAGGGGTGGGACCTCGAGTGTGAGGACACGGGTTTTGTGAGGGAGTAGTCTGAGCTTTGGACCCAGGAATCCAGGAGGGTGGGGGCAGGGACCTCGAAGGAAGGAACAGACATTTTGGGGCGGGTGAACTGGTCTGAGGCCAGATCCCAGGCCTGGTACTGGGAGAGGAGGGAATGAGGTCTCTGAGGAGAGGGGCTGGCTCTAGGAAACGGAGTACAGGACCCGTCTCTAGGCAGTGCGAGGCCTGTGAGCAGTTACGCAGCTCGAGTGAGGAGGTGAGGTCTGAGTCGGGAATAGCCAGTAAGGTGAAAAGCTAGGTCGGACGGGGTTGGGCCCTAAGAAGGACAGGGCCTGGGATGGGACGCGGATCAATGTATCTTTGAAGATAGGGGCGGGGCGGGACTGGGCGGGACCAGGGCCGAGGCCAGTAAGGGTCGGATCCACCACAAGGCGATGAGGGCGTGTCCGGGAGAGGCAAGGTAGGAGCTGAAGCTGGCCCCAGCAGGCATCTCCCACAGCCCGGGGACTGAAGCAAACGTTCACCAGCAGGTACCAGTCCCTGCTCTGGAGGGACTCCCAGGCAGACGGGGAGAGAAGGACCGAGGTGCACTCCTAGTGGAGCGCGCAGAGCCCTGGGGTGCGGGTTAAAGGGAGGATGCTGAGCTCTCCGGGTGTCGCCTGGGCTTATCGGCCACCAGGCCTACCCTAAGAGCTATCTGTCCTTGCAGCCCTCAACCGCCCCGCTCAGTGGCACCTTGCTGCGGATCGTGAGAGGGTGGATCTCTACCCTTCCTAGGCTCATCAGAAGCTCTTAGGTGCAGAGGGCCTGACGGGTGGGGGGGGGATTGGGGGCGTGTGTCAGGCCACACCCAGAACCAGAGAACTTCCTGTGGACAGGAGGAGGACCTGGGCAGGCAGGCTCCCTCCTCACAGTGCCACAGGACTGGGTGGGTTATGATAACAGAGGAGGCAGGAGAGACTGGGCAGCAGTCAGGCTAGTAGGGATGCCCCCTACTCCATTTACCCTGAGCCTGAGTGGTCTTCCACACCTCAGGGACCAGCCTTCCTGCACTCTGCCTTTCCTCTGAGATCCCCACTTGCCTGGACTACAGCTTCCCCTTCCCCATCAACCACACTGGACTAGTTAAGAACAGTCCCTACTTTCTGAGGCCACTTGCACTTGTGAGAACCAAGTATGTACAGGCCTGTCAAGGCCAGAACTGAGAGGAAAGAGTGGCCACAGCCACCAAGCTGAGTGGAAAGGTTGAAAACTAAGATGTTCATCACAGTGTTGTTTATTATTTTAAGGAAAACTGGGACCATGGTGCCCGGCCTTCCGGGTGTGTACTGTATGCAGACTGGCTATAAACTCATCATGCTTCTCTCTGGAGGCTGGGCATTGGAGGATAAACATCTAAGTACCTGGGATAAACATGTAGAAATAAACAGGAGGCTAGAAAAGAGAAGGTACTGCACCTTCTGGCTTCTGTTTAGTATATGTGCTGCCGAAGCGAGCACATTCTGGCTTCTGTTTAAAATGAAAAAGAAAAACATAAAGGAGGGACATATGTTGAGATACTAACTCTGGAGGAAGGTCAGAGGTGAGGCTGATACTCTTTTTGTTTACCTGCATCTTAAAAAAAATTTCTAGCAGCTTTGGGTTACTCTGGTAAGGGGGTTCACCCATCCTGCTGGGGAAGAACTAAGGTCTGGCAGCCTCCAAGAGTTGAGGGCTTAGAGTAGACACAGTAAGGTAGGTAGGTGTGGTGCTTGTTGGCAGCACCAGGGGGCAGCACCTGCTCACCCGGCTCACCAGTAACCAGGCCCCAGAAAGCAGCACAGCCTGGACACAGCCTCCTTGGAGGCCCAATCCCTCAACATCTGCACAGTGAACTAACTACTCCATCCAGGTCCAAACTCGGGACCTGACCTGGGTGTGTTTGTGGAGGGGCTTGTATTTTTTGGCCAGCTTCGTGCAGGCTTAGCTGTGGCCTTGCCAGCACTTCTACACCATGGCCCTTTCACTTTCACTCTTCTCCCTTTAACTGTAAACGGACAGGATTGTCACAAGTTTGAGGCTTTGTTCCTCTTGGACAATGACAGCCTTACCATTTCAGAAACCATCTCAGAGACAGTCTGTAGGTTGTTTATATCAAGTCCTTTTATTCTGATACCACAGAATTACCTTGTCACAATACAGGGGGAGGGACACTGAAGTACCACGAGTTCTCACAGAGCACAGGAGGACGGCACACAATTCACAAGGTCATGTGGAGGACTCGGGTCATTGCACTTACAACTGTAAACTTGTTTGTTTGACTTTGTACAGCACTCTTCCCCCCTCCAAGGAGAGAAGGAAAGAAAGGGAGAGAGGCAAGAAGGGAAGGAGGGAGGGAAGGAGTGAGGGAAAAGCAAAAACAAGACATGGAAGCTAGCAGAGAAAAGGCTTTGGGCAGCCACCACTCTCCAGGGCACTGCGCTTGGAGAGCAGGAGCTAATTTGATCCCAGAGGCTGAGTGGGGCAGACACGTACAAACATACACATTCACACGCTTGTTCACATGCATACACACAGTATCTCACGATTTCCATGGCTCTCCAGTGCCACCCCAGTGCACATGACAGCAGGGCTGCTGGTACCCAGGGAGACAGAGATGATATCTCTGAGGAGTTTCAGTTGGTCAGGCCTGTCCCTCTGACCCTGTCGGAGTCCACGATGACAAGTATTTACAGATGGGGGGAGGGTGGCATGAGGGCAGAGGAAGGGCCATGCTACCATGGCAAAGGATCTGCCTAGAAAATTCTGCACAGGTTCCGCAAGACAGGCCACAGTTACTGCCACTGCTGCCCTCTCATCATGGGCCCTGAGACCACATTCTCTTCCCAAGGACTAAGTGGGTGGGTGGGAGGGGACTGTCGCTGTGAAGTGAGTGCATTAGGCCCTGGAGTGGGCAGAAACAATGCCCTTGCTCATGACACTGAGGAGGCAGGTATGGAGAAGGCCTAGACTGCATCCCAGAGACTGCCCATTTGGAGATGTGCTCGATGCTCCCACACTGCCCAAGGCACCAAATGCTGGTCCCTTAGCCTCGGGCTGCATTGCTCCCAGAGCCACAGCTGCATCTACACAAGGGCCAGGACACTTGTGGCCCAGAGGAGCCTGCTCCAGCCACCTTCACAAGGGGTGATGGATACAGATGTGTCCTGTGGGTACAGTGGGAAGTGGCAGATGTCAGAAATTTCAAACTCAGAAGGCTTTATCACAAAGAAAATTTGCTGAAAAGTCAACATCGTAGAGCCTAAGACTGGGCCCGATGGAGGCTGACCTGCTGTCCTCTCCCTGCTTGTTCCCTGTTCCTGGTCCCATCCCCTGGCCTTTAGTGGGAAGGGTTCCTGCCTTGGTCCCTCATGTGTCTAGCCACCAGGCACATCGTCACACAGACTTGGCCCTGGGTAGTCAGAGGTGATGGATAGTGGCCTCAGCCCTTCCTCAGATGGGCTCTTACAGCCCAGGTCTGATCTCTGGGGTCCTGGGGTCCTGGGGGATGGGTGAAGCCCAAATCCAGGAGGACCAGGGTCACAGGCCCAAAACAGAGGTCAACAGCCTCCTGCCCCATCCTGCCAGAGGTAGGCCAGGATCCCCCTCTGACGGGCTGTGTAGACCTTATAGGAAAGTATGAGAAATGTGGACCCCTGAGAAATGCATGGTGCAAACCAGAGCAAACTGAAGGAAGGCCAGGCCTTGAGGGGTCGGACAGCCACTGCCTGCTGCGCTCCCAGCTCAGTCATAGAAAAGCTGACAAGCAGTGCAATACTTGGGCTTCAGAGATGAGAGTGGGCAGGGAGTTTAGGTCCTGGAGATAGATGGAAAGAGGGTCACAAAAGAACCTTCTGTGAATTTTGTTATTGAGAAGCTTTCCAAGAAACTCAGCTTGAAGCCACTGTCTATGTGAACACTTGCTCTGGTCCAAGATGACATTGTCAGCTGTCCTCACCACAAGCGCCAAAGACCTAGCTCTTACTGAGCACCCGCTGACCCTCTTGTCCCAGCCTAGATCTCTTGCCTCACAAACCTTGGAGCCCCCCGAGCTACAAAGAAGAGGCATGGAGCAGGTGCAGTCAGGAGCTGGGGTCCCAGGACATAGCCAGACCCTGTCTCTGTGTCTCTGGCCAAAGACAGCCCAGCTCTGTGCCTGAGCCATGTCCCACTGAAAGGGGTGGCCTGACGCCTCTGGCTCAGGGATGGAATAAGAGGGGGAGCGACTTACAGATGGAAATCCTACAGCAAACCTTCAGAATGTTCACCCACACACTCCTTTGTGGGCTCCACCAGCGTGTCTACTCCAAAGGCTTCTTTTCACCTACCATCCTGGTCCGAGAAACCTGCAGGGTGTGTGAGGCCCTGCACTGCCCGCCCTGCAGCCTGGCATGCTCAGGCAACAATTCCAGCAGGTCCTCACTAGCTCGTGTAGAAGTCAGCTAGAAGCACTCCTGAAGGAGAGGTTCTGAGGCAAAAAGAACTCCCAAGCAAGAGGGCAAAGCATTTAAAATGGATGAAATCGTGCAAAAAGGCTGCGAGCTGTGCATGCTCCACTGCAGGACAGGCGGTGACTCGCCTGGCAGCAGCGAGTCCTGCCACAGGTCAAACATGCCACAGACTGAGAATTTCACACACACGGTGAGAGCAGGGGGCGGGGGGGGGGGGATGATATGAGCTTATCTATCCAGTTTCTCAATTGCATGTTTGCAATTAACCTCTTATACATAACATGGAATTTATTAAATATTAACAGTTGTCTTTGAGGGTTTATATTTCATTGCATAGAACGTTAGAGATGAGACTGGTGGGGGTGCCCAAGAGGAAGGGAGGCCTCCAAAGTAAGGGCCTTGGGGAGGAATGCCACCCAGTCCGCCAGGTGGGTGGACGGTGCCATACTCCCCAGCACAGGGCTCTGGGCCCTGCCCTCGGCTGGCAGAGCCCTGGCCCCTCTGCTCTGAGCACGCCCACTGTTGATGGCTTAAGAAGGACTGGATTGCACAGTAAACAGAGGCGGGCTGAGGGGTCCCTCTAGACCTCGCCCTGGGGTTGTGCTCTTGGTGGCCTGCTGCCCCCTATTGCTTCTGAGTCAACAATCTCCCTGTGCTGATCAGGGGCAGAGCAGAGAGGAAACCAAACCATCATTCACAGGTGGTGGTGGAGGGGAGAGGCAAGGAGGCGGGCAAAGAAAAAGAAGGGGGAGAAAGAAACAAAAGAAAACTGATTATGAGGTATACATGTAAATCAAACTGAAATGATTAAGGCTGTTCTTGAAATCAAAAGAAATCCCCAGGTGTACAAACAAGGAGCTGGCTGCTCAAGATGATGGCGGTGTCGCTGGGATGCTCACAATGGCTGGGGGGGTCAGGGGGGCAGATGGCTTTGAGACGGTGGCAGGCATGCTAGCATGCTGCCACCCATGGGCTGGGAGAAGCCTCAGCCAGTGCCCACGCTGCTTTTCGGTGCTATGGCCTCTTATTTCAGCGATGAGACAGTGTTAGGTCCTAATGTTTGTAAAGTTCTCCCAACCCCGTGCTGGCCACATGGAAGTCTGCTCCGATGTCACCCAGAGGGCAGGGTGAGGGGAACAGGGCCCTGTGGCCACAGAAGGATCCGGGCCAGCTGGAATGTGAAGGAAACGGAGCCCGGGGCCCCCAGCCCTCAGTCAAAGCCGCTCTCCAAGGCTGTGGAAAAACTCTGGCATCGTGGAGGGAGGGCAGCATCTGTCAAAAATAGGCAGCCTGTGCCCAAACTCTGTGTATAACGCATAGGAAGCCTGGCTGGCTGGGCCGCAGAAAAGCGGCTGTGGGAAGAGCAGCAGGACTGCCACGGAGGCAGGGTGTCCGGAGAGGGCTCCTCCCTCCCAGTGAAGGCCATGCCTTGAAGGTGGCACCCTGAGGAGAGCGGGATCTCTGGAAAGATAATCACGGGTCCCCCGGGGCCAGTGGTCCCACCGTGTCCAGCAGATGCTTCACCCAGACAGCTGCTGTTAGAAAACATCCCGTCCTCAACGGAGGCCTGCCTGCCACGTCCCACCTGGTGTGAGTCTTTGGGCCAAGGGTTTGCCAGATTGCAGATGCTTGGAAGAGAGAAGGAGGGAGGGGGAAAGAAGGAAAGAAAGAAGGATTTTGTCAAGAGTTGTGGACAGCTGCTTCCCATCCCTACCCTCCTCTTGGTGATCTGCCCATGTGCCGATGGACCGACTCTTCCTCACCCACGGGGTCCCTACCCATTGAGCCTTGGAGAGATGGGTGCCTGTGCAATTTTGAGGTCATGAAGACAAGGACAGGAAGCAAGGAGTATCCAGTTGGCTAGGAAGGAACATTTCTTGAATATAACATAAGTTACTTGAGAGTGAGGGAGATGGGATTTCGTTTAAAATGGACAGCCTCTCCCAGACCACTTCTGAAATGGCCATAGAAAACACCAGCAGGTGGGTACTCAGAGAAGTGCTGACCATGTGGCCCAGTCATCGGCCAAATGCCAGTACTTGAGGGAGATTCCTTTAACTACAAAGTTAGTGGTGTCAGTGGCCCGCCCAGGCTGTGTGGTAGGACGAAGAGTAGAACCACGCCCGTGGCTGCTTTCGCTCCTCAGTGACAGAACCCTAGCCGTACGTTCTGTCATGAACCTGGCCCATGGGCTGCCCCTCCTTCCCTTCGGCACAATTTCTGATTTCACATCTGTTCCAGGGCAACTCTGAGGAAACATCCAGCTGGGCAGGAAAGCGGAGGGAGCCCGCTGTTGTGGGGTGAAGGCAGGAAGAACGCTGGGGGTGCCGCACTGTGGCTACTGTAATTAGAATAAATTCCGGGCTCTTTATGTTGGCCTATAAAGCCCGCCCGAGCTGGCTCCCACCCCCTCAGACGTCCCCCCGACCACCCCTCCCTCACTGTGGCTCTGGCTATACGGGCCTTTTGTCTGGCCCCGAAGCCCATCTGTCCCATCCCAACATCATCCCACCTCAAGCTTTACCTCACACTGACTGCTTTCTTTAGAGCACACCCCTCTTCCCCACAACCCTGCTTCACTGGCTTCGTAACACTTACTACCTTCAGAAACTACCTTTTTCTTTTTTAACGTTTATTTATTTATTTTTGAGAGAGAGCAAGCGAACAGGAGAGGGACAGAGACACAGAATCCGAAGCAGGCTCCAGGCTTCAATCTGTCAGCACAGAGCCCAATGCAGGGCTTGCACCCACGAACCGCGAGATCATGACCTGAGCCAAAGTCGGACTCTTAACCAACTGAGCCACCCAGGTGCCCCCAGAAATTACCTTTTAACCTTTAGGGTTTTTTTTTTTTTAACTTATTTCTTCTCTGTCCCCCTTAAATGGACTGTCTGCTTTGGAGGGCAGGGACCTGGTTTTCTTCCCTGCTGTATCCCTCACACCTGGAACAGGCCAGGCACCTGCCTAGGGCTTGACAAACATTTGTGGAATAAACGGATAAGTGGATGAAAGACTGGAGCTTTCTAGGGCCCCCACTGTTCCTCCAGAAACAGCCAGCCCTTCTGCCACTACACCCAGTTCCGTCCTACAAGCAGCCCTGGCCTGGGATCCCCTGTGATTTGCTCACAGACTCTCTGGCCCTGCCATACACATGCCTCCTCACCACAAGAAGCACCCAAACCTCTGAACTCTTAACCTGCAAAGCGGGGAAGGAAGGAGAGGGAGAGGGCCCCAGCGTTATGGAATGGTAGAAGGTGGTCCTTGGCTGCGCACAGAGCATGCCACTAGGCACATTACCCTCCCTGCCATCCTGGATGATGCACCACCTCCTGCTCTGCCACAGAGGCAGGTCTGGGGCCAGAGAGGGTTCCAGGAGGAGGCTTCCCATCCCATGTTGGCCACTGCAGCCCAGGCAGAGCCAGGGCTTCCGTGCGGAGGCCCTTCTACTCTCTCCCTGGGCTGAACTGGTTAGGGGTTGAGACTGCCTGTCCAGTGACCTCCCTCTCTTTCTGTCTGCCTCACTTCTCATTTTGCTCTTCCATCATACAGGTCATGAGCTCAGCCTGTGGAAGCCAATAGTGTTTTAAGTTCATGCCCATGGCTACTAAGCTCTGCAGCACTGGGGATTCTGGCCTCACTGGACCGTCTAGAGCAAAGTCACCAGCATGAGGCCTCAGGGAAGGGGCTTTGGATTCAGTGCCCAGAGCACAAACCCAAAGTTGTGGGAGATGGTTGGCTTTGCTGGATCCTCCCGTGAGGTTACTACCTGAGTCATCTCAGCCAGCTTGGTAGTCTCTGGCCCTCGGCTAGCCAGGCCCATCACAGCTGAAGGAAGTCCCCCAGTCTCCTCCCAGTTCACATTTGGGAACTGGTCAGCCAGGCCTTGGACCTTTACCCCTTCCTCTGCCCCACCCTACCCTGGACCTGACACTCACTGTTATACGCAGAGTTCAGAGCTGTGCCCAGGCCTCTGACTCCAGAGATTTTTCCACAGCAATGATATCATCTCCCTTCGTCTCTTCAAGAGCCTGTGGAGTATTTACAGAGGAAGGTTGGGGAGGAGCTGTATCCCAGGGGGCCCTACCTACAAACTAAAGCCAATTCAAGGTTGTGAGAGCCATGGGAGGGGCGGTAGGGGTAGTGGGGAAGGCCCTGGCTTCCCTTTGCCAGGACCCCTACTGAGTGGGCCCCACATTAAGGCCTCTATGCATTGGGTCCCTCCTTTTCCTCCTCTTCCCACACTCACAGGAGAGGATACTGCAGCTCTGGCCACATCACCCACTGCTAAAGACCAGACTCCTCCTAGACAACCCCTCAGGACCCCTACACGAAGGGAGGCTGGGTACAGGCAGCTCATACTTACCCTACAGGGCACGGTCACCAGAATGAGGAGAACTTTTTGCCAAAAGCAGAGACCGCTGTGACAAAGAAAAAGAGAGGCATCAGGAAATTGGACTAAACTCCCTCTTAGTTGGGGCCATTTGGCACAGTGAAGCCAAGCCCACCCCAGGGGCAAGGACCATGCAGAGAGCCACTGGGCAGCAGCAGGTGGACCTTCAGGCTGGCCTCTGGCTGGCTGGCTGAGCCTGGAATCATTTCCCAGACCCAACCTCTCTCAGACCAGGGCCCTGGTGCTGCCCCCCACCATGGACCTGTCTGCAAGCAGTGCCTACCTTCTGTCAGCTTGCCAGCCTGCTCTGCTGCCCCACCAGGGAGGATTTTGGAGAGCACGCTCTCACCATCGGCGCCTGGCTGGCCAGCAGGAGCCCCTGAGGTCCCTCCAGGCCTGGCTCCAGCCTTCATGCCTACAGGGAAAGAAACCACCATCAGGAGATAGGCGTGAGTGGGAGAGCAGCCCTGAGGGAATCTGAATACAGGCAGTTGTGAGGTGGGAGAGTGAGGGGGAGGAGAGAGAAATGAAGAGAGAGAAGAACAGGAAGGGAAGGGGTGGGAAGAGGCAGAAAAAGGGAAGTTGAGGAAAGCAAGGAAGGAGACGAGGAGGATGGAAAGACAGATGGAAGAAGAGAAGGGGAAGGAAGGAGACGGTAGGAAGCTGCGGTCCTGGCCCTGCACCCAGGTTCCCTAACCAGAGCTGCCTGGGCCCAAAGTCCCCAGTGCTGGTGACCCCAACTGGCTCATTCTAACCCCGGGCTTGTCTCCTACTGGAAAGGTCTGCAACCCCGTGGGCACCTTCTCAGGGAGCAGTGTGGGTGGGCAGTGCAGGGGAGCTCAGGGCACCGGTAGGTGTAGGGAGAGGACAGACCAGGAATTCTGGGCCATGGCTGAGGGCACCAAAATATAGGCTCACCTGTGGGTCCAGATCCTGGTGGGGGCTGGGCCTGAGGAGGCCTCCCCTGTTGGGGTGCTTTGGCTGTCCCTTTAGTGCCATTTGCCTGTTCTGCCCGTGGCTGCAACACAGAATCCATAGCTCAGATACTGTCCATGGACTCTGGCCATGCCCAGCCTAGAACCAAGGGCACGTCCAAGCTGCAGCCGCAGTGTCCACCCTGGGTGGGATCCACGTGCTAGAGCCCTACTTACCGGTCCTGCTGGCTGGGTGCCTGTGGCTATCGTGGGACCCGGCTGAGCCTTCCCTGCTGGCTGGCTGGCAGCAGGGGCTGGGCCCCGGGTGGCTGGCTGGCCCTGTTGCTGCAGCCGAGCCTGCACCGGGGCCTGCTGAGGGGGCTGTAGCCCAAGACCTTGTTGCTGCTGCTGCTGCTGCTGCTGCTGCTGCTGCTGCTGCTGCTGTGTCTGTGGCTGGCGTGATGCTGTGGCTGAGGGTGTCTGCCTGGATGGCGGCGGCTGTGATTGCTGTGGCCCAGGAGCTGCCTGCCGACCTTGTGACTGCGGCTGGGGTTCTGGCTTTGGCTGTGGTGCAGTGGGCCCCGAGTGGGCCTGCCGGGAGCCCTTCTTGCTGTCAGAGGCATGATGGTATGCTGATGGAGCACGGGATGGCTGTGAGTATTCAGCGGAGCTGGGGTACCCAGGCTGACCCTTCTTCTGCATGGCCGGGGCAGGGCTGGGCTGAGGGTGAGGCCTGGCCTCATGGCGACCCAGGTCCCGAGTGTGTGGTTTGGCAGCACGCCGGCCCGGCTCCTCGCCAGTGTGGCGGCTTGAGTGCCGCCCGTGATCACTGTGGTGCCGGTGTTCCTTGGCTGAGGTGTGGCGGCTCGGGCCACCCTCATCATGTGGCCACAGGCCCTCCTCAGGGGGCTCATCGTAGTCGTGGTAGCTGTGCCTGGCAGGGCCTCGCTTCTGGGAGGAGGAGGAGACTGCGTGGCCCCCGTGGTGCCTGAACCGGTCAGAGCGGGCATCCCGGGGCTTATCAAACCAGTCTGTCTCCTCCTGGCCCAGGTGATACGCTTCAGAGACCAAAAACAGAACACCATCAACCCCCGGGCTGGCCACAGGGGGAGGCCCAGCTGAAGCCATGCAAGGAAACCAGAGAGTGGGCACCACAGCCACAAGCAATTAACACTAGGCCCCCAGCCCACCTCCCCACAACCAGGGCCAGGGCGCAGGTGGAACAGCCCACTGGATGAGGCACCAAGCCAGGCCCCCCTGGGACATCTCAGGGCCCAGGGCCCCATGGGCGGGCAGGCCCCCCGGGGGGGTGAGCAGCTGCAGAAATCACCCCTGGCTGCCATTACCTTCGCTGTCGGAAACTACGCAGTGGGAGTCATCCAGGATGTAGCCCTCCTCACGCTTATATGTGTGGGCCCGAGGCCCATCCTTGACATGCTCCTGGACATCAGGCATGGAGTGGCTGGAGCAGAACTGTGGGCAGGTGTCCCCAGGAGGGAGGGTGCCGCCGGCAGGGCGGGGCCGTCCCAAGGGGCTGACAGGGCTTTCCTCTTCAGAGGCCTGGCTCCGCATGGGGGGCCGGGACCGGCCGTGGGCCATGCTCAGGGACGAGGGCTTGGGGCCTGCTTTTTGAAGTCTCTCCACAGCTTCCCGTTCCCGCTCATATCCCTTGCCCCGGCTGCTGAAGTCATGGCTGGACAGTTTCTCCCCACTGTATGCAGACGCCACTCGGGACCGGCCACTCCCTCCATACATGCGGTCATCCTCCTCCACTGGGTCCCGGCTGGACACCCCATAGTACCTCTGCTGCTCGTACACGTTCTTCTTGAGCCCATAGGTGATTTCGTCCTGGAACTTCCTGCCCCGAGAGGCTAGGCTGCTGCTGACTGCAGGGGAGGGGTAGGAGGCCAGGTCTGACTCCACGTCCTTGGCCTCTTCGATAGGTGAGAACTTGGAGATCTTTTGCTCCATGCCCTGCTTGCGGTGCTTGCTGCGTTTTGAGGAGATGGCAGCTGGTGCCAGGCTCTTGGAGGGATGCTTAGGCCCCATGGGACCTGGACCATACTTCTCTGCTCGAGTCCCATGTCTGTAGTCGCTGTCACTGTAGTAGTGGGCACTGGCTGGTCGGCCATTGCTCTCCAGACTCCGGTGATGGCCACTCTTCCCACGGGGGTCATAAGAGTCCTCTTCAGATTCCTCCTCCCCTCTGGTGTAGCAGCAGGGCAATGCAGTCCCCTCAAGGATGCTGTGTTCTCCCGGCTCTTTCCCTGGACACCCGCTGCTGCTTGGCCCTAGGGGCTCTAGTCGCTGGCTATCAGGGGCAGTGGAGGTGCTGTCCTTGGTCAGCTCACTGATGTCGTCAATCATCACATAGTTCCGAGGGACATTCTGTTCCAGGCTGTAGTGGGAGTCAGAGGGGTAGGTGGAGGCTGAGCTCAGGCTCACACTGCTCCGGTCACTGGCCCGGGGCAGCTCAGCAGCCTTGCCTTGCTCATAGCTGCTGCTTACTGCTGGGCCACTATAGCTGGTTTCAGGTGGTGCTGAAGACATGGCCACGACTGGGCTGGCGATCACCTCATAGTTAGTGGGCACCTTCTGTTCCAGGTCGGCTAGTGATGTCTGGCGTGGCTTCTGGTGGGGGGCACGGCTGTCAGCTGGGACTGGGAAAAGAGTGCTCTGGGTGGTTGGCATGGGTGTTTGGGCTGTATAATGGCCTGTGGGACGGAAAGCCTGCTGGCTTGGCAGGCTAGGATCAGCTGGGTAACTGGTGCCAGAAGGAAAGGCAGGTGCTGGGTATGTGCCGGGACCAGGGTAGGTGGGTGGTTGGTGGGCTGGGAATCCGTTCTGAGTTGACCCACCACTGCCTGCAGTGTACTGTGGGGCTGGAGGTGGGAATCGGGGCTGTTGGAAGGCAGTGGGGCCAGAAGGAGTGGCAGGAGCAGCAGCGGTGACAGAGAAGTCTGCGTACTGGCCGGCAGGAGTGGCACAGCTCTGGAGCCGCAGCTGGTTGAGCTCGCTGTCTGACAAGTAGTCACGATGCTCACCGAGACCACGCAAGGGTGGGTAGTCACGGCCACCTCGGTCTTTGGCTAAAGACTCTTTACGTTGTGTGATACCCAGCTCCAGGTACTTGAGCTTGGCGTCGATCTCCTTCTCCTCCTCGTCCAGCTCTGCTTGCTTCTTGCGCAGCTTGGTGGACTCATGCTCCACCAGCCGCAGGTCCCGGTCCAGCTCCCGGAGCAGGCTGGCCTTGGTGGCAGGGACAGCGGTGGGCCCCGCCAGCCCATGCTGCAGCAGGCTGGCTGCGTACAGCTGTGGGGGGGCCTGGCCAGCCAGGGGCAGGTGAGCCTCCTCTGGAGGGGGGCTGGGCAGTGTCCGCTTCACCTTGCGGACCAGGCCGTTGGGTGGCAGCGCCGACACCTGAGACAGAGGGAAGGGCGGGCAGCACTGAGACCCAAGGTGTGGGTGACTTGGTGGGGCAAAAGGTAGAACAGCCCTGGTCTGTGTTGGGTCAGGGGCTGGGCTCCATACAGTTGGTGCTCTGATTCACCAGGCAGCCTGGAGGCCTGCCTTGCCCCCCCACTGGTGGCAATCATCATTGGCCTGTGATGAGTTTACAGGCCTTCTCCCTCCCAGCACTCTGGGCAGCAGGGGAGGGGTGGAACAGATGCCTCTCTGTGCTGGTCTTTAGGACTGGCCTGCCTGAGAACTTCTAGCACACAGTGGCCCTGAGAACCCTGCCCATATCCAGAGGGCTTGCCACCCTCTGTCTCCCACTGAGTGTCCTGAGGTAAGGAGAGTACAATCTGGCTCTGGTTTTAGGTCTAGCAGCTGGTGGGGACCAAGGGCAGTAGAGGGCCATGGACAGGAAGGGAGTGGTCCCTGGGTGCCCACTAGGCTCTACAGAGGATCATGGGAAAGGGCACATGCTGACTGTATGTCAGCTACTGCAGGCTCTGGGTCTTTTCCTGCCCCCTGCCCTACTCCTCTTTTAGGTGACATGCAGCTCAGCTGCCTGTCCACCCTCTTCTCCCAGCTGCCCTCCATCACCCTCTGCCAAACTCTTTGGACTGTGCCCTGGGCCTGGCCCCCAGCTCCCTCCATATTCCTGTTAGCCCACCACTCTCTGGGGCTGCCAGCTACCCTGCAGGGCCTCTCTGGCCCATCTCTGGCTGTGTTGCTTCCTGGTCCAGGTTCCCTGCCCTCTGTGCAGCTCTCCTCGCCTGCCCTTCACGTTACCTGAAGGTTCACATCACTAGAAGGTGACAGAAGGTTTACCCTGGGTCCTTTGTCTCTAGTTCCTAGACTTCCCAGAGTGCCCTAGGACTTTGGGCTTTTATGGACCACCCAAATCCCCACTAGGGTCTGACACTGGGCTTCTTACTTTTTACCTTGCCAAGAAACTACATAAAAACCTCCCACCCACACTCACCATCTGTCACAAAAGAAATGACAGTGTGCCCCAGAGCCCCAGAACAATGGGTGGGCCTTTAACAATACATTTCGCTTTTTGAACTCCTCACTCTATTGTTCGTTTTTTGTTATTTTGGCTGCACACCATGAGAAGCCATCATGGCATGGCACCACACTGCCAGCCCATGGAACTTCTGTGCCCACCCTGGCCTAGAGCCAGGACAGCCTGCCTCTCTGGTCTGCGCTCTCTGCCAGCCCAGACTCCTGATCCCACCCCCACTCTTTCAAGCCTGTACACCCTAGGGCTCTCCCCAGCTCATCACCTCCACCAACCCACCTCGAGGCCCCACCCTCTCCTCTCTGCATCACGCCCAGAAAACATACCTCAGAATGCCTCTGGTTCCTACTCCTTTTCCTCAGGGCCACTGTGCAGTCTTCCCCTTCAGCCCATCTACCCACATTCTGCCCAAGAAGCTTTCCATCTTGCCTGTCTCACCTGCCCAAAACCTCCAGGAACTCCAAGGCCCTACAAGAAAAGCTCATGCTCTTTAGCCTGGCACTCAAAATCCTTGGCGGAAGGCCCTTTCAACTCCTATCTTCCCTTGCACTGCAGCCCACAGCATGCCACCTCACTCAGTCCCAGGGCATCCTTGGCAACTAAACCCATAGGCAAGGGCATGTTGATGCTCCAGGGTTCCCTGCCTAGGGGAGCAGACCCAGAGCAGACTTACTGAGGGCCAGATAGAGGCAGGGGACAAGATGAGACCGAGAGATGCTGCAGCTCATTGGGATGGACTGTGAATGCTAGGCCAAGGGCCTTAGGCTTCCTGTGGGGCCATGGAAGCCAGGCCAGGGCTGGGGAATAGGGAGTGGCCCAGCCATGTCCATGTTACTGATTTTCTAAGGAAATATCCACAGTAAAGGTTAGGAATGGGAGGGACCCAGACTGGGGGGGACATGGCAGGGACTGGACCAGATATGGGCTGTGAAGAGGCAGTGCTGAGGAGAGGTTGAAGTTGCTAGCAGTGTCTAGATGGGTGGCTGTGGGGGCCAGTGTGTGAGTCTGTATTTACCCAGATGTCCTTGCCAGGCTGCTGGCTCCACCAGGTGTGCATCAAGGAAGGTCCAGTCCTCATCCTCAACTCCTGCCTCTGGGCCTCTAGAGCTGGAGGTGACTCCACCCCCACCCCAGGAGAAACCCCTCCCTGTGGGGCCCCCAGGCTAGACAGAGACCCCTGTCCCACCCTGGACCAGCCCCTGTGCCCATACCTGGCTACCCAGTCCCCCCTGGTGCTGGTAGAGGGAGAACCTCTCTTTAGTAGACTCCTCGGCGGTGGGGCTGAGGGGCTTAGGGTCGGACAAGGACCGCTGCAGGGTCTTCATGGGGCGAGGCAGCGTCTGCTGGCGGAGAGCGCTGTCAGCTGTGAAGTGCTTCTGGGGACTCACGTGAGCCTTGTTCAGCCTCTCACTGGAAGCAAAGGAGGTGTCCAGGAGCCGGTGTGGGGATAGGGGTGAGACTGGTGAGTAGAGGACCTGGGGGGACTTGGGAGGCTGGCGGCTCACAAGCTGTGACAGGGACTCCGGGGGCAGCTGGGCTTGGTATCCAATCTCCAGGGGATCTGGCTTCTTTTTTTCGAATCTGCCGAGGGGTCCTGGGGTGACGATCTGGATGCCAGGCAGGTAGGGGCTGATGGCGGGTGGCCCCACAAGCTGTGGACCAACCACGCCCTGGGCCTGCCCCTCAGGCTCTGTCTGGCAGGCCAGGCTCTCCCCGCGCCCAGTCTTCTCTGGTGCAGAGATGTACCTGACGATCTCCACTTTGGGGTCAGTAGCGGCTGTGATGTGGATGGCTGGAGAGACTCTGGGCAGCTGGTCAGGCTCCGTCTGCACAGAGCAGTCACTGATGGTCTGGATGCCCACACTGCTCATGGCCCTCGCAGCAGCGGTCGCAGGGGACGATGAGGCAGCAGCATCATGCTTGCTGTCAGAGCCGGAATCCGAGTGGCGGGAGAGCCGGGACCGGCGGCGGCGCACTGGCTGCTCCCACTCGGCACTGTCCTCGTCATCAGTCTGCACGCTGCAGTCCGTACTCCGCCGCACCCGGCGCCGCCGGGTCAGGAGGTAGCGGCCCTCCCCATCCTCGTCGTCTGTCTGCACGCTGCTGTCTGCAATCCTCCTGACCATGCAGGGCTCGGGCCCCGACTCTGGCTCACAGGCGTCCCGCAGGCGAGGCATAGAGTGCCGCTTCTTGATGCCACTGCGGCCCGTCTCCCACGGCTCCTCCGTCTGCAGTGACATGTCTGAGGCAGAGCTGGGGAGGCCCCGATGCAGCCCAGGCTCCCGAGGCTGTCCAGGCCCCTCCGGCCCTGCTACAGCGATGAAGGCGGTGTGGGTCAGGGGTGGCCAGTACTGGCCATTCTGAGCCAGCTCCGTGGCGGCTGGTGGAGGCCCTCGGCCAGGTGCCTCGCAGGCCCCGGGGAAGGGGGCCTTCTGCCGCTGCTTCTGTTCCTCTAGCTGCTGCTGCAGCTGGTGCTGCAGCTGCTGAATCTGCTCCAGCTGCAGGCGCTGCTGTGCCAGCTGCTCCCGCTGCAGGGCAAACTGGGCCTGCCGTTCCTCCTGTTGCTGCTGCAGCACATGGTGCTTAATGGTCTGCAACTCCTGCAGCTCCCGCTGCACCAGCAGCTGCTCTTCCTCACGGTGCCGCTGCAGCTCCACTCGCTCCCGTTCCAGCTCCTCCTGCAGCCGCAGCTGCCGCAGCTTCTCCAATTCCACTCGCTCCCGCTCCAGCTGCAGCAGCTGCTCCTGCTGTTTCCGCTGTCGTTCCTCCTGCACAGATTCTTCCTTCTCCAGCCCTGGCCGGCTGAGGGCCCCGCTGCTGCCCCCGGGAGCAGCATCTACAGGCGGCTTCTGGCTGGCCAGAGGGGCTGGGGCTGGGGCTGGGGCTGCTACAGCATCCTTGGCAGCAGCAGGGGTGGCTGTGGAAAGAGGCTCTTCCCGAGCTGCCCCTGCTGGCAGCTCTGGCCTTGGTGCGCCCCCAGCGCCCGTGGCCTTAGCAGCAGCAGGTTTCCCCAGGTAGACAGGACCCTCGGCAGGTGGAATGCTGGAAGCAGCAGGGAATCTACTTGGTGCAGGATACCGGTACAGCCCTGTGGGCCCAAGAGGTATCCGGGGGGCAATCACGGGCATGCGTGTCAGGCTGGTGAGCGGCACGGCTGTGACCCCACCAGACACGTAAGGCCTGTACATGCCACGACGCACCATAGGCCGCAGTACTGAGGCGGGCTGGGTGGTTATGGGCAGTGTTGCAGCAATTGGAGTGTTGATAGTCGAGTAGATCATGCCGTCAGCTGCACGCACAGTGGCTGTGGATGGCAGCAGCTGTCTGACTGCCGTTCCCTGGCCTACCGTAGGCCTGTACTGGGCCAGGTTCCCAGGACTTGGGTGGCCCTCCGGGAAGGTGGGATTCCCAAGGAGGCCAGGTCTGAGGGGAGCCAGACCCTGGGGGGCACTGAGCCCAGGCCCGGGCTGGGGCTGATACTGCATGAGGTCAGGGCCACCACCACCGCTGCCATGCCGCCCTCCATACTGATCCATGGAGTTGAGGGCAGCACACATGCGGCTGATCTCACGGGCGGTAGTGGCACTGTACTGGGCCAGGCTGGCCTCCTGGAAGCCAGCTGCATCTCCCCGTGGACCATACCTGTGGTCTGAGTAGATGTTTGACACTGAACTGTAGCGCCTCATGGGAAGTGGGTGAGTCAAAACGTCTGTGGGATGACGCAGGTCTGTGTACGAGCCATACTGCAAGCCCTGCCCAAGGTAGCGTCCATCCACAAAGCCCAGGCTGTAGGAGTGCTTCAGCGAGCTGAGATCCACAGCTGAGTCTCGTCCAGGGCCCTGGAAGAGCTGCCCAATCCTGTGGGCATGGTAGTTGAGGCTAGCCTCAGCCAAATTGGTGTCAGACATGGAGGAGTATAGCCTGCCATGGAGGCCCTGTGGGTAGGGCCTCTGCTCCTCATGGGGCCCAGGCCCCACTACCCCCTGTGCCCGGTAGGTGGGGGGCTCAGGAGGCTCAGGGTCCCGGGGACTGTAGAAGGGGCCGCTGCTCTGGCCAGGTAGGGCAACATCTGACACACTCTTCTCAGGAGCGCTGGGGGTAGGGTGGAAGGTGCCTGTGCAGCTACTGCCAAAGGGGAACTTGTAGACCATGTCACAGCACGCCATCTGGCTCTCAGGCCTCATCCCAGTGAGGTCTAGGGCTGCTGGTTCCTCTGGGAGCAGTGTGGTCACAGTGCCTGCCGTGCCCTCTCCCATCTGCACCACCACTGTGTGTGGCTTCCTGGCACCTGGCGCAGCGTGTGACCGCAGCTCTGCAGGGGCAGCCCGGTGGGGTTCAGCACCAGGGTCTGGCACCGGGCCTGATTTGAGGCCAACACTCTGGGCACTGCCCATCTGAGTGATTAAAACATCCCTTCTGGCCAGAGGTGCTACCTGGTTGGGCAGGTTATACCTGGCAAACTTGGCCTCCCTAGGTCTTCCACGGGGCCCACCTCGGTACGGAGCTGTCTGGACGGCCTGCTCTACCTGCTTGACCTGGGCCAGACACACAGGGCTACCTGCACCCTGGCCAAAGTCAAGCCGGCTCTGGAAGGGGTCTCCGTAGACCACAGGCTGCTTTTGCTGAGCCATGAGCACAGATGAGGCCATGGTGATGCTCACGGTGGTGGCGGTGCTGAGGAAGGCATGGGTCTGCTCCTGGGCATTGAGGTTGATGACCAAAGGCTGAACAGCAGTTGACTGCCGTCCTGGGATTGGATCCAGGGCAAGGCCGTACTTCCTTGCTTCCACGGCAAGAGAGGTCAGGTCCATGCCCTGGTCAGTAAGGATGATGGGAGTAGGCTTGACAGCTGTGCGAAGGTCTACCACGGCACTGCCAGGAGGCCTAGGGCCTGGCTCCACCCTAGACGTTCCAGGGACAGAGGAGATCCGGCACAGGGAGATATTCTCAGCAGGGAGGGCACCCCAGCCATAGACTGCCAAGGGCCCATCTGTGCCAGCACTGGGTGCCCGCGGGAAGCCAGGTGGCCCAGGTGGCTCTGGGGGCAGCTGGGACACACTCGGAGGTGTTGTCTGGCTATAGCTGTGGGTGGTGGCCTGGGTGTCAGTGGGCGAACACACTGGGGAAGTGGAGGCACTGGCATGTACCATCCTGGTCTGGCTGGAGGCATCTGACGCCAGAGTGATGACCATGAAGGGGGCCTCCTGAGAGGGCTGCTGCCACACCAGGCGAGGTGTGCTGGGTCGGTGTGGTGTTTGTGTGCCCTGAGCCACCATAGGTGTTGGGGTCGGGGCACCAGGGCTCCGAGGCATGTCCAAGGCTGGAGTCGGGCTTGGCGTCTGTGTAGAGAACTCGGCTGTGGCCCTTGGACCTAGCTTGCCAGGGGAGAATGTGGGACTCTCTGAGGGAGAAGATGGAGAGAGAGGTGGGCTGGAGCCTGCGAAGTAGGAATACCCCCGGGAGGCCTTGGGGGGGCCGCTCTCACCATCACTCACACTCAGGGGCTTGTCTCTGGCAGCCCGTCCGCTGGCAGTGGGGCCACTGAGGGCCTGGGGTAGCTCCTCAGTTTGGGACCCATAGTTTGCAGTGGCTGGGCTCTGTCCATAGCTGTGGCCTACAGCAGATGGTGAAGGACTGCGCTCAGAGCCTGCTGGGGAGGTCGGAGTCATATAACCTCGTGACAGGCTGGCTGGACAAGGAGCCACAGCTGTGGTGGCTGGGGTGCCAGGGCCCTGGGAAAAGGATATGCCTACCTCCTTGGAGGCAGAGCTGGGGGAGGCAGGAGAGCTGTGAAGCTTGAGGGGGTCCTGAGGCTCCTTTGCAAAATGCTGAGTAACGCGGACATCAGGAATGACTCGGCCACCACTGCTATCTGTGGAGGTGGAGGTGGAGAAGGACACAGGGGCAGCGAGCTGGGTGGGACTGGTACCAGGGGTGAGTGGGCCGCCATTTTGCTTCATTGGGTCCATGTACGCACTGTCAGCATTCAGAAACTGCTTCTCCTTCTTCTTATCCTCTGCAAAGGCCAAGTCCCGGGAGGAGGCCTGCCGCATGCGGGTAATGCTCTGTGATGTCTGAAGGATCTCCTCATACACGGCTGCCCCCAGGCTGGCTGGTATGCCCTCAGAGGGAGGTTGCGCAACCCTGCCATAGTCCTGATCGGGGGTGTCCTGGTACTCAAAGTTGCCCTGGCTCCGGGCGCCAGTGGGCTGGGAGGGGCCACCTGCCACCTGGCCCTGTTGCCGCTGGAGCAGCTCGGCCTTGCGCATCATCTCCTCATAGGCCTCCTCGGCGCTCTTGAGGGGCCGGCCAGAGCTTGGAGTGGTGGAGCTGCCTGAGGGCGTCTCAGTTGGTGAGTAGAGGGACATGAAGGTGGGCAGGTTGTACTCACTGCCCGATTTGTAGAGCCGGGTAGGGCCGCCATCCAGGGCCTCAGCCTCTGAGTCGAGGGAAGGGGAGGGTGAGTACTCGGAGCAGGAGGAGCGATGGAGCTCCTCCATCTCAGCTGCCTGCCTCAGCTCCTCAGTCGGGGAGGCATCCTCGATGGGTGACAGGTTGCTTGGAGGGGTCTTGGAGCGCTCACGCCGCCGCTGGGCCCGCAGTTCTTCCTTGTCTCGCCGTGTCTTGCGGGCCGTGCTGCGGATACGCTGCTGTTCCACCTCCCGCATCTTCTCCTGCTCTCGCAGCAGCTCCTCCTCCTCCCGCAGCTCCTCCTCCTCAGAGGAGTCCTCGATGGTGGGCAGCAGGGGCCCATGTGAACGGTGCCGGGCCTTGCGCTGTTGCTTTGCTTCTTCCAGTCGCTGCCGGCGGCTGGGGCTGCTGTCGCTATCCTCCTCCAAGGAGGACAGGGAGGTGGGAGAGGTGCCCGAAGTGTAGCTGGGTGTGGAGGCAGGCAGCGTGGAGGAGTGCTCCCCACGGGAGCGGTCCTCCGGGGAGCCTGTCAGGCTCTCCATTTCCAGCTCTGGCTCCCGCTCCAGGCTGGCATCGGGACCTTGGCCCAGGTCCAGCTCGTGGCCATAGCTGCCTGTACTATTGAGTTCAATGGTCTTGAAGCGGCGGAGCCCCCCCTGCAGGGCCCCAGTGCCATCACTGGCCTCAGCTGGGCCTCCCTCAGAGAGCAGCTCCTCATACCCTGTGGTGGCGTTGTGCGGCAGACGTCTCTTAGGCAGCGCCGCTGGGTCTTGGCTGGGCTCAGGCTGGGGCCTGGGGCCACCCTTCTGGGCGCCATGTTTGGCCAGGCCACGCCCAGAGGTGGAGACTTCATCCTCTTCTAGGTTGTCTTCCTCGGCGCTCATCTCCAGTATCTGCCGTCGCATGAACTCCTCGTCAGTCAGTTCTGCTGCCCGGGCTGGGGGCTGGGGTGGGAGCGGGGACAGGCCACCCTCACTGCTGTCTTCCACGTAGTCGTGCCTCAACTGGCTGCCAAAGTCATCTGATGACTCGGCTGTGTCCTGCTGCTCCCTCTGGCGCCCCCACTCCAGAGAGTCTTCCTCTTCCTCCAAGATATCCTCCAGCTCCTCATCGGAGTCGTAGGCTTCAGGCATGATGGACAAGGAGTGGGGCCTCCGTTTCTGCTCCTCACCACTGCTCCTGGGTGGCTTGCTCTGCTCGCCCCTGGGGGCTGGACCCTGGGCCTCCAGCGAAGGCCGCATGCTGCTCCCCACCTTGTGGAGCTCGGAGGGGCTGGGCGGGCGAGGCCCTGTCACCCCTGCGCTATCCAGTTGCTCCACTTCCTGCTGTACAACGCCTGTGATCTCGCTCTGGGAGCTGGAGATGCCATCAGAGGAATAGCCTGTGTCACTGAGGCTCTGTGGGCTCCGAGACAGGTCCTGAGAATAAGGCTTGCCTGCCAGCTCCTGCAGCAGGGTGAGAAGCAGACACTGACTCCCCATGGCAGACAGCTCACTGGGGAAGTCCAGCCCTCTCTGTCAATCCCAGGGTCCTGAGGAAGGGGCCCTCCACCTCCCAGGGGATCAGGGCCTACCACCCTCCATTTCTCTGGTCTTGAAAACCCCAAGCAGCCCTAGATTCTCAAAGAGAAGCTTTATTAGATCTAATGGTAGCAAAATCCACCCAAGCATTCAACCAGGTGCCAGACATAAGGCCAGCCTATAATGTATAGGCTCCAGGCCTACTAGGGCCTCATCCAGGCATCCCTTACTTCCTCTGTGGCCCCAAGGGACCCGCCCCAGGCCTACATCCCAAGGAACCAAGCCCTTCTCTAGACCATCCCACCTGAGAGCTAAGGTCCCTAGGGAATGAATGGGACTGACCTCTGCCTCCCCACCCTTGGGGGCTTCTGGAACAGCCTTGATGACAGACGTGGCAGGTTCAGTCTTCCGGGCCCCCGTCTTTGCTTTAGGAGTTCCAGGGGGCAGGGTAGTCTCTGGAGGTGGTTTCGGCCCGGGCTCGGCTTTAGCTGGGATTCCTGTCTTCTTTTCTTGGGCACTGCTCGGGGTCCTGCTGGGTTCAGAAGCTTTGAGGGGCTTGGCCTGGGGACTGGCCTTGGTGGGCAGGGGACTGGCCTTGGCAGGCAGGGGGCCTGATGGCTGGCCCAGCCCCTGTGGCCCTTTCTGCTTTGGAGGGGCTGCTCCAGCTGTACGGAGAGGGGCCCCTGAGGGGGGCTGCTGTGACGTGGGCAGCGGCAGGGGGGTCGGCTCTCCCAGGCTGCCCTCTAGTAGCCGCTTAGTTTGGCAGTTCAGACAGAGCCACTCGGTTTTCTGTAGGGAAACGGGAGGGGAGGGGGCTGATAAAAATCACAAAGACACTGAAGTACTCAAAGAGTATTCCTGTGACTATTTCTGTAACCATAAGCAGGAGACAGTCCTCTAAAGCATGACCCCAAAGGCACAAGGAGAAAATGACTGATAGATTTATTGCCCCCAAATGACAGGCTTCCCCATCCTTCAGAGTTCAAATGATAAACCAAAAAGAAGGGTCCCTTCTTTACCCTGTAGAGAGCTTTTTTACCTGGCCAGAAAAGGAAGAGACCTGCCAGGGAGAGGAGGCTACAGGTAGCTCATGAGTCTGGAAAAGAGGGGGATCTAGCTCGGAGTCCAGCAGCCCAGAACCTGTGCAGATCAGGAGTGGCCTCAGACAGGAAGCGCCTCCTGGGTGCCCAGCCCCTCCCTGACATCCTAGCCCTCAGGCCTCAGACATCATCCTTCCCCACATTCTTCCCAAGTAAGGGCTGCACTGGGAGGCTGCAGGCTCCTGGGGCCAAGAGAGGTTGCCTGGAAGAAGCCCTGGTGGGAGGATGGGGCAAGCAGTCCCTTCTGCTTACATCCCCCAGCCCAAGTCACCTTGTCCAAGGCCAGCAAAGACCCTCAGGTGGAAGCCTCTTCCTGACCCCAGGGCTCTGAACTGTTCTGATGAGGACTGTGTGTGCTGACACTTAGGCCAAGGACCCTGCTTCCTCCAGATCTGGGTGGGGCCCAAACACTCAACCATCAGTCCACTACTCTCAGGGCAATACTCTCTGTCAGGCTCAGTGCTGGGGGCTGCAGACACAGCCATGACTAAGACTGACACAGGTTCTGGCTGGAATGCAGCCTTCCTGGAGCCCAAAGCCCCAAACTGGTCATCCAAGTATGACATGGATATCAGTGGTAAAGTTCCTAGAACACTAGAAACCAAGTCTACTTCCCCCAGCTCCAGCTGTCTGCATAGGAGTGAGGTCTGAGCATCCCAGGCCCTGCTTGGGTGATTCCTGCAGCAGGTCGGAGGCTGACAGGGGTATGTCTCCCAGGAACTTCCTCCAGAGTCAGGGCTCTTCCTTGGCAAGACTGGAAGTGCTACCCTGGCCCACAAAGGAGGTGGGAAAGGGGATAACCACACACTCATGCCTGCTTTCACCCTGGAGGAGGGGGCAGAGCCTCGGCACTCTGACCTTCCTGCTGCTGCTCCTCTCAGGTGCCCAGACACTCAGCTTGGCCACTGGGATGGGCCACTAGGAGAACCACAAGACCCAGAACCACAGGATCACAGAGCCAGGAGACAGGGCAAGAAGGTAGACTGTGGCCCTCATCTGCCCAAAGTGGGCTGGCAGCCTTGGCGCCCTTACTTCACACACTGCTCTGTGCCCATGTCAGACCCTGGCACATGTGGCAGATCCTTGGAAGCACAGTACTCCCAGAGTGCCTGCCCACAGCCTGGTATCCTTAGGCCACCATGGCAGATGCCATATCAATGATTCTGCCCTGGTTTCCTGCCCAAAGGACTACATATGACATCTCTACTTTGGGCCCCAGCAGAGGCCAGACAGGCAGGTGGCAGGCCCTTGGTGTATGTAAGGGATAGGCCTGATCCATAGGCTTGTTACTCAAATCCTTGAGATTGCTCTCTAAGATTGGAGCTCTGACTCTGCCCTGAGGCCCAATCCCACACACAGGTCCTAAGCAGGGGTCCCAGCTATGGAGGGTGACCCTTCAGAGATCCTACATCTACTCACCTTGTTCCTTGGCCCTAGCACCACTACTAACTCCCTTTGACCTTATCTGACCTCTATGTATCCCTGACACAAACCCCTATGAAGCAATGGGTGCTGGCTACTTGTTGGGTCTTAAGTCACCCCTAGAGGTGCCTGGGAAGAATGCTAGGCAGGCTGAGCCCAAGCCCTGAGATCCAGCATGGAAGAGCACAGAGGCCCAGCCTGAGCCCAGAGCCCACATGCCTCTAACATCACCTAGGGACACAGTGGAAATCCCCCCACGTCAAAAAGGATTATGACATGACAAAAAGCCCCTAGAGAGGTAAGAGGGGTGTAGGGAGAAGCTAAGAGAGTTCTGGAAATGAGAAAAGCCCCAGGATCAGCAAGATAGGGTTAGGATCCGGGCCCAGACAGAGGGCTGGCCTATGGCAACACTGTTCTGACTCCACTTTGGGGCCCTGCACACACCCATTCTAGCTGAGACCTCTCGAGGTCCGGTCATCTGCCCTAGCTCACCTCAGGGGCTTGGCAAATCTCTAACCCCTACCTCTGGCCTGCAGACCTCACCCAAGAAGCCAAAGTCCCAATGAAGCAAGGGCACCTTGGAAAGATGTTCTGGATGGAGAAGGCAGACCTAATGCCAAGGGCTCAAAGCCAGTATGTGCAGCAGCCTGCTTACCTGAGCCCAGAGCCCAGCCCTTAGCAGAGCATGTCACCCGCGGTCACATGCTCCCCAGGGTTTCGTTCCTTCCCACGCTTATTCATGGAGACAGCCAGACTGCAGAAGGGGCTGCCCAGTTGGGCCTCTTGCTCCTGGCTCTGCTATAGCAGGCGGCCAGGGAGGGAGGGAAGGCAGGCAGGGGGAGGCATGTGAGGTAAGGGCTAAAAATAAACATCTGACCTGGCTGCTGGAGGCCCTTCCCCAGCTCTCTGGAGGTGGGGGCAGAAGAGTGCAGGCACTGGGGCCTGTAGGGGTGGAGTCTGAGGAGACCTGGTGCAGACCTAAGTGTCTGGGGAAGGGGGTTGGGGTAGGAGGCTGGCCATGAGGTTCTGTGCTTGGGGGCTGGAGCACAGGTCCTGATTTCTTTATTTACTCAGTTTTTTTCTTTTCTTTTTTTTTTTTTTAATGTTTTTAAAAAATTTATTCTTGAGAGAGAGAGAAAGAGCATGAAAAGGGGAGGGGGAGAGAGAGGAGACACAGAATCCAAAGCAGGCTCCAGGCTCTGAGCTGTCGGCATAGAGCCTGACACAGGGCTCGAATCCACCAACTATGAGATCATGATCTGAGCTCAAGTGGGGCACTTTACCAACTGAGTCATCTAGGTGCCCCTTTATTCACTCAGTTCTCATCTCTGCCCCCAACAGCATGTCCTCCCTCACCCCGTCCCTGCTCATTCATTCCATTTTTCCTCTTGTCCTTGAATTCACTCATTCATGTTTATTCCCTCATTCATTCATTTACCTGTACACCCTCTCTTACACTCTCCCACCCCCACCCCCAGTCAGCTGCAGGGAGCTGGTACCTGCTTCCCCTTTGGCTGACCCTTTGGCAAGTGGGCAGATGACCTGGGACCTAGGAATGGACAGTGGGATGCTTGATGACCACTTCTGCCTTGCCTCCCTCCATCCAGTTTCTTTCTGGGGGCAGGAAGGTAGGAATGCCCCAGGGCACTCACCACCTAATGGTGGGAGGTGAGGTCAGAGGCAAGAGGGGGAAGTGAATTGTCTGAGAGTTGGTGGAGTATCCCACAGGTGGATGAGCCTGGCTGCCTTCTAAGACCATTGGCTACTGTGCCTCAAGGGCCAGGGTTGCCCAGTGAGGCTGCAATGCATTTTGGGCATCCTTCTTACACTGTCTGCCATTGTCTGAATGACCTTGCAGAATGCAATCTCTGTGTATGTGGAGCTGGCCTGTATCAGTCTGTCTGATCACATGACACTGGCCTGACCAATATCCCATGGCCAGCTCCTGGGCCCAACATACCCCAAGCCTCTATGCCTGACCGGGGTAGTTGATGAGAAATCCAGAGAAAGGATGCCCAGACATAAAGGGCTCAACAGGCATGGCCAGACCCTGGACTACAGACGTGGCCGTCACTGGTGCTGCTGTTCTCCTGATGCTATAACCCTGCCCCACCCTGTCTCTGGACATGCTTAAGCTTCTCCTTTTTGGGCCTCTACCTCCAATAAGAGGAATCCTCTCTGATATCCCCAATGTGTGCCTTGCTGGCTGGGCTATGCTCTCCTCACGCTCCAGTACCAAATGTGTCCATTCCCCACGGGGCATCCTTCATGAGACTTGGGTCTTGCACTGGCCATAGGATTGATTCACACCCAGATAGTCGGGGGCCAGTGGAGACTCTCTTCCCTGCACAGGGACTCCTGGCTGGCTCCAACCTGGCCGTGTGTCGGACCTTGCACATGTATCTGAAGTATGGCATCTCAACTAGTTCTCCCAGAAGCCTAAGACAGAATGCTCTCACCCCTATTCCATGTGGAGGAGACAGGGCTCCCTGAGACCACTATCACCAGAGGCAGCTGATGGCCTCTCACCTGGTGCCCCCGATGCAGCCCCTGACCCGAATAAGCCCAGCCCAGCCCTGAATAGCACACGTGCCAGGCCCTTTGCCCAGGGAGGCCTGACTTCTCAAGGGTATGGCTGGTATTTTGACAATTCTAATAAGATCAGAAACTGGAGGTGTTACTATAACATTTCCAATTCCACTAATTTCTGCACAAACTCTATTTTGAACTGAAAGCCAATTAAAAATTACGCCAGAGGGTACTATTATCCTTCAAAAGATAAATAGGTAAAAAATTTGGAATCAACAACTCTTAATTATAAAATGACTCACTAAATAGCACTATGGTTATTTTTTCAGAGGGAATTTCAGAACGAAAAGGGATCTAGTTCTACTGCTTCCTTCACTGTATGCTCTGGACTCCCTGTCTAGGAAGAAGGTAAAAGGTTTTATACCTCTAAGATGTTGAGGAAAATCCCCAACCTGACAGCCAGACAGTGGGCTCTAATCTCAGGTGGAGCCACGGCAGGTCTAATGGGCCTGTGGGGAGCTGGCAGTGAGGCTGCCCGGGTCCATTTCTCCCTCAAGCCTCCAGCCTACATGCAGACAGGGTCCCTATGCCTCACACTGTGCACAGAGACAGCACAGTCATTCCAAGCCTGGCAGGCTGGCCTTGGTTAGCAAGGTGTGGGAGAGACAGTAGGTCTCTCACACAAAGTAGGTCACAGAGAAGCACACCATTGCTCCGAATGTCAAGTACCATTTGCTGAGGCTAGATCAAAGATAGTCCATGGCCCGGTTACAGTGAAGAAAAGCAACAGTGGTACCGGGAACCACGGGGGGGGGGGGGGGGGCATCATGGCTGCCCACCCATACCTTCCCCAGGACCCCTCTGGGGATAACTGCATTAATAAGCAGAGCCATGAGGAGAAAGGAGTTAGAGAAGCTGGGCTGCCCTCTGATTATTATTAGGAGCAAAAGGCCCCTGGGTGAGGAGGAGCTAAGAACCAGGATACTCAGAAGCTTTGCTGTCAGGCCCATGGAACCCATCAGATCCTGTGGTGACAAAGGTGGTTCTGGCCAAAGAGGTGGCAGGGGGGCAGGACCTGGAGACAGCAGGACGTTGAGGGGGTGGGACAGGGGGCAATGTTGGCTATACAGAAGCAGAAGCTCCGGGACCCAGGAAGGTGACAACCAAGTGGCTAAGGAGAGGCTTGGATCAGAATCCAGATGCTCATCCAAGAGTCAGCATGTGACTGAGACATGTTTGGGCAGAATTAGCACTTCCCTTGGCCTGGCCCAGGGGCTGCTGGAAGGAGCTGTCAGGAACATTTACACTCTTGGACAGAGACGGTTTTCCCCTTCTCTCTGTGCATGTCTCGCTGAGTGAGGAAATGTGGGCCAGGAGGTCTCTCAGGGACAACAGTCCCCTAGGCCGCGCCAGCTCAGCAGTCCAACAGGGCTCACAGTCCCTCAGGATCAGGGTGCGCCACTCAGCTGACAGCAAGTATGTGCCTGGTAGTCTCTGGACTGGAGCTCCTCTGGCTCTCTGGTGGCCCCCTGGTGTTCCCTCCCAACCCTGGTCAGCCAGGCCAACTGTCCTCCAGTGAGCCACTGGACCTAAGGTTTGAGAGGTGGCGGTATGGGACCTCGAGGGCCACATGGGCATCATGTGAGGAGGTCATTTTCTTGCTCAGAGCTGCCTCTTTCTGCATGTTGGGAAATATGGCCTATGACAGCCAAAGCAGTCTTCCTTACCACAGTGGGCTGCTCCAGTGGAGGCCTGATTTAAAACAAATCAGAATTCCCCTGCCCAACCATTGACCATGCATGGCTCAGCCTAGGATCTCCAAGGGCTGTCCATGTCTAAGAGGAAGGGCTTTGGCTTGACCATCTCCTGACGTGCCATAGCTGGGGGTGTATCTGCCTGTCAAGATGAGCCAATCACTCATCTTGACCCTAAGGGCAGTCCAGGGAATGGGACACACCAGTTATGCCCAAGGCAGCCAAAGTAGGGTTCACAAGGATGGCCCTGGGGGCAGGGTGGAGTAAGTAAGGGGCGGAGAAGAGGCAGCCTCCAGGCCTAGGCTCATTCAGCTCTGCCCAGGTACCTCTCACCTTCTGAGACTGCCAGGCTGGGCTCCAAGCTTTGAGAGAAAACTGGACCTCCTATTCTTTTCTATCCAGCTCTGCACAATGCCCAGAACCCTTCCCTGGAGCAAGGATGCAGAGAGACAGGCCCTAACCCCAGAACTTTCTCCAACTTACCTATGGGTAAGAAGAACATCTCTGAGCATCCCCACAAACAGCCCGAGGGAGAACCAGGCCCAGCCAAAGGAAAATATGTGTCCCAAAGACTGGGTTTGACAAGTAGACATCAATACCCATGACCTCAGAAGAGGGGATGGAGGCAGGATACCACCTGGCTGGGCTGGAACCTGGGCAATGGGGCACAGCCCTGTGCCTACCAGCCCTTCAACCCCCTGTGTGGGTCATATACTGAGGGCAGGCTGGAACCTCAGGTTCTCCCCACCTGAGCAGGGGAGGTTGGAATCTTCCATTGAGGCCATGCCCAGGATAGCTGGGAGTGAGGAGGCCAGTTCAGGGCATCCTGAGCTTGGCTACCTCTAGGACTGGCCTCAGGGCACCGGTTAGCCAGTCAGAGGCAGCGGGCACCATTACCCCATCCACTGTGCCAGCTGGTTTTCTGAGGGGAACAACAAGCCTGGGGGCAGGGACAGAAAATGGAGTACAGCCCCTCTGTAGCTGTGTAGGGGCCCCACAACTGCTGAAGACCTGGCTCTCTACAGCCCCTTCTGGCTCCCATGCCTCCCAGGCCCCCCATTACTCCAGGTCTTGGTCCAGCTCTCTTACCTCTACCAGGTGAGGCGTTGGGTTGAAGCCACACAGGTTGCACACCTGGAGCTTGCAGGTGGTGCAGGTGTTATAGTTGGCTGGGGCCTTGCTGCCCACATTGAGCTCAGCTTGGCACAGTGGGCAGGTGGACCTTTCCTTCGGCGTGGTCTTTGGCTTGGCAGTAGCCTTGGTCGCTGCCTGGTGTTCCGCTCTGCCATGCTTTGGACTGGTTGTTCCCCCAGTTCTTGCCAGGGCTCCAGGCCCCGATCCAGGACTTGGTCTGGCTCCAGGCTCAGTTTTGGCTCCAGGTGCTGGCCCAGGGCCTGGGGGTCTCGGGCCAGCCTCCTTGCTGGCATCACTGAAGACAATCTTAGGTGGCCCTTTGCTGGGGGCCACTTGGCCCTGGTGCTCAGCCTCGGGCTGCACAGACATGAGGGTACTTGCCTGGGTCAGCAGTGATGCTCCAAGGCCAAAGAGCTTCCCAGTGAGGCCCTCCTGGGTCTGCTCAGCAGCACCAGGCCCAGAGGGCACTGTGGTGGCACTTTTGGCCAGGGCCTCTCCTACAGGTGGCCTGGGATCTGCTGTGGAAGGCTTGATGGGGAGAGGGGGCTGAGGAGACACCCTCCCCACCTCCGGAGGGACAGCTGCTTGGGCAGGCCCCGGCACTGAGGTGGCCCTGGCGGTCTCAGGCTGGCGGAGGCCTGACTGTGGTGCCCCTGGGCCCTGCGATCTCTCTTGCTCCGGCTTCCCCAGGGGCTGTTTGGCTGGGGACTGGGCAGGAGACAGGGCCGGGGAGTGCAGCTGCTGCTGGCTCTTGGAGCGAGGTGCAGTGGTCATGTCCATCCCCAGAGCCCTCTGCATCTGGCAGTTCAGACAGAGCCATTCCTTCACCTGAGGAGGAAGTATCATGGTCATCAGGGTGGTCGGGACTGATGGTGCTCATAGCTCGGGCCACTGCAGGCCTCCCAGCAGCCAGGGCCAGCTCCTAACATGGGCAGGAGCAGCAAGGACCGCTCAGGTGTTTCTGGGGTGCCAGGGGGCAGAGCTGACTGAGCTCATGGGACTGCCCTGACTTCTGGAAGCTGTCACCTGCCTGGAGCAGAACAGGGGCAGTCACACACAGTCTCCACCCCCCAACCACCTATCTGCTGTCTGCCAGACCCTCCTGCTCAAGAGTCTTCCCCACTGCCCACTGGCTACCTCTGATCTCTGTACATTATTCCATCTCCATGCCCTGCCTCACCAATGACCCCAAAAGCCTCCAACTGGTCACTCTCCTTCCCCGCCTGCCCCCTTAGGGCCATTTCCACACAGCAGCCAGAGTGATCTTTTAAACCAAAAACAAAAGGATGGCCTTAGTACAGTGCCTGTACTAAGATATTCAATTAGAAACTTGCAAAATGAGGGGCGCCTGGGTGGCTTAGTCGGTTGGGCGTCCGACTTTCGCTTAGGTCATGATCTCGCGGTTCGAGCCCCGCATCGGGCTCTGTGCTGACTGCCAGCTCAGAGCCTGGAGCCTGTTTCAGTCTGTGATTCCCTCTCTCTCTGACCCTCCCCTGCTGACGCTGTCTCTCTCTCTCTCTCCTAGAAATAAATAAAAAATATTAAAAAAAAAAAAAAGAAACTTGCAAAATGAATAAATAAGTGAAAAGTAATAGGAGGGAGAGGAAGGCATAGAAAAGAAAAGAAACCAGGGCGCCTGGGTGGCTCAGTCGGTTAAGCATCCAACTTCGGCTCAGGCCACCAACTCACAGCTCATGAGTTCGAGCCCCACATCAGGCTCTGTGCTGAAAGCTCAGAGACTGGAGCCTGTTTCCAATTCTGTGTCTCCCTCTCTCTCTGCCCCCCACCCCCGACCGAAATAAACATAAAAAAAAGAAAAGAAAAGAAACCATGATCCCTGTCCTGGAGGAAATTAGAGTCTAGCTGAGGACACAAGATATATATGAACAATCTTGAGAGCAAAATAATGCAATGTAAGTGATGATGTAAGTAGAATAAAAAAGTTTTT
This sequence comes from Hyaena hyaena, assembly GCF_003009895.1. Taxonomy (NCBI): domain Eukaryota; kingdom Metazoa; phylum Chordata; class Mammalia; order Carnivora; family Hyaenidae; genus Hyaena; species Hyaena hyaena. The sequence continues at coordinate 1,037,360 of NW_024080662.1, forward strand.
TTTTTCCCCTTAAGCAAGACACGTTTTTTAAGAAAATGGGATAATCTGTGCCTCCAAAACAAAAAGTCATGTGCTGCTATTTATGTGATGGACATGTAGTGTCTTTCTGCATCAACCCCTCCCTGAATAAAGTGAATGCATGACTCAGGTTGGGCCAATCACTGGTTTCAGCAAGGGGCGCAGGGACAGGTATGTGACCTTGCAAACACGGCTGATCAGAGCCCTTGGTGAATGAACAATAGGAGAGAGTGGGCTTTTTTCCTTTGGGATTACTCGTATAGGAAATTAGCCTTAGAGTGGTCAGCAGCCCTCTTTCCCTGCATGCAGCAAGATGCTAAGGATAACATCAATAGACAGTCAGAAGCAGACCAAGGTAAGGAGAGAGGAACAGATCTGATGAGTTCATTTAATTCCCTGGATTCAGTTATGCCTTAAGCCTGTCCTTGGACTTCCAGGTGCATGAGCCAATAATATTTTTTTCCTCCAAAAAATCTACATACAAATCAGAGCCTATCAGTTACAGGCTCAAATCCCTTAGTGGATTCCCATCATGTGTGCCATGGGAACTCACCATGGCCCATGAGGTCCCGTGATCTACCCCAGCACTTTCCTTACTCTGGCCTCCTTCCTTGCCATCTCCCCTTTTAGTGGTCTTACCCCAGAGATGCTGGGCCTCCTGTTCTGCCAAGTAGTCCCCTAAGCTCACTTCTGTAACCAGGGCCTCTGGCCTCACAATTTTCTCTGCCCTCGTTGGCTATCTAGGCCTCAGATCTTCCCATCAGGGCCCTCTCTGGCCACACAATCTAACATACCCCCCCAGGCACTCTGTATCTAATCACCCACTTCATTTTCTTCACAGTGCTTATTCCTTCCCGAAATATCTACCAATTTGTTTCCCTGGGTGTCTCCTATCTCCCCACCTAGCTCATGAGCTCTGGTTGAGGTGTTCTCAGGACTGCACAGAATGTGTGGCATAGAGCAGGGCTCATTCCAGAGAGGCTTCTTGTGGGATTAATCCCAACAACTATTAAAGGGGGTAGGGGGGAGGGAACACAGTTCCCACAAGGCCAAAGCTAAGAGATTGGAGATTCGGTGCCCCAAAGAGGCTCCTTCTTTTCAACCAGAGCTGAGGCTGCAGCCAAGGGTGCTCCATCTATGTTTATCGCCAGAGCCTTTGAAAGCACCATGGTATTCCAGTCACAAGGGAAAGGGCCAATCCGGTTCCTGAGGCAAAAAGCCCCCCCCCCCCACCTCCGGCCACCCTCAGGAGTGCCTCCAGTCCTGCTCTCTGCCTTGAGGCAACAGGGCTGTGTAGCTGCTGCTTTAGCTGACTTGCTAGCTGGGGAGTCTAGGCTGGGCTGTGTTGCCCAGCAGGCCCAAAGCAGCATTCTAGGATGGGGGGAACACTGCACTCTGGTGAGCGCCCCCTTGTGCCCAGCACCACACAGGGCATGTTCATAGTCTGCATGTTCATTTAGTTTTCACAGTGGAGAAAACCAAGGTGTGATATAATTTAACCACATACTCTTGTGGTTACCCAGCCAGGAAGTGGTGTTGCGGATAAGACCAACCCCGGCAGCCCCGCCCAGCTCCCGAGCTGCAGCCTGGAGCCTGGTGCCTTCTGCATTCCTGCCTCTTCCAAAGTCCACTCAGCCTCATGCAGTCAAGTCATGGGTTTACAAGGCCCCTCTGCAAAACACTAACAGAGCCCTCAAAGGCCAAGCCCAGTTCCAGAAACTCTAAGAACAGTGATGCCACAGCACTGGGGTATGAAGCCATCCCCCCAGATGGGAACTGTCAACTCACCTAGATGTGTTTGAAGACCCAAGGCAACTCTGTCTACTTTTGGACAGAGAGAGCCTCAGAGGAAACAATTTGGGTACCTGGGACTCAGTCCAAAGACCCCTTTAGAAAGTCACTCTTGAGTGAGGAGGACTCACTTCCCATCAAAGTGGGAGCTCCCAGGGGCAAGCTGTTTCTGCTCATCCTCAGATGGATCCCTGGAGGGGACTAGCCTTCTGAGGGGAGGCCCAGGGCAGCTGCCACAGACCCAGTTCCTATGGTGGGTGCCCAGTGCACACCCCAGGCTCCATTTCCACTGTACACCTGCAGGCTATAGCATGCCCTGAGGTGAGACTTCTGAGAAGAGGAATCTGGAACATAAAGCTCCTTATCCTGGGACTTCAGAGTGACCCTTTCGGGTTCTGGACAGGGTTGAATAAGGGCATGTGCTAAAACTCCTGCACTCACCACCAGAACCTTCCCTTACCCAGCCTCCGTCACCCAGGCTGTCACAGGCACTCACCTAAAATAGAACCTCTCCAAGAAACAGCTAAAACACCCCTCAGTGACTCATCACCCAGATGGGCACAGCTATTTCTATCCAGCCTCTTCGAGATGGCAAGGAGCCTTGACCACGCCCTCTTCCAGCCCCACCCAGGCTGAGGCCCAGGCAGAAAGGCCTCTCAGAGAGGACACTAGGAAGGGAGCTCTCTGAAAACAGCAAGACTTCCCTCTGTCTCTCCTACAGACTGTCAGGAGCTTGATTGGAAGGGTTCAGCCTTAACGTCTTCTTCCCTCCTCCACGGTCCTCACCCTTGTGTTAGGGGGTGGATGCTGTCTACTGGACAGGGGCAGAGATGGCCATGCACCCCAGCTCACCTGCTCACCTAGGCTGGGCATACATGGCCAGACCTGTGGCAGACTCCTCAGCCCTGGGACCAGAGCAGGGAGAGCCTTCCTCATCTGTATTCAGCCATCTGTCTGTAGCTCCTCGGCACCCTCCAATCCAGCTGCCCGCCAGAATCACAGGAAATGGCCTTCTACCAGTGGGACAGGAAACCTGTCTTAGAGTCATGCTGTCCATACCCCCATGAGCCTGACCTGGCACATGGTCAGGAGAGGAGCAGGCCATCCGCCACAGACGCATGTCCCAAGAACCAGAGGTGAGCTAAGGGACTTCCCAGGGCTGCACTGAGGTGGAAGGCTCTGCCCAGACACCGGCTTTTTCAGGCTGACCCTTCTTGCCAGCAAGGAAGCCTATCCTGTCATCTCAGAGGCAGGACACCTGTGCAGCCCAGCCCAGTGGGGCCCGAGCAGCAGTATGAAGGGGTAGGCTCAGTGTGGCGCGCAGGCCAAGAGCTGCTTTGGAAGTAGGAGAAGCAGAAGCTACAAGAAAGTGGCTTCCCTCATGGAGCTGCTTCCTGCCCTGCCAGGAGCCTGCTGGGGATTCAGAAAAGCAGGGCCTTGTGGGTTCTGGCTCTGAAGGGACTTTCATCCCAAGAAGAACCTTTCTCAGCTGCTCCCTTACTTGAACTGTTCAATGTACGGAAGGGCAGCTAAGGTGGTACCACCTACCCATGATCCAGAGGCCTGGGGACCAGGCTGGGGGCTCTGTGAACCACATGTTGAATGAGCCAGTTGTGATCTATCTGCAGTGGCCACTCCCTGCTGCTCCCTGCACTGGGTGCTGGGGCTGAGAGGGGAATGGGGGTACTCTGGGGGAGGGTCTTCTACATCTCTCCCATAGGGGCACTGCTGGCACTGAGACCTGCCCCCAAGGCTGAGACCCAGCCTTGCTTGCCATATTTAGCCCCAAAGGATGCTGCAGAGGAAATATACTTCTGCTCCTGAGGTAGAGGCTGCCTCACGGTCGGTCACCTCTTAGGCTGTGACCTGAAGGCCCCCAGCACCAAAAGGTGCTCTTTCCACTCTCCCCTCCTCACCAGCAAGGAAGAAGGAGGGTTGCAGATATCCCTTAGCCTGCCTTCCTGCAGAGAGCGGTGACTTGCCTCTGAGGACTAGCCCTCCCTGGGAGAGAGGGCATTTGGTATGGAGGACCACTCTGCACTGACATGCCTGAGGCCGCATTCATGCTTTTTCCCATTTTGGTACAAGTTCAAACATCACAGAAACAGCTTATAACCAATCCTTCCCTGCTGGTTCCTGGGAGGGTCTCACTGGCCCGTGTGACTCTCCATGCTCTTCTGGGCTGTGAATCACTAGCCAGGCCTCAACAGAAGGCAATATCCCACTGTGGCCCCTGGACCAATGGTGGTCCAGAGGAGGGAGTCAGGGCTGGCTTGCCCCCTTGCTCTCCCCACAGCACCGGACATACTCCCTGCCCCACCCAGCACCTGGCTACACTCAGGCTTAGGGGCAGGCAGGTACCAGAGGCTCCCAAAAGGCAGGGCACATTAATCCAGACAGGCTTGGCCCATGGGAGAGGCCCTGGGAAACTGCCCAGCATGTGAGGCTACAGTTTGGGGAGTGGAAGCTGGATGTAATTGTTGCTTGGGGCTAGAAGGCCTCACTGGCCTGGAGCTCCAGGAAAAGGAGAGAATCCACCCCCTTGAGGATCTCTAGAAACATCTGCCTTCCACCTTTCACATCTAACTCTTCCCAGCCTCCCCTAGATGGCCTCCTCTCTCTCCTAGGCCCTCGACTGTGTCTTATAAAACATCTTGTCCTGACCAAATCAACTCTCCTATACTCCCTACACACACACACACACACACACACACACACACACACACACACACGTGCACATGCTCTTTGTGGTCCCCCATCAACTATTCCAGGAGAAGCTGCACCTCCCGGACTTCAGAATCTGGCAACAGCTCACCCTCTCTTTAAAATCCCTGGGATGGCTGGGGTTCAGCACTTGGCTTCCTCACCCTTCTCCCCTCCTAGCTGCTGTTGCCTCTAGGCCCCATCATCATGGCCAAGAGTTCTCAAAAGCCCTTGGCCCTTGTTTCCCAGGCTTCCACTGAACTGACTGCCACAGTCACTGCAGATGGCAGCCACTGGCTGACTCAGCCAATACTGCCATCCCCTGTCCTCACTCTCAAACTCAACATCACCTCAAACCATCTCCTCCCAAATCACCCTGTACCTGTCCACCTCCAGCCTTCTAGGTCACTCTCCGGGCCTCCTTACTGTAGCAGTCCTTGGGCCTCCTGGGGACCCCACCCAACAAGCCTCTGCGTTCTGTTTTTCCACAGCCCCTCTGCCTTCACCTGTCTTCCTGACCAGCTGAATCTATGGTCTGTCACGCAGTCGCTCTGGTAAATGTCTGTGCTCTCTTGACCTATGCCTGCTTCAGAATTGGATCCAACCAGATACCTTTTTTCTCTGGGCCTACACCCAAAAAGATAAATGGGCATCAGGTAAATGGACTCCACTGTAAATTAACTTACATCCTAACTTCTCCTGGACACCCACACCTACCTGGTTAAATAACTCACTCCATCTTCCCAGGAAGCTTTTGTCCACAATGGCTCATTCAATTTCTCCTGTCCCTCTTTCTGCCTGTCCCCCTCCCCTGCCCTGCTTCCAATGTCATCAAGTGGAGCCACACGACAGGATGCCTCTTCCACTTTGAGGATCTAGACCTGCCTCTTTGGGGGCACTATCCTTCAACCACACCCCACTCCCCACGTCCCTACACATCCCTTGTCTCTCGGAACCCCAGTGCCATTGTCAACCGCTTTTTGGAACCCTCTCTGGTCTGTGCACCTTTCCTGTGCACACCACTGCCTGTGGTCTCTCCTCTCCTTCTCAGTCAGGCTTCTCAAGTCTTGGCCACATAGATGACCCTCAAAAAACGCTGTGCTGAGTAAAAGAAGTCTGCTCCAAAAGAGCAAAAAAGAGCACATTCTGTGGGATTCCATTTATATGGAGCTCTAGAACAGGCAAAACTTGTCTATGATGGATAAAAATCAGAACAACTGTTGTCTCTGAAGGAGGGGTGGGGATGGACAGGAATGGGGCCTGAAGGGACTTTCTAGGGTGATAAGGAAGTCTACCTTGATAGAGGGGTTTGGCTAACACGGCTGCATGCTTTGTCAAAGCCCACTGAATGGTACACTTGAGCTCTAAACATTACATTTTACCTAACCCCATCCCCACATGCTAAACTCAAGTTAATGAGATGATTACTGAAGTGTTTAGTGGGAAGTATACTGATGTCAATATGCCCATGAATCTCAAAGTTCTCTGGCCCCAACTTGTCTGCTGCACACCAGGGTCTTAGATTTGTCAACCTACTGAACCCCACTTGGATGCTCACAGGCACCTCCAACTTGACATGGCCCAAATGGAAAAATTCCCCATCTCTATCTCCTAACCCCCATGTCCAACACATTTCCAAAATCTGTCTGTCTTGCCTCTGAAATCCACCAGGAGTCTTTCAAGGCTCTTCACTCCCATCACCCCAGTCCCAGCCCCTCCCGGGACCCAGCCCTGCTCCATGGGCTCTTCTCCACCTAGCAGCCAGAGGAGTTGGGGTGTTGTTGTTGAGAGTTTTGTGATAAAATAAACGTAACATAAAATTTGCCATTTAACCATTTTAAGCGTACAATTCAATGGCATTAATTACATTCATAATGTACAACTATCACCAATATCTATTTCTAAAGATATGTTTTTAAATGCACATCTGACCTTCCCACTGCCACTTTCCAAAATCCTCGGAAGCCCATCTAGAGACCCCAGAAAGATCTGTATGCCCTCTGGGTCTGCTCCCAGCACTCCAGGCATCCCAGCCCTGGATTGTTCCCATGCACTTCCCCTCAGGCCTCCCAGGGCCCCACCAGTCCTTAGGCCAACTCCAGTCTAATGTCCCTTCCTTGTATAAGCCCCCAAGAGTCTCAGTGCAGCAGCCCCAGCCTCCCTGCTGGTCCTCCACAGACCTGACCCCTAGGTGTGACTGCCTGAGTGGCTACTGGCGGAAGGGCCCTTTGGGCTCCACACAGCTGAGCAACATACTACTTCATTTCTGCCTGATTCTCCAGTGTCAAGGACAGTTCCTGGCTTAACATAAGGGCTCAAAAGTATGTGCAGGGGAAGGAAAGGATGGGAAGAAGGGAAAGGGCCACCATCTGACAGTGGATACAGGCAGAACTATCCAAGGTGACTAGCCAGCAACTGATAACTTCACTGTAACCTGCCTCTTCCTGCCTCTGGCTTTCTCTATCACCTCCCTTTCCTGCCTCTCCCCTCTGTTCCTTCTCCCTGTTCCCAATTTATTTATTTCTCATTATTTCTCAATTTTTCACTCAATTTCTACTCAATTCCCTTCTCATTCTGTTTCTTTTGCCCACGCATATAAAAGTAGGTGTTTTGGGAATAAAATCTCAGGTTTCTGCTCTGAATTAATTTCACATTCATTCTTAGATAACTGTACAGCCCCCTTCATGGCTAAATGTTGGAGTTCCATGCCTGATAGCTCCAACTATGAAACAGCTCCCACTCTCACACAGCTGTCTCTTCTGCATGTCCCCAAGGGCTCTGGCCTCTGCCCTGCAGTGGTCCAAGCAAGGAGGCCGAGAGTCCTGCCTCCTGCTAGCACGGCCTGGTAGCAGGGCTGGCTGTCCAGGACTGACTGAAGCTGGGCAGGTATTTCCCTATTGACTTGAAGACTGTTTGGCTTCAGGAAGGCAAGCTGTTCAAGGACTGGAGGTACTGTGGGAGAAAGGTTTCCCAAAGGGCCTGCCCCCTGGAGAGCCACTTCCATTTGGCTTAGAGGTGGAGAAGGGAGGGCTGGGCACGTGTGCAGACACCACTTCCTCCTATGCCCAGGAAGGAGGGAGACACCTTTGCCTTTCCTCAGCTCACTGCTGATCTATGTCCTCCTAACATCTGCTCCTTGTTCTCTACTGGCCCAGGAGGCAGTGTGGCCATGGAGCAGAGGGAAGGGGGCAAGGCTGGTGGCTGCAGTAGAGGGATCCGTGCGGCACTCATGGCACCTCCCCCGGGCCATCTGGTGCTCCGGCCCTTGCCGGAAAGGAGTGGGATGCAGGCAGTAGAGGAAAGGCTTATGGCCATTGCTTCATCTCCCTCCACTCCGCCCACCATGGGTAAGTGCCTAAGCCCTTACTTAGCCCATGGGTAAATGCTGATGGAGTGGGATGGTGGGGAGGCCAGTGCATAGTGGATTAAACACCCATGGCTTGGTGTCGACCACGATCATTCTTCTGTAGTTTTTCAGAGGGGCTTCTGAGCAATTCTGACTAAGGCAAGGGAGGTGGGAGGCAGATGAGCTCAGATGAGCTGCCTGAACCTGGAAGGCTAGATATGGGGTAGCAGCCCTATGGCTCCCCGCTGGGGCAGAGGGTGGGCCTCCCAGGGGCAGGCTGCAGCCTCACTGTAGCTGGTGCTCTGGGCCACTTCTGCCAATCAGATCTGGCAGCACAGGCATGCAGCCAGCCCTGCGTCTGCACCAGCACATGCTCTGTGACGCTCTTCCTATGGTGAGGACAGATACACATCTGGAAGAATTCCAGGCCAGGATGTGTTGCTGGGCTGCTCAGAATAGGGCAAGGAGGCCCCTGAGAAGTCTGACAGTTATGGGCTGGCCCTGGCCACCACTCATATTCTCCAGAAGCTTGCTCCCACCCCCACTGCCCACCCAAACCTCATCTCCCAGATTCCACCAAGCAGGCTCATCACCATGCCTTGTCTCCTACCCTCCTCTATCAGAATAGAGCCTGATTTGTGCAACAAGGGCCTCCCTCCTGGAGGAGAAAGGGGTTGCAGGCCTGAACGTTAAGTCATTGAAGAGTGGAGAGTTGGGCTAACAGGCCTGAGCCGGCATGAGGCATCAGCAAAGCCACCAAGGCTGGTCCCTGCCCCTCTGCTTCTCCTTTAGAGAAATCAGACATTTGGGAAGTTAAGGTACTTTTCTAAGGATCCACATCCAGGGAGAGAAGAAAATAATCTTCCTGCCTTTTCCCTATCACTGGGTACTGAATGGGCTTATATCCTAATGCCTCTGGCCTCCTGATCAGTGAATCCTCACAGGGAGGGTCTCTTGTGGGTGGTGAGAGATGTTCAGACCCCACAAGGGAACCTCCACTCCAGTCCTTTGCCACAATTTCAAACAGGTTAAATTATCCACCTGCCCTGACCTCCAGGACCACAGAACTCCAGTAGGAAATGGCCTCACCACGAAGAGTGACTGAGATGGCCTTGTTTGTTCCAAACTCTCCTCAGGAAGAGGAGGAAGAGTGGACTGTGGACGGGGAAAATGGTGCTGAGAGTCCCTGAGGGAAAACCGGAGATCCAGCCACTGATTCTGGGTCCCCAGGTCTTTTGCTCCAAAGCGACCCTGAATAAGCCATGAATTCCCAAGACTTGGTCTCCTTGTCTATAAACAGAGAGTGTTCTGAGCTCCTTCCCTGACTCCATGCAGCCTCAATGTGCTCTAGGCCTCCAAGCCCAGCAAAGTACATGGGCAGGCATCCTTCTCTTGAAGGAATCACAGCCTTGAAAGCTAACCAACCGGGGCCTGCACTGAAGAGCAAGCACCCACCCGGCAGCCTAGGAACTGAGAGAAGACTGGGTCCACGAGCCAGAACAGTAGTGGCTCCAGATCTCAGCCATTGCTCTGGCCAAATGGGGTTGACTGTTCTATCTGTTTGTGATTCTCATCTCTAGACCTGGTCTGCTGTTTCTGCAAGAACCAGCTAAAGTAACAAGACTCTAATCGAAGCCATGAGATGGAAAGACAAATTCATGGAGTTCTGGTGGCCATCATCCCCAGTGCCCATCTTTTCCCTCCTTTCTGCTCACCTGCCCTCACCGAGCCATTCAGCACAACTGTCATACTCCTAATCTGTGCTGCAACTTGAGGTACAAGCCAGTGATTCTCTACCTCTGCCACGCATGAAAACGGCCCGTTTTCCACGGTCACATTTCTTTCCAAAGATCCCAGGGCAGCTTCATTAGCAGTCTCAAAAAGGCCATGGAACCCTCCATGTCACTTACGTGGCCCTTGTCCCTCTCTAGAACCACTGTATCCCTCCTTCTGCCAGCAGGAAGCTGAGGAGCATGCTGACATGCCCTGATTAGGCTGTGGTGAGCTTCAAGGCAGAATGTGGGACCCAGCCCCCCCCCCCCCCCCCCCCCCCGCAGCATCACTACACTAGCACTTTCAGACACACACCCTCACCCCCCAGACAAGGACCCCAGTATGCCCCCCAGTGGCCAGTATCTGCAGTGCATCTGTGCTGGGACCAGCACCACCTCTCCTTCACTCTAGCCGGACCTGGGTGTCCTGGAAAAGGTTGCTCTGCCTGAGCCCCCTGCCACCAAGACACACCCTACTTCAGAACCAGCCCCCTGCCCTGCCCAGCACCTCAGGCCAGGCAGGAGCCCAGCCCACTGACACCAGGGTAATCCCAGAAACGGTCCTCATGCCTGGCAGAACATCAAGTTAGAGGTGCCAGAACAGGTATGGGCTGACTAGGGCAGATCAGCAGGTGTGTGAGCAAAACCCACAAAGTGGTTTTCTCATTCTGTGGACACGTGACCAAGGAGGTGAATCTGCTTTTAGCAGAGTGACAAAGGACAACTGCTCTGACTGAGAATTACACTCTGCCAGCCTCTCAGGAAAATATGTGGAGGGCTCTTTCTCCTTGACTGGAACACCACCGAAAGCCAGCTCTAGAGTAGAAAAGATTCTGCTTGGAGACCCCTTCAGAAAAGGGCATCCACCAGGTTCTGAGAACCTGGAGAACGGACTAAGTCAGCATTTCCCAAACTGATGCCATGGAACAGCAGCCCCTAATGTTCTGTGAAAGCGAGTCTGGGAAGGGCTACTGGCTACAGCTCTGTCTTGGAGCTCCATGGTGCCATTCAGGAGGCTGAAGGCCTAAGAAGCCTCTCAGCAAAGAACCAGTGCATTTGTCTGGCTCAGATTTGCTTGAAGCACGAGAGGACTACTCATCACCAAACACCGTGAATCTGCAGTTAAGTCTGAGGCCCCTTCCTTCCTGGCCCTGAGCCTCGGCTTCCTCCCGGCATGATGAGGCAGATGGACTGAGTGTGGTCAAGGTCCTCCCACTCTGCTGTTTTTCCCGGCACATCGAAGGCTGGCTCCCTTCTCATGTCTCAAGGTCCGGGGCTTGGGGGAGCCTGTTGTGTGGCAAGGACTGGGATGCCCACCAGGAAACCGGTACCCCATGTGTGGCTCTCCCTTGACCTCTGTCCCTCGGGTCCATGCCTCAAATGAGCATCTCAGGGAGGCTGGAAACCAGAGGGGCAACACCGCAAAGGGTGCCACCGCACCATCTCACACCTGCCTGCCAAACCTCACTCCTGGGGGGTCCAGTGCTTCTGGCTTCTCGCTGGCACAAACACAGGTAAGCTTCTCTGGTCTGGATCACACTGTTCTAAGTACTGAAGAGCAAACACTTACCTAACTGATCAGCACAGGGATGGGCTTGTTTCTAATCACAGATGTAATAATCACGAGTGTGCACGCCTCCTCAAGGAAGCCCCCACACTCCAGGAGCGACTCCAAACGTACTGAGTCATCTCCCCACAACGGCAGCTCCTTCCTCGGAATCTCACACTTACCTCTCGCAAACCACACATCCTACACCCACAGCACCTCATGTCACAAATAGACCCCGACCTGTGAACAATTATTCTCACTCATCTCCCCCACCCATGAGGTCCAAACGGCTCCTGCCGCTGATAACCCCAGAGGCGGCCATGCCTGTGCCTGTAGCCCAGCCATGCTCCATCCTGCCCAAGGGCAGAGCCCTGGAAGGGGAACTAGAGACTTCTATGGGTTACCCCAGAGGAGAGGGAAGAAGCCAGCAGACCCGCTTAGTTCATTTCAGAGGCATGGCCCCAGCTCTGCTAGTACACTGGGGTACCCAGCCTCCAGGCCCCCCAAAAGAGCCTCCAGGGTCTTGGCTGAGCATCCCACAGCAACTCAAAGCATCCTGAACAAAGCCAGGATGGGGCTGTGGATCCAGAGTCCTCTGAGGCAAAACAGAGGCCAATCTCATGGAAATGGCCCTACAGTGACGGTTCAGTCAGTGTAGGATACCGTCAACCATTGTGAAGGCTTGGCTCCCAGCCTGGGTCTCTACCCTAATGTTGTTTCTCTGGGAATGGCTAGCTTTTCCACCACCTCAGGCCCAGCTAACTGGAATGGAAGCGCAGATGAGAAGCTTCCCAGAGCCCAACCAGAAGGCTGTTTCCTGCCTCCCCTAAAACCTTAATTCCCTTACCAGTACCTCCTCCAGTACCCACTGTCAGGAAGAGAGGCTGGCCTAGGGCCAGGGAAATCTGCCTCCCCTCTAGCCTGTGGCTTTTTGTAGCCCTCTCCAAATGAGTATCCATTGAGAAAAGTTGCCCAGAAGCCTGTCACTCTAAGGCCATTTTTCTGGGTCAACCTCATACCAGCTACAAAAGCATCTTCTACTCTGGGACTCTGCCCAAGCTTTCAGGAGGTGCAGGAATCCCTCAGGAGATCCGTGGCCAGGCCTGTTCTCTGCTATCACATCTTGAGCCAGGAAGACACAAATGCTGGTGGCTCAGGGAAACAACCACGAAAAGAGAGTTGGTTAAAGAGGGGAAGGGAACCGAGGGACGCATGGGAAGGTAGGCGGGGGACGCCAGCGCAGAAAGTGGTTACCTGGGTGAGGTGAGGGTTGGGGTTGAACCCACACTGGTTGCAGACCTTGTTGTGACACTGGGTGCAGGTGTTGAAGTTTGGCTGGCTGGGGGTCGACGTGAGGTCCGAGGTCTTACATATGGGACACAGCGTGCTGCTGGGAAGGGGAGCGATCTGGGGAACGGAGTAGGGTGATGTGGGGGTGCTGCCTCTGTCCGGTGACACAGAGGGGGACCGCCCTGATCTCTGCGTCCTGCTGTCTACCTGCAGCGTCCTGCGTGGGCCATCAGCCTCCTGGCCTGCTGGGCCCTGTGCCCTCGTCTCCCGGGGGCTCTCACGGCCGGGAGCAGTAGCAGAAGCCTGCTTCGGGGTTGGGGAAGCTGCTCTCTGGCTACCCGGGGGCTCCTTGGGGTCCAGTCTCCTGGAAACGCTGAAATGACATTGAAAATTACTGTGTTAGAGACACTTCTCAGAGAAGCAGCCTGCAGGGGGCTCTATCGAGTTCCGTGACCCTGTTGAGCCCCATTCCGCCCTCCTCTTCCTGCCCAGTGGCATCATCACAGCTACCATCTGCTGAGCGCTGATTGTGCCCCGTGCTGAGCCCTGACAAGTGTCTCCCATTTGAACCCTCAGCATCAGGTCATGTGGTAGAATCATGAGTTGCCCTCCTACATCCTGATGAAGTACAGATTCTGATTCAGCAAGTCTAGGGTGAGGTTTGCATTTTTAAGTACCTCTAAGGTGATACCTATACTGTGGTCTGCAGACCACACTTTAAGTGCCAAAGCTCTAAACCTACACATTGGGAACACCTGGAGTTATTTTTAAATTTCTGATTCTCAGATTATACCCTAGACAAATTACATCAGAATCTGCAGGGGCAGGGGCGGCTGGGTGGCTCAGTTGGTTGAGCATCCAATTTCAGCTCAGGTCATGATCTCGCGGTTTGTGGGTTCGAGCCCTGCATCAGGCTCTGTGTTGACAGCTTAGAGCCTGAAGCCTACTTTGGATTCTGTGTCTCCCTCTCATTCTGCCCCTCCCCTGCTCACACTTTGTCTTTCTCTGTCTCTCAGAAATAAAAGATAAAATAAATAAAAAGAATCTGTGGGGGCAGGACCCTGTTATTAGTATTTTTCCCTCCCCAGGTGATCCCAACACAGCACAAGTTCAGAGCTATTGCCCTGGAAGGTCTGTTTTGGTTTGTCCCTTTCAAAGGCTGACCTCAGACAGTTGGAGATGGCTAGTTAATGCCATCTCCAGCAGTGACAAAGGAACCTACTTTCAGGCAGTCCACCAGCAGGCCTGATGCTAGACCAAGTCCATCGAGATGGGTTACTTTTTCGCTAGTACAAGGCTGGGTGGGGTTGCGGTCCTAGGATCCAGCCCCTGAGGAACCACTGAGGGGAAGTCCAATGTACCTGACCCCCATCTCCATCCTGACCTGGTGCAGCTGCGGGGAGCTCGCAGAGTTGAGTAGTTCAGTAAGGTAGAAAGTCAAACCATTAGGCTAAACTCAATTTCCTTATTTTCCTTTTCCCCATTTTCCTTTTCCATTTTGAAAGAAGCTGAGCACAAAAAGCCAAAGACAATGCTTTATATTGGTCCCCTGAAATTCTATCCTTGTTTGAGTCTGTATTCATCTGGGTGGATGCTGGCACCCAGGAGACAGGACAGACTGGCTGAGAGCCACTGCGGAGGCTGGACCACAGCTGCCCGCGAGGAGGCTGCCCTGGTGCCATCTGCCCCAGGGCCCTGTGTCCTCCTAGGGTCTGACTGACTGGCAGGAGGGGAGTGTAAGTTTGCTGCCCCTAGATGAAAGCCATTTGTTTGCAAAAAAGATTCAGGATCCAACTGGTGGAATGTCTTAGGACAAGCCATTTCAGAGGGGGGACGAGGAGCCCACCTAGGGAGGCCTCCTCTAAGACCGTCTGCAGTTCTTCCTCCCTTCTGAGGATCAGTGAGGGGAGAGCCATACCCTTGGTCTAATAACGATTCTTCCAGAAAAAAGAAACATTATTACATGTCTATCAAACATTTCTTTCATCAACCAATAATAGCATCCACCCACTCATCCAAGCCATCTCATGGACCTGCCACTTCCTTCTTTGATACGATCTCCAGAGCCTGAGAGTCTAGCCCCCCGGGGCCATCTTGCCACCAGCTGTGAGGCCCAGCATGTGATGGCCACAGCATCTCTGGGCCACACTTGGAACCTGGACTCCAAGGCCTTCCAGGAGACTAACTTCTGGGCATGGTAAAGAAAGATTCCCACCTGGTTAAATTCATAATTTCATTTTTTATTTGAATGATTTGGGGCTGGAATTTAAAACCAGCCCCTGACTGTATGTTAACTATACTGGAACTAAAATTAAAAGAAAAAAAAAAGCAGCCCCTGAAAGCTAATCAGAAGCTACTGAGAACCCTTTAGACCATGTGGAGGGAGGGGATTCAGTCCCTCTCCCAGGCTGTGTAAGGTCTGCAGTTTCTTCTGAGGAATGTAGCCACTTCTACTACATGTGAGTTGCCTGATCTGTGACAGGCAATCTTCTGTGTACACAGTGTCATTTTATTCAATGTTGTATCACCATGTAGTCTTTCTGGGAACACAATCTGTGTGACAGAGATACAGATTCAAGTTAACTTTCAGCTCAGCAGGAGTGACAGTGAAAGGCAAACAATGCCGTGTGCAGCCCAGCAAAGTCCATCCAGCAGGGGCTCCCTGCACTCCGGCCTGAGGTGTGTGCACACACCATGGTGGCTGTAGGACACACTTGGCAACCAAGCTACGTGTCGGCCATCCCTTCACTTTTCCGTCCTCTTGGATGATTCCTCACCCCTTCTCATGATCTTGAAGCCTCCAGCATGTTTCTCGAGACTCTCTTCACTGTCACTGAGAACATGTTTGCCATCTCACTAAGAAAGTGGGAGCCATTAGAGGGGAATTTGCACATCTACAGCCTCTTGATGTCTGTCCTCCAATATTCACCGGTCTCCTGTTCCCAAAGCCCACTTCTCATCTTCACAAACCACCCCCTCTCCTTCATCATCCATTTCCCCTCTCTATTGGATGATTTCAATAACCATACAAACATGCTTCTCCCACCCACAAAATTAATTGATTAATTAAATCACTTTGACCCACTTTCCCCTTTAGCTACTGCCCCATTTCTCTGCTCCTCTCCTCCCTTCCTCCCAACCCAATCCAACTTGGCTTTTGCACACCCTTCCACAGAAACTGCCCTGGTCACAGTCACCAATGGCCTCCACATTATCAATCTGACAATCCCTTCTCAGTCCCTCATCTCACTTCGGCAGCATCACAGGATACTGCTGAGTGCTCCCTCCTTCCTGAGATAAGTTCTCCACTTGCCTTCTGGAACACCTCCTTCTCCCGGGTTTCCTCCTCCCTCCTGGCCACACCTGTTTAAACTCTCTCCCAATCCCAGAATCCCGCTCCTTATACTGGAGGAACTTGGTCTTCTCTGAGTATATAGGATCCTGGGGCTCAAGGTCCACCCAGACTCAAGGCTTGAAATCCCACTTCCCAGTGACAACTACCAGATGCGCGTCTCTGGCCCAGACCTCTTCCCTGAACCCGTCACTGGTCTAACTGCCAATTCTGCATCTTGACTGAGATGTCATATGCATGCATAGGCATCTCAAACCCAAGTGTCCAAGCTGAGCTCATCTTCCCCTACACAGGCGTCTCCCAGCCTCCCATTGGCACCCTCTCTGACTCCTTCTCCCATCCACATCAATCATCAGCAAATCCTGCTGGCTTCAGAGTCTGGCCATTCTTACTGCCTCCTCTTTCCCCACCGTCCCCTATTTGTTCAGTTCTACACAAGCCAGGCTGCTTCCACTCACCCCTCCGTGGTCTTCTCTACATGGCAGCCAGGATAATCCTCTACATACATAAATCAGCCACTTCCCTCCTCTCTCTAAACCCTCCAACACTTCTTTTCCCCTCCTAGAAGAAAAAACAAAGGTTTTACAATGGCCCCTGCAGCCCCATTAGATACAGCTTCTTTCCCCCTTGGCTCCATCTCCTACTATTCTCTCCCTCCCTCCCCCTTCTTCCCTTAGGCCAGGCCACTCTCCTCTGGGCATTTGCATCTGCAGGCATTTGCACTCCCTCAAGTCTTTGCTCTGGTGGTACCCTTTCAGGGACATTTTCCCTGATCTATTTAAAATGAAGCTTCTGCCCTCAGCTAACATCATCCTCAATGGGGAAAACCTGAGAACTTTTCCCTGAGATCAGGAACACAACAGGGATGTCCACTCTCACCACTGTTGTTTAACATAGTGCTGGAAGTCCTAGCATCAGCCATCAGACAACAAAGGAAATAAAGTCATCAGAATTGGTAAAGAAGAAGTCAAACTTTCACTTTTCGCAGACGACATGATACTCTACATAGAAAACCCGACAGAGTCCTCCAGAAGCCTACTAGAACTGATCCATGAATGCAGCAAAGTTGCAGGGTACAAAATCAACATACAGAAATCAGTTGCATTTTTATACACCAATAATGAAGCAACAGAAAGAGAAATCAAGAAACTGATCCCATTCACAATTGCACAAAAGACCATAAAATACCTAGGGATAAACCTAACCAAAGATACAGAAGATCTGTATGATGAAAACTATAGAAAACCTATGAAGGAAATTGAAGAAGACACAAAGAAATGGAAAAACATTCCATGCTCATAGGCCAGAAGAATAAATATTGTTAAAATGTCATTACTACCCAAAGCAATCTACACATTCAATGCAATCCCAATCAAAATTGCACCAGCATTCTTCTCAAAACTAGGACAAACTATCCTAAAATTTGTATGGAACCACAAAAGACCCTGAATAGCCAAAGTAATATTGAAGTAGAAAACCAAAACGGGAGACATCACCATTCCGGACTTTAGCCTCTACTACAAAGCTGTAATCATCAAGACAGTATGGTACTGGCACAAAATCAGATACATAGACCAATGAAATAGAATAGAGAACTCAGAATTGGACAAATGTATAGCCAACTAATCTTTGACAAAGTGGGGAAGAGCATCCAATGGAAAAAAGACAGCCTCTTTAACAGATGGTACTAGGAAAACTGGACAGCAACATGCAGAAGAATGAAACTAGATCATTTTCTCACACCATACACAAAAATAAACACAAAATGGATAAAGGATCTGAATATGAGACAGGAAACCATCAAAACCCTAGAAGAGAAAGCAGGAAAAAACCTCCTTGACCTCAACCGCAGCAATTTCTTACTTGACACATCCCCAAAGGCAAGGGAATCAAGAGCAAAAATGAACTACTGGGAAAAAATCAAGATNAAAAGATTCTGAAAAGAAAAGGAAACAATCAAAAAAACTAATAGGCAACTGACAGAATGGGAAAAGATAGTTGCAAATGACATATCAGATAAAGGGCTAGTATCCAATATCTATAAGGAAGTCATCAAACTCCACACCTGAAAAACAAATAATCCAGAGAAGAAATGGGCAGAAGACATGAACAGACACTTCTCCAAAGAGGACATCCAGACGGCCAACAGACAGATGAAACGATGCTCAGTGTCCCTCATCATCAGGAAAATACAAATCAAAACCACACTGAGATAACCACCTCACACCGGTCAGAGTGGCTAAAATGAACAAATCAGGAGACTCTAGATGCTGGCGAGGATGTGGAGGAATGGGCACCTTCCTACCCTGTTGGTGGGAATGTAAACTGGTGCAGCCCCTCTGGAAAACAGTGTGGAGGTTCCTCAGGAAACTAACAATAGAACTCCCCTATGACCCAGCAGTAGCACTGCTAGGAATTTACCCAAGGGATACAGGAGAACTGATGCATAGGAGCACATGTACCCCAATGTTCATAGCAGCACTCTCAACAATAGCCAAAACATGGAAAGAACCCAACCGTCCATCAACAAATGAATGGATCAAGAAGATGTAGTATATTTATACAATGGAATACTACACGGCAATGAGAAAGAATGAAATCTGGCCATGTGTAGCAACATGGATGGACCTTGAGGATGTTATGCTGAGCGAAATAAGTCAGGCAGAGAAGGACAAATACCATATGTTTGCACATATAGGTGGACTAGGAGGAAGTTAACAGAGGATGATGTGGGAGAAGAAGGGGAAAAATAGTTGGGGAGAGGGAGGGAGGCAAACCAGGAGAGACTCTTGAATGCTGAGAACAAACTGAGGGCTGAGGGGAGTGGAGGAGAGGGGTAGGGAGGTGATGGGCACAGAGGAGGGCACTTGTTGGGATGAGCACTGGGTGTTATATGTAAACCAACTTGACAATAAACTATTTAAGGAAAAAAAATAATAATAAATAAAATAAAATGAAGCTTCTGGGACACCTGGCTGGTTTAGTTGGAAGAGCATGTGACTCTTGCTCTCTGGGGTCATGAGTTTGAGTCCCATGTTGAGTGTACAGATTGCTAAAAAAATAAATAAATAAGCTTAAAAAAATAAAATGTAGGGGTGCTTGGGTGGCTCAGTCGGTTGAGCGTCCAACTTCGGCTCAGGTCATGATCTCACGGTTTGTGGGTTCAAGCCCTGCATCGGGCTCTGTGCTGACAGCAAGCTCAGAGCCTGGAGCCTGCTTCAGATTCTGTGTCTCCCTCTCTCTCTGACCCTCCCCTGCTCACACTGTCTCTCTCTCTCTCTCAGAAATAAATAAAACATTAAAAAAATTTTTTAAAAAAAAATAAAATATAGCTTCTGTTCTGTCTCTCCTGCCTCTTTGTTCTCCATAGCACCGAGTACCTCCCAACTCATCACATATGTATTGCTTTTGTGTATCCTCTGTGATCCCTGCATTGAACTGCCAGCTCTGTGGGCTATCTCCATAGCTGCATCCCAGAGCCCAGCACAGTCCCTGGCACACAACGAACACACAAACAGTGTTTCCGGAATAGATTGGCTGTAGGCACATCATGACTCAGAAGAGCAAAACGTGGCCCAAAAGTGTGTTAGAGATGAGGAAATAAGCCATAGCACGTGGCCAGCATGATACTCGGCCCTTCCATGGATCTGAGCTCATGCTGGAGAGAGCTGCAGAAATGACAGCAGAGTCCTCTCTGGTTGCCAGCCGCACCCCCAGCCCCACCATACAGAATACTCTGCTCACCACGGTGGTGGTGATGCCAACTGAACCTTACCATGACCCCCACTGTGTGCCAGGTACCTATCACATATTAATTCCTTTATGCCTCATAGCAAATCCACAGGATAGGACCCATTTTGCCCATTTTACAGGCAAGGAAACCTCTACACATAGGAGTTATATAACTTGCAAAGCCATCATGACTTGTATCAAGGCCTGCAGTCCCTGTTCTTAACTGCTGTAGCACACCGTTACTATTGGGAGCACAGTGAGGCTGTGGACAGGTAAGCAGCACTTTGGGCCCTTTGGATTCTTTTTTCTCTTCTGAAGAGCTAGTTAAGTGGAAACTCCCTAGGAGAAGGTCTCTGATCTTTGGTTCCCCACTGCAGCCCAGTCCCTCCACCGCACTTGGTACTGAGTGAGCCCTCAATAAACATATGCAAAGTAAACAGAAAGATGTGAGCTCAGAGGGTGGGACTAAACTAGGGCAGGGACACAATTCAGTTGGGACCACTGCACACGGAGTTTGCCCAGCCACGCTGAGATACTCACAGAGAAAACCAACATTCATTCATTCATTCATTCATTCAGGCATGTAGTCATTCACACCTGCTGATCCCTGGAATAGTTCCAGGCCCTGTGATAGGTATTGATGGTATGAACAAATTATGTCTTTGACAATGGAAGGTGGGTCCACAGGTGTTCACTGTATTGTATTGTATCCTTTACATCTTATACATATTTTATAAGTACTCTTACATTCTTTAGAAATACCTATTCAATATTTAATTGAAATATATTTTTTAAAAAGTGAATCAGACAGGGATCCAGTCCTCTGGGAGCCTACAGTCTAGAGGGGAGACAAATGTGCAAACAAATCACCATATGACATGCCTCCACACAGTCCAGGGAAGGGACAGAAGTCTGACAAAGCTTTTCCTTGAGGTGAAAGGGCAAGGTAGGCAGAGGTGATAGCCCATGAAAAGGCCCAGAGACGTGACAGAGCATGCTCAGGCTGGGTGGCTGTGCAGGCGCAGGCCCTGCAGGTTTAAGCCAGTGCTGTCCCCAGCACCTAGAATAGTTCCCAGCAATTATGTGCCCTGAACTGCCTGAACCATGGGAAAGCTTAGAGTTTAAAAGGGAAAGGCCAGGGGAATACTAGGGCCTCTAAGGTTTTCAAACAAGAGAATGCTCTGGCTGTGTGTCAAGGAGACAGTAGAGGCAGGGAAACAGTGAGAAAAAGGCAATAGCCCAAGAGACAGTCCATGGGGTGAGAGGGAGGGAAGTTTCATCAGGGGTATTCTGGCTTGAGGTCTGAGGAGGAATGGTCCTTTTCATTGAGACTGGGGATCCAGGGACAGAAGCCAATCGGTGGGCGGAGAATGGGGAATGAAACGGCAAAATCATGAGGTTGGGTCTGGTTTTGTTGAGGTGGGGAGGTAGGTGCAAGAGGTATCAGGAGATGGGTCAGAGTTTGGATTCAATTCAGAGAAGACTAGATGTTTTTATTGGGGAGAGTTAAAGGTTCAATTCACGGGCAAGTCTATGAGATCACACGGGGAGCACTGGTCTAGGAAATATTTGTGGGGAGCACCAACGTTTATGGGAGCAGAAGAAATGCCAGAAACAGAGAAGTCAGAGAAAGAACAAAAAGACACAACCCCCTCCCAGGGTTCAAGAAGCTCCCAGAGGGAGGAGCATTCAACAACCTGCTGTGAGGAATCTCTGTGACTAAAGGCTGCAATGCTGGAGAAGCCACGGAAGAAAAGTCTATTCCAGTGAGGACTGCACCCTATGACTGCCCAGGTCCTCTCCCACTCAGACCAACTTGAGAGGGGATGGCTCCTCATCCTGCTCACTACAAGGATCTTCCCATCTCCTGCAAGAGATGTAGGAGCTCCATCTGTGGCATGTCTTTGGATGCAAGTCCCATAAGGGACCAGGATGGCTGGGATAGCCCTGAGCCTCCTCAGGCAGCCCTCCTTAATAAAGGTCTCCACTGGGTAGAGAAGGGAGAGAGGAAGGAAAGGGAGAGGGAAATGTTCACAGGTAGGACCCAGCTCAGCCCCACAGAAGACCTGGTTTCATGGATCTGGACCCTCAGCAGTGAGGCCCCATGAGGCCAATGGTCCTCCCAAAAGCACAGGGACTGCTCTTGCTTGGCGAGGGTTGGGATAAGGACAGGTGAGCAAGGAGGGAAGGACACTGCTATAAAGCAGAAGAGACACAGGAGGACAAGTAGGTGAGAAGGAGGGAGAGAGAAGAGATATGAAGGAGTGGCTGGAAGCCAAGCAGGGAAGACTAAAAATGGCTTATCCAAGGATAGATATTTTTAAAGATAGCCAAGAAAGGTGGAGGAGGTAAAAATAGCTGGATTTCTACCAGCTTTCCTCCCTTTCAGCACTGAAGGCTACTGACTGATCAGAAACCAGTCTTAAAGCTGTTTTAGCAGGGCTGGAAGGACCACCCCCACCCCCGCCACATGGGTGCTGTTTGGGGTGGGGGGGAGGCACAGAGCCAATTCAGTCGGCCTCCCCCTCAGCACTCCTAAGTACCCAGTAGCCTCCTGTCCCATACCACGACCACCGGTGGGAGAAATGATCCAGACTGTGCTGGTCAGAACTGGGCTGCCCGCTGTCAGTTATGCCAGGAAAGGTATGAGGCCAACAAGCTCCACTGACCAAAGATGCCCCAGATACCAGGTACATCCAGGGAGAGATGTGGCTGCCCAGGTCTACAGTGGGGAGGAGCCTGGAGCCACTCTGGTAGCTGTGCTCAGAGAGGACCTATTCAGGCTGAAGCCGACTAACAGAAGGAGGAGCAGGGAGGCAGGGAGATCGTGCAGGCTCCAGAGAGAAAACCAGGCTTGGCTCCACATGGCAGCATTCCAAAGCATGCCCCCCACTGCCTCCGGCTGAATATTGAAAAGAGAAATATTTCACACCAATAAATGACTGTCTTTGTTCACCAGGAGGGGATTGAACTTAAGGAAACTGTTTTTCTTAAGTCAGAGCAACCGGAAGAGGTCCCACAGCTTCAAACAAGGTTTTGATAAATTCATGGCTGACCTTTCTGTAATAGACAATTATGACTGGGCAGATGCTGTGGGAGGACTCTCTCCTTTCAGACCCATGCCAGGAGGGGCCACTGGGCCACCCAACAGTGACTGTGGATTCAGGGAGGCAAGGGTTGCAGAATGTGTGTGTGTGTGTGTGTGTGTGTGTGTGTGTGTGTGTGTGTTAAGTAATCTCCACACCCAATGTGGGGCCTGAACTCACAGCCCTGGCCGAGATTGAGAGTTACATGCTCTACTGACTGAGCTGGCTAGGTGCCCCAGCATTGCAGAATCTCGGGACCTGGGTCCTGGATCCTGGGTCCTGGAGCATCTCTCTCACGAATGGATGGGAGAACTCAGAAAGTTTGAATTTAGAAAAAAATATTCCAGTTTCCACACAAGAAAACATGTCTTAACCTACCCAGTTTTCAGGCCAGTGGCCTTCTGCCTATCATGAGTTCCTATCAATAAAGTATGTTTGCATATGCCCAACACATGAGTAGTTATCCACCAATTACGTGCACATATATTACTGATAAAACACATCTCCCCAAATGGAAAAGTTTGAAAGGATGAGATAGGATATAAATGTTTTCACTGCATGTTTTAGTTGGCTGCCTCATCTCCTTCCCCTTCTTGGCACGTGTGCCCCAGTTTGGAGGCTCTGCTGAGGAAATTCTTTTATTTTTAATTTTTTTTTAAATTTTAGAGAGAGAGAGAGAGCATGAGTGGGGGTAGGGGGCAGATGAAGAGAGAGAGAGAATCTGAAGCAGGCTCCATGCTCAGCACAGAACACAGGGCTCAATCCCACAACCCTAGGATCACAACCTGAGACAAAATCAAGACTTGGACACTGAACCAACTGAGCCACCCAGGTGTCCCTCTGCTCAGGAAATTCTTAATCTCTCAATCTTAAAAGGAGTCTGTTGATGGCCCAGGCCAGATTCTCTCCTGCCTCCAGCCCTGCCCCAATGAAGGTGTACTAAGGTCAGTGTCAGGAAGGCCCGAGACCACTGGGGACTGCCCTCACCACCCTTCCTGACCACCTATCAACCAAAAAGAATTTGCTCTGCTGAGAGCAACAGCATAGAGGTGAGGGTCTCCATAACACTCAGCTACAGCACTCAGAGCCTTTCATGGGACAGGAAACTGAGACCCTAGGCTCAGAGCCTCCGAGTTGCTCTCTTGAAGCCAGCGGATACCCTGCTGGCTGGGGAGGGAAGGTACCACACACAGGTGGTAGGGTGTCATGCTACACGCAGAGCTCCCCAAGAGGCTGACATCCTCGCCTCCTAACTTCCGGCCCCTTGAAGCTCCTGCCCCACTATGAAGGTAAGGTTCCAAGACCCAAGAGACCCCAGAGAATTAGCTCCTCTCCTACAAGTGGAGACAAAGCACTGTGGCAGCCTGGTGACAGCCCCCGCAAGTATATACTTGTACACTTGGGCATACACGTACTCACACCTCTGAGCAGACAAACCCATGTGAAGATACCCACCACCTCCACTCATCCTTTCCACTTAGAAACATCTAGCAGTTGGAACTCTTCCTAAGACCAAACAGCAAGCTTCAGCTGGTGCCAGGCCAGTCCATCTGGGCCAGCAGAGAACATGTTTAAGGCAATGAGCTGTGACTGCTTTGCTGCTGCTGAGGGAGAGTTTGGGATGATTCGCCAGGTGGGTCAGGATGGCAGAGAGGGTGACGAGAGGGACCTGTGGGAGTGCAAGTTTCTGCCATCCAACCCGGGCCAGGGGAGCTGCCAGCACAAGAGGAGAGACCGCCAGAGCTGGCAGCAAGGTGGGGGCCAGGCTACAACTGTGTGGAAAGCAGGCCCTGGGGATCCCATTCCCCAGCCGTGGGGCACGCGTGGGTCCACAGGTTGAGAGCATCTCTCAGAACAATACAATTTGGCATTGGTTGCCTTTAGACCCAGTCCATCTGCAGAATCCAGAACAAGGATGGGAAATAAGGGGAACTTTCCTCTAACCCTGTTAATTCATAGTGACTGCATAGAGAGCTGGGTTTGGGAAAGATCTGTGGGAAAAACTGTTGCCATCAGTTAGCAAGGTCCATCATGAACCTGGGAGTAGGGCCATGGAACTGTCATCCATGATGTAGAACAAAACCAGACCCTTAGACCTGCCTCAAGTGACACCCGGCATCCTGGAGTGTCTCACTGAGAGCTGGGTCAGGCCCAACTCAGGCCAAATCCATTCCCACCAGAAAGAGACCAGAGGATACATGTGGTGTTTACCTAAGACTTCCCCTCAGCCCCATTTCACCTCCATCCCATGGCTTTCCCAGAGCCATGGCAGCTGTCTGAAGGCATCGATCAGCTAGGGCAGCAAAGGCCACAAGCTTGGTGTAACTGTGAATGTCTCTTGCACCATGGTGCTTGTGGCAGGGGGCATGGTGTAGCTGATGGCCTGCCTGAGCCCACCTGGTAGCTGACGTCATCCCCCTCTGTTGAGGGATTACTAGTCCTTTCATCATACCTTCTCATTCTTTTTTTTTTTTTTAATTTTTTATTTTTTTAATTTATTTCTAGGAGAGAGAGAGAGAGAGACAGCGTGAGCAGGGGAGGGTCAGAGAGAGAGGGAGATACAGACTCTGAAATAGGCTCCAGGCTCTGAGCTGGCAGTCAGCACAGAGCCCGACGCGGGGCTCGAACCCACTACGGCGAGATCATGACCTAAGCGAAAGTCGGACGCTTAACCGACTAAGCCACCCAGGCGCCCCACATACCTTCTCATTCTTAAGGAGTTTCTCTCTAGACATTTTTGTTCATTCATTCATTTAAAAAGAGCTCATAGGAACCACGTTCTCAAGCTCCTCAATATCTGAAAGTATCTTTGTGGCCATTAAACTTGAACAATAGTTTGGCTAGATATAAAATTCTAGGTTCAGGGGTGCCTGGATGGTTCAGTCAGTTAAGTATCTGACTTTTGATTTCAGCTTAGGTCATGATCTCACAGTTGTGGGATCGAGCCCTGTGTCAGGCTCCACGCTCAGCGCAGAGATTCTCTCTCTCCCTCTGCCCCTCTCCCCTCCTTGTGCTCTCTTTCTCTCTCTAAACTAAAAAATGTTTAAAATTTTTTAAAATTCTAGGTTTATACTTTCTTTCCCCAAGGACTTTGCAGGTCCAGCCCCTCTGCTTTCTAGCATCAACTCTTACTGTGGTGAGCTCTGGGCCAGCCTGACCAGCTTGCTCCCCTTCTAGCTATACTAACACTGTCCTCTGCAGTGCAATAGTTTTTGTTAGTTCAATAAGGAGAATGAACAAGGAGATTCTTTTCATTCATCATATTTAACTAGAAGACATTTTACAACCCAAAACTGTGGGTTTGTGTGTTTTTTTCTCTGACTTTCCACTGTGCAAGTTCTAACTTTTCTAAAGCATGGACCCTCCTTAGAAATCTAATTTAGGGGCACCTGGGTGGCTCAGTCAGTTAAGCGTCCGGCTTTGGCTCAGGTCATAATCTCGTGGTTCATGGGTTCGAGCCCTGCATCGGGCTCTGTGCTGACAGCTAGCTCAGAGCCTGGAGCCTGTTTCAGATTCTGTATCTCCCTCTCTCTCTGACCTTCCCCTGCTCAAGCTGTCTCTCTCTCTCTCCCAGAAATAAATAAAATATTTTAAAAAGAGAAATCTAATTTATTATTATTATTATTATTTTATAGTTCATTAATTTTTGAGACAGAGCATGAGTAGGGGAGGGGCAGAGAGAGAAGGAGACACAGAATCTGAAACAGGCTCTAGGCTCTGAGGTGTCAGCACAGAACCTGATGCAGGGCTCGAACCCACGAACCACGAGATCATGACCTGAGCCGAAGTTGGACACTTAACCAACTGAGCCACCCAGGCGCCCCTAATTTAAAACTTTAGATTTCGGGGGCACCTAGGTGGTTCAGTCAGTAAAGCGTGTGTACAGCTCTCGATCTTGGGGTTGTGAGTTTAAACCTCACATTGGGTGTAAAGATTACCTAAAAATGAAATCTTTAAAAAATAAAAAATAAAAATAAAACCTTAGATTTCATTCCTAAGAAGAAAAAAAGTACACATTCATGAGCATTTTTGTTTGATTTCAGAAGGTACCAAACCTCCTCGGGGCGCCTGGGTGGCTTAGTCGGTTAAGCATCCGACTTTCGCTTAGGCCATGATCTCGCGGTTCGTGGGTTCGAGCCCCGCGTCGGGCTCTGTGCTGACTGCCAGCTCAGAGCCTGGAGCCTGTTTCAGTCTGTGACTCCCTCTCTCTCTGACCCTCCCCTGCTCACATTGTCTCTCTCTCTCTCTCCTAGAAAAAAATAAAACATTAAAAAAAATTAAAAAAAAAAAAAAAAAGAAGGTACCAAACCTCCTCAAGCTCATAGGAACCAAATTCCTCAATGACTCATCTGGCCCGGGACCAGCAGGCCCCAGCCTATCACAGCGGCCTGTCACTTGAGAATCACTCACATGCCCCAGTACAAGCCCTGCCTGTGGCCTGGGGGCTCCTGACAAGCCAGCAGCAGTTTCCCTACATCCACGCCCACACGCGCCCACAGGCGCTGGGGAGGGAGGGCCGGCAGAACACCTCATCAGGGCCCTTCAAACAGCTCCCGGCGTGGAACCTCCTGGGTCTCCCTCCTTATGCATGTCCCCCCAAGCCCAGTCCCAGCCCCCTTCCCTCCTCCCCCACAAGGCACTGTTTACTGTCTGTCTTTCAGTTCAGACTGAGCCCTTTGTGAGGGCAGGGGTGCCCAGAATCTAATGTGGGTACCATCCCTGTTTGCCAGCCAAAGGACACAGAAGTTCCACAGGCTCTTTTAATCAACTGACGAAAAATAATGTATAATTGGGCAAAGTTTTTAGGAAATGACCCTACTAAGGCTTGAAAGCAACTTCTTTTAGGTGAATTAAGCAGTCATATTTATATCATTCACAATTTACAAAGATCTGGTTTAGCCAATGATCATAAATTCCAAGAGGAAAATATCCAAAGGTTGGGTTTTACTACAGTACATAAAGGAGCTGGCTTCCTGAGCTAGAAATCAGTAGGAGGGAAGTGTTACTATTTTCAGTGCCCTGATGCCTTTTTTCCCACTTATTCCACAGACCTGGGTAAGAGTCGATCAGCAGGCCTCTGCTGGGAGCTCAAAGGGCCAGAGGAGGGAAGAGGAAACAGGCAGGCAGCCAGACCAGGGTCCCCACCCAGAGCTAAGCCCCAGGTCGGCAGCTCCTTCAAGGACTCTCCTCATCACCTCCCAGGCTTTCCAGGGGACACCAGAGGATAAAAGGGGACCAATCTTAGGGACCTGTTCCTTTGGGCACCATAAAGACTGAACCCAGGACCCTGACACTTGTCTGGGCAAATCACAGTACACCCCTGCACCAAGCCCTACATTATGCACAGTATTTGCATTTTAGGGAACTTCCTGGCTTTTCCAGCCCATGGTGACTAGGGCTCCTTCTAAAAGTGCCTCCAGGCCAGTTGGACACCCCCATGGACTCCCCTACCTGGTTCAGCTTTCTGAGGGGACATATGGCCACACAGGCAAATTCTTAGTCCCTTCTCCACAATCTTCTCAAAAGCCTCAGCCCCAGAGCTGGTTCTCTGTTCACATTTACTGACCCTGTCTTCTGGAAGTGCCATGGCTCCCAAGTGTGGCTCAGGAGTTCTGATCCAGTCAAACCAATGAAGCTCCTGCTCCCCACCCAGCCCCTGGCTCGTAGACCCTGCACTCGGGCGCTGCATGGGAATAACTGTGAGCTGTGAAATGTCCCAGTTTTCTGACTCCGGGGGAGCACTCCTAAAGCTAGGAAGCTTTCATCAGGAGTCAGAAGTCATTATATAAAGCTAAGCCAGCTTTTCCCAGCTCCTAGCTCTTACAAATTCTACTACTACAGCCTTTTACCAAGGAGAGTGTTGTGCTTGTCAGCTCTCTTCCAAAATCTGCTGAAACCAGAAAGTTGAGATAGTTAAGAGAAAACCACAGGTCTTTGTGACGATGGAGCCCACAGGCCCGACTCTCCCATGCCAAGCCCAGGAGAGCAGAAGCCAGAAAACTCCACAAGTTCCTGCCCAGTCTTCAGACCTATGGCTGAGGACTTAGCACTCAGCCTGCCATTGGGGGCTGCCAGGACACAGCGTCAGTCCACAAAGATGGCTAAGGGCCTACTTCACACCCAGCCCTGCTCTGAGCACAGGAAGACAAAGGCCAACAATGCAGTTAGCAAGATAACCCAGTGCCTCCATCATTAATACATGAATTGGGTGAACACTTGCTGGGCACAGTGCTCTAGGTTCGACTTGGAAAAGCCTCAAGGTAAGAGGCTTCCCAGAGCCTATTCCTCCAGACTTCTAGGGAAACCCCACCTGGCTGAGACCTCTTGATTCCTTTCTCATAGGAAGCCAGTAGTATCCAAAACTTATGTCTATTGGGTATTTTGGGAGAGAAAGAGATACCAAAGTAATGTCTGCCCACTCCATGTTAAAAAAATCTTTCTGTCCAGAAGTCAGAACTGCTATTTTTTTTAAAGTTATAAAATTTTTTAAATGTTTTTTTTAAACTTATTTTTGAGAGAACGAGCATGATCAGGAGAGGGAGGGAGGTGGGGGTGAGATAGAAGATCCAAAACGGGCTCTGGACTGAGAGCAGCAAGCCCGACGCGGGGCTTAAACTCACAAACTGCAAGATCATGGCCTGAGCTGAAATCGGACACTTAACCAACTGAGCCACACAGGTGCCCCTAAAAACTTTTTTTTACTAGCATACCTTTCTTGCTTTTTATGTTTCTATACAAGAATAAGGGAAACTTGCTGGTTGCCTAAAAAGGGAATTATGATTGGGGATCATGTGTGGCCCTTAGTTTCAGCTCTGAGTTAAATCATCACAAGGGGTCCTACCCCCACTCACCTCCTAGAGCCCCCTGGTGGCACTCATCCTTCTGTCACTTGCCCCCTAGCCCAGGGCCCTGTGCTATCTTGAGCAGGGCTATTCCAACAGCTAAAGACTACTGCCCTTGGACAAAGGGCCAGCAGCCCTGGTGTGGAGCCAGGCAGTCTTGGCACTAGATGTGACAGGTTATAAAATGAGAATGAAACCCTCTGAGCAATGCCTCTTACAATTTCAAATTTATTACAATTAAAAGAATTCAAAGCAAGTGTTCTCACACAGAAAACTCCATGTACCATACACAAAATAATTAGAACTTAAATGTGCACATGGGGGAGGGGGGGCGGGTGTAGGGGTCTCAGGGAGCTCCCAGAGAAAGAAAGGAATGTGGACTGGCAGAATGAGAGAAAACCATGGAGGAAGACAGAGGGAAGGGAGAGGGTTCCAGAGAAAAGTGGCCATCTGTCTTTCCCCCACACACAGTCACCATGGGAGTTCCTGGAGTCCAGCACAGGGCCTGGCACAGAGCAGGGCTCAGTAAATGTTTGTAGATTGAAAGACCGATGAACTGAGGGGAATGATTAGGAAACAGGTGGCTCTCGGTGGCAGCGGTGGCTGACACACTGGCCATGGAGGAGAGGGGATGTATTACCACAATCTTAGGGCCTACAGACTTCTCCAGCTGAGGGGCAGGAGAGAAAGGAGTCTGAGGTCTGGGACAGAAACACAAGGGCAGTCCCAGCTCAGGAGTTTTGTTCAGAAAGCCCACGTGAAAGCAGCCTGGGGGCGCCTGGGTGGCTCAGTTGGTTAGGTTAAGTGTCTGACCTCAGCTCAGGTCATGATCTCATGGTTCATGAGTTCTAGCCCTGAGTCGGGCTCTGTGCTGATGCCTCAGAGCCTGGAGCCTGGGTCAGATTCTGTGTCTCCCTTTCTCTCTGCCCCTCCCCTGCTTTGTCTGTCTGTCTGTATCTCTCTCAAAAATAAACATTTAAAAAAAATTTTATATGGAAACCAACTTGACAATAAACTATTAAAAATAAAATAAATAAAATAAATAAAAATTAAAAATTTTTTTAAAGAAAGGAAAAGAAAGCAGCCTGGCTTTTCTGTGGCAACTGCACAATCACAGCCCCAGAATGCCACACAGGCCACCCTGTGCTAAGTGCTCACTCTTCCTGCCCAGCAAGAGGGAAATGCCACCAGCCCCACCCTGCATAGGTGGGTCACGGCACAGCAGCCCTGGGCGCGCTGGCCCTCTGCCCTCAAAGCACTCCACCATGGGGCCTCTCCTGCCTCTGCCCTTTCCTTTTCCCGTGCTGCCTTCAAGCAGGGAGTTGAGGCTCCTCAACTGACCATCACCCCTCCCAGCTTGTGTTCTGCTCTCTTTCTAGAAGTCCTTCCCTTAAAACCCAATTCAACCTTCAAACCCCAGATCAAGCACTCCGATAACCTTCCCCAGTGCTCCCAACCCCAGGAATTTGCTGTGCTTTCTGCAGACACCTCCGGCCCCAGGGAGAACAGCTCCTGTGGGCACCTCCCTGATCCTGATTCCCTCTCCCCTCCAGGCCAAATGCCCAGACCCAGAGGGGACCAGTGAGGAGCCAGTGTCCATCTACTGAATGCAATTCTTTCCAGGGCTTGTGTGAGAAAATCAGATGACAAAGAATGGCATCTGGAGATGGTAAGTGAGACTCAAGATTCCAGCAGGAAAAACATACCCTCCTCTCAGTAATTCCCACTGTGACATTAAAGGACATTTAAAAAGAAAGCCACCCAGCACCCTTCCAGCCTTCAATATTATTGCGTTCGTTGTTCTACCAGCCCTGTCAGCCCAGTTGCAGAAAAATGTCCAAGGATTGTAGCTCATTTTCTGTTTTCGCCAACTCTGCAGTCCTTACCCTGCAGTTTTGCTCACTTTCACTTCTAAGGGGTCTAACTCAGAAGTCGGCCATCTACCTGAGAACTCTGGCTCCTGCCTCTCCTCCTCCCTTACACTATGAGGGCCCAGAAGGTGCCATGAGTGCCTTTCTAGATCCCTCTTGTGGGAGATTCACCTGTTAGCCCCTCAGGGAGTTTGTATCCCACGGTAGAGATTCCCCAGTAAGGTGAGAGGCTGGGGGGCTTCCTGCAGGGGGTGTCCCCCATCCCTCATCACCTCACCTTCCCATTCTCCCCTCCTGGTTCAAGGGCTGATCCTCACTCCCTCCTCACTGCTCAGCCTGCTCTGGGGTAACTAACTCTCTCAGGAGTCCCCACGGCCTAGCCTAAGGCCCAAAGCCCCATCCTAGGAGCATTAGTGCCTTTAGGAAGGTGGAGCCACGTTTGGCCAGGAGAGGTCCTCCCTCTGGCCGACCACCAGGAGACCCCTCCGCTATTCTCTTCACCTTCCCAGGGCTCTGTGTCCGGGCACCAGAAGCTCAGGGATGCCTGCGTTCCTACCTGACACATTTTCACACGCTGAGAGCATTAAACTCAGCTGCTCGGGCTTCAAAACCATCAAGACCCATGTTCTCATAAGGAAAATACCTACCTGTGGGTCTAAGAGTGGTGATTAAGAGCTGCGAAAAAAGCATGACGAGACGCCGTGTGAGTGTGGCATACGCAAGCATGCTCTCATGTGTGTGCAGGGCTATGTATGTTCCAGTCTGCGTGTGTGCACAGGACTACATGCACGCTCATGTGAGCACATGAGCCATTGTGTAATGAGTAAGACACTGTCAAGGAGGCCAGCTCCCAAGGGGAAGGCCAAATGCCCTGAAGGACTAGCCCAGCCCTGAGTCTCCATGCCTAGACTGCTCAGGCCAGACTGAGCCAACAGCGGGGCCAGGGTCACCCCAGCCTGAGGGAGAGCAGTGCCAGGTGCACAGTAGGCACTGAGGAAAACATTAGCTCTTCCTTCCTCCCTTCCTTCCTTCCCTGGCTTGACAGCTAGTAGAGTGGGCAGGAAGCCTGGGATTTTGATGCCAAAGTCTTTAGGGAAGTGGGAAGTAATAGAAGTCCAACCAGCAATGCTGAGGGAGAGACAGAGGTAGAACCATATGGCCTATGGCCGACAGGACAGCAAAGACTCGGGTCTGAGGGCCAGGCTCGTGTGGCAGACCCAAAGACCCCCCCCCCCAGTTAGGGGGAGCAAGCAAGTGAATGTGGGCCTGGACAGCCTATTGCAGGGTGAGGGCAATGCTGTACTCAGGCACAGCTAGGCTCTCACCTGGCAGAAGGTGGAAAGAATGTCTGGGGAAGATGCTGGGGGTCCAGAGTAGTTTGGGATTCCAGAGAACAGGGTGGGGTGCCTGGGATAGAGGATGTGGTGAGTACAGGTCCAAATGCAAGAGGGAGTGACAGAAGGGATTAGGGCACCAATGGCGGCCAGAATAGCACAAGTGAGAGGCTCTGGCAAACACTGGATCCTTGTCAAGAGCTCCAGGGCGCCTGGCACTGGATCGCACTAGAGACACTGGTTACCTAGTGGTGAGTGAGGCAGACGAGGCAGTCAGTTCACAGAACTTGCCTTATGGGACAGGACACAGGCAAAGACCAAGACAAATAAGTAGGTCTGATTTATCCAGAGTATAATAAGAACAGTATAAATAGGGAAGGAGAAAGACGACCCTGGTGAGTCAGGGAGGCACCTCTGGAGAGGGGACGCTGGAGCAGAGCCATGCAAAAACATCCTGGGAGGGGTGGAGCTGAGGCCCAGGGAGGGGCATCCCAGGGGAAGAAATGTCAGGGGCTTAGGTTTTACCACGAGTGTGTTGCAGGCAGGGAGCAGCCAACCAACCACTATGGCTGGATGGAGAAGGATGTGTAGGGGTAGGGCTGGGAAGCCTGGGACATGGGAGCAGACCCTGCTTCTGGACTCCTTCCCAAGCTTTGGCATGCATCTCAGTGCTCATTTATGTGTCTTTCCTCTGGCTGTGCATCAGGATGCTGAGGTGCAAGAATCCCTGTGTCATTCACAATGGCCAAAAGGCAGAAGGAACCCAAATGTCCAACGGGTGAAATGTCAACAGATAACAAAACAAACAAAAAGTGCCAGTACACATGATGGAATAGTATTTAGGCTTCAAAAGAAATGCAATTCTGAAGCGCTTGGGTAGCTCAGTTGGTTAAGTGTCCAACTTCTACTCAGGTTATGATCTCACAGTTCATGGGTTCGAGCCCGGTATTGGGCTCTGTACTGACAGCTCAGAGCCTGGAGCTTGTTCCAGATTCTGTGCCTCCTCCTCTCTATGCCCCTCCCCACTCACACTCTGCCTGTCTGTCTGTTTGTCTCTCTCAAAAAAAAAAAAAATAAATAAACATTTTAAAAATGGTTAATAACAAAACAGCTAATTTTATGTTATAGGAATTTCACTTCAACCAAGAAAGGCTTAGTGGGATGACTCCCTGAGTAAAATCAGATATCACCTCTACTGGGCTGCAGAGAGCCACCTCTGGCCACCTTGCCCACCATAAGGCAGGTCCCACCTAATCCACCACCAAAGCTGTGGGTGCCTGTTCCTTCCCTGACTCAACACTGAGAAATGTCAGAAGTCTTCACAGTCCTGCCCTCCTCCCACCTCTGTCGGGCCTTCTAGTTACCCTGTGAAGCTTCTACCTCACCCAATGAGTATTACCTAACCTGTTCCCCCCATGTTAAATCACTCCCGGTTTGTTTCCCTTCTAAATGAACTCCATTCATTGGTCTTTTAATTTTCTGTAGTAGAGTGGCTCAAAGTTCTCAAATGCTCAAAAAAACATCATGCTTCCTCTCTGGGAGTTGTGACACAAACTGGACATGCCCCAGAGCTTATAAAAGCCCAGGAACAAAAATGCAAACGACACGTGTCAGAACAATCTGTAAGAGTAAAACTCAGGAAATAACCACAATGTCCTCGGTATGCATACTTGAATAAAACTGTGCCCCAGCCACAATAATGGAAGTCTCCACTGCTGTGGAAAGAAAGGTGTCTACGGACTGCCATAGAATGATCCCTAGGATCACCATCAGGGACACAAAGTCAGGGGCAGAATTGTTAAGCCTAATTTTTACTGATGGAAGGAATTCCCTAATTCTTTTTTAAAAAATTTTTTTAATGTTTATTTATTTTTGAGAGAGGAAAACAGAATGTAAGTGGGGAAGGGGCAGAGAGAGAGACACACACACCGAAATCAAAGCAGACTCCAGGTTCTGAGCTGTCAGCACACAGAGCCTGACGTGGGGCTTGAACCTACAAACTGTGAGATCATGACCGGAGCCAAAGTTGGACACTTAAACAACTGAGCCACCCAGGAGCCCCAGGAATTCCCTAATTCTTAATGAAGGAAGCTGGAGCTAACCAGGGAGGCTACTATAGGTCTAGTCAGAGGCCAGGGGTCCAACCAACTCACAGGGTCAAAGCAAGCCCCTGCTGGTTGCTGGGAAGGAAAAGCTGCTTTGTGGGTATACCAGAAAAGAGAAAGACCCAACCCAAACACAGCGCTGTCTGGCTGTAGGGGGTTCTACACTAGCTGGGAGCTGGCAAGGTCAGCCAATCACCTATTTGGGCTGAGTTGGCTCTTGAGCTTCGGCACAGAGTGACAGCAGCCATGGCTCACCGAAAACCTGCTAAAAGAACGGTCACCTCCTGGTGACCTGTCTTCCTGGGCCTTCAGAGCTACTGGCGTCATTGCAGGGAACAGCTTCTGGGCCATCTCCGGCAATGGAGCAGGGGCCACTCAGCACTGTTCACACACGGAGGCCTGTGGGACAAGGCTCTGGTCATTTGCGAAGTCAGGAATCATGATGTAATCTGACAGGACTGTGTTGCCTAGGGTGGCAACCTAGACAGACAACGCCCGTGGTTCACCCTGTATAGAACGTAAACCAAAGGAGCAAGCAGGCAAAGCTGGGCATCTGCTTGCAGGGCCA
The DNA here is from genome assembly GCF_003009895.1 of Hyaena hyaena. Classification (NCBI taxonomy): domain Eukaryota; kingdom Metazoa; phylum Chordata; class Mammalia; order Carnivora; family Hyaenidae; genus Hyaena; species Hyaena hyaena. The sequence goes on from NW_024080662.1 coordinate 1,072,719, forward strand.
CACAGTCTCTTCAGCTGGCCCCATAGGAGGAGGAGTCCCCCGAGGCTCCACAGTGGCCATACAGCCCACTACCAACAGGCAGAGATAAGAGTGAGTCACGGAGGCAAGAGCAATTCCTGTGTCCACTCAGGGAACAATGTCTTGGGGACCGGAGCAGAACAGGAAAGTGGTAGAGCAGCACCTCTACCCCTCCAGAGTCCCGACTGGTTGTCCTGGAGAAGTCAGCAGTGGAGGGGGCGTGACTTGATGGGCACAGCCCCTCCGATCGGTGTGGAAGACCAGGCCCCAGCCGCCCAGTGAGAGGCAAGTACGTGAGCGGTCAAGTGGGTCAGGCCAATCTGCTGATTGAGCACGAGGCTCCTCCACCCACAGCGCTACCGCCCCTCTGCAGGGAGCTGCGTGGGATGTCAGCATCTTCTGTGCTGTGCCCCTGACTCACAGCACACCTCTTCTTTCACTCTGCACACGAGAAGGATCTGCCACTGATAAAAGAGGACAGTGCACAGAAGGGAGCTGACCAGGGTGGGGGTGGGGGCAAGAAACTGGTCATTTCTAGCACATGCCAGACCCTTCACATTCATCATTTCAGTTACCCTCCCAATTGCTTTGCAGAGGAGGCCCAGGCGAGGAAGCCAAGATTTAAAGAGAGGAAGTCAAGGGCATAAAGCTAAGCTGTGGTACCTAGGTCTCTCTTTCCCCAAACCTGTGCCCCTTCCCCCGTATAGTTTTATGCTCCCATGACTCCTCCAGACCCGAGGCATTGCCACCTGTCCTCAGAGAGCCAATTCAGTCAGAATGAGTTGTCTTGCTGTCCCACCAGGGACACAGAGGAGAGTGTCAGGGCTCAGCAGGCCAGGAGGCCCTGAGGAAACCATCCCTGCGGTGGATGCTCTCCTTTCTTTTTTTTTTTTTTTTTATAAATTTTTTTTTAATGTTTTATTTATTTCTAGGAGAGAGAGAGAGACAGCGTGAGCAGGGGAGGGTCAGAGAAAGAGGGAGTCACAGACTGAAACAGGCTCCAGGCTCTGAGCTGGCAGTCAGCACAGAGCCCGACGCGGGGCTCGAACCCACGAACCGCGAGATCGAGACCTAAGCGAAAGTCGGACGCTTAACCGACTAAGCCACCCAGGCGCCCCGGATGCTCCCCTTTCTGACATCCAGGGAATAAATTCAAGGGCACTCCAATGTAAGAGCTGGCAGAGGTCTGTGGACAAAGGGCTTTGGCTGCTGCCCCCTAAACCCTCTCACCCAAACGCAGTGCTAATTGCCGGGATCGCAAATTGAGAAGCTTTCAGGAAACAGGGTCCACTTCCCCACATCTTTACCGGGTGAGGCTTGTGTCTGATAGGCAGGGCCAGTCACAGTGCACTCCCAGAACACCACGTTCTCCTGCTTCCCTTATAGCTCAGTCACACAGAACAGAACTGGAGACCACGCAAAGGCAACAGATGGAGTCCTCTCTATTTCAGCCAAATGCTGTGACTCATTTAAACAAATCCCACAGTTTTCAGAAATCTAATAACTACCTCCTATTGAAAAATAAGAGAATAAATTCTTTAGAAGTAAACCATGCTAGTGATACATTAAAAAAAAAAAAAAAAAAAAAAAGGACCATGAAAACCTGTTCTGGTATCATCCCGAGACTGGATATAAACCAGGCTAGATTGAGATTCAGCTTGCCCTCTGTAAGAGACACCATGGAGGGATTTCAGGGAGGAAAATGGTATCAGGGGGAATCTGCTCCAGGCACTCCAGACCCTTGGGCTCTGTTTGCCAGCTCCAAACTTGGCTTCACCGTCAAGCTTTTTACCCAAGACACAAAGTCACAAGGTAGCACTGGAAGAGGTGTTACACTCAGAAGACCAACCTCCAAGAAACCTTGCTCTTATTAAAGATCTCTCTGGGATTCTGGTCATTCACACATCTCATGAGGCCTTGGAAAGAAAAGCAGAGCTGAGCCCATTGGAGACTCCATGCCTACAAGTGCAAGTAAGGACTTCCTGAACTTGCACAACCTTCAGGGAGAAGGCCTCATGTGTGATGTTTAGGCAGCGTTGGTGATTGCTACCTGCATTGCAGACTACCTTGTCTGTTCTTCCAATTTTTCTGGCCATATTTCCAGGCCACCTACCCTCTGGCTTCCTTTTTCTGGAGCCCAGAGCCCTCACTACCTACTTTCCTCTTGGAGAACCCACTCTCCTGTCTGCTCCCCTAAAGGGGTTTCTCTGATACAGCTTTGGTGTCTGCCATTGGCCATTGACTATATCACAAGGGCTAAAGGAAAAAGGACTGGAGCTTCTTGCCCTGCCTTGACCCAGTCTTGAATATGGGTCCTCATCTACTCCTTTGTCATTTCCTGTGGGCCATTCTGTCTCAGAGCCATGTTCAACGATCTCTGTCACTGGCTCCAAGGAGGGGCTTTGGGCTGTGACTACAGACTCCACTCAATTCTCAGGACTCCAGGCTCCCCTCCTCCATGCATGTCACATACAGTGGTCAAAGAATTTTCCTAACAAACCTCAGCAACCTTCAACAGTTCCTCCACCACCTTTAGGCTCAAGTCCAAATCCTGCCTACCATTCAAACCCTCTTGCCTCTGGCCCTTATCACCCCACATAACCTGATGTCCAGAGATCCCTCAACCCAAACCTCCCCTCCAGCCACTACTGATAGTCAACACAGAACTGTAAGTTCTAGGTGCTGCAGTATGGCAGGTAAAAGGAATAAAGGGTATACAAACTGGAAAGGAAGAAATAAAATTGTATATATTTGCAGATGGCATTCTCAAAGAATCTACCAAAAAAAAAAAAAAATCACAGAACTTGTGTTCAGGAAGGTGGCCAGATACAAAATAAACACACAAAAATAAATCACATTTCTATATAGTAACAATGAACATGAAGAAATCAAAAGCAGGAGTGCCTGGCTGGCTCAATCAGTAGAGCATGTGACTCTTGATCTTGGGGTCATAAATTCAAGCCCCATGTTGGGCACAGAGCTTACATAAAAACAAAAATCAAAACTAAACACACATTACCACTTATATTCACTCTAAAGAAAAGGTGTACGTTTAAAACACATATATAGGATCTATATGTAAAAAATTACAAAATGTTGATGAAAGAATTCAAAGATCTAAATAAATGGAAAGGCATAGTATGCTCATGAACTAGAAGACTCAACATTGACTTATAGCTTTAATGCAATTCCTATTAAAATCCCAGGAAGGTTTTTATGGACAAACACAAATTTATTCTAAAATTTATATGGAAAAGCATGGGCTCTAGAACACTAAAATAAACTTGTCAAAGAAGTGCAAGGAATTAACCTACCCAATATAAAGCCTTACTATATAGCTGCAGTAATCAAGAGTGTGATATTGGTAGAAGTAAAGACACACAAATCAATAGTATAGAATAGAGGATTCAGAAATAGATCTACATAAATTTGTTCAACTGACTTTTTTTTTAATGTTTTATTTATTTCTAGGAGAGAGAGAGAGAGACAGCATGAGCAGGGGAGGGTCAGAGAGAGAGGGAGTCACAGACTGAAACAGGCTCCAGTCTCTGAGCTGGCAGTCAGCACAGAGCCCGACGCGGGGCTCGAACCCACGAACCGCGAGATCATGACCTAAGTGAAAGTCGGACGCTTAACCGACTAAGCCACCCAGGCGCCCCTCAACTGATTTTTTACAAAGTTGCACAAAACTCAATGGAGGAAGGATAGCCTTTTCAACAATGGGGTTGGAGCAATTGGACGTCCATAGACAAGTAAGCAAGCAAGCAAGGCAGACAGAAAGAAAGAAAAGGAGGAAGGGAAGAAGGCAGGAAGGAAGAAAAAAGGAGGGAGGGAGGAATGAACAAATGAAGGGGAGAAAGAGAAGGAAGAAAAGAAGGGAAGGAAGGGAGGGATGGAAGGAAGGGAAGGAGGGAAGAGAGAGAGAGAGAGAGAGAGAGAGAGAGAGAGAGAGAGAAAGAAAGAAAGAAAGAAAGAAAGAAAGAAAGAAAGAAAGAAAGAAAGAAAGAAAAGGAAGGAAGAAAAGGAAGGAAGAAAGGGTGAAGGAAAGGGAAGAGAGAGAGAGATGGAGGAAGGGAGGGAGAGAGAGGGAGAAAGAGAAAAGAGGAGAACCTTGGCCTAAGCCCTGAATACAAAAATTCACTCACAATGGATAACAGGCTTATATATCAGGAAAATCTTCAGGATTTAGGCTAGGCAAAGAGTTCTCAGACTTGATACTATAAGTATGATCCATTATAGGAAAAACTGATAAAAAGTTTTGCTTTGTTAGAGCCCGTGTGAAGAGAATTAAAAAAAAAAAAACAAGATACAGAGTAGGAGAAAAGTATTTGAAATCACATAAGTCAGTAAAGGACTAGTATCCAGAATATATAAAGAACTCTCAAAACTCAACAGAAGAAAAGAATTAATTAGAAAACAGGTAAAAGAGGGGCATCTGGGTGGCTCAGTGGGTTAAGCATCTGACTTCGGCTCAGTGCATGATCTCACGGTTCATGGGTTCAAGCCCCGCATCGGGCTCTGTGCTGATAGCTAGCTCAGAGCCTGGAGCCTGCTTCAGATTCTGTATCTCCCTCTCTCTCTCTCTCTCTGACCCTCCCCTGCTCAGGCTCTCTCTCTCTCTCTCTCTCTCTCTCTCAGAAATAAATTTTTAAAGAAAATTTTTAATAAAAAAAAAAGAAAACAGGCAAAAGAGGGGTGCCTGGGGGGCTAGTTGGTTGAGCATCTGACTTTGGCTCAGGTCATGATCCTGCAGTTTCTGAGTTTGAGCCCCACATCGGGCTCATTGCTGTTAGCACAGAGGCCACTTCGGATCCTCCGTACCCCTCTCTCTGTCCCTCCCGCTCTTGCACTCTCTCAAAAATAAGTAAACATTAAAAAAAAAGAGGGGTGCCTGGGTGACTCAATGGCTCAATCAGTTGAGCATCCGACTTCGGCTCAGGCCATGATCACACAATTCGTGGGTTCAAGCTCCGCGTCGAGCTCTGTGCTGACAGCTCAGCGCCTGGAGTTTGCTTTGGACTCTGTGTCTCCCACTCCCTCTGCCTCTCCCCCACCCATGCTCTGTGTGTGTGTGTCTCTCTCTCAAAAATTAATAAAACACTAAAAAAAATTTTAATAAAAAAAGAACAAGAAAAAATGGGCAAAAGATCTGAATAGGCTATATACCAAAGACGATACACAAACAGCAAATAAGCACATGAAAAGATGTCCAGCATCACTATCCACTAGGGAAATGCAAATTAAAACCACAATGAATATCAGAACAACTAAAATTTAAAATAATTCTGATGCCATATGCTGGCGATGATGCAAAGAAACTAGATCATTCATACATTGTTGGTGGAAATGTAAGTGGTACAGCTACTCTGAAAAATAGTTTGGCAGTTTCTTTATAAACTAAGCATGCAACCACCACATGACCGAGCAATTGCACTCCTGGGCATTTATCCCACAGAAATGAAGATTTACATTCCCATAAAAACCTGTGCAGGAATGTTCATAAAAGCTTTATTTGTAATACACCAAAACTGGAGTCAGGCCAGACGTCCTTCAACAGTGAATGGTTTGAATAAGCTGTGGCATACACAGACCATGAAATACTACTCAGCAATAAAAAGGAATGAACTATTAATAGGAATAACTTGGGTTAATCTCTAGGGAATTATGCTGAGTGAAAAAAGCCAACTCCAAAAGGTTACATACTGTGTGATTCTGCTTATGTAACATTTTTGAAATGGCAAATCTTTGTAAATGAGGACAGATTGGTGGTTGCCAAGGATTAGTGATGGAATGAAGGAAAGAGGTGGGAAGGAGGTGGATATAGTGCTAAAAGGACAACGCCAGAGAACCTTCTGGCTGGAACTGTTCAGAATCTTGACTGTGGTACTTGAGGCTCAATCTACACAGGTGATAAAATGGTACACAATTTAATAAGCTCACACACATACATACAAGTAAAACTAGGGGAATCTGAACAGGATTGGTGTGGATTGTAGGAATGTCAATATTTTGGTTATGATATTCTAGTGCAGTTTTGCAAAACATTACCACTAGGAGACACTAGGGAAACTGCGAAGGGCTGTCTCTGTATTACTTCTGACCAGCACATGTGAATCTACAATAACCTTAATTCTTTTTTTTTTTTTTACAGTTTATTGTCAAGTTGGTTTCCATACAACACACAGTGCTCATCCCCACAAGTGCCCTCCTCCATGCCCATCTCCCCACCTCGCCCCCACACCCATCAGTCCTCAGTTTGTTCTTAGCACCCAAGAGTCTCTCATGGTTTGCCTCTCTCCCTCTCCCCCACTCTTTCTCCCCTTCTTCTCCCCCACGGTCCTCCATTAAGTTCCTCCTAATCCTCCTATACGTGCAAACATATGGTATCTGTCCTTCTCTGCCTGACTTGTTTTGCTCAGCATAACACCTTCAAGTTCCATCCATGTTGCTACACATGGCCAGATTTCATTCTTTCTCATTGCCATGTAGTATTCCATTGTATAGATAAACCACATCTTCTTTATCCATTCGTCCATTGATGGACACTTAGGCTCTTTCCATGTTTTGGCTATTGTTGAGAATGCTGCTATGAACATTGGGGTCCATGTGCCCCTATGCATCAGCACTCCTGTATCCCTTGGGTAAATTCCTAGCAGTGCTAAAATAAATAAACTTTTTAAAAAAACTCTAGAGGGGCGCCTGGGTGGCTTAGTCGGTTAAGCGTCCGACTTTCGCTTAGGTCATGATCTCGCGGTTCGTGGGTTCGAGCCCCGCGTCGGACTCTGTGCTGACTGCCAGCTCAGAGCCTGGAGCCTGTTTCAGTCTGTGACTCCCTCTCTCTCTGACCCTCCCCTGCTCACACTGTCTCTCTCTCTCTCTCCTAGAAATAAATAAAACATTTAAAAAATTTTTTTAAATAAATAAATAAAAAATAAATAAATAAAAAAATAAAAAATCTCTAGAAAAAGCTGTTCTTAAAGGAGGTAAAATAAAGATATTCTCAGATAAACAAAAGCCGAAAAAATTGTTGATAGCAAATTGCCCTACAAGAAATAATAAAGATCAGTTATACTTCAAAAAAGCTGGGTTGAGGGGTTGGAAAGCAATAATAAAGGAAGTTCCTCAGGCAGACAGCAAGTGACACCATGCAGTAATTTGAATCTACACAAAAAAATAAAGAGTGCTGGTGCAGGTAATTATGTAGGTAAGTATAAAAGAAAGTATAATTGCATACTTCTCTTTTGTTCTCTTAACTGATTAAAAGGCAATTACATAAACTCAGCAAGTCTGTGTGTGTGTGTGTGTGTGTGTGTGTGTGTTGAGCTTATCACATATAGAAATGTAGCATGTTTGACAAAAAGAGCACAAAGCAGGTGGGTGGGAAAAAAGCTATATTGAAATAAGGAAATGACATCAGATAGTAACTTGAATTCACAGGAAAAAATGAGGAGAATCAGAAATGGTAAATAGCAAGATTTATATAACAAACTCCACAAATATATACTTACTCTCCTTTTTTCTCTCAGCTTCTTTAAAACATCTTATTTAGGCTATATATAACATTATATAACATTTTTTATAGAGTAATAACCATTAAAATTATAACAGTGTTTGTAACACATAGATATAATATGTATAACAATAATAGCACACAAAACAGGGGAGGAAATAATGGGACTATATATGAGTAGGGTTTAAATTTCAGTGGAATTAAGTTAGCATAAATCTGGGGCGCCTGGGTGGCTCAGTCGGTTAAGCGTCCAACTTCAGCTCAGGTCATGATCTTGCGGTTAGTGGGTCTGAGCCCCACATTGGGCTCTCTGCTGAGGGCTCAGAGCCTGGAGCCTGCTTCAGATTCTATGTCTCCCTCTCTCTCTACCCCTCCCCCACTCATGCTCTGTTTCTCTCTGTCTCAATAATAAATATGGTGCGCCTGGGTGGCTCAGTCGATTAAGCGTCTGACTTCAGCTCAGGTCATGATCTCACAGTTCGTGGGTTCAAGCCCCACATTGGGCTCTGTGCTGATAGCTAGCTCAGAGCCTGGAACCTGTCTTCTGTATCTTCCTCTCTCTCTCTCTGACCCTCCCCTGCTCAAGCTGTCTCTATCCCTCTCTAAAACGTAAATTAAAAATTTAAAAAAAAGAAAAGTAAATAAAATAAAAACATTAAAATTTTTTTTTAAAAAGTTAGCATAAATCTGAAGTAGATTCTGACAGACTAAGAAGAATAATGTAACCTTTTTAATTATTTTTTTAAGTTTATTTATCATTATTTATTTCGAGAGAGAGAGCCCTAGTGGGGGAGGGGCAGAGAGAGAGGGAGAGAGAGAATTCCAAGCAGGCTCCATGCTGTCAGCACAGAGTCTAATACGGGGCTTGATCTCACAGAGCATGAGATTATGACCTGAGCCAAAATCAAGAGTCGGATGCTTGGATATTGTAACCTTAGAGTGACCACTAGGCAAATAATTTTAAAATACAGAAAAATATCATCACAGGAATTAAAATATTACACTGGAGAAAGTGTCCATTGAATACAAAAGAAGGCAGTAAATGAGAAAGAGAGGAATAAAAAAGCATGAGACAAACAGAAAACAAAAAGCAAACTGGCAGATGTAAATCCAACCATATCAATAACATTATTTAAATAAAAATTGATTAAAGAATCTAACCAAAAGGTAGAGATTCTCAGACTGTATTAAAAAATCCAACTAAATCCTATATAAAAGACACATTTTAGATTCAAAGGTACAAATAATTTGAAAATTTTTAAAAATTGGTTAAATCTTGGGGCGCCTGGGTGGCTTAGTCGGTTAAGCGTCTGACTTTCGCTTAGGTCATGATCTCGCGGTTCGTGGGTTCGAGCCCCGCGTCGGGCTCTGTGCTGACTGCCAGCTCGGAGCCTGGAGCTCGTTTCAGTCTGTGACTCCCTCTCTCTCTGACCCTCCCCTGCTCACGCTGTCTCTCTCTCTCCTAGAAATAAATAAAACATTTAAAAAAAAAATTGGTTAAATCTTTTATTTATTTTTGAGAGAGAGAGAGACAGAGAGTGAGAGAGACAGTATCCGAAGCAGGCTCCAGGCTCTGAGCTGTCAGCACAGAGCCCAATGTGGGGCTTGAACCCAAGAACGATGAGATCATGACCTAAGCCAAAGTTGGATGCTTAACCAACTGAGCCAACCAAACAGTGCTCCAGTTTGAAATTTTTTTATGGGAAAAGATGAAAAGATTACCATACAAACAGCAACCATAAGAGACTATACTAATATCAGAGAAAATAGACTTTAGAACAAAAAGTTACTGAAGATAAAGATTGATAAAAAGATCAATCCATTAGAAAGATTAAAATTATATATAATCATTATAACTATCTATAATCAATAAATAATATATATAATTATATAAAATTGTAAATAAATAAATATATACCTAAAAACGAAGCACCAAAATACATGAAGCAAAAACTGACAGAATTAAAGGGAGAAATAGAAAATTGAATAATAGGGGCACCTGGGTGGCTCAGTCAGTTGAGCATCCGACTTTGGCTCAGGTCATGATCTCACAGTTTATGGGTTCAAGCTGCATGTAGAGCTCTATGCTCACAGCTCAGAGCCTGGAGCCTGCTTCAGATTCTGTGTCTCCCTCTCTCTCTGCCCCTCCCCCACCAAAAGAAATAAAAATGTTTTAAAAAAAAGAAAATTCAACAACAATAATTGAAGACTTCAATACCAATACTTACTAATAACGGACAGAACAACTTGGTAAAAGATCAACAAGAAAAGACAGGACTTGAACAACACTATAAAGCAACTCGATCTAACAAACATCTATCAAACACTCCACCCAACAACAGCAGAATGCATATTCTTCTCAAGTGCACATTGAACATTCTACAGGTTAGACCATAGGCGAGTCCATAAAACAAGTCTCAATAAATTCAAAAGAACTGAAATGATACAAAGTTTGTTTTCTGAAAATAATATAATTCAGCTAGAAATCAATACTAGAAAGAAATTGGGGGAATTCACAAGTAGCTGTAAATTAAACAACACTTTCCTAAATACAGGCATACTTCATTTCGTTGCACTTCACAGGTATTGCCTTTTTTTAAAAAAAACAAATTGAAGGTTTGTAGCAACCTCGCATTGGCACAATTCTATTGGCACAATTTTTGCAAAGCCTTTGCTCACACTGTGCCTCTGTGTCACATTTTGGTAATTCTTGCAATATTTCAAATTTTTCATTATTACATTTGTTATGGTGATCTGTGACCTCTGATGTTACAATTGTAATTGTTTTGAGACTCCACAATCTGTGCCCATATAGGATGGCAAACTTACTTGATAAGCGTACGTGGGGTTTTTTTTAAGTTTTTTTTTTTTAATTTTTAAGTCTTATTTACTTTTAAGTTTATTTATTTGAGAGAGAGAGGGACTGGCATGCACGGCACAAGTGGGGGAGGGGCAGAGAAAAGGAATCCCAAGCAGGCTCGCCATTGTTAGTACAGAGCTGGATGTGGGGGGCCGTAAAATCATGACCTGAGCAGAAGTCAAGAGTGGGACGCTCAATCAACTGAGCCACCCAGGTGCTCCAGATAAGTGTGTGTGTTCTGACTGCTCCTCTATCTTTCTTCCTCTCCTATGGATAAGGATGCCAAGAAAATGCAATAGAAAAAATAGAGGAAAAAAGGGTCTTTTCAATAAATGGTGCTGTGACAACCTAATATCCACATGCAAAAAATGAAGTTTTACTCCTAGATTACACCATACTTAAAAATTAACTCAAGGGGCGCCTGGGTGGCTTAGTCGGTTAAGCGTCCGACTTTCGCTTAGGTCATGATCTCGCGGTTCGTGGGTTCGAGCCCCGTGTCGGGCTCTGTGCTGACTGCCAGCTCAGAGCCTGGAGCCTGTTTCAGTCTGTGACTGCCTCTCTCTCTGACCCTCCCCTGCTCATGCTGTCTCTCTCTCTCTCTCCTAGAAATAAATAAAACATTTAAAAAAAAAATTAACTCAAATGGATCATTGACCTAAGTCTGAGTATTAAAACTATGAAACTCTTAGAGGAAAACATGAGTAAATCTTTGTGACTTTGGGTTGGGCAATAGTTTCTCAGATATGAAACCAAAAGCACAAACAACAACAAAAAAGGTAAACTGGACTATATCAAAATTAAAATGTTTGGGGGCACCTGGGTGGCTCAGTCGGTTAAGCATCCAACTTTGGCTCCGGTCATGATCTCACAGTTTGTGGGTTTGAACCCTGCATCGGGCTCTGTGCTGACAGCTAGCTCAGAGTCTGGAGACTATTTCGGATTCTGTGTCTCCCTCTCTCTCTGATCCTCACCTGTTCACGCTGTCTCTCTTTCTCAGAAATAAATAAAACATTTTAAAAAATTAAAATGTTTGTACTGCAAATGTATCATTTACAAGGTAAAAAGACAAACCACAGAATAGGAGAAAACATTTGGAAATCAATTATCTGATGAAAGTTTACTATCTAGAAAAGGTAAAGAACTTTTACAACTCAACAATAAAAAAGCAACTCAATTACAAAAAGAGGCAAAGAATCTGAATAGATGTTTCTCTAGAGAAAATCCAGAAATAGACAATAAGCACATGAAGATATGGTCAAATCATGAGGGAAATGCAAATCAAAACTGCAGTGGACACCGCTTCACACTTAATAGGATGGCTAAAAGAAAAAAGAAAGATAATGACAAGTGTTGACAAGGATGTGGGAAAAAATGAAACCATCGTTCACTGCTGGTTCATTTACACATGTAAAATGGTGCATTTTTTTGGGAAAACAGTCCAGTTCTTCATGTGAAATGCAGAGTTATCATATGACCCAGCAATTTTACTTCTAGGAATATGTCCAAATGAAATTAAAACCTGTCTACAGAAAAACTTGTACTCAAATATTCATAGTAGAATTATTTATAAGAGCCAAAGTAAAAAAATAGAAATGTCCATGGACTGAGGAATAAAATGTCATTCATCCATACAATAGAACATTACTGGGCAATAAAAAGGAATGAACTCTACAACATGAATAAACCTTGAAAACATGCTAAGCGAAAGAAACCAGACATACACAAAAATATTACATGGTTCCACTGCATGAAATGTTCACAACAGACAAATTGACAGAGACAGATAATAGATTAGTGGTTGCCTAAGTCCAGGACAGGGAGGAGGGTGGAGAATGAGAGTGGCTGCTAATAGATTGGAGGTTTCTTTTTGGTGTGATGAAAATATTGTAAACTTGGATGGTAGCTTTTGTAGACTGCACAACTCTGTACTAAACACCAGGGAATGATACACTTTAAATGGGTGAATGTTATGGTATGTGAATTATATCTCAAAAAAAAGTTTAAAAATACTATCTGGACCTGTACTCTCAGATATCCAATACCCATTTCCAAACTGTAAGCTTGTACTTCTGTGCTAATATACTAAGCATTCATAAAATTTAAAAATAAAAAGTGGTATGAATATATATAAAAAACCTTGGCTGATGAAACGGTTAATGATTTCAATGCCTTTTGTTCCTGGGAGTCAAAACAGTAACACCATCACCCCCAGCAGCTACCATGTTCTCAGCTCACTCTGTGTGCCAGCCTCTCTCTGCACATAATCAACCTCCTACAGGTTGCAGGGCAGGTGCTCTTATCATTTCCATTTTTTTTCTTTCTTTTTTTTTTTTTAATGTTTTATTTATTTCTAGGAGAGAGAGAGAGACAGCGTGAGCAGGGGAGGGTCAGAGAGAGAGGGAGTCACAGACTGAAACAGGCTCCAGGCTCTGAGCTGGCAGTCAGCACAGAGCCCGATGCGGGGCTCGAACCCACGAACCGCGAGATCATGACCTAAGCAAAAGTCGGACGCTTAACCGACTAAGCCACCCAGGCGCCCCTCCATTTTTTTTCAAATGAGAAAACTAAAGATTAAAGAAACAGAGCCACTAAGAGGTGCTAGAAGAATGGGCAGTGAGTCTAGGAACTGACCTGGGCACTTATGAGCCCCAAGCTCTGCTCTCATACCCCCAACCCTATAAAACTAAGTGCCAGAAACACATCAAGGCCAGTCCCTAGAAAACAGGCGTCCTAGGTGTTTGGCATTTCATAGGAGACTAAAATGTTCCTTCCTAGTAGGATAGACCTTGAGTAAAAACCCAGAGAAAAATTCTTGTGATTTGATTGGTTGAAAATTCACAATCATGTACTTAGGGCAAATTTAGAGGCAAAAGCCTTCCACGACCAGTGGGAAGACCTGTAAGACAAAGAAGAAATTTGGGAGCAAGACATGGTCAGTAGCCAACAGTGAAGACTGCCTACAACATACAATAGTATATGCTCAGTAAATATGCACTGAATGAGTGACTCCAAGCACTATCATGCCCTGAAGTAGAGGTCAGATTCAAACTGGAGTTGGGTTGCACTAGAAAAAAAAATCTTCAAATTCCAAACACCAAACCCTTGTAAGGAAGAAGCCAGAGAGATGGAGTCCACCCTCCTTCAGATTTGGGGTTGAGCCTCTCTGGAGGGGCATATAGGCAGTGTGTTTTAATATAGGGCACCATCTGGAACCAAGAGGAAAGGTAAGGTGCCAACCACAGATGATTCCTCATGCTTCAAGTGGCCACACTATGCAAGCAGTTTTCTGCTCAGATGACTGGGAATCTAAGCAATGCAATCTGAAGAAGTTATAAATAAAGAAAAGTGAATTTATACCACATACCAGGGAAGAAAAAGGAATTCTGCATGGATGCCTGCACACAGGAGATGGTCGTGGCCAAAAAGACAGACCAGAACCTTCCGAGGAAACTCTCTGAAGTTCAGAGGCAGAGCCTCAGGGGCAAAGCCAGTGTCCTACCCCTGCAGGGCGCTGCTCGAGTTCAGTTGCCCTCAAAGGTTGAGCAAGTAGGTGTCCAGCTACGACAAAGGGTCTGATAGCTTGCCTGGAGATATGCCTGGGACACAGGAGTAGACAAAGCTTCCAAAAGGCACTATGGATTGCTCCAAATGAAGAAGTGACAAGGTGACAAAAAGTCATCTGGGGTCCAAAACTGCTGATTCTTTGAGAAGTGGGAGAGTAGGGAGAAATGTCTCCCCATGTTGCTCTGTGAAAAAAAGCTGGCTGTAAAACAATGTATTCAGTGTGATCCCATTTCTTTAAAAAAGTATGTGTCAGTCCTTCCATGGCCAGTGAAGAGGGTGGGCGGATTCAAGATGGGGTCTAAGGCGGATGGTGGAGGAGCCATGTGTGCAGCTGAGGAAGGCACAAGTGCCACAACCAGTGAGGTGGGCGTTAACAGATGGCACCAACAGACAGGGTAGGCCAGGTGGCCCTGTTGTCCAGGTGACCCTGGGGACCCTGTGCTCCTAGAAGCCCAAGGGAGACCAGAGACCCCAGCATCACAAGAGAAAATGCCACAATCAGTGGCACTCCCCAGGTGCACTGGGCCTGGAAGGGAAGCAGTGCCCAGCAGCTAGACGTGTGGGTAACCCTCCAATTCACCCGCATCATGCCTTTCTTACTGCCCGTGAAGACAGAGATTGCTGTCCAGTTCCCGACCCCGAATGCTGAACTCCAAGGGCTCGTTAAGAAGGAATTCAATGTAAGAAGCAGGAGAAGGGAAAGGGGAAAGGGAAGGAAAAGGGGAAAGGGAAGGAGGAGAAGGAGAAGAAGGAAAAGGAGTCAAAGGAGGAGAAGGAAAAGGAGGAAGAGGAAGAGGACAAGAAGGTGGAGCAGGAGGAAGAGAAAAAGGAGGAACAGGAGGGGAGGAGAGGAAGAAGGAGGAGAAGGAGGAAGAGAAGGAGGAGGAAGAGAAGGAGGAGGAGGAAGAGGAGGAGGAGGAGGAAGAGGGGGAGGAGGAGGAGGA